>NC_140952.1:7375000-8575000 GCF_014529385.1 Adiantum capillus-veneris | reverse complement strand
GATTACAGAGAGAGGTGCTCATTGGTACTACTACACATAGACAGTCACGGATTATCTTCCGCCGCCTAGTGCGACGAAAGAAGAGGGCTTACCTATCTCAGTTAGAGTGTGATCTGTATCAATTGTTTATGAGTCAGGACTCTAGTGAGGCATGCAGGCTTTTCAATGGGCACTCTCCACCGCCAGCCATCACTTCCACAGAGACATGGGGGGAATATGCTACATCTTTCTTACAGCATCGGGGCAGCCACCTTTACCTGACCCTCCAGAGGCATGCTCAGAAACATGTACTTTCTTTACTGTTGAGAGGGTAAGGAAATCCATTGACAAGATGAAGACAGGAAGAGCACAGGATCATGATGGTCTGGTAGAAGAGCACTTTATCCATGCCAGAGATATGCTTGCAGAGCCTCTTGCTATGATGTTTAATAGAGCCACGTATGAGGGTTTCCCTGAGACTTGGAGTATGTCCACTATTGTGCATATCTTCAAGTCGGGAGATCCTATGCTTTCCGGGAATTACCGAACTATCATGGTTGGTCACACTCTGGCTAGGCTATATGCATCAATTCTTGAGCATGAGTTGAGTGGATGGGCAGAGAGAGGGGGCATACGGGCATTAGGATAGGCAGGGTTCAAGAGAGGTTTCTCCACTCTTGATGAGATTTTGACACTCAGAGCCATTATTGAGGAGGGTAGACACCATGGTAGGAGGATATATTGTAGCTTTGTGGATTTCTGCAAAGCCTTTGATACAATGCCACGAGCCAGACTCATATGCAGATTGCAAGATATGGGGATGCCCACAGAGCTGATATGGCGGATCTTAGCTTTATACAGGACAGTGGTAGGACAAGTACGCACTACTCAGGGCATGTCCAACATGGTTCACTCCACCATTGGAGTGAAGGAGGGTTGTCCCCTATCTCTCACTCTCTTTGGGATATATGTAGATGCGTTTTCAGATTATGTACATACAGAGGGTGATAGAGGTGCTCAGCTTGCATGGACATGGATTCTATTGCTATTATATGCTGATGATATTGTGTTGATCTCTGATTATCCAGAGGGGATGCATCATCATTTGGACGCATTACATGTATTTGCACGGGACAGTGGATTGTCTGTGAACCTTGGTAAGACCAAGATAATAGTGTTTAACACCACGGTGCAGTGGTTGAGGAGGTCCGCCCCCACTTTTACCTATGGTCAAGAGACTGTGGAGTATGCAGATACATACACTTATCTTGGGGCGGTTTTTAGTGGTCCAGTATTTTCCCTGAGGCGTGCAACAGATACGTCATTGACCAGAGCCTATGCAGCATTGGGGAGACTTGAGAGGATATGTTTGCAGGTTCAGTTCCAAGAACCTCGAGCAAAGCTTTGGATCTTTGACACTTTGGTCACTTCAGCCATGCTGTATAGAGTGGAGATATGGGGCCCCTCAGTTCATCATCATAGCAGAGCTGGCACTACTAATGGATGGAGATGTATGGAGAAGCCCTTGGTGTCTATGATTTCTCAAATGATTAGGGCCAAGGCCTCAGTACCACATGACATTGTTAGAGCGGAGCTCGTTGATCCTCCATTGGTATTGGAGGCACTCACTTGATCAGTTTCATTTATGCATAGCATTTGGGCTCCCCCTAGAGACAGATATGCTCGATTAGCACTAGAATCTTCGCAACAGCTGGCATTACAAGGAGATAGATGATGTTGGTATGCAGAGATGGCATCTTGGTTTCAGCTACATGGATTTAGTATGGACCGGCTACCCCAATTTCAGTACTCTCTGGATACACCCTCCATCTCCCTTACTAGGGTAGAGATTACCAGGCTCATCAGATAGGACTTGATTCAGTTGGATACGAAGAGGACATGGATATAGCCTACACATGAGCTAGGTACCAAGATTACTTTCTATAGAAACCATCTTCTTAAACTCACGGAGGATGGTTTTGTGATCAGACCAGGAGACATGGATACTCATCTATCCCATGGGATACGATGTGCTATTGGTCAGATAAGCACATCCTAGAGATCAGCTAGAGATCGAGACAGGTAGATTTAGAGGAGTACCCGTTGAGTCCAGGATTTGTCAAGTGTGCCAAATAGAGTGAGAGATAGAGCTACATTACATATGTCACTGCCCAGTATACTATGGGATATGAGGCCGCTTTGCACTGTCTATTCAGAGAGGGTTTTGGGCCACTTTCTAGAGTCATGAGATACCAGGATCAGAGATGCCTCGGATTATACTTACTGGAGATTCGCAAACACACAGAGGACCTCTTGAAGAGGGGCACAATGAGAGAGATCGACATTGGAAGATTATAGATTTCTTTCAGTCACAGACAGAGGAGTTTGAGCCGCCCCCACAACATAACAACACTAGAGGCACTAGAGGCATACTGCTTGATCGTGCGATAGAGTTGGGGTAGTCCTGTCGCCCACAGATGAAGGGGCCCTCTTGATATTGACGCAGATTGCGACAGAGGATCCATACTATACTGGCGCAACATAGGTCCTGGATACTGATGTATATGTATATGATGCCTCGAGTGTCAAAGAGCTCCATTGTATCAACTCACCCTTTGTATTCCCTTTGTATCAGCTTTCACCCCACCCCTACCCACTATTTTCTTTTCAGTTCTTTATACTTTTTGTACCCAGACCTGGTATTAGATTCACCAGATGTAACCTTTTGATCTCATATGTCACTTTGGCCTTTTGAAGACGTTAATATTACATTTCATTTCTCTCTCTCTCTCTCTCTCTCTCTCTCTCTCTCTCTCTCTCTCTCTCTCTCTCTCTCTCAACTACATGTACAGCTTGATTCAAGCACAAGATGAACGCATATATTGGAGTCAAATTTTGGCTTTTCCACTTATTCAGAAAGTGTGTTGAAGGAGGCATCACCATTATTTCGGTGCTCTGATTCCAAAGTAGGCTCAGTGTTAACGAAGTCAACTAGCTTTAAGTGTAGTAGTTTGAGAGTTGACAAGGAGAAAAAAACAGTTACTTGTTTTCTTAGCATAAGTGCATGTGCTTCTTTCAAAAGATTATGTAATACTTTATTATATGTGATATAAAGTGCTAAATTCTATACCTGCTTCGATCAAAGAGTTTTGATTTTGTTACTTGTTTTGTCCATGCTATTGGACAATTTTCTTGACCTGTTCTAGAGTTATGTTATACTCGTTTGCTTTTGGTATTTTGTAATGCTCTTCAATATTTGCTTTGATAATGTGTTCCTCTATTTGTTTCTATGATTTTTTGTAAGCTAACATCATATCCAAAGTGCAAGATGATTGCACAATAGGATGAGATTCCTTGTGTATAGTTATTAAGGAAAGCTTGCGCTTTTGTACATTCATTTCTTTGTTGAAAATGCATGCATTGTTGTTTAATATTTTGATTATGTATTTTGTAAAGCCTGCAATATATAAGAGAAAAACTTGGATGAAGTTGATAGTTGTATATTTTACAGCTACTTTAAAATAATAGAACTCTAATGTTTTCTTGTGGTGAAACCAAAATGATTATATTTATGTAATTGTAAAAAATATAAGATATGTAGAAATTTTATTATTGTCATTGGGCATATTACCATTTGTATGATTGGTTGACCATTGATTTAGATATTTTTTACATCCATCCATAAACTCTCACAGTTTTTCTTTATTCTTAAAACCCTCTATATACTCCATGGGTTCATACCTTGTTGTAGCTATAAGTTTAACTTGTGAATCAAAAAAGTGAAATCTTTTATTTTTTTCTCAATTTAGTTTGTGTTCTTTTCCTTGTTCAGCTCGTGACTTTTTTAAAATTTGCTTGAAAAGCTAACAAAGATAGATACATGTTTAGCCATGCAGTTGATAGAGGTCCTCCTAGCCGACTAAACCTTGCCAAAGCCTCAAATTTTGACGTAAACTATCCTATTTTTTCTGAAAATCCTTGTAGTTGAGCCCATGTAATTTTGATCCGAATGTTATAGACACTAAATTGTAATATTTTGTCATGAGTCCAAAGCCATGTGAGCCTGCCGTTGGACATTTTGAAAATCCCTAGGTATAAAGCTCAAAAAACCCTTAGTTTGAAAGGAGGTAACATTATCTTTTGAGTTTTGGGAAGAGCTTTTGTACGTATGACTGTAAGAAGCTACTCAACTACGACTTGTAACTCGGTTTTCTCATGATCTGGTAATCCAAATTCAATTTTGTGAAGTTAATTGTGTTCCTCGTCTCATGCTCTTTCAATCAAGTATAAGAATTTCAAGTTTTGTTGTGATTTTCTATTGCACATATGTGAGTCTTATCTGTAGACTTGGGTGCTTAAATCATTGCTTTTTGACATTTTAACCATAGGAGAGTGTTATTAGACCTTAGGGGCAACCTATTTGGATTGTTCTGTTGTAGTTTTTTAACCTATACCATGATGGATTGAGATTTTGGTACCTTGTCAGATGACCACCAAACTTTGTAGACGCGTGCCCTTAAACCTAATATAGCTTCCCTTAAAGTTTCGTGACAATTGAGTTTGTTTAGTTGAAATGGCGTGATGACCTAGAGTGACGAGATAAGACATAGGAAATTTTTCAAATCAGAGAGTGGTGATTTGCTTGTTGAGTTGTTATGATTGCTTGCTAGGCCGTCAAATTGGGGCGAAAAGATCATGGCAAAAAGGACTACTATACTTGGCAAAAAGACAATAACTTTGAAAATTAAGAAATTTGATGGTGAAGAGCAAAAAGCTAAAAACTCACATGAAAAACCTGACTGGTTTCATCCCAATCTTGTGGTGGAACATGGATCCCGATCCATATCCCCCAGAGCACCTTGAGTTAAAATTGAGACTATCGGATACATACTGCTTCCAAGCAACAAGAACCAAAGTTTGGGGTCAATTTGAAACCAAAATTACACTCAAATCAAGGAAATTTGAAAAAAAACATCAAAACCTATTCAAATTGTGGGAAATAGCTTCAAAATAGCGAAGATAACCAGCTGATCAAGTTCCAAAGTCAAAATGAGGTCAAACATGGATCGCAATCCATGTACCTCATCATGGTTTTGGGTTGAGAAGAAAGAGGTTCCTCTTTATCACATCAACTAGAAATAGCCAAAGCATAACGATCTTTGCTTTTAGGACTGTAACCAACAAAAATGCATTTGGCAACCTTATCATCCAATTTTCTACACTGCATTAAACAAAATGCACATGCGATCAATAGATGGTTTCTTGTCATGCCATACTTTATAAGGAGTCATAGATTGCAAGGCTTTGGTAGGGCACATGTTAAGTACATAATTAGCACCCATGACAACCTCAAGCCAAAACAAATGTGGTAAATCTTGACTCTTGACCATACAATGTGCCATCTTCATAAGCGACCTTTTTTTTTAGTAACACCATTTTTTTGCAGTGTATACGACACTGAGATGACACTATACATTGGTGTTTTATCCCACGTCTAGCCAGAAATCCATTACAATCATGAGACATATACTCCCCTCCTTGATGTGAAGAGATGGTGTCCATAGTACATTTAGAGGCATTTTCAGCCATAACTAGAAATTTCTTGAAACACATTAACACTTTGGACTTAGTTTTAAGTGGATACACTCATGCATGGCCGGAGTAATCATCAATGAAAGTCATAAAGTATAGGTAATTAACCAAGGATGAAGTTTGTATAGGCTTGCAAACATCACTATGCACTTCTTCTTCTTCACTAACTCGAGACAAGAGGTCTATATACAGACACAAGGGAAAATAACAACATAATTGGAAACTAATAAAACGGTTTAGTGTGAACCGCTAGTGAGTGAGGTGAATGGATAAGTGTGTCATCACTCTGGTAGGTAGACCAACTCGATGTAGTGCAACTATAGTTTCATTGGCAAAGATTCGGGTATCCATCAAGGCATTCCAGTGATGATTATTATTGGTGATACTCATCCAGGAGGCGTACATGTTAAGCTTGACATCTCAACACTCCCCCTTAGCTCAACACCATCTCCCCTATGCCAAGCATCACTTGAAATTATAGCTTCTCCACTCCAAGGGCCTTCTTTAAGATATTATCAACTTTCTCATCCATCGCCACGTACCCAAGGTTGACATTGCTTCCTGGAATGAGCTAGATGTGTTCAGATAGCTATTCCAAGATGGTACTTAGAGTAAAGATGTCAGATTCAAAACATTCAGAGATCACTAGAAGATAGAACTAAATCTGGAAAGAAAAGCCACTAGAACTAAAAGACAAGATAGTAGGAATTTCATTTCAGATATTTAGAGTACAACTGGTGAGCATCAGGTATATCAGTAGTTGGTTTTGCAATTACAAAAAAAGAGAGAGCGCAACAAATGATTACAAAGAGAACAAGTGGCTCAAGATGTAGACAACTAAGGATTCTAGGGAGTCAGAAGTTATAGAAAATGAGTAAAGGGTCCTATTTATAGGCCATCTGACTGGTGACTCACTGTGGTTTGTCAGTTTTCACTGTGTTAACTCGTTGGTTACCGCTTTCTAGAAGCTTCATCCGCCCACCAATCCTGCTAAGGGTAGTTCTTGCCTTCTACATTCTTCCTCTCCTTTCTTGAATTTTGGTATATATCAAAATTTCTAGGTACAATTTCTAGTCTATTTTATAATTGCCCAATAATGGTAATAAGGATCCCCAATTGCTTGTTGCTTCTTTTGTATTTGGACAGCTAGCTCTCCTATGTCATCATAGGACTCCAAAGGTGTCGGCAATCAAAATCCTCGGATCTACTTCATCTTGCAAAATCCCATCTGTGTGATGTCAATTAACTCATCCAGTGTTTTTCCAGCAAACCATCTTTTTGTCAAGTGCCTTCTTCCTTCTGGATGGTGCTTGGGATGCCTCAAAAGTAGTGGGTCCAGCATTTTCCTTCTGAATCAGTCAGAACATTGCCTCTTACTCCAGTTGGTCCTTCCTGACTATCACCATTTCTACTTCATAGGGTGTCAAGGCATCCCAAGTCTTAGTGTCAGCATTATACAGAGTGCATTTGCCTCTTGTCAGACGAGTTCTGGCCAGTTTGTGACAATAGGAGGCAGTATCCATCCCTCACCGGGGTAATGGCTGGTTGCACTTAATGCAGGCCTCAAATAAGATCTCAGTCATCTATCTGAATTAAGGTTCAGAGCTTGCCTTACTAGCCAATTCCTTCTTTGGAATTTTGCATGCCTCAATTGTCAGCCATAATACATGATTCGTGATTTGAATGAGCCATTTGTTTAGAATTTTCCAATGACCCATTAACTACTAAAATCTACAAAGATCATCCACTAGCTCACTAGCCACAGTCTTCTAGAGTGCATCTTGCAATACTCAATTCCATGCCATCCATTCCATGGTCGCCTCCTCATACCATGTTTGGAGACCATCTGCTATCTCCAAATATTTTTGTTGGTCTGCTAGCTCAGTGTGAGGTGGATAAAGAGCTGGAAAGAAGGAAGGTAATTTAGCTTCTTTGACTAGATGGCATAGAGAAAAGCTAGAGAGTTAGGAAAAAATTCCAAGAAATTTAACACTGTTTGATTCTCTTACTGCGTCATTTTCCTTGTAAGTCTTACCAAGTGAAACAGACTCTTCAAATGTGCTCCCGTTCTCTGAGATTCATTCTTGTCTTGGGTCCTCTACTGCTAGCCTCATGCGTTCTAACATGTCCTTACCTTGAGATCCATAAATTCTCTGGCACTTTGCATCTATATAAGCATCTCCTTCAATTACTGCTTGATCGTTGTCATGCACTGGTATGTAGGTTGTTGCCCAACAACATTTCCACTTGAAGCCCAAGTGACCTAAGGTCTGTTGGTTAATTATATAGCCTTTGGATGCACCATTCTATCATTATTGGTAAGGTCCCATTCTAGAATTCTTTTTAGTACTTGGACACGGGCAGGATGTGCAGTTAGTTGCCAAACTTTCGGGTCATTGGTAACTGGCTGAATTCTTTTTAGTACTTGGACACGGACAGGATGTGCAGTTAGTTGACAAACTGTCGGGTCATTGGTAACTGGCTGACTTCTAGTCTACAACCATCCATCTTGCTCCCACATAGAGCATCTAAAATCATTCCAGATCTGAGTAGGATGAATCATCATCCAAACTACTCTATCTAAAGACTTTTGGCTCTCCACAGACTCTTGTCCAATGCTAGAAACCCAGTAGAATGAGTGTGGTCAGATTCAGAGTCAGTGATTAGTAACACAAGTTTCCCTTTATTCTGACTTGAACTTGCATGCCCTTCATGTCCTCCAGTGTGGTGAGGTGGATCTGGGTTGTCTCCTGATGGTGGTTCATGATGCTCTGTTGGGTTACTTGAAGTCTGATCTAGAGGCGTACTCCCAGTTGTTGTCCCCCTAGCCATTGAACCAGTAGTATGATGATGATGATTATGAGAATTGTGATCTTGATCTTGATCCTCCTCCTCTTCTTCCTCGTAATCATCATCCTTATATTTTTGGCTATCAATATATTCAATGATAGCCTCCTTAACCAACCTTGTGTTGTACTATCCTGCTTTTTTGTTGAGCTCTATCTAGACTGTCTTAATGAAGGTCTCAAGATCAGACACATTAAGGGTGAGGTCCCCATTCTTACCCACACTTTGCACTAATTTGTGGTAGATGTATTTCTGGGATATAGCGTCCTTCATTGCGTGATGTGATTTAATTAAATCCCTGAAATCTGATCCCTCCAAAAGCATCTAGTAACGATTAGCATCTCTTAGAGCATCTTCTTTTGACTCTTACATTATCCAATTTTCCTAGAGAAGTTTATGAATCATCTTTTCTAGTCCTTCCTTCTCCCTTTTGTGCTATTGTTCTTGTATCTGCATAGCCAAGTTTTTGGTTTCCCAATTGGTCTTTTCCTCCCTTAGCTTCTTCAGTTCCTCTTGAGCCTATTGAAGTTCTTCTTGAAGTGTTGTACTAGCACTTGAGGTAGAGGTTTGAGCCTCCATCATTTGACCAATAGCATTCACTATTGTGTTCTAGCTAGACTGAACAGATGTTGCACTTTCTTGAGTGATTATGTCTAGATCAGTGTGATTTGTTTCATAGGTTGTCACTAGGAATGGATATGGTAAGGTAGTTCTATGTGATTTCTACATCACCAGTCTTCCCTTAAGAGGTGCTTTTTGCAGCCTTTGTAGCTTATCTAGCATGACTATTGCTAGATTAGTGGTTTCTAGTACAAAGCCACTGCCAGATGTTGGTTGGTCATTTTAATATGAGTAGTTTTTTGTTGCTCTGTTGTATGGACTGGTTGGTCTACAAACTTTTCCTTTTCTTGCATATTCTACTTAGTAGAGGTGTTAGAGTCAATTGAATGTTGAGTTCTGGCCTTGAACCCCTTGATGAATTGCATAGTTTTGGGCTTCAGCAGAGCTAGTGGTTGTGTCAATAGTAGGGAGTTTGTCCCCAACTAGCTCTTTGCCCTTTCCTTTATCCTTTGATGGCTTGGTTGGACTTTCTTTTGCCTATGAACAAGTCCTGTTTGAACCCATTTTGTCCTCCATTTCTTCATCATATGAATCTAAATTGATTATATTTTCTCTTGAAGTCGATACTCTATCCCAAAAAGTCTGAATAATGACATGTATTGTAGGTAAACTTGCCTAGTAGCCAAACTGCCAGACATACTAAACTTTAAAGAGGCTCTTGGATTTAGCCTTGGCAATCTGCTAAGTGACACTACTATACAAAAACTGTGTAATGTTTATACTGGCTTTCGGTTCTAACACTTTGGCCAAGAGCATTGAAAACATCTTTTGTATGTGGGGTTAGATTTTAGGTTGATGGTCTCAACGATGAATCTGTACCCTACATTGTGTTCCAATGCTTCTACACTGGAATACCTTGAGCACTATCTTTACGCTTTTTCTTGGCCTGGTCATCTTCTTTCAAATATTGGCTGACTTATTCAATCGTTGTTGGTGTGGCTTTTTGAACATTAGGGAGTTTGAAAATAAGTGTCAGTTCTCTAGCAATCAACTCAAGTTTTCAACCATGAATGACTACAGTACTCTAAATGCTTTCTACGTAGGAAGTACATGTTGCATGATTTTTCCGTCAAAAGGAAGTGCTATTGCTTCCACTATGACCTCTAAGCCCCATAGTTTGAGTAGTGCATGCTCACTTTCTTGGAAGACATATTTTGCTATCTTACTATGTGGGATGATACCTAACGATTCCTTAAGGCTTTCGATGTTTGCGTTCATCTTGTCCAAGGATTCTTTCATATACTGTGACTTAGACTTTTTCCCAAACACGACTCAGACAAAGAAGTATTTGTTGAGGAAGACTTACTTGTTGCCGTTGTTGTAAACAAATTGTTGAAGGAGTTGTGTGGTGTGTTGGGTATGGTTACTATTGAAGAAGTTTGGCTCCATGGCGAAGAATCAGGTATTTGTGGGCTTGAAGCGATCTTTGTAGGTTGAGAGGCAAGTGGCACTAAGAGTTGCAAGTAAACTGTGGTGAGCAAACCTGTTGCATAGCTATATGTATCCTTTCCATGAATCCTCCACTAGCTTCCATCCCTTGATCTCTATGCTCTACTTGTGATGTGTCAAGCATGCATTGGCTTGTCCGGCTAATCATTACTGGAGAGATTTGTTTTGGGATTCGGTTCATTTCCCACTGGCGACTGGCTAGCACTATATATGGTTCATTGTTTCTAACTGAATTGATCAAATGATTGGGTATCACAATGGTACTGGTGCTGAATCCGATTGTAAGGCCAAAATTGGTAATGGTGCTGACTATCTACTGGTTCCATAACTGAACTGACATAGAGCAAGTCCAGTGGCTACCCTTCTAGTTCCCTTTCAAGTTCAAGTTCTGGAACCCCTTCTGTTCTGGAATAAGAATCTTGGCCCCATTGTATCCTCTAGGAAGCAGTAGACTTGAAAAATCTATGAGTCTCATTGTTTCATTTGGAATACCCAATCAACCTCATAGAACCCTGACCACATTATTTTCAAGTTTGGTTTCTTTGGTCCCTGTTTGGAATGGTAGAGCAAAACTAGGTCACCTCTCTAGAACTCTCTGACCTTGATCCTATTGTCATGCCAATTCTTCCTTCTCTATTTCACTTCTGTTCCAATATAGCCCTCTATTAGATCTCATCCAGTTGTAGTAGATCATCCAATTGTTTATTGAGGTTCTTATTAGAATCCATACCATAGTCAACTTCCAGTCTTAAACTTGGAATGACAAATCCCATGCGCACTATAGCTTCTATTCCATAAACCAGTTCAAATGGAGTCATTCCTGTAGTGACTTTATAAGCAGTTCGGTAGGCCCTTAATGTTGTCTAAAGTCTAGAATCCCATTGGTGTGCCTCCTTTTGAACAATATTTGTAAGAATAGTTTTGATGGTTTTGTTACTGCATTCAGCCTGACCATTGCATCTAGGATAATATGGCATCGGCTTCTCGTGTTTGACTGAAAATGTTTTCATGAGAATTTCCATTGTATCATTAATGAAATGTGTGCCTCGGTGTGACACTATTTCAATAAGATAGCCGTATATGCACATGATATTCTCATAAATAAACAAATTTGTTGACCTATTAGTATTATCTAGTAGAGCTTTAGTCTCCATCCATTTTCTGACATAGCATGTAGCCAAAATGATGTACTTGTTCTTCCTGGGAGTTACCTTGTTGAATGGTCCCATGAAGTCAAGTCCCCATTTCATAAAAACTGCTAGTGGAAAAACTGGAGTTAGTGGTGTCATGTCAACTGCTGTAGGTCTACCCATCCTTTGGCATATATCAGAGGTCTTACAAAATGTTCTAACATCATCTATCATCAATTGCCATCATAATCCATCTTGAAGGATTTTCTTGTATGTGATATCCAACTGAGAAATGGCCGCCTGCATTGCCATTTTGTGCTTCAATGATAACCTGCATTCATCCTTTTAATGGCACACAGTGTCGAAGTACACCATCAATTCCCAATCTATAAAGCGCTCCACCAATAAGGCTGAGCCAGTATAGTCCCCATTGCCATTCCTGAAGCATCAACATGTACATGATTATGAACTACGATTCACATTACATATGTCATAAATCAAAAAGCTAAGTTGAGATTTGATAATCGAGATGATACAAAAAAGTAGGCCTTTCAAGCCTCAATCGTGCAAAAAGTGGAAGTAGGGTCAAAAAAGATATGAGAGACACTAAAGTCTAAGAGCTTTCTCCGCTCTCATCATCATCATCATCTTCCTCTTGTGAGCTATGCTCATCGATGTCATCTTCATCCTCACATGAATTGGATTGTGGTGTGTCATAATCTCCCTCACTAAGGAGATTTCTCTCGTTGTCATACTCCGGCTCTCTAGGGTCCATAGTGTTGGATCTACGAATAGGCACATCCTCCAAAATAGAGGCCGCCGCAATGGAGCTGCTTCCCGAGCCTCGCCGCACATAGGTTGTAGGAGTAGTAGCCTCCATCTCACGCCCATGGCCACGGCCACGGCCACGAGCATGGGAATGCTTCATGGAGAGCTATGAGGGAGGATTGGAGAGCTTGAGAGCTATGGAGGAATGCTTCATGGAGGAATGGAGAGCTTGAGAATGACTCATGAGCTTGAGCCTTGAGTTGGAACATAATGGAGAAGAAGAGAAAGAGGGCATCCTTATATAGATTTAGAGTGTACACACTTGCCCTTGAGGCTTGAACGAGAGAGAGAGAGAGAGAGAGAGAGAGAGAGAGAGAGAGAGAGAGAGAGAGAGAGAGAGAGAGAGAGAGAGAGAGAGAGAGAGGAGCCTAGGCCCTAATGGAATCCAAGGTAAAGGACCAAAGCAATGAGAGAGAGGGAGAGGGAGTCAGAGGAGCTAATGGACTCCAAAGCAATGCTCAAGGCATGTGGGAGGTGAGGGGGGGGATCCTATGCCAAAAAGTCACGTAAATTCCTTGCAGTCAAAAGCGTAGTCAACGTTTTTTAAACCGGTCAAACGGACTAAAAATTGGCCGGACGGAACGGACGGGATGACACCGGACGGGACGGGACGGGACGAGCCGTACGACGGATGAGAACAACACTCCTACTGATGAAAGGTTTTTGGTTTTTGATAAGTTTTGAAGTCTCCATTGGCCTTGTTAGTTTACAGATTTTGTGACTTTGTAGTGCTTTGATCTGTTGTTTTGGCAATGTTGTTGCAGTATGGGGCATACATACATGTTCTTGTAAGGTTAATGATCATACCTGTCGAATCTGGTGTAGTAAGAGCTACTGAGGTGGTCGCAGCGGGCAGAAACAATTCCGAAAACCCTCTCTCTCTCTCTCTCTATGAATGCAAATGAGCTTATGTTGCCCCATTTGACTATATGTTCCTAGTCTACCCGGAATGCCCCATTCATACTTACCTCCATTGATCATATCTTGTTTTTCATATCACCTGTAGCTCGAATCGCTCTTCATTTTGATGTTCGGCTGACAAATGGCATTCGATCTGCAGTTTTGATCCTTTAGAACTTGGCTCAAAATCCATCTTGTGCCGAATTTTTTTATATTTTCCATGTTCGAAGTCCTTGCTTTGAAGTTTTGGCGTTTGCTTTCAGAAATCAATTCCGACTTTCATGGCTGGATTTATTAATTTTTCTTGATTATCTGTTGTTTTTTGCTTTTCAGTAAAAGAAAATTATTTATAATTATAATTAGTTGGCCAAAAATTCGCCAAGATTAGTGTAACCTCTCATACATACATATGATTAACCCGGTAATAGATGGTGTCGGTATGGCCCATGATTATGCCGGCTAAGAGTTTATAAGGCTTTGAAACGCTTGTTTTAAAGAAAAAAGAAAAGAAAAGAAAAGAAATAATATGATAATAATATATAAAAAATGATAATCCTGCTACATTCCCCCCCTTCCTAGAGTGAGTCGTCCTAGACAAACATGTGTTAGAGTGCCGTTGGAATTAGGGTTGCAAGGAAATGCACACAACTTGGAGAAGACGAAGGAAGCTCAAGGCACACAATAGAGAGTGTGTTACTTAGTGTGCAATGGAAAGATAGATAGCCCTAGAGTGATGGGAGTATATACAATGCACGGGGGAAAAAACTCCTAAAGAGGGAAAAAATGCCCCAGCGGTCCTAGTGTGTTCACACACATCACTACCACATGTATATGGTAACAAAGCCCCCCTAGAGTTGATGCGGTGAATGAGAGCTCGCACATGAGTAAATGGAAGTGCCATGCCCTGAGGACATGATCAATCCACAAAGGGGAGTAAGCCCAAAGCTTTGCGGAGAGCTTGAAGCTTCTCATGAGATAATGCCTTTGTGAAAAGATCTGCAAGGTTGTCATGTGTTGGCACATAAGCCAAGCTGATATTTCCTGCTGTGAGCCTCTCCCTGACATAGTGGTAATGCACCTCAATGTGCTTTGTGCGAGCATGAAAAACTGGGTTCCTTGCAACTTCCAATGCACTCTAACTGTTAGTGTAGATAGTGTTGGCAGTGTCCTGTCCAACACCCAAATCGGCCATAAGGTGTCTAAGCCATACACACTCAACTGTAGCTGTGAAGACTGCCCTGTACTCAGCCTCACATCTCGAAGTGGCCACAATAGGTTTCTTCTTGCTGAACCATGATATACATGAACTACCAAGCATGAAACAAAAACCACTTGTGATCACTCTCGTGTCAAAACAACCAGCCCACTCTAAGTTTGAAAAAGCATGTACGTCTGGTGGCAATGATCCCCCCTTGGGATAAAACAAGCCAAGATGTAAAGTGCCACTAAGGTAGCCGAAAATCCTCTTGACAGTCTGCCAATGCTTAGACCCTGGGCTATGCATAAATCTGCTGACCTGTGAGACTGCAAATTCAATATCCGGCCTTGTGTTGCATACATAAATGAGGCAGCCAACAACAGTTTGGTAAAGAGTGACATCAGCAAGATCGCTAGCATCATGTAGACTCAACTTCAAACCTATTTCCATGGGACTGGCAATAGGTTTGCAATCCTCAAGTCCAAACTTACATAGTAATGTCTCTATGTAACTTTTCTGACACAAGGAAATACCACCATCATAGTGCTTAAACTGTATGCCCAAATAATGATGCAACAACCCCAAATATTTCATCTTGAAAGTAGCATTCAAATCAGCCTTAAATTCAGCAATATGTGCCTCATTGGGGACCAGTGATCAGCAAATCGTCCACTAAAGAACAACAATGAGAAGTACATTGCCCTCACGCTGTACATACAATGTTCTTTCTATTGGACTGTTACAAAAGCCTCGTTTGACCAAATGAGTGTCGGATTTCTCATACCAAGCACGAGGAGATTGTTTCAACCCATACAAATCCTTCTTACATTTGCACACTTTGTCCTCTTGTCCTTCTTTGACACCGCGAGGCTGCGTTACATAAACTTTCTCAAATATGTAACCATTCAAGAAAGCAGTAACAATGTCCGATTGATGTACATCCCAACCAAAATGAGCTGCCAATGCACATAGAAAATGCACACTAGTCATACGACAAGTGGGAACAAAAGTCTCTTCATAATCTATGTCTTTTTGTTGTGCATAACCATTTGCAACAAGTGAAGCCTTATGACGATCAATCTCACCATCCGGCTTGTGTTTCAACTTGTAAACCCACTTTGTACCGATGGCCTTTTTGCAAAGAGGCAAATCACATAAAGTCCATGTGTCATTTTCTATAAGTGCATCATATTCTAATTGCATGGCAGCCATACAATTTTTTGAATCATGTGCTTCATGAAAAGACACAGGTTCCTCAACATCATGTAAGCTAGACATAGCCAAAGCATAACAATCTGATGCATAAGATGCATGGCAAGATCCTGAACGAGTACGGCTAGACAAAGGTACATCCAATTGACTATCACGCAATGTATGCACCAGCCATTTTGGCATACCTCTAGCCTGCTCACTTTCGGCCCTTTCCTCATCAAGTACATCATGTACATTTTCATTAGTATTAGACTGATCTGTAACATTTTCAGAAACCTCCATAGGCTGTACATTTGCCTCATTGGAATTTACATTCATATTTCCACCACCAAAAAGAGGCAACAAAGTGTCATAAATGTCATGTGAGCTTAATTCCTGTCTCTAGTACATGACAGCAAGGACTGAACAGAATCTTCCACAAACACTACATCTCGTGAAACCAGAATATGCTTTCTTTGTGGATGATACAACCTGTAACCTTTGCTTTCAGCACTATAACCAAGAAAAATACATTTGACAGCCTTATCATCCATTTTTTTGCACTGTGTTTGTGGCACCAAAGCATATGCCAAACAACCAAAAACACGCATGTGTGCAATAGAAGGCTTTCTATCATGCCATGCTTCATATGGAGTAATACACTGCAAAGCTTTCGTAGGACACCTGTTTAGTACATAAGTGGCACACATGATGGCTTCAAGCCAAAAAGAATGTGGCAAAACTTGACTTTTGACCATACATCGTGCCATAAGTGACATGTTTTTCCTCTTAGCAACACCATTTTGCTGAGGTGTATAAGGCACTATACATTGGTGTTTTATCCCACAACTAGCTAGAAATGCATTAAATTCATGAGACATATACTCCCCCCCTCGATCGGAATGGAGGGTGCCCATAGTACATTTTGACACAATTTCAGCCGTAGCCAAAAATTATTTGAAGCACATAAAAACTTCGGAATTCGCTTTAAGCGGAAATACCCATGCATGCCTGGAGTAATCATCAATGAAAGTCACAAAGTAAAGGTAATTGCCCAAGGATGGAGTTTGCATGGGCCCACAAACATCACTATGCACAAGCTGCAACCTGCATGTGGCCCTAATTGAACCATCCTTTGGAAACTTTGAATGCTACATCTTACCCAAAATATGGCCTTCACAAACATGCTAGACATGTGCTTCAAGAGGTGGCGAAGAAGCAACCATATCAGATTTCTTCAAACGCAACAAACTGACAAAATTCAGATGACCAAAACGTGCATGCCAAAGTTTTGCATCTAAAATAGCCCTTGAATCTGCAACTGCATTTGCAAAAATTTTTCCACACTTGTCATACAAAGGGAGCTTATATAGCCCACATCACAAAAGCCCAGATGCAACAATTTCATTACCAAAACTGAGATCATGAATTGTACATCTGTCATCCACAAATTTGACTACAAGATTAAGTCCAGCAAGTGCAAATACAGACAAAAGATTCTTCTTGATCCCAGGTACATAAAGTGCATCAACAAATGTGAAAGAACTACCATTTGTAGTAGTAAGTACAATCTTTCCAACCCCCTGAACTGGATAAGAGGCATTGTTGGCACAAGTGACTAAATTCCCATGAGGGATAGACTCAAGAGAGGTGAACAATTCACGATGTGAGGTAATGTGCTTTGTAGCACCACTGTCAAAATACCACACATGTGAATCTGCAACAACTGACATGCATGCATCATGGACAGCAGGATTGTAAGTGCACTCTACACTAAAAGCCCATTTTGCATCAACATCAACAACACAGTCTCCTTTCACAGAAGACTCAACAATCACTGCATTTGTAGTGGAACCAACATTTGCATTGGAACCACCCTCTTTCTTCTTAGCCTCTTTGGCATTAAACTTAGGACATTGCTTGATCAAGTGATCATTAGCTTTACAATAATGGAAAGGCATCTTCTTTTTTCCCTTATCACTAGAATTTCCAGACGAATTGCTGACAGCAGAAGCATTAGGAGCAGAAGTTTGGCCACTCGCAACAGAACCATAAGAAGTGACTGCATTGTTGTTACCACCCTTTCTTTGAGAAGCAATAAAAGCCTGTTCTTGCACGCTACCTAGTCCTTTTTTTTTTTTGGAAAGTGACTCTTGAAATAGCAATGTGCATTATGCATCAAACTTGACAACTTCAAGATTTCCTTCGGTCATAAGTCTCCAAGTACTAGCAAAAGTCTAGTAAGAATTTGGTAAGGCATCAAGAACAGTCTGCACAAGGAAACTATCTGAAATGACTTCACCGGCAGAAATAAGTTTCTCATTGATATCCTTGACACCAGTAAGGAAAGTGTCCATATCATCTTCCACCCATCTTCCTCATGCATAATCTTCGATTCCACCTCTTTACGCAGCATTGCGGCTTGCATAAAGACCTCCTAGAATATCCCAAGCTTGTTTTGTGGATTTTGTTGAATGAATGTGAGGAAAAATGGTGCTATTCACAGACAACACAATCAATGCATGGGCTTGCACATCCTTTACATCCAACTCTATTAACAACAATCCTTGCAGCAAGACCTGCAACATCCTCAACATCGCCTACATCCTTAGAACCAGGAGGTACATCAATGCCCTGCACAATATTTGAGACGCCCTTTGACACAAGAACATGTTGCATCATATAAGCCCACATAGGGTAATTGTTCCATCCAACCTGTCCTCAGCAACAGCAAACATCTTGAACACATCTGTGTTGTTGTCAACCATGGTAAATGCAGCACAACTGATGTGAAAATTGCCGGAAAAGAGGAGAAACCAAGCGGGAACAACACGTGCTATATAACACAAACTGTAGAAGACTATAAGGCACCTGTTAAGCAAAAAACGGCACTGACAAAAATTCTGCACAAAATGATGAAATTGACTGTGCAGACCTGCGTATAGTGGAAACGGAGGCCGAAAATGAGCCCGAATCAAAAATCTGAGCCGATTGAGCTCTATGAGTTGAAATTTCTGTCGACTTGCAAATGCTCTCCAAAGCTCACAAAAAATCGAAGAAAGTGAGCAGGCGTGTGTTGGAGCTGCTATGGCGACTAAGGCTGGGAGAATGCAACCTGCTTTGATACCAATTGTTGGAATTAGGGTTGCAAGGAAATGCACACAGCTTGGAGAAGATGAAGGAAGCTCAAGGCACACAATAGAGAGCGTGTTACATAGTGTGTAATGGAAAGATAGATAGCCCTAGAGTGATGGGCGTATATACAATGCATGGGGGAAAAAACCTCTTAAAGAGGGAAAAATGCCCTGGCGGTCCTAGTGTGTTCACACACTTCACTACCACATGTATATGGTTACAAGTGCATGAGAACAAAGTATGTGTCTATGCATAGCCGTATAGTGTGGCTCTATGATGCCGATGGAGGATATGCATGGGGAAACAAAATGTTGTGCAAGAGAGGGCTACTGAACAATATGTTCAATGGCTGTTGGTGGCGAGGTCACATTAAAGCTGCGTGGTCCAAGTAGTATTAATTGTAGAAGATGCGCTCTGTGTTTGATGGTGACCTGTAGAAGTTGTGATGCTGCTGGTTGTTTTGATTGAGGGCTTTGTTTTGGTTTCCACTAAAATTGCTTGCTTGTGGATTTCCTATAAGAGGCATTGTGTGAGCAAGTTTGTTTTGGTTTCCATACCCACTTGACATCTTCTGGTTGTCGAGGTTAATGTTGGATAGGCCTAAGTTGTCGGACAAAAGCCGTGCGCGGTTTGGCAAGGTCGAATTTCTATTGAAGCAATGTAGGCTAACTTGTATTGCTTTGTCGTTTTGGTATCCACAATTTCTTTGGATTGGTTGCATGATGGATTTTTTAACCCATATTTTCTTGACCATGGTTGGGTAATATCGCAGAATTTTTGCCTGTGGTGATGGTAGAGGTTCCCATACATGGTCTGTTTGTACACAGGATGTCACAAAAGACTGGTCCACTTGTCTGAGTTGTAAGGTATTGTCCTACCAGTTTGGCGTGGCCTGATAAGTGCGCATCCATGGCACTCCCATAATAACTGCTTTGTTAAGATCTTGATCTTTGACCACATGAAATTGATGCAGATAAACTGTTCCATTAATAGTGATTGGTAATTTATGTGTCCTAGATTGTCCATTGTGCCTTTGTTTGCTACTTTGAACCCCATGTGTTTGGGATTAGAGGTTCCCTTGTGAGTTTTGTGAAAGTGGAGTAGTTAACAACATTAGCTCTTGCCCTAGTGTCCACTAATGTTCGCTTGGTGGTGCCATTAGCAAGTTGTAAAATAGTGTGTAGATCCATTCCACCTAGCCATGTAGCCACCATTTGTATGGATGCTATCGGAGTAGTATCGATACAATTGTTTTGTTGTACTTTTCTCTAAAAATTTGCTTGCTCCTTGCACTTTAACATTTTGATTTTGGCTTCCTGCTGTGCCTCTTACGAAATGTCATGTGCTTGAATTTTGCACTCAGCTGCTACTGCTGCATGTAATGTTTCGAGTTCTTCTGGTGTCAGCAGAAGAAGATATTTCTTTAATCCGCAGCCACTTGTCCAATTCGGTATATCCTCACCTGCTAATGTTGCAAGCTTGAAGGTGCCGCTTTGTGATATATCATGTATTACAAAAGGCTCCATCCCTCTCTTTTTGAGTTTTTGGTAGTGTTGTTTGAGGGTATACATTAAAACGTAATCCCCTTTTTGGAACTCTTTTCTAATCACATGTTGATCGTGGAAAGCCTTCATTTGTCTTTTATGAGCATATATCCTAGCTATTGCTCTAATTTGGGTTTCATCTAATTATTCCAAGGTGTCTAGTCTTTCCGATAGCTCATGGCCCGTCCATCCTAATTGTGTTGCCACTTGTAGGGTATTGATTAAGAATTCCATGAGTAGGATTGCATTAAAGCCGAACACCAGGTTAAAGGGAGTCATCCCAGTGGAAGTTTTAAAAGCTACTCCGTAAGCCCATAATGTTGTGTGTAGCTTTTGATCCCAATCATTTCTTGAGTCACTGACTATTTTGGCGAGTACAATGCATAAGATTTTGTCGGTACTCTCTGCTTGCCCGTATCTTGTGGATGATAGGGTGCTGATTTGTGATGGACCACCATGGATTTGTAAAGGAGGCTTCCAATGACGTTGAGTGGCATAAAATGGTAACCATCTTTTTGCAACATTTTTCAGCCTACTCAACGTCCTCTTCCTCATATGTGTATATATTTTTCTACGCTATTAAGTTATCTAGAGTAAATTCCCCCTCTTCGTTTAACCTTTGTGGCGACACATACATTGTACTCTTCCCAAAAATGTCACCTTAGTCATATATTTATATTACCACCCTTTTCTTTTTTGCTTTGTAAATAAAAGTAAGCATACAATAACCAACTATCTACCCCCAACTTTCTTACCTCTTGTGAATAGTAGTAGAAAAATAATATATCCATCTTCCATACCATATAGATAAATTACCATGGAAAATCAACTCTCCACTTGTATTTACTAAAGATTATGGTCCATCTCTACAAGTCTTCTATGCCCCCTACATAGGTGGCCCAATATCTCTTAAGAATATACATATAGTTTTTCTCCTTTCAAAAAGACTCAAATTGTATATTCTTTTCACAAGCAAATAATATTGGGCCCTCCTCTATTTGTTTAAGCATCATAACCTTTTGAAAAGCATGATTCCCCTTGGATGCATACAAGCAAAGGGCCCATACAAGAAGACTTGGAAGCAAAAGGTTCCCTAGCCTAGTGTGGACCTTCCAACCGAATTCCTTGGTGCATGGGCGTGAAGAATAGTCCAAATTCATATCAAACATGTTGAGAAGGTCAAATTTTCCTTTTGAAGCATGTCATTCCGAGCTACAGGTAAAAAGTTATGATCAAAATAGTGTAAATCTGTCAGATTCGCAGCAAAAGGGAACTGTAAATCAAGTAAATCAAGAGGGTGAGATTTTATTTTTCCCCTACTCATCTTCTAGAAGAGCAATGAGTGTTCAAAGTCACTTGCATGTGATGGGACCAACCTAAAGATGCTTTCTAAATGCCAAGACAGACAAGTTGAGATACCCCGCAGGAGCCACCCGTAGGGCCTCATGGTGGGGCCCACCTACATTATGCACCCCTATGGAGCCTTCACGGTCTAAAATGATATTTTTGGTGAATAAATAGTCCCTTTTATGTCCAATATTCAATGAGTGGTCAAAGGACACTTAATTAGGGCTAATCACTCACCCTAATTAAGTGTAGCATAATCCCACTCCTACACAACTATAAATAGCCCCCCTTGGAGAGACTCAAGGACACACACCTATATTTTCAACTTCATGTTGTTTCTTGATCAATAGTAGAGAAAACCCCAACTCTCTCTCTTTCACATCCTCCCTCCTAACCCTCCTCTTTGGAGGAAGTGCAACTCTATCCTCCACTCTTTCTATTCTACAATCTCTTACTCCATCAACTCAATAAATAATTTGTAGCACCTCAATAACTTGTAAATACATCATGATCTCTTCTCATGGTTATGTTAATGATCATTAAATCATCTTCAAAACTTTCAAGTGTCGCAATTCGTGATGGCTAGCCAGCGTCTGTCCTCCCCTTAAAAGGTGTGCGAGAAATCAAGTAAGTGTTTTATTCTCAATTTACCATTGGTTTGTTTTCTCCACACTTATTCAATTGGTCTAAAGACATTTCTCACTCCAAATCTCTTTTGCTTCATTACATATGCATGTGGCTACCTCTCATGGTGATTTTATTTGTGTCACGGCATTGCATAGATGGAGATGAGCTCTCTATGCAAAGTGTGTTAGTTTGATGTAAGTGATTCTCTTGTGTGTTTGAGAGGCAAGTCTTGTGCGCATGATTTTTTTATGAGTGCTTGAGAGAGGGGGAGTTTGGATGTATTATGGGTATTCTTATGGGGAGAAGGTGAATGCTATTCCAGAAATTGCATATTTCATTTGATGCATGGCATTGGGCTGCATAATCGTTGATGGTGTTCAAGTGTCCAAAGTGTATATAGAGTAAGGGGGTTTTCAAAGTGTGTTGCTTGAGTGGGTGAGTACAAGTGTTATTTTGATTGGTTTCCTTCTCCACTCCCAAAAGAAGGTGGTGCCCCAAGTAGTGTGCGTACCTCTTTACGAATTTGTGAGGGTAGGCCCATTGGTTTAGGTTTAGAGGCCCCATTTCTAAAAGCTCGCCCTCAACATCGTTTAAAACACGTGTTCCCCTATCGCTCACTATTTCTATGGGTAGACCATACCTTGGAGGGGATGGAAATTTTTGCCCTCCATGTGGTCCGTATTGTCTCTCTCTAACATAGTTCCGATTATAGAAACATTTGTGGGTTTCATGGTTTGTCCATTTTTGTTCGGTAGCACACCACTTTAGTACTCGTGGTGCGTTTACTCCTGGCCTTTGTTGAAGGTTGCACCACTGGGTTGGATGATCTCCTCCACAAGTGTCACATTTTTGGGTGGGTGGTTGTCGTGTGTTTGGGTTCGTCCTGTTTCCTTGGTTTATCCTTCTGATCACTTCCTCAATCATTTGATCAATGTCCGGCACAATTGGGTTTTGCCTACCCAATTTCATCGTGGACTCACTAGTGGTTGAAGAGGTACTACTCGTTTCTTGATCTGTGTCTTCAGTCACCTCCCCATGTGCCTTGCAATTATCTACCAAATAAAATGCCTCTTTCGTGACTTGCTCAAAAGTTACACATGCCTTTAAGTGCAAGTCCTTTTTGAGTGTGTCATTTTGCAATCCTTCTATGAAAAGGATTGACAGTCTCTCGTCCTGAGGTAGTTCTCAAGCAGGGCTTCTTTCTATGTGATGCTTGAAATAAAGAGATGCTCCCTTCACTTTCTCTTTCTCCTTTTGCCTAAATGCATAAATCTGGGAAATAGTGTTATGCTTGATTCCCCTCTTTGAGAATTCCTCAGCGAACTCTCGGAGAAGTTGGTCAATACTTGGGAATTCCAAATTTTCCAACGGTTGGAACCAAGTTAAAGCAGTCCCTTCAAACGTCAAACCAAAACCTTCATATTGAGTATGTAAATCAGTTACCTGTTCCGCTCTCAACACTTGTTTGAAGAACAAAACATGGGCATACGGATCTCTTGATCCACTATACTTTTTGGGTATGCATTTTTCCACTTGAGATGGTCGCATACACCTGGCCTCTGCAACTATTCTGACAACACCTAGTCCTCTTGGTGTGGCTTCTCTAGGTTCATAATCTCCTCTTGGTACTACTAGTGGTATCGTATCCACTATACGTTTGTCAAGTCGATCTCGTGTAATAGTTGGGGGGATTCTAGTGGTGTAAGTGACATCTAGAATAGTACTGCCCCTATGTGTGTTCATGGAAGCCCTAGACGCTGTTGATCCTAAAGGACCTGTGTTTGGGACTCATTCATGTCCAAAAGACTCCTCCACCCTAGTTCTCACTAGGCTCACATGTTCAGTCTCACGTCTTGTGTGAGTAGTCATGGTTTTCACCTCTTCTGGATTTACATAGTATTGGTGGAGTGGTCCCCCAAAATATGTATATCTCTCTAATTCCTTACAATCCATCGGAGAGTACTTTCGGCCATACTTGTCTATTATGACCACCTGAATACTCCTCCCCTTCGTGTACGTGAAAACATATAGGTTTTTACGGTCAGTCAGTTTCTTGATGCGGGGTTTGTCACATCTGTTATAGAGTGTTTGTTCTCCATCAATAAACTTATATAGCCCCACATACGTGTTGTTTGTGTTAAGGTGCTCTGCCTCATTGGTGCGTATGAGCACCACATTTTGCTTCTCCATTTTGGGTGGCTCATCGGCCAGTTCATAATCTACCTTGTCCTTGGTGCCAGTCATCCCCCATTTATCCACAATAAAGGGGTTATGAACCACGAGGTATATTATTCCCTCCCTGTCAAAATACCTATCCCCATCATAATCAACATCTACAAGATCTTTGAAATCGCTTGGCTTATTTTCCATTTTAACACAGTAGCGATCCATTCCATCCTTATAGATTTTGGCCTTAAGAACATTTTCAAATTGAAACTTCACATAAATTTTTTTAACATCAGATGCAGGTTGAGAAGGATTTGCCCCCATCGAAGTTGTTCCCTTAGGGTTCGACTTGTTAGAATCCTCAGCCATGAGGCTGTATGATCTTTCTGACAAAGTGTCAAAGAAGCTCTCCTTTAAAATGGGTTCTAAAGGCAGCAATGGTCTCTGAGTCACGCTGTCTTCCGTTGAGTGTTGATCCCTTGGTCAAAGATGTTGGGATTCCTATTCTAGTACAATTTTCTTGATCACAAATTCATGAAGAATTGGCATTGCAGAATCCAAACCGGGTTAACTCATTACCTAATTTGAATCCCCCGTTTGATCTTACTTGGTTACTGGGGAATATCCTCTAGTACCTGCAACCTGTCAAAAATTGCTTGATAGCTATGAGCTTATAGCTGTTCTTGTTAGTCCTAGATTTTACTCAACAAAAGTTAGTAGTAGGTCTTTTCTTAGCACACAATTCCTCACACAACATCAACACTTTAGATCCAATTTCAATTTGGAAGGAGCCACCAAGGTCTTGTGGACTAGCTCTTTGTGTGGTGAAATTCTGCTTGTGTTCTGACTCAGAGGAACATGGATCACTATCTATGTTTGGAAGCCAAATGGACTTTTCTTGATACCATCAGGTACAGCATGATTAGGAGGTCTTATGGTATCAAATTTTTTAAGAAATGAACCTCTGGATTGGAAGCTAGGTCAATTATGTCACTGTGCGAGAGTTCCTGCCAGTTTTGGGCTTTTGGTATGGTGTTTTGCATCCAATTTAAATTCTGAAAGGACCACTAGACTCTCTATGATGCCCTCTAGCTATGGTTCAAGGTTGGTATCAAAATGTGTCAGGGGAACATGGATCGTGATCCATGTACCTTAGTGTCATAATGCACTAAAACTTGACCCACAGCTAGTCCTTGTCCTTTTGAACATTTCTTTCACATAGGAAAACTTGGGTAGTTGCTTCACTTAGTATAGAAACTCCATCAACCTATCATCATATGTTTCTTCTACTTCTTTAATATCAAGACCCTCCAAACTTTTCTTCGAAGCCTTTTCTGCAAAAGAAGCAAAAAAAACATTAAAATATAGTGAGGCGGTATGGGGCGAGCCTCTAAGCACCACTCTAGGCTCCCATGCTACTCAATTGGGTTTGGGTTGGAAAAAAAACAACAAACACACATACAAACCCACAACCTAACCCTACACAAATTTGGGCCACCACTTAGTTTTCCATACGAACTAGGACGTGTAGAGAGATAGAGATCGATCTTGGGATGCTTTAAAATGTATCGACAGTGATCAAGCAAAACACAAATATATACGTAAGAAAGAGAGAGAAAGGGGAAGGAGGGATTGTTGCACTAATACCTTCTTACAAACCTGTCATGACCAATCAAAGTGAGATTAGCATTTGTTCAATATAGCTTGAGTAGATTACACCACAACACATCACAAGACAAGCCACCCCAATCACTGTTTTAAGGCCAGGGGAGTCCTCTCCATCATGTCGCCCTCTTACAACATGTGGGATTTATGGATAAATTGATAACAACACCGGGAGACAAGCTATCGAGAACTTCAATAAAACAGCAAGACACTTACACATCATTGTTGTCCATGACTTCACGTTGGAAGAGAGACAAAGTAGCCATGTTTAGTCCAAATTCACCCTCCTTGATTCAACAAATGTTGGGCTTACACTTGTAGGAGAAATACAGGCTTCCTACTCTCAATTAAATGATCACTCTCTCTTCAATGGTATAAATCTCCCTTGATAATCACCCCTAATACAATACACGCATGTGCATAAGCCATTGAGATTTCACTCAAGAGATTGGGCTTGGGTTTCTTGAGCTATAGCATAGTGCTCTTGCTTATGGATTCCCCCCTTTTGTGCTAGCTACACACTCCTTTTATAGCATTTTTTAGGGCTAGGGTTACTCCTCTAACCATGGTTGGGTTAGATTTTCAGCACTTTATCTTTTTTTTTTTGCTTAGAATTATCAAAAATTTCATGGGGATAGATGAATAAAAGAGAGAGAAGAGAAATAGAGGTGATAGGACTTTTCATAGTGGGTTAGTGTTAGTAGTTAGTAGAGTTAGTATTTTTACTAATTTACAAATAAATTTGGATATTTACAATAAGAGTATCTATGTAGGATACAAATAAGAAATAAAAATACATAAGAGGTAAGAAAAACATGGATTTCTTACAATGTTGATGCTCCAAGTGTCTTGAGTAGGGCCAATTTTGACGCTTGTTGACGGTCCACTAGCTTTGATAGTACGTTTTTAATCCACTCTTGGCCTTCCTTGGGAGCCAAGGTAATTGAAGATGAGTAATCCATCACCATGATGGTGTTCTTCAAGAGAAGAGGCTAAATTTTGTGGTTTTTTATAGATATGGGTAGTTTGGAGGAGAAAAAGTGGGACTAGGTGGTTAATTTTGGAATGGAAGTGTTTGTAGAAGGCATGAGTTCACCATGGTTTCTCTTATTTTTTCAAGGTTGAGGAGAAGGTGAGTAGGGGGAAGATAGGAGAGGTGAGAGAGGTGGAGATGATGAGTGGAGAAGTGTGTGTGAAAGAGAAAAATGATAAAGTGGAAGAGGGAGTGGCTGCATGGCATGGGAAAAATTGGGGTCCATCAATAAAATCATAGCTCATAGCTCAAAACAATATGAAAAAAATTGAGGCATAAGTTCAGCTCAGGAGCTACAATTCTTATCTTTATCACCTTTCAAATTTGGAGAGAAAGTGGCCTTTAAAAATTCAGCAAGACCGATTGTCTTTTTTCACTGCACAAAGTCCTTGTGGGGTTCTTCTTTGGATGATTCTTTCAAATGCCTCCAAGAGTAAGCCCTCCATAGTGCATGTATGCATGCCAGATATCCTTGACCTTATTTTGTGAGTCTATCATTGAATATATTGTTAAGCTCATGATATAAGTGAATAGTACACTAAGAAAATCAAATATTGAGGGGTCCAAAAAATATGTATATGTCAAAATATAAATAATATAGGTGGAAAAATATAAAGGGGTCAACTCTAAAAGTAAATATCTCTCATTATGAGTCTACCATAAAAAAGATGAATATTTTTGGTGTTCTAATTTATGAGAGTAAAAGAGAATAGATGTAGAAAGGAAAAAATCACAATAGTGAAAAGATATACACACAAATAAAACTAGTTTTTTTGGATTTTTGTTGGGGTGGAGTTACACCAAAAATAAGAGAAGCTTACATAAATATATTTTTATATGACATATAGAGTGTACAAAATGGTAAGAAAAATTGTGGTAATGGTGAGTCAATGTACATAGCTTACATAAGCAAATAATGCACACCTAGGTAGAAATATTTAAATAAATAGAAAAATAATTATGAAAAATCCTTATATCTAGTCCCTATATACAATGAAATATTTACACACAAAGAGGCCATAATATACTTTTCTTTTTTTCTTTTTTTTGGCTCAACTAGCCCAGTGACTAGCTAATTGAGGGTTTTTTAAGGAGATATGGGAAAAGCCCCCTAATTCACACACACCTATGTACAGTAAAAGGGTGAGGATAACCACAGTTTTTGAGTGATTTGATAGGGTGAAGTAGCTCACTATGGCAATTTTGAATAGCCAAAAAATGGCTATGATTAGCCCTCCCCCAGGATGATGGTATATGCATGTACCATCATAAAGCATCTTTTCCAAAGAGAGTGCTTCTGAGTCCGTGACAAGATTTTCATTGTTTGGCCCCTTGGCATTTTGTCTTGAGTTACACTCATTCTTCATGAACAAAACTTACATGAGATAGCTTCCTTTTGAAAAATCTTTGGTAGATTCTTTGGTAGAAGGCGACTCAAATAGGTCTTCAAGCGATACCCATTTACCTTCAAGTTCAAAAGTTAATAGTAACTTGAATTGAAAGCCTTCTTGACTATGTATGGCCCCTACCATTTAGTTTCAAACTTGGCATCAAAATGATTATTGAGTCGATTGTCATACCTTAGCACAAGATCTCCTTCATCGATGTCTTTGTCCTTTAGTTTCTTATCAAGCTTCTGCTTCACCAGTGTAGATTTTCTCTTGTAGCTCTCGTATGCTGCTTCTCTTTTCCAATCAAGCTTAGCTAAGGTAAGAAGTTGATCCATTCATGCTTCTTGGTCATCAGTGCTGCTTTGCCATGAAGTCGCATTGTTGGAATTTTGAGCTCAATTGGTTGTAAGCCTCTTGACCATAGACCAAGTGAAATGGTGTGAACTCCATGGCTTCCCTATATGTGGTTCAAAACGCCCACAAGGCACTATCGAAGAAGTCATCCCACAACTTTGTCTTATTTTTCACCGTTTTTCTAATGATGCCTGCAACGACACCATTAGCCTTCTCAACCAAACCATTTGACTGTGGGTAGTAGGGTGTACTGTGACGATGTAGAATGTGAACTTCTTCACAGACTTCTGTGAGCAAGCCCTTTCTAAACCCTGGAACATTATCAGAAACAATATCCAAAGGTGTGCCAAATCTACAACAAATGTGGGTGTAGACGAATTTGCTCACTGTCTTCTCATTTACCTTTGCCACACTTTGTGCTTCCACCCACTTAGTCATATACTCTACCACCAATAGAATGTAGAGTTTACCATTTTTTGTCCTAGGCAGAGGACCCATAGCATCAATGCCCCACTTTTCAAAGGGCATTTGCAAGCACAATTTGCCTTAGTCCATATATCAATCTTCTATTCCCATTTACCTGACAATTGTGACAAATTCTACACCAATGTTGAACATCCACATGCAGACTTGGACAAACATACCCTGCAAGAAAAATCTTCTTCACAGTTAACTCTTGGGCAAATTGACCACCACATTCCTCTTCATGCAAACCTATTAAAATGGTTGGAATTTCCTCGATAGTTGGTATTCTTCTGCACACTTGATCCTTCCCTCTTTGATGGAGGGAGCCTTCTAGGAAGATATAAGAACTTGCCTTCTTAATAAGTCTTCTCTTCTGAGCTTTTGTGAAGTCTTGTGGAAACTTACCTTCTAGGATGTAGCCAATAATGGGATCCAATGGCTCCAATCCTTGGTATCTCTGTTTCTTGATAGCTGCTATGCCACCATGATGACCTGCACTTCTTTCTCAACACATGTAATTGCTTGTTGTCCAAGTAAATCTACGTCTTCATTTTGTTTCCTATAGATATGATATAGTTGCACCTCTTCAAGTTGATTAAACAACCTATGAATGGCATGCACTTTTGTCCTTAGGCTTTCATTCTTACATGCCCAGATGCCTAAAATCTGCTTCAAAATGAGAAGTTCATCCCCCTTTACCATGATACGTTGTATACCTTTTCCAATGCACATCTTTAAACCATGAAGTAGTGTGTCGTATTCTGCTTCATTGTTGGTAGCTGACCCTGGTAGATTGACCTTCTCTTTCATGACCACTTCTCCTCTTGGGTTGAGCAACACTAGCTTGTCAAAAAGCTCCATCAAAGAACAAGGTAAAGGCATTAGGAATACTTTTTGGTGGTGGCAATGGTAGGGTCTTTACTTTAGGCACCTTATATCCTTCTCATGTACTCTATAAGTGAGAATCCTTGCCAATTGTGCACGCACACTATCTTCTACCTTGAAAGAGTATTGGAACACTTGCAACTCCATAATCCACTTTGAGATCCTAGTACTAAGATTCATTTGAGATGACACCCAAGGAAACAAATTTTCTACCGTGAGAATTACAAAATGTTTTGGTAGCAAGTAGGATCTAAACTTTCTTACCGCAAACATGAGAGAAAACATCATGAGTTATGCCTCTGTGTAGTCTCTCTCCTACTAGCAAAGTAGATGGGTCGCATCCTGGTACTGTGGGGATCTTGTTGTAACAAAAATGCACCAATTGTTTCTCTCCCAACACTAGAGCTAACAAAGAATGTGTACTCCCAACAAGGAGGCATGAGTGTTGGTAGCTCTAACAAAATGACTTTAATGTTACAAAATTTCTCTTCAAGCTCATCAGACCATGCAAAGTCTACTTGTTGTGTCAACTTTTGCAAAGGATGAAGCAACGCCGAAGCTAAGTGAATGAGGCATGACATATACTTCACCTTTTGAATGAATGAGATGACTTCTTTGAGATTCTTGGGTGATGGGAGCTCAATAAGAGCCTTTGCCTTTGAAAGATCCACCTCAATGCCTTTATAGGAAACCTTGTGACTGAGCAAGATCACTTCATCCTCACCTATGTGACATTTGTCAAGATTGAGCTAACCTCCCATGTCGTAAAGTTTTTTTAAACCTTCTTCTACCGTTTGTAGATGCAATGACTTTGAGTTATAAATACAGAAATCATCAATGAACACCCTAATTGACTTCCCAAAGAATGCTTGAAACAACATGTTCATGAAGCGTTGAAAAGTTGCAGGAGCATTTGTCAGGCCTAATGGCATGACTCTAAAAGCATAACAACCCCAAAGAGTGATGAAGTTTGTTTTCAGTTAGTCCTCCAATGCAATCCCTATTTGAAAGTAACCTGAGTAGCCATCACACGCAGTATACTTCTCATGACCAGCTACCTCATTTAGTATCTCATCTTGAAATGGGAGGGGAAAGTGATCTCTTTTTGTTGCCTCATTCAGTGGATAGTAATCCACACACACTCTCCACTTGCCGTTCTTCTTGGGAGTGACAACAAGGAGAGAGGCCCACTTTGAATTCTCCATTGGATAAATCAAACCTACTGCTAGAAGCTTTCTTACCTCCTTGAGTAGAGCCTACTCCTTTATAACTCCTAGGCTTCGTAGCTTATGAGCTTTAGGTGTGGCCTCAGGGTTTAACTCAATCTTGTGTTGAACAACATCTATTCCACGCACGTCGGTGTAGTCTTTAGCAAAAATCCTAGGAAACTTCCTTAGCACACATTTGACATAGCTCAAAATAATATAAAGAACTTTGAGACATAAGTTCAGCTCAGGAGCTAAAATTCTTGTCTCTATCACGTTCTCAAATTTGGAGAGGAAGTGGCCTTTAAAAATTCAGCAAAACCGATTGTTTTTTTCCAATGCACAAAGTCCTTGTGGGGTCCTTCTTTGGATGATTCTTTTGAATGCCTCCAAGGGTGAGCCCTCCATAGTGCATGCATGCATGCCATATGTCATTGACCTTATTTTGTGGGTCTATAATTGAAGATATTGTTGAGCTCATGATATAAGTGAATAATACACTAAGAAAAACAAATATTGAGGGGTCCAAAAAATATACATGTCAAAATATAAATAATATAGGTGGAAACATATAAAGGGGTCAACTTTAAAAGTAAATCTCTCTCATTATGAGGCTACCATAAAAAGATGAATATTTTTGGTGTTCTAATTTATGAGAGTAAAAGAGAATAGATGTAGAAAGGGAAAAATCACAATAGTGAAAAAACATACACACAAATAAAACTAGTTTTTTTGGATTTTTGTTGGGGTGGAGTTACACCAAAATAAGAGAAGCTTTCATGAAAATATTTGTATATGGAATAAAAAGTATGCAAAATAGTAAGAAAAATTGTGGTAATGGTGAGTCAATGTACATAGCATACATAGGCAAATAACACACACCTAGGTAGAAATATTTAAATAAATACCAATATAATTATGAAAAATACTTATTTTTAGGCCCTATATACAATGAATATTTACACAGAAAGAGGTCATAATATACTTTTCTTTTTTTTTTTAATTTTTTTTTGGCTCAACTAGCCCAGTGACTAGCTAATTGAGGATTGTTAAGGAGATATGGGAAAAGCCCATGTTATGGAAAAAGCCCCCTAACTCACAGACACCTATGTACAGTGAAAGGGTGAGGATAACCACAATGTTTGAGTGATTTGATAGGGTGAAGTAGCTCGCAATGGCAATTTTGAATAGCCAAAAAATGGCTATCAATAGCATACTTGGAAAATAGGTTAATAATATTGAGTTGCACAATATCATGATGATATGTCGCCTCTGTGCAAAAATAGAGTACCCAAACGTCTGTCCGCTTGCTCTATTTTCACATAGAGGCAACACAACATTCTTCACAGATATATCTTTGATATACATCATATCTTGTCCTCTCTATGAAAAAAAAGAGCACTCAAATGTATGTCCGCGTGCTCTATTTTTGCATAGAGGCAAAAAAACACCTTGGACATTTCATATATAATGTCTTCAACTAAAAACATTTCATAATGATCTTGTAGTGCCACTTCTCTGAAAAAAAAGAACTTGGAAAAACGTTCGGGTGCTCTAATTTTGCTTTTAAGGATGACAAAACGTTTTGATCTATAGATATTTCTTCTATATAGTGTCGTGTCACCTCTATGCAAAAATAGAGTACTTGGAAATTCGTCCGAGTACTCTATTTTTGCATAGGAATGACATGAAGATAAAAAATATTTTTTTAAAATTCTTATCTAAATTATTTTTACCATTGTGCTTCCTTAGGAGCATATTGAGACCTTAAGCGTCAAAATCCAGATCTTTGGCTTTAAAATCAAGTCAAAATTACTCTAAAAAATACCAAGGGTTGATTGAAAGCAAGATTATATGATCAGTGAGCTATAAATAGTATGCCAATTTTGCGACACGTGTGCACCAACTGTCACATACATACCCAACTCTCAGGACCCGTCGGTGCAGCCAAAGCTGCGGGCGGTTCTACAAAGAGTGCAAAGTAGGAGTGTAAGGCATCTCAAGGACATGCCAAAGTGATGGGGTAGTTGTTAAGGTCAAGAGCAAGCCAAGAGCAGCAATATTTATGCTATATGTGGTTTTCGGGGCCAAAATGCTCTGTTATGGTGTCTGTCCAGGGTGCCTGGTCAAAGTGTTGAAAGTGTAGAAATGGGAGTGCCATAGGTGGCCCTCAGTATGCTTTACAAGCTGGCATAGATGGCCCATCAAACAGAGCTACATGGCGAAAGAGATGGCAGCTCAAAGTTGGAGTGCATTGCAAATATGAGATGGACGAGCCAAGTGATGGCAGGTGGTCAGAGACAATTTTAGCATATGGATGTGTAGAGATCATCATGTGGAGCATGTCAGTCTTTTCATATCATCATTTGGAGTACCGGATTCCAAGCTCTTTCCAATCGAGGTTGCACCGTTGAGGGCTAGTTCCATGACAGTTTGGTGTGCCATCTGATGATTTTTTGAGCCTGTCAAGGTTTGTATTCATTCTATATTGCAAGTGAAGGCCATGGGAGTTTACGGCTTGTATTCAAGCATTGGGTCGACATGATACTGGATTTTGAAAATGGTGGCATTTGTTGGTGGGATGGTACCAAGTGTTTTCCTCCCCATTTTGATCGGCACGGCTAGAGGCTCAAGAAGTTTCAAGTGCTTCAAGGTTTTCACGGGTTGTAGCCAAGAATTGGAGTTCTCACTGGGCTTTGACGATTGGGTTACTGGATTTTTGAGAACCAAAGAGCAAGCATCGGAATTCATGAGAAAAAAGAGGAGTTTTATGAATGTTTGGGTGGAGTTTTTGGAGAGTTTTGAGGCCCACTCAAGGTGGACATGCCACATGGTAGAGAATGCTCCCATATGTGGAGTCAACTTTATCGAGCATGGGGTATAAGGCCCAAAGGGGCACTAACCCAAAAGTATCACATGGTGTGGGCTCATGGAGCTCTTGGTCATGGCAGCACGTTATAGGCACTGTAGTGGTGGCAAATTGGGCATCAATCGCGACGGATGAGGGTGGTGTTTGAGTGCGTAGAAGGTGATGATCTGGCCACCCTTGTTGGGGCCATTCTTGCATGGCAAAAAAACCACCCAAAGCTTTTATAAAGGGAAGCTTCCCACTGGGGATGTCACGCCGCCATGACGATCCCCCCCTTGGGTTAAAGAGCACTCACACGCACCTCCCGTAGGCCTAGGCATCCAAGTAAAGCCCAAAAAAGTAGTGGTTCACATGATTTTGAGCTTTAAAAAAAAATGAACAGTTGAGCCAAAAATAGACAAGGGAGAGCTTCACACGCCCTAATGGGTTTTTTTTGTTGTTTTTTGGAGGGAGACAACCCCAGAAGAGAGAGGGTGGGGAAGAAGAAGGAAGAACACAATTGTAACCAAGATTTGAAGAAAAAACGTGCCCAACCCTTGAATTTTTCTTGCTCTTGATCTCTCTAACCCCCCTTCTTCTCTTGTTGTTCGTGTTCTTTGGAAGGTGAACCGAGGTTCACTTGAAACAACACTCAAAATAGTTTCAAGGATCAAGGGTTTTTGCTTGTATCTTGACCAAATATGACCCAAATTTATTGAAACTTGGTCACTAGGCTTACTTTACAATGCTTAACACCTCTAGAAGCTCAATGTGAATTTTTGCCTCCAAATTAAGGCTAGAGACATCATGCGCCTGTGATGTCTATTGTGGCCAAATCAAGTGATTTTTACTCCAGAGGATCTTTATCACTTGGGCAACTCTTAGCAACTTTCAAAATTCAATTTTGACATTTTTTGGGTAAGTTATGATCATTACAAGCATGAAGTTATCCAGATCTGTCTTCTAGCCTTTACAAGCTCAAATGAGCTCCAAATTCAATGAAATTTTGGTTGGGGACTCCTTTTATGCTTTAGGACACTAAGGTATACTCAAATGTCTGATTTGACCCAAATTTGACCTATGAGACATTGTATGCGTATAATGTCTAATGGCTCAGAATTCACTTAGATTTCTACCCAAGGTACTCCTTGATGCATACAACAAGAATATGTGATTACAACAAATTTTGGATGTCAAAATTGCTCAAAATCACCATTGTTTCACCTTTACATTCTTGTATCTGCAAATTCTTTTTAAATTCAAAAGTATGTGTCTAAATGAGTTGAAATTTTGCAAGCAAGCTTAACACATCATTTCCTAGCCCCTTATGTGGTCAAAAGTGAAATTTAACTTTCAAATCTGGCCTTGAGACATCATACGTGTATGATGTTTATGTGCTCAGAATTGGCCCAAATTTGGTATGTGAGCTTGTCTTGTGGTGCTTAACACCCTAGTAAGCTCAGATTTCAATTTTTGTCTCTAAAAGTGCCCTTTGAAAATCATATGACTATGATGTCTGATTGAACAGTTTGAAGTGAATTTCACTCCAGAGGTTCCTTACTACACTGGCAACTCATAACAAGTTTCAAAACTAAATTCTGACACTTTTTATGCAAGTCATAGCCAATAACAACCTTTACTTTGCCTAGATGCATCTTTGGTCTTTACAAGCCCAAAAATGCTTCAAATTTCATGAAATTTGGTTCATATGCTTCCTAAATTCTATGGATCACAAGGGTGCACTCAGTTGTAACTTTTGACCTTGACGTCGAGGTGGTCGGAATGGCCTTCTATTTGTACCCAAGGTGCCCCTTGATGTGTACAACAAGAATATGTGCTCACATCAAATTTTGGATGTCAAAAATGCACAAAATCATCACTTTTCATAAGGAAATCCCTTGAAAGAGTAAAATCCTCCCAATTTTCAATCTATAAGCCCAAATGATATGAAATTTGGTGTATGTGCTCAACGCAACACGCAAAAAATGGGTATAATGTCAAAAGTTCATTTTTGCTGCGAGAATCACCCTTTAGACATCATACTCATATGTTGTTGTTGATGAATTCTTGGACAAAATTTATTCACAGGCATCCCCAAGTCTCAAGCACTCATTTTCAAGCACTTCCACCAATTTTCATGCAAAAATGGGCTAAGAATCACAAGTTTCGTTTTTTTCGTTTCAAACACTCCGTCTTTTGCCTTTTGGGTGTCAAAAGTTGGTCAAAACTCTAGTTTCAATATGTACTTAGGGTAAAAGACCCCTTCTGAATACACTGGTGCAATCAAAATTTTTAAATTTGGTCTTTAGATATCCCTTGAGATGTCATACGTGTATGATGTCCAAGTTTATAGAATTCCAGATTTTTTTTCACAGAACCCTTGCACATGCCCTCTTATATGCTCAGCATCAATCGGTCATGCAAAAATATCAACAAAAAGCTGTTTTATTGCATTTTTACCCTCAAAAGAAGACGTTTCATTGATTTCAAATGCAAACAAGCACTTAGCAAATAGATCAATGATGAATAGCTCTAGGTCAGAATCAAATCACATACCTAAAGCTACTCCTACAAATCATATGGGGTTTTGCATCTATGAGTAGAAAAATGCTTCAATGCCACACACGAACTAACAAACACTTTTATCACCTCACAAATCACTTGACCACCAACAACTACTCTGATTTACAAATCCTAACTAAATGTACCTAGTCGTAGACCCTCGGCAAGACACACACTTCATGGCTATCCACTTGATCTCAGAATAACCTCTTTCGGATCCACTTAAGAAAAATGCTTTCATTAGCCAAAACTAAAGCAAGCAACCATCACACGAGTGTTAGTAGGAAAACCTACCTAAGTCCTTGTATCCTCGACAACAGCACCAATGTTGCGAGAGCAAATCACACCACCCATAAAGTGCATGCAACACAACCTAGATCAACATAATGTCAATTGAGGACACAAATGACATGATACACACATGGAGGAAATCTCTTTAGCTTGTCAGGTTGAGACCATCCTACACATACAACACTCTAGAAGGTCAACTAAACCACAACCTAGCATTTCACTGCTCTCAACTACACCACCTACCCACATACACACAAATGGAAGGAAACTCATTAAACCATACCAGAATCGTATGAAACTTAAGGAACACCATCCTCTCACTAGGATACACATGTCCCTAAGCCTCTACACTCAAAACCCTAGCTCTAAACCCATCTGCAAAAAACACGTATAAAGATAGAGCTAGATTTTGGAAGTTCCCAAAACTAAAATCTATGAGTGCCTATGCATAGCTTATGTCGCCAAAATTCTAATGAATACTTGCAAGCAAGAAAAGACATCATTTGATATACTTACGGTCATAAATAGCTCGTAGATGTGCGAGTGTGTTTTCTCCGTTCCACGAGGAATGCTTAGCATTGTCGCGTAGCTGTTGCCGTCAGCTAGCGGGATGGTGCAGTCGGATCTACAATGTGCTGGTATACTTGCAATTCCCACCTCTATCAGTTTTGCCACCGCAATACATGCTGCACAGTTTGTAAGGCCCCCATATGAGGAGAAGCCAATGGTGCACATATATTTGGTGGATTCCAACTTTGCACGCTGATGAGATCTCTATTTGTGATTGTGGATGGTACGGAGCAAATTCAGGGGCAACTTTGGGGGAATATTCCTTTTTTTCCCCTTCACCGATATATTCCTTTTTGCCAAAATATCTTGGCCGGACGACGATCGGAAGACAATCGGAAAATGGCCATCCAATGGCTAGTGGCCGGTGGTCCATGGTCTTTGGCCGATGGCCGATTTCTAGGAGGACTTGTCTACCCAAAAGCGGCTACACATGGGCGCGTGGGAGAGTCCTCCTTGGACTTGGCTATCTAAGGGCGGCTGCACATGGGCGTTTAGAGGCTCCCTTACATCTATATAAGGAGGCCTTCTCATGAGTGATTCCGTAGAATGGTGTGCACACTTGTCGCACACAACACATCCTTGTGTAAGGATTGTTAGTCCCTTGTATTCGTACTTGCTCTAGTTGTCTAAATCGCCATCTAAGCTCTACCTTGAGAGCGCATGGGTGGATGACGCCATCACTTTGTAATAGTGTGCCAATCTAAAGTTTTTGATTTGCCACTAATCTACTTTTCATCGTATCTCTCTCTACTCTCCTTGCTACTAGATCCTTATTGTATTCTGCATTTCGTACACAATGTGATGAACAAGTGGGGAGTAGCACCAGGATGAAACTCGCGCTCTCTCTCTTCCTCTCTCTCACACATAGTAGACAGCAGTGCTAAACTTTTGTTATGATTAAGCTCTTTTACAAATGTGAGCTAGGTACCTTATATATTAAAGCTACCTTAGGTTAACCAAAAATAGAGTTTGAGGGGCCAAATGGCTTGGTATTTACAATCTAGAAGTGACTTTGCACCATGGCTTCTTCAACTAGACTACCTACTTATTACAAATGATGTTTATAACCATAATACTTGGCATTCTGTAACTCTCAAAAAATAAGGCTTTGTTGAGTTATGTCGTGTTGTTGACCCGTCGATCATTAGTGTGTGTGTGTGTGTGTGTGTGTGTGTGTGTATGTGCACGCACACATACGATATCCTTCACATTTCTTAATATTCTTGTTGATCCATGTTGATAGCAACACTCCCAAGCAAAAAAATGAATTCGTTAGTAGACCTGCTGTCATATGTGCTACCAACCCAATTTGCATCTGTGTAAACATAGAGTTGTTTGGCTCACGGTCATCAAGTTATTTGGCAAGTAGAGCAGTAGAGTAGCTTTGACAAGCTTAAAACAACATTATGTTCAGATTTCAAGCTCCACATGTACTACTCCTGAATAACTATCATTGAAAGTCATCATCACTGTGGCACACCTTGGTAAATATGCATATCTTCATGAGTGATACTACAGATGGAATACATTAATTTGGTCTACCTACCAAAGTGATGGAACACTTATCCATATAAATCAATCACTAGATATTCACACTTGACCATTGTACTAGTTTTCCCCTTATGTTGTATCATCTCTTTTCTTCATTATAGAATTCTTATCTTGAGTTATGAAGAAGAAGAAGAAGAAGAAGGTTTTTCCTCCATCTGTGTGTGTGCATGTGCACGCGTGCATGCATGCGCACATGCACACATGTGCATTTGCAAGAGGTCAAGAAATCTCCTTCTCTATCTCTCAACATTCTTGTTGGTCCATGTGATAGCAACACTCCTAAGTGAAAACATGAATCTGCTAGTAGACATGCAGTCATATGTGCTACCAACCCAATTTGCATATGTGTAGCCATAGAGACATTTGGCTCAAGGTCATCAAGTTATCTGGCAAGCAGAGTAATAGAGTATCTTTGACAAGCTTAAAACAACTTTATGTTGAGAGTGTCAAGCTCAACATGTACTACTCCTGGATGACTATTATCGACAATCATCAACACTGGCACACCTTGAGGAATATCCATATCTTCATGAGTGACACTAAAAATGGAATACACAAATTTGGTCTACCTACCAAAGTGATGGAACACTTATCCATCTAGCTCACTCACTAGCTATTCACACTTGACCATTGTACTAGTTTTCTGGATCCCCTTATGTTGTATCATTGCTTTTATTCATTGTAGACTTCTTACCGCCGTGAGTAAGTAAAAAAGAACAACAAGAGGAGGAAGAAGAAGAAGGTTTAGCCTCCATCTATGTGTGTGTGTGTGTGTGCACATGTGCACTTGAAGCACTCTCCTTCTCTATCTCACAACACTCTTGATGTTCCATGTGATACCATCACTCCCAAGTGAAAACATGAATCCGCTAGTATACCTGCGGTCATATGTGCTGCCAACCCAATTTTCATATGTGTAACCATAGAGCCGCAACTCAACATCTTCCCTATACAAGAGATCATGATTCAAAGTAGCACTCATAGAGCACAATGTGCACCTCATTGCATGCAAGTGTGTCTCTTTGGAAGACTGCCTAAATTGACTCACGAATCCAATTGTGTAACTCAAGTATGAACATGAGATAGGCAAGTAGATCAAACTAACCACAATCTTCATGTACATGGTAGCATTGTCAAGTACTTGACCTAAATCATTCCTCAACTTCAAATTCTAATCCAAGGCCATTGCAATAGGCTTACAATCAGCCATATCATACTTTGTCAACATGTTGAAAGCATACTATCTTTGTGATATCCATACACCTCTTGTGTGCAAATAATCTCAATCCCAAAATGTAATTCAAAATCGCCCATATCTCAAATTCCTCCATAAGTAGAGCCTAAACATGCTCTCTTTAGCCACATTATCACCACCAACAATCAAATCATCTCCATAGATGCAAATAATCACAATTCTTGCATCATACTTTTGCACATACAAAGAGTGATTTTCATCAAGTCCAAAAGCCAAAAGAGATGAGGAACGCCTCTCATACCAAGCTCCAAGTGCTTGCTTCAACCCATATAATTCTTCTTTTAACATGCATACAAAGATCACATAGACTCTATGATTGTTCATGTGATTTGACCCACCTAAATCCACATATTGAGACATTATCACTAGACTTTGCCACATTTGTAGACATAGTATTTAACATGCACACCACAAATAGTCAGTCTTATCTACATTCCTTCTCGTGCTTTTATAATTAATTTGATGTCTCCTATTTGGAAAATCACAATCAAATTGACCATGTCTCCCACAACTCCAGCATACAACATTCCTATGCTGAATTATATTGTTAGGTTGTACATCTCCACGATCTCTCAAGCTCCCTTTGCCTTGAAAATTTCATTTTCCACCTGTATTCAATTCCTAGGAACTATTATGTTGTTATGCTTAGTGATGTCTCTTTCTCCACTACCTCCATAGCATGTACCACATTCTCTTTCTTTGTTATTTAAGAGGACCTATTCTTATTTCTACATTGCGTAAATGAATCTTCCTCCAACTCCTTCTCCTTTCATGATCAACAAGGACACTAAATTGATAAATGCAAGAATGTTCTCTCAAAGATGGATACCTACCTTAAATTGTTTTGTATTCTAGACCTAAAGTTTGCAGACATGCTTCCATCTTATCATCCTCAATAACTATAGCACCAATTGATACAAGGGACTCACATATATTCTTTAACTTCAACAAATAGTCATTGATAGAAAGGTTTTGTTTTTGCAATGTATTCAGCTCGGTCTTTAGTAGATTCCTTGCTTTTGTGTTGGTCACATCCAAAAAAATCAGGGTGTCCCAACCCTCCATAGGGGTGTGAGCGTCTTGTATGTGCCCAATCATAGTGTCCTGCACATTCACAAAATCCTTTCCATTGAACATAAGTTCTATCTTACATATTCCACAGTGGACACCCTAGGGAAAACCCTTAATTTTTGACAAAAATCTACAAGGTGGTGAACCTATAGCCCCTTCTCCCCCCCACCTCTCCTAACCCCCCCCCCCCCCCATCCATGCCCCCCCTCTCCCTTATATACGGTATATGCATCCCCAAATTTGGGGGCACCCCCTATTGTATATGCTCATGGGAGTTCTAAAAAAAAAAATGATTGTGTATACACGTGCCCCCATACAGAATATACTAGTGAATCCGCTGGGGTTGGGCACTTCAAAACCCTTAAATGTATATAATGCTTCAATTATTTGAAGTTTTCATGTCAACAACAACAAACTATAGACAATGCTATATGAGAGTATGTATATGCTTTTAATAAACTTTAGTCTATGAATATACATGTTGCCTTTGAGGTTGAGCTTGATTGCTACCCCTTCAACTTTGATTATGATCACGATCATAGAGAGAAAACAATTTGTGGTGTACTTTGATGTTGGAATTAGGGTTGCAGAGGAACACACACATCTTGGAGAAGATGAAGGAAGCTCAAGGCACACAACTAAGAGTCTATTACTTAGTGTTCAATGGAAAGATATATAGCCCTAGAGTGATGGGCGCATATACAATGCACGGGGGAAAAAACCTCCTAAAGAGGGAAAAAATGCCCCGACGGTCATAGTGTGTTCACACACATCACTACCACATGTATATGGTAACAAAACCCCCCTGGAGTGATGCGGTGACGAGAGCCGGCATATGAGTAAAGGGAAGTGCCATGCGCTGAGGACATGATCAGTCCACAAAGGGGAGTAAGCCCAAAGCTTTGCGGAGAGCTTGAAGCTTCTCACAAGATAATGCCTTTGTGAAAAGATCTGCAAGGTTGTCTTGTGTTGGCACATAAGCCAAGCTGATATTTCTTGCTGTGAGCCTCTCCCTGACATAGTGGTAATGCACCTCAATGTGATTTGTGCGAGCATGAAAAATTGGGTTCCTTGCAACTGCTAATGCACTCTAACTGTCAGTGTAGATAGTGTTGGCAGTGTCCTATCCAACACCCAAATCGGCCATAAGGTGTCTGAGCCATACACACTCAACCGTAGCTATGAAGACTGCCTTGTACTCAGTCTCACAACTGGAAGTGGCCACAATAGGTTTCTTCTTGCTCAACCATAATATACATGAACTGCCAAGCATGAAACAAAAACCACTTGTGGACATTGGCGTGTCAAAACAACCAACCCAATCTGAGTCCAAAAAAGCATGTAAGTCTGACGGAAATGACCCCCCCTTGGGATAAAACAAGCCAAGATGTAAAGTGCCACTAAGGTAGCAAAAAAGCCTCTTCACAGCCTACCAATGCTTAGACCCTGGGCTATGCATAAATCTTTTGACCTATGAGACTGCAAATTCAATATCCGGCCTCTTGTTGCATACATAAATGAGGCATCTAACAATAGTTTGGTAAAGAGTGAAATCTGCAGGATCACTAGCATCATGAAGACTCAATTTCAAACTTGTTTCCATGGGAGTGACAATAGGTTTGCAATCCTCAAGTCCAAACTTACATAGCAATGTCTCTATGTAACTTTTTTGACACAAGGCAATACCACCATCACATTGCTTAAACTATATGCCCAAGTAATGATGCAACAGCCCCAAATCTTTCATCTTGAAAGCAGCATTCAAATCAGCCTTAAATTCAACAATATGTTTCTTATTTGGTCCAGTGATTAACAAATCATTGACATAAATAACCACGATGAGAAGTACATCGCCCTCACGCTTTACGTACAATGTGCTTTTTGTTGGACTATTACGGAAGCCTTGTTTGACCAAATGAGTGTGTGTCAGCTTTCTCAAACCAAGCATGAGGAGATTGTTTCAACCCATACAAAGCCTTGTTACATTTGCACACTTTGTCCTCTTGTCCTTTCTTGACAAAACCATGAGGCTGCGTTACATGAACTTCCTCAAATATGTCACCATTCAAGAAAGCAGTAACAATGTCTGATTGATGTACATCCCAACCAAAATGAGCTGCCAATGCACATAGAAAATGCATAGTACTCATACGAGAAGTGGGAGAAAAACTCTCTTCATAATCTATGCCTTTTTTATGTGCATAACCCTTTGCAACAAGTCGAGCCTTATGGCGATCGATCTCACCATCCGGATTGCATTTCAACTTGTAAACCAACTTCATACCAATGACCTTTTTTCCAGGAGGCAAATCACATAAAGTCCATGTGTCATTTTCTATAAGTGCATCATATTCTGATTGCATGGCAGCCATCCAATTTTTTGAATCATGTGCTTCATCAAAAGACAGAGGTTCCTCAACAGCATGTAAGCTAGACACAGCCAAAGCATAAAAATCTGATGCATGGCAAGAGCCTGAATGAGTACGACTAGACAAAGGTGCATCCAATTTATTGTCACGCAAAGTGTGCACTAGACATTTTGGCATACCTCTAGCCTGCTGATTTTCATCCCTTCTCTCATCAAGTACATCATGTACATCTGCATCAGTAATAAGCTGATGTATAACATTCTTGGAAACCCCCATAGGCTATACATTTGCCTCATTGGAATTTACATTTCAACTTCCACCACTGAAAAGAGGCAACAAAGTGTCATATATGTCATGTGAGCTTACATTATTGTCTCTAGTACATGACAGCAAGGGCTAAACAGAATTTTCCACAAACACTACATCTCGTGAAACCAAAAGACACTTTGTTTGTGGATGATACAACCTATAACCTTTTCTTTTAGCACTATAAACAACAAAAATACATTTGACAGCCTTATCATCCAATTTTTTGCGTTGCACTTGTGGCACTAAATCATAAGCCAAACAGCCAAAAACACGCATGTGCTCAATAGATGGCTTTCTATTATGCCATGCTTTGTATGGAGTCATAGACTGCAACGCTTTTGTAGGACACCTGCTGAGTACATAAGTGGCACACATGATAGACTTTAGCCAAAATGAATTTTGGTAAAGCTTGACTCTTGATGATATATCTTGCCATTTCCATAAGAGACCTGTTTTTCCTCTCAGCAACACCATTTTGATGAGGCGTATATGGCATTGTCATTGGTGTTTTATCCCACAACTAGCCATAAATGCATTAAATTCATGAGACATATACTCCTCCCCTCGATCGAAACGAAGGGTGCCCATAGTACATTTAGATACATTTTCAGCCATAGCCAAAAATTGTTTGAAGCACATAAAAACTTCAGACTTTGCTTTAAGCGGAAATACCCATGCATGTCTGGAGTAATCATCAATGAAAGTCACGAAGTACAGGTAATTGCCCAAGGACGGAGTTTGCATGGGCCCACAAACATCACTATGCACAAGCTGCAACCTGCATCTGGCCCTAACTGGTCCATCCTTTGGAAACTTAGAATTTTGCATTTTTACCCAAAATACAGCCTTCACAAACATGTTTGATAGGTGCTTCAAGAGGCGGCAAAGAAGCAACCATATCAAATTTCTACAAACACAGCAAACTGGCAAAATTCAGATGCCCAAAACGTGATCTCCAACTCACTTGAGTATCTTAAAAGGCCCACAATATCTCAAAGATAATTTAGGTGTTGGTCCTTTTTCAAAATTTTGAAATATTCTAGCATACATAAAAATACCTCTTCTCCTTCCATGAAGGTTACTTGTCCATGTTGCTTATCAGCACAATTTTTGTATCTATCCTATGCTTGTGAAACATTTTGACGAGTAAGTTTCATGATCTTGGAGAAAATTATTGACTTGTGGAATTTTTTTGGTTGACAACCACACCATAATTGGTGACCTACATTGAATACCATATATAAGCATGAAAGGACTAAATCTAGTCATCACATGCTTTGCACTCTTATAAACAAACTCTAAAATAGGAAGATAATATTCCCAACCATATTTCATTTTGCTAATGTATGCTTTTAGCATATCCTCTAGGACTAGATTAACACTTGCAAACCACCCACCCATCCCTACAAAGTTTAGGCAATCTATCTACAAGCACACATATTGAAGCCATCACCTTGTATGGTGGTTGGTAGACCCACAACAAATCCCACAGAGATATTGCATTTTGTGGTGAAAAAAGCTTCATAATCTATCAAACTCATGAATTTGCATGCCGCACCAATCACACCTTTGCTAAACACTATGGCCCATAACACTTAGTTGTTGCCAATGCTTATGGTGGATGTTATGCTCATAGCATTTATGAAAAATGAGGGAATAAAATGTGTAACAAGTTCTACAAAAAGAAAATAAACACTTTTTATTGTAATTACACTATAGCCTTGCTAAAACATTTGGACCATATTAGAATGTGAATATAAATCACATCTAGGTACAAACAATGAAACATTTTCACTAATGTAGCATAGCCTTTCTATACGCATAATATGTATGCAAAATTGTATCCTAAAAAACCTTTAAACAACCATCCATTAATGTTTTTTAGCATTACTCGTAATATTAACAAGTATTACAATGTCCCCAATAATTTTTGGCCACTAAAATTGTTCCTGATACTACATGCTCAAAATGGTTTAATAAATGGATTTGACCAACACCTAGGGACTTTCTTGTGACACATAATTAGAGAAAAAAACACCAATGTCAGTCCCAAAGACTCATATTCTCCACATGTGGAATATATCTCATATAGTGATGTCAAGAAGTTTCTTACTTGACATCCATCAAGTAAGATATGTACTTGTGTGTGGAGATATCTAGAAACTCTTAGTGACATGAGTGAGAGAGACCCTTGTAACCCTTGCTCCACACTAGCTAAATTGAACTCCATGAGTCTTTCAACTATGTTGTACACCTTGTGAGTGACTGACAACATATGCCAAAAAATGATCGCCACCTTGGAGGCCTATGACCATGGTAAGAGTATTAAATAGCCATAGTGAGCCCTTTTATTCCATAAAGGAAAGGAACAATCTACTAACCTCTTAAATTTCTCATAAATGCTACCATGTAGCAAGATTGGACCATATCACTTGCATCAAAACCACTTGGGAAATAATGTTGCACCAGTTGAGAAAACCCTTGGTTTTTTTTTTTGGTTCAAAACCTTTGGTATATCCTTGGCAACCCAAACTCCTTGAATGATGTTTCCCATGTTGTAAATAGTCTATGCCAATGAATTACTATGCTACCTCAAGCATGCCATTTGCAAACATTAGGGCCAATAGACCTAGGGTGTAAAGATGTATCCAAGTCGGTAGAATTAAAGATACTTATAATTGTTGCCAAATGAGAAAAACTTGACTTGGTCATGGACATAAAAATCTAAGGGAATGAAAGCACCGATGAATATAGATCCTACTCAGATAGCTCAGTTGCAGCATTTAAAACATGATGTACCTAGAAAAAGTACCATATACTCACTTCTATGGAAGAGCTCCCATATACTTACCACAATGGAAAGGCTCTTGGGAATAAATAAGGTAAAGGTGAATCACTTACAATCCTTGGTTATATTGATCCTCCCTTTTCATCTACCTATAAATAAATACAATTATCTTGTAATCCTTGTAGACAAGTTAAGACTCTATAGCTTGTATAGGTAACTAGCTTGTAGACAAGAATCCTTGGCTCTATAGTAAAGAGTCTTTCTGTACTTTTTACTGTGTGTCAAAGCTTACGGGATTCATTTGAAGAGTCAACAAGCAACTATGCTTTGTGAATTGTATTCACCACAAGATCTTACTTGTAAATTGGCTTATAGCATTGAGTGTGATTTACCTAGAGCCCAATCTATGGACCAATACAAGCATCTTAGCTTGGTATATGTTGGTACTCTTGGGACAACCAATCACATGCACTTGTCCTCCCAATTCGTATGATGATAGCATATCACAAACTTTAGAATCAACGAGGCTAGAAACATAAAAATAGGAAGCCTTGCTTAGCTTAGTCTATGCCCCTAAGCCTTCTATGGCTATAGAAAGCAATATCTACAAATAAATTGACAACTTGAGTTATGTAGGGTTCTTACGGAGCCTTGCTCCCACATTCCAACTAGTAACTGAACCATTTTTCTAAATCATAAATCCATCTTAGTTACAACCTTTGCTTATAGATAGTTGTAGGATCTATGCGTATGTCGCTTGCATTTTGGTTGACCTAACATAAAATTGAGTCCAACCAAAACGAACGTAATACGTATCTCCTTAAGTAACTAGATCCTTGAGCAACTAGCTTCTTAAGAAACTCTACTTCATGCCACGAGATGAGAAATTTAGTAAAATTGTATGTCAATGGGCCTTGCCCTTCAAAAAGAAAGTGTAGATTGATAAGGCAAACTATGCAATATTTTCACAAGAAAAGTGCCCAACAAGGAAAATCCAAGCATCACAAAGAGATTCACCATATGTGTGTGCAAAACAAACCTTTGGAGAATAAATAAGGAAAGCAATTTTTGCAAATTCCTAACTACATGTGCTGCATCTATCAGTTTGTTGCATCATATACAATTAACTAAAAAAGTAGATACCTAATGTGAGATTTATAGATCATGATTGTAACTTATTAACAACAAGCATTAAAGCCTTATTGATTGAGGGCATGAGGACAATGCTTTTTTTTGCTACGGTCCTAAACAATCAAAACATAATTTTTGCACCTTTGCGCGTTGAAGATCTATGGTCAATGGTCTCTTCTTGACCACATTGGCAAAGACCATTTCTACTTGTTGTTCATTCATCTATGGAGTGGATTTTATGTTAGGCACTGGGCAAAAGAGTCTTCGGTGCCTCCTTCATGATAGAATTTAATAACCACTTGAGTGGCTAGTAATTGTACGCGTACTACCAACTTACAAAAATGGTCTTTAAAAGTTTTAAAATCATTGCATGTAACATATTCCTTTTCTTCAAATTAATTATTGTTATTTTTGAGAATATCCAACACACTCTAGAGAGGAGGAGTGGATATCTATGGAGAGAGTTCAAAATCAAATAGTTGATTTTCAAGAGGATCCATGTCCAGCAAGCTAAGCATGGAATCCATGGAGTAGTCTGTGCTTGGCTAATAAATTAAAATTTCCAATTGCCAGGAGATGGGGAGTTGAACCAGATAAACGTGTCAAACCAGTTGATTTTTAGAAATGGATCAAAAAATATAGTGGATCTGGGGATCCATATGACCACTTAGCTGGCTTTAAACAAGTGCTAAGAGCAGAACGCATAGTTGATTTCCATACTCAATTCGAGGGGTTTGGAATGACATTAGAAGGAAAAGCATTGACATGGTTCCAAAACATTCCACCATGGTCAATCATGGACTTGAATACATTAGCTCAAGGATTTGTAGATGCTTGTTCCAAAATGGGGATCAAACACAATACGGTAGCTCAAATCTAAAGCTTCAAACAGAAACAAGGCGAGTCCGTTAGGGATTGTGCAACTCGAATGAAGCAATACATTGCAAGATGCCCAGAGCTAGAGATACCTGCAAAAGAAAGACTAGTATCATTGTTTCTAGAGGGATTGCTAAACAAAGAACTTCATGCTATACTGTATAACAAGAAGCATACGACCCTAGAAGAGTGTGTATCAGATGCTATTGATTTAGGAGAAAATTGTGATATTTTCAATGAAGAAGATGTCCCTAAGGATAACCAAAGCGAGAAAATAGTTCCCACCAACCCAGCACAAGTGGGAACAGCTGCTGCAGCACCTCTTTCAGCCATAGAAGACATGCTCAAAAGGATGAATGACATGATGAATAACATGCAAAAAGCACCTATGAGGGGACCAGGGCAAGGAATACCTCAACAGGGACAAGCAATTAGGCCCCAAAAATGGTGTGCAATAGAGGAAAAGTGGACCAACCATGAGATCAATGTGCTATTACCGGCCAAAGTATGATGGGAATGTTCAATACACACATATGAGGCCACAAGGGCAATCCATGTACATATATCAGCTAATATAGCCCCAGCTCAAAGACCACCAATGGGTATGGAAATACCTCAGCCTGTGTTGGGTCAACAACCTCCATATCCGGGACATGATGTTGTGCCTGTAAAGTAATGCATCCAAAGGAAGTCATAGATGAATAAGCATTAGTGCATGTTACACCCTATGCTGAGCCTAGTCCATCTATAGTAATGGTAGAAGGAGATTGGTATAATTCACATCCACCCACCAATGGAAGAACCTGTGACGTACATCACACCAGAGCTCGCACCAATGTACTATGTAGCAAATCAAGTTGTTAGACCTCCTATGGTAAGACCCATGATTAAGCCAAGAAATGGAAACTGTCATAACTGTGGTGAAGATGATCATTGGAAAAATGAATTCCTAGAGCCTAACAAGAACCTCAAGCCAGTTGAAGCTTATTGCATACAATGTTGCAAAAAGGGAGGACACTTCCATGAAGCTTGTCCACAAAATCCTTTAAACAAGGGTAAAACAGTCGTGAATGTAGTCCAAGCGATACTTAGTAGCTCATCTAAGAGTGAACCAATTGTTCCAATCAAGGTAATCACCAGAGCCCATGCTAAGAAAAAGAAACATAACTCCTCTGATGACTCATAGAGAATACAAAAATTTCCTCTCAAAAGACCAAGAGAAGCAAAAACAAAAGGTATGAGATGAGAAAATAGAAATAAAGGACTGAAATAGAGGACAAAGCAAAGAAGTTATTCCAAGAAAAGGTGAAAGAAACTGGAACTAAAATTAAAGAAACCACCGTGAAATCTGGAGGATCAATTTTGGTAGACAAAATTTTTGAGCCTATTAATGTAGCCTTGGAAGCTTACCAAGCGGGACTTAAAGCAGGCCAAAACATGGAAAACAAATAGAAAACTATCCTTCTCCAGACATGGAAGCAGCTAAGCTTAAATCTTATCAAAATTTGGTAAGAATTATTCAAGAGATGCTAGAAAAACAAAAACCCAAGCTCGAGAGTATGGCAAAACCTGAAGAGCTTGTGGTAGGAACTAGTAAAGAACAATCCGAAGTGGTGGTAGAACCCCACCTTGAAACAAAAGAGCCAGAACTTGTAGTGCCAGACAACGAAGATGCCTTAGAAGGAATTCCATTTGTAGAAGAAGACTGGCGAGGACACTTATGGGAAAAAGTTAGAGAGATTAACGATGGGAGCCTAACTCTGAAGTCAGCTCCTATAGAGGAAGTTTGGTTAGACAATCTACCTCCTGATATGGAAATGGATGTTCAATCCTTGTATGGGGATTGCAGATCTAAATCTTTAGGGATGTCCACCCACCAATGGAAGAACCTGTGACGTACATCACACCAGAGCTCGCACCAATGTACTATGTAGCAAATCAAGTTGTTAGACCTCCTATGGTAAGACCCATGATTAAGCCAAGAAATGGAAACTGTCATAACTGTGGTGAAGATGATCATTGGAAAAATGAATTCCTAGAGCCTAACAAGAACCTCAAGCCAGTTGAAGCTTATTGCATACAATGTTGCAAAAAGGGAGGACACTTCCATGAAGCTTGTCCACAAAATCCTTTAAACAAGGGTAAAACAGTCGTGAATGTAGTCCAAGCGATACTTAGTAGCTCATCTAAGAGTGAACCAATTGTTCCAATCAAGGTAATCACCAGAGCCCATGCTAAGAAAAAGAAACATAACTCCTCTGATGACTCATAGAGAATACAAAAATTTCCTCTCAAAAGACCAAGAGAAGCAAAAACAAAAGGTATGAGATGAGAAAATAGAAATAAAGGACTGAAATAGAGGACAAAGCAAAGAAGTTATTCCAAGAAAAGGTGAAAGAAACTGGAACTAAAATTAAAGAAACCACCGTGAAATCTGGAGGATCAATTTTGGTAGACAAAATTTTTGAGCCTATTAATGTAGCCTTGGAAGCTTACCAAGCGGGACTTAAAGCAGGCCAAAACATGGAAAACAAATAGAAAACTATCCTTCTCCAGACATGGAAGCAGCTAAGCTTAAATCTTATCAAAATTTGGTAAGAATTATTCAAGAGATGCTAGAAAAACAAAAACCCAAGCTCGAGAGTATGGCAAAACCTGAAGAGCTTGTGGTAGGAACTAGTAAAGAACAATCCGAAGTGGTGGTAGAACCCCACCTTGAAACAAAAGAGCCAGAACTTGTAGTGCCAGACAACGAAGATGCCTTAGAAGGAATTCCATTTGTAGAAGAAGACTGGCGAGGACACTTATGGGAAAAAGTTAGAGAGATTAACGATGGGAGCCTAACTCTGAAGTCAGCTCCTATAGAGGAAGTTTGGTTAGACAATCTACCTCCTGATATGGAAATGGATGTTCAATCCTTGTATGGGGATTGCAGATCTAAATCTTTAGGGATGTCTAAACCACTGACCTTGAAAACATTACCCTCTTACTTGGGAGATAACAAAGATGAATTCATGAACCCTTTCCAGAGCATTTATTTGAGCCATTTGAGTGGACTCAAATTTTAGCAACAATGGATGTATGTGTAAATACGTCTATGTCTACTCATTTTTGCAATGAGGACGACTATGAAATAATTCCCATACAAATGATCTCAACCCTTCACATTGAAGACAAAATTCACGAATCCAAGGACTTGATAAAATCTCAACAAGTATTTTCAGACCTCTACTTTTATGCAACAGACGAGTTAGAAGATCATTCAGCTACCTTAGATGATTCCGGATCGAAAAAAGAACATGTGAGAGCTAAACTACTCAGGGAAGGAATTTTTTTTGAATTTCCAAACCAGAAACCGAGAAGATAGAAATGGTATAGAAGAAAAGGAGACACCAGAAACTTGAAAGCTAGACCTATGCCATCAGTCTCCAATAGAACACAATTCATAATGCAGATAGATGCACATGATTGTGTCAAGGATAAAATCACTAGAAGATATCCTTTAAACAAAAATACAAAATGTCAAAAACATTGAGAAAAACGAGAAAGGAAACTCAAACAAAACCTAAAAACTAGGATGAGAGTTCAACCATGACACGCGTTGAACGAAGAAAGAAATATCAAGAGTTGAAAAAGGCTCTAAAGGAGATATATACAATAGAAATGAAAACCACAAAAGAGGATGGTAAAGATGTAATGAGCGTTCCATCCCATTATAAGAAATATACTCTCCAAGACCCAAAAATCATAGTTGAACAACCTGTGAGGGAACTACAAAAACAGGGCAAGTCTTACGAAGGACCTGAAAATGCAAAAAAGATAAATCTGGCCAAACCAGGACAAGAGCCTAGACCTGCCTACATTGCAAATGACCTAACAAAAGAAGAAGAAGAGCTTTTGTTAACCATACTAAAAGAGTACCGAGATATCTTTGCTTAGTCTTATAAGGATCTCAAGGGTGTTGACCCAAAAATCTATCAACATACCATATTGTTACGGCATAAGCCACACACTACAGTCTTGCGCCCTTGTGGTTGTCTGGACATTGCGGACTAGGAGTCATGTGGCTTTGGGATAGTTCTTCATGGGATATCATGAGACAGGCGAGGTTTTGCACCGTTCCTGATCTACGCTGGAGCAGCGGTTGTATATGGGGGGATACCAGTCTTTGGGGATATCTCTATTTTTCATGTTTTTCAATATATTGCAAGAGTTATATGAAGAGGATAATTCCGAGAAAAATATCTGTTTAGTGCAGGCCAAAAAGGTGGACATGGCGGAAGACTGAGTGAAAATGAATGAGCCAATGTCTCCACCCAAAAACCGACTCGGTGCCACTCCTTACGAAGGCGATGAATCACTTGCTGCAAATGAGAGACATGAGACTGGGTCTCAGCACATTCTTTTGTAGCTTTCACCCAATCAGCAATATCAAAACCTTCTTGGACAATATTCTTACCTCTGTCAGTATTCGGCGGCTCAGGCTGCCTCACCACAACCTGTTGAGTTGGTTGCTATGCTATCACCTCGACAGACAGCCTTGATCTCCAACTCTGCATTTGAGTTTCCAGATAACTGTGTAGGTCGTGCTGCATCTCCACTACTAAGGCATCAAGATCATTCATGTTAATCATCACATCACCAAGATGAGATGCTAAGTAAGTGGCCAAGCTATTTTACGTTTGCAATTGAAGAAATTCCTCTTGAATAGAAGCAACAAACAGAGAGTTAGCCCCCCTCAGTGCTTGGATTTCCTCAGTTTGTTGCCAAGCTGTAGTATTCAATGCTGCATTTTGACTTGTCAAGTTGGTGATGCTAGCCTGCAAAGCTGCTACCTACATTTCAAGCTCGGTGACTCGTGCCTCAGTTGCTGGAGCTGGCCAAGCCAAACACAATGACTCCACAATGCGCTGCAAAAATGTTCTGCACGCCTGGAGCTGACTAGAGGGGTTTGCGGCAGTTGTCTCCCATGCATAATTGCTAGAAGAGTCCCTTCTATCATAGCAGCTGTGATAGTAACACCGGAATTTTTTGGTTGCAAGGAAGTATCCGCACTCGCAGAGCCAGTCCCAACCGGAGTGGAGGTTGCCACCCGCTCCTGCATTCTACATCTCCAACACACAACGGCGGAATCGTCCGACAAAGTTGATGTCGTAGCAAGAGGTGGTGTGGAAAACAGGCTTTCCTCCCGACCTCGCTTTCGGCTTGATGTCCCTGCAATGGCCATCTCCTATGCACTAGAGGCTACTACTGCAGTTGATGTACCCGACATGTCCACTATGCGATCAGGTATTTGAGACACCCTCACAATAGGCACTTCCTGACTTTGAGCTTGTGCCAACTGCGTAGTACCACGTACTACAAATCAATCATCTTCAAAGTGGCACAGAGGGCGAAGGGTGAGAGCAAAAACTTCCCTCAAGGGAAACACTAAAGTAATTAGCTTCCCGACCTTGGTATTTGTTGGGGTGCTACGCCCCATCTATCCACCACTCTTTGGCATTTTGCTAGCAATCGTTCCCTGACAATTTCTACCCAAGCCATCGATCCAAAGTTGGCCGAATGCAATACATTGCGCGCTTTGGCCGAAATTATATAAGTTTTGTCTTGCAACCAAATTGCCTCCAGGAACCAGCGATATGCATACCTTATCACTGCATCAGTGAACCTTGATAATTTATATTCACCCTTCACTTTCAAGCCAAACTCTACCTCTGCCTCTGCAGCAGGAATTACATGTGATGCTCGCACAACACCATCACTTGGCAAGCAGTAGCATCTTGAAATCCTTTCAGCTGTCAATTGAATCTGTTGGTTGTTGATTTGCACCATATCACCAGTAGCTAACTGCTCAATAAATGTTGTGGCCTGCGGGTGAATAGGGATACCTTGCCAATCCCTATTCATGCAAGCGTAAATCTTGTAACCAAACATCCACCCTGCGAAGATCCAGCTGCTACACTGGAGTAAACAAAATTCATTGCAACAAGGAGGCTGTCATGGTGGTTAAGATACACAGAAGCACAGAAGAATGATGCAGTGCAGCCTTGCGAATGCGATGCAAAAAACAAGAGGAGAGTATAAGGTATCCACTACATCCACTAAACCACTCACAAAGAGTTCTCAAAATAGGGTGTGCCACGGTGTCGCAATCATCAATGCCCTTTTATTTCTTTTCAAGATTGCATGCAAAAGAATTCCCGATCATGATTAGGGTGGCTTCCGGCTCTTGTACCACAGCAAAGGGGCACTGAATCGAGGTAGGTAAAAAATAATGGCGTAGACAAAATCCATTCACCGGCACAGAAATCACCTCTCCCCACAAGTTAGCCAAATCCATAATGGTCCTGACTACGGTAATTTTAGCTTCCCGGGAATCTTCCCAAGGCGGGAATTAAATACAAGGACCAACTGACCCAATAAAAATTGCCGTGCTTTAGGGCAATCGAGCCATTTCTTTCATCTGGACTGTAGATATTGCAACACCGCAAAACTGCGCAACCGCTCTTCATCTAACTCCTGCAAAACATCCAAATGATAAACAATGGAATTTTTCGAAAGAAGCCTATCCGCAATCAGCATCCGCAAAATCGGAACCACATGCTCCGCTGGGGTAATTGCCTGCATACCAAATGCCAACTTGAAAGGAGTCAATCCTGTTGCCACTTTATATGCTGTCCGATAAGCCCATAATGAGGAAGGAAGTTTCACATCCCAATCCGTTCTATGCATATTTACTAGCTTTGTCAGAATACATACCAATTGCTGATTAGTTGATTCTGCATTCCCATTTGCCTGAGGGTAATATGGAGATGATTTCCTATGCAATACAAAGTAAAATCGTAGCATTCTCTCCATCACCATATTCAAGAAATGGCTAGCCCGATCACTAACCAGCTCAATAGGACAGCCATATCTGGAAAAAACATCCTTATACCAGTACCCAGCAACAAGAACCGCTGTATTATCTTTCAAAGGCCATGCTTCCACCCATTTATTCGTATAATAATTGGCCGTCAAAATATACTTATTACCAGTGTTAGATGCTATTGGTTTAAAAGGCCCAATAAAATCCAATCCCCATTTTTGAAAAGGCTCCAAAGGTAACACTAGCTGGAAAGGCATTCAGGACATTTTAGTAGGTTGTCCCAACCACTGACACACATCACACTGTTGTATAAAGCTTCTCGCATCTTGAAACAATGTAGGCCACCATAATCCTGATTGTAGAACTTTCCTAGCCGTGATCAATGCTGCAAAGTGGCCACTTGCAATGCCGGTATGGACTTCCTCCGGAACAGATCCTTGTTCTTACGGTAGAACACATCTGAGCAAGACCTCTACAACCGTGCGATAATATAGATTCCCCATGACAATCTCAAAATTCTTGCTTCTAATAGCCATCCATTTCCTTTGATGACTGGACAAGAATGAAAGCATTTCTCCATTGTCTAGAAAATGAAACATCTCCTCATACCAAGTCCATGGAATGCTAGGGATCATCCTATGTTGTTGTGTAACTGTAAGATCATCCACAATAGCTCCTATTAAAAAGAGAGACGCATTGGAAATTCATCAGCCACCCCCGTCGGCGACTCATTGGAATCTAGCCTGGAAAGGTAGTCAACCACTGTATGATGGGCTCTTGGACGATGTGTCACCGCAAAATCAAATTCCTATAAACAAGAGCACCCATCGAGCCAATCTTCCTGTCAAATTCTGTTGGTGCACTAGGTATCGAAGAGCCGAATGATCCACATGAAAGAAAAACCGCCGGCCCAACAGATAATGACGAAACTTTTTCACTGAATAAATCATCCCTAAACATTCTCTTTTTGTCATTGAGTAATTCTTTTCTGCGGATGATAATCTTTTGCTGGTGTAATAGACAGGTTGAAACCACCCTTGAATATGTTCCTGCATCAGCACACTGCCAATGGCCCGGTCAGAAGCATCCACAAATACATGAAAATCCTGATCCCAATTCGGAGGGATCATAATCGGAGCTTTGGACAACTGAATTTTTAATCTCCGAAAAGCCAGATCACATTCTTGCATCCATTTAAAAACCTTGGCATGTGCTACCTGATTAATAGGGATTGCCAAATGCACGACAAACCTCAAATGCCTCCCATGCCAACCAGCTTGGCCCAGAAATACTTGACACTGTTTCAAATTCACCAGGGAAGGCGCTTCCATAATTACGGCTATCTTATCCAGATCCACAAAAACACCATCCTCAGAGATTATATGACCCAATAACCTCCCACTTCAAACTGTGAATGCACATTTAAGAGGATTTAAACTGAATTTCACCTCTCGACATTTCATAAAACATAACCGCAATTGCTTCAAATGCTCTAATTGCGCTCCAAAAACATTGAGATCATCCAGAAAAACTCACATAAAATGCATCAAATAGGGACCAAAAATTTGAAACATATCCCTTTGAAAAGTTGAGGGCGCATTCCTTAATTCGAACCACATTACTATCCATGCAAAAACATCCCATGCTGTAATAAAAGTTGTTTTAGGCTGATCACGTAACGCCATTCGAATTCGGTATATCCACTGAACCATCCAGAAAAGTATACATCTCGTGCCCTACCACATCATCCAAAATAGAATCCAAAAATGGAAGAGGAAAAGGATCCGGAACTGTAGCTGCATTTAGCTTTCGATAATCCACGCAAATGCGAATTTGCTTGTTTTTCTTTGTACCACCACAATGGGAGAAATCCATTCGGGATTATCAATAGAGGTAATAAAACTAATAGCTGATCAATTCCACCTTAACTTGCTTCGCTACATTCGGATTCATCCTATATGAATGCTGCTTCACTAGCACTGCATCAGGTTTTAGATTAATTGTATGCTGATAAAACTTTGGATCCAATCCTTTCATATCCGCATACTCCCATGTGAAAACATCCTTAAATTTTTGTCAACAAATTAATCAAGTCTCCTCAAAAACTTGCCCTAGCTGCTTATTAATATGAATGGGCTAAGACTCCGCTTGATCCCCTAGAAAGACCATCTCCAATTCATCTTCCTTGACCCTTGTAACTTTTCCCATCTGTGCTTCAAACACACGTTCTTGCTTAATAATTTCCTCCAATGATTCGGGACTAGGCAAGCTTTTTCCTTGCTCCCCTGTCTCTAGTGAAATTCTTGAAACCCCTAAAGATTTCCCCTCCGAAATCATAGAAATGTCTGCAAGATATAAAGAAACTAAATCCAGGGTAGCCTTCAAGAATTTCTCCTCTTCATCCTCTTCTAATCCTTCCACCATGTTCATTGTCTCTGCTATCATAGGCCATGCTGCATGAACTGGTTGCCTGCATGTTCCCAACATTACCCGAACTTTCCTGCGACCCTTTTTAACTGTAAGCATATTTGCCTCCCAATTATGCTTTACCCTGGCTTGACATAACCATGGTCTCCCAAAATAATATGATAATCCTGACTGTGATCCTCAATATTTAAGACTACTAAGGAAACAACAAAAGACAAGCCAGCTACGTCCAGGACAATGCCTTGGAGTAATCCTACTGTCTGTACTCTTCTCTGATCTTCCATGGAAACTACAAAAGGTGCAGGTTCCCAATCACTAAGTCCAAAGCGCTCACAAGCCGCTTGAGTAATAATATTCACTCCCACACCTCCATCTAACAGTACTTTGTCGATGTATGTGCCATGATATCTGACTGAAAGCTCCGGGATGCGAGTATACGTGATCCTATTTACCGGTAACAGGACTAACTCGTCCCCCTCACCCTCAGCTACTGCAATGTCAACTTCCATCTTAGTCATTGCTTTGGACTTCTGACTTAGCAAAGCATTATGAGAATTCGGAACCAATTTCAGTAATGAACCCAAAGGTACTTGTAATGGCGAATCAAGAACCTCTTTCCAAACTGAATCCCAATTATCCTCTTCCATAATATCCACCTTATTTCTTACTTTCCCCTCTTTTGTTTCCAGATAAGAGGTCGATGGTCTTGATGCTTGCAATGGTGGTATTGATTGTGGCATCCACATCATAGAACTTTTTTGTACATCTTCTTGAGTCGCCCAATCCGGAAGCTTAACATCCGATGTTGGAACCACATTTTTTCCAGAATGCGTCATTAGTGAAACCACCGGGTCTGATTCCTCTAGCCCTTCAATCTAAACCATAGCCACACTCAATTGCTTTCTAGCAGCACGTTCTTGTTTCTTCCGATCATATTCCATAGCCTCTGAACACTCAGACCGCCAGTGCCCATCTCACAAACAGATAAGGCAGGTCTTGGGTCGATTAGGATCTCGGCCACCTCGTCCGCGACCGCGACCCCCTCCTTGACCCCATCCACCTGCTTGTCCTTGAAAGGGCACCTCTGATGTATGAGCGTGAACCATCGATACCGCAGGCTCTTGTCCCTACCCTGACTGTGGTGGGTGCCATGTAGAAGAATCCCGACTCCTACGACCCCGACCATTGAAATAACATTCCACTGTATTATGAGTGTTGGCCGTGCAAATTGCACACCATTTCTGATTCATTGCACACTCTTGAGCGGCATGTCCCGGATTTCAGCACTAAGTACACCACAATTCGTTCTGACTTTTAGCCACCGCAAAAGATTCTAACGATCCGGATGGAACACCTTTCCATTGACGCTGAGATTTTCTCCGAGGTGCCTCCTCCGATTCTTTCCCCGAACCGCTACTGCCTGAGTCATAGGAATCTGATTCTGTTGTCTCTGACTCCAAACTAACTGCCACTTCCCTGAGACTTACGATGAGATTTCTGTTGATCTTTTTTTTTGACTTATTTGGGGATTCCGTATCCTCTAAAGCTTCTCCTACTACAACAGTACTTGCAATTACATTATCCAATGGAGTAGTTACCTTATCTACTATTACCATAGCAGTTTTGAGATCCTTATTAAGTCCTTGCAGAAAATAATCATTCAACACCTCGGCTGCTGCTGGCCATTGTGCCTGAGGTACCCACTGCAAAAGCATCCCGAATTTTGCAGCATAATCCTCCATTGGCAACGACTTTTGGCGTAGCGTCCAAAGCTTTTCCAAATGTTGAGGGACCGTCTTTTCCGTTTTGAACCGTCGCAAGAATGCTCTGGACCCTTCGACATACGTCTGAAAGTGATCATCATGGTATTCTGACAGCCATTTGGTAGCTTTCCCTAAAAGTGTAGATTCAAACAATGATTGTTGATGAAGAGAAACCACTACTCCAGGATGATTCAATCCATACACTTTATTAAATTGTCGCAAATGTGCATTGGGGTCTTCCTTTGAAAGACCTCGACAGTGGCTATACTTAATCTGACCACCCGCCACTAGCTGTGCCATCGACCCTTGCCCAACTGTACCCCCTCCTGGAAAAAGCTGGCAAAACATTAGGAGGTGGGGAAAATGGCGGGTGAAACCCCAGGACTGCTTACCGAAGACAATGGTGGAGCAACATGAGTGGGTGAGGGTGAACGCACGGCAGGAGGACATGAATAACTACGTGGAGTACACCGCGCACGCCGAATATGCCTACCATGCACCGGACTTGGCGATGGAGACGCATGTTCCTCAACCTACGGTGTAGAAAAAACGAATTCATCCAAACTGCCTCTCCTCCGATGTCTCCCCTGTGAGGTCCCTGCCCCTTTTTGAGAGGAGCAGAGTACCTTTGATAGGTCTCCAATCCTGAAAAAGAAAAACCAACGGACATTGCCTTAGCTACTACGTAGCCACGGGCATGAACCGTTAGTGAAGGATTGGTCCTATCTCGCTATGGCGGAGCGTGACCACCATAAACCTATCTAAAAACTATCTATAATCAATTATACCTAAAAGTATAAATCTTAGAGTGACCAACCTGTGCGCTTTTTTCCCCATGTTTCAGAAGCACAGTCGCCAAAGTTTGTCTCTTTTAAGATTTATGACTTAAAAAAAAAAACAATTTCTAGCGTTGGAAAGTTACCCGACTCATCGGGTCCACCCGTCCATAGAATGATACCGTCAGGGGTATCATTCTCCCACTTTCCACACCACACTCACCCTTCTTTTGTTATCTAATTACTACCACACTGTTTAAACATACATGTTCCTTTACTTAATTTAAGGTGCTGGTTCGTTAAAACAGCCCTTCAAACAGTATTACAAACAATAGTTAAACAAGAAGTCGTCCAATTTTAAACCAACAACCCTTGGATTAGGTTCACTCAAAAATCTCTACTAGCGCTATTATGTCCGATCGGTATATACATTATTTATAAAAACCCTTGTCCTCATGAGCGTCCCATACCGCTCGACAAGTACTCGTTGTGCTAATCTGGACGTACTCCCGCCATAGAAACAACGGTGCCAATCTGGGCGTCATCCTCACGCCACGGCAAAACAAAACTGCAGTATCCAGCTGGACTAATCTGGGTGTACTCCCACCACAGCATCAGCGGTGCCATCCTAGGCGTCATCTCACGCCTCAACAACTGCCACATAATACCAGCGTCAATAAGTAGAGAGACTTGAGAGAAACCATACCGAAGGTTTTGGCCAAACATTCTTTCCTATAGCAACTAGTTTAACCAGACATTGTTTCCTACTTGTCAAACATATGCCGAGTTTCTTGGGGTTAAGCCCTGTGGTTTCGGTCCGTGTTTTCTTTTCATAAGGTAAATAATATATTTCTATGGTCTCGCATATGCAATGATGCATAACTTGAAACTGCAATACTAACCTGTACCATAGCTCCGATTGGTGGAGACGTAACATGTTCCGCAGGAATTCCACCGTTACTTGTACTAGCTTCATGATCATCAGCGCCTTGGGTTCGAGCACGCTTTGGAGCCATTTTTTTGTACTACACTTATGTTATACACTTAGAACTTTAAATTGGTCAATTTCCCTAGTAATCTCTTGTTTCCAAAGAGAGTCTGTAATTTGAACCCTCGCCAACTCGGATTCACACTTAGTGTTGTTGTTCTATATCTAATTTCTATACATCAAATATTTTTTGATCTTAATTAATCAAAAATTAAGTGTGTAAACTATGAGTGAAAGTTTAGGACTGTATTACTTTCATGCATGACATTTCTAATCCAATTCTAACTTCAATTTCTATACTTCAACTAAATCAATTTTTAGTATTATTCAAAATTCTACTTAATCTAATTGACAATAAAATTGGTGAATGAGAATTTCATCATGTATAATAAGAATATGATGAGTTCTCCTATGTATTAACTTTCAATTAACTATGCATAAGTTAATAGTGAAGATGTACTAACTAGAGAGAGTAGGTATACTTAGAGAGATTAGAGTAAGAAAAAACATACACACACCTCTTTTTTAAAGTTAATTGAATCTTACTAATCCATTAGAAATATTAGAGTAAAAGAGAACACACACACATCCTTTTCTAAAGCTAATTGACTCTTACTAATCTATTAGAGAAATTAGAGTAAGAGATAGCACGCACACACACATAGCTAATTGAATCTTACTAATCTATTAGAGAAATTAGAGTAAGAGATAGCAAACACACACACATATCCTTCTTAAAACTAATTGAATCTTACTAATCTATTAGAGAGATTAGAGTAAGAGATAGCACACACACATCATTCTTAAAGTTAATTGAATCTTACTAATCTGTTAGAGAGATTAGAGTAAGAGATAGCACACACACACACACATATCCTTCTTAAAACTAATTGAATCTTACTTATCTATTAGAGAGATTAGAGTAAGAGATAGCACACACACACACATAGCTAATTGAATCTTACTAATCTATTAGAGAGATTAGAGTAAGAGATAGCACATACACATCATTCCTAAAGTTAATTGAATACTTAATTAATACACACCTTATTAATCCACTAGAGTTTTTGCTCTCTTAGTGGTTTGTGGATGCCTTCTCTCTAAGAGAAGTGGGAGCACTTCGTGAGCGCTATAGAGGCAATCTCTATGTCTAAAGTGTGAGCATGAATGCTCTATTTATAGCAGAAAAGAAAACGTCCAACTTTTTTTTTCTAAATTTTTTTTTCCAATTTTTTCTTTTTTCCCCCCTAAAAATCATACCCGCGTTTTTGGTACCCTTGTGGTACCCATCAGCTTGACCACTTTGTCATTATCATCAAAAGATAAGGCCACACAGCCCCCCCTCATTAAGATTAGTCAAGACTAGCCTCTCCTTTTCATGTGACAGTGTGTCCCACTTTGTCCCCTCCTATGTGAGTCCAGGTGAGTCCATGTGCCTTCATTTGTCATCCCTGTGTATTCTTTTGTCTTTATAATTATTTTATTTATTTCCTTAATGATAATTTACTTTACAATTTTAAGTTAAACTTTAGAGTCTTATATTAACTTTACAGTAGTAAAAGAAAATTCTACAATCAGTAAATAAGTCTTGCAATAAGTTAATTAGTGATTCATATAGCTAAACATGTCAGAATTTTCTAGCGTAAATTTTAAATTCTAGGTTTTCTCAGCCTACGATTTATAATTTGAACTCGAATATCTTAAATAATGAGTGATGGTTAAAAAAAATTCAAATGCGTAATAGAACTTATATGAAATTCGAAAGTAGAGACCTTACATCCCCACAATTTGAACCACAGGGTCAAGAGGACCCTGCGACCTAGTGCGCATGAATGCTCACAGCAGGTCGCCCATCACGCATCGTGGTGGCTAGATGTAATGTCTAGTGCCCACAGAGGAGCAATAAGCATTACGGAATGAATACCCTCACACTGCCTTACATTATATGAACATAAAAAAAAATGAATGCAGAATAGAAGACAAGTCACAGAAACAAAACACCGTCTTCTTCATTGATATGCAACCGAACACAGAGTACAAGAGGGAAATATATTGATGACATGAAAAATAGAGATATCCCCATAGATTGGTATGCCCCCCATATACAACCACTACTCCAGCGCAGATTGGGGACAGTGCAAAACCCCGTTCTGTCTCATGATATCCCATGAAGAATTGTCCCAAAGCCGCATGACTCCTAGCCTGCAATGTCCAGACAACGGCAAGACCGCAGGACCGCAATGTGCGGCTTATGCCGTAACAGCAACAAAGGGTTCATGCGTGTGGTGCTCTCTAAGAACACCTCCTCCTTCTCCACAATTTGCATGAACATGCAAGCCTATAGAGACCACACATTTCCTTATCCAACAATAGCTATGAAACCTTGCTCTCAACCCAACCTTATGCCTCTTTTATAGGCAACCCCCAAGCTCAGTTTCATACTGGACTGACCCTGGCACCTAGTGTTCATATCCATTCACAAACATACCTTTCCCTTGTGGTGTAGGTATCACTTCTTGATAGAAAAGTCTTTCCACCCTTGTAGTTTTGCTTGTAAAAAAGTAGAACTGTGTGCAGAGTGAACGTTTACACTTAAATTAAAGTGAGGAAGATCCCTCATTTCTATATGAATCCACTGTGCATTGTACAGTGGATCATGCTCATACTTCCCTCAAAGAGAGGCCAAGAATTCTCTTTATTTTTTGTGAAAGGAAGAGCATTGATCTCAAGCATGTAGCTTAAAGTGTTAGCTACCACATTGTAGCGACCTTTATGATACCAGGAATTTGAGTTTCCTCATGAATTCAACAAGGGAAATTACATGTGACAAGGCCAATTAATACATAGATCAAGCTCCACATGTGGGTTTGAAGAAAATGGTTAAAGGATTCATCTTCTAGTATCCAAGAATCATGGATTCTCGCTATGCATGGTGACCACGATGGATTACAAGGTTTGCGGTTTCATGTGTTTGGAGTTCATACCATTCTAATTTTATAATGTATGAGCTCTCTAAATGGTCTATACAAGTTAATTCTATGCAAGAATTCTACCTTGTGGCATGCAACTGCAAGCACACACAGGGCTTCTGGTTTGTTGAGTAAAGGCATTCGGCAAGGCTGATCATTTATTGCAAACAAGAAGAAGTCATCACGTATCTATTTCTCTAGTTTGGAGTTTTGGACTTACTAGGGCATGGCTCCTAGGCAAGTTTTTAAACTCGATGTAATAAAAAACGATTATAGTGGAGACAAGCATCGAATATAGCACAATTATGCCGACGAGGGAAATGAGTTGAAGTCATTTACTCATGATTTCGATTAGAGATTCAAGACTGACAATATGCACAACATTTTGCTGAGTGTTCACGAAGAACATGATCATCATGCACGATATTTCATTTCTATGGGTTTATTCATCCGTATTTGTATTTACTTTAGAGGATTGTACAAATGGAATTTTGCAATTTATATTTTGATGCAACGCCAATGCCTATTGCTTGTTTTGATCGTGCAGACACACGAAGCAAGGCTTCATACAAGGATACTCAAGAGAGGAAAATAAAGTCTTTCTGGAGAATGAATTTATATCTACATGCTACAATTTTTTATGTTTGGTAAGCAAGTTACAGTTTACAATTTTGAGCTAATCCTGCAAAAGTTTTTACCATGCCAACTTGTCAAGAAAATGCTGCAAATATAGCACGACTATGCTGATGAGCGAAATGAGTTGAAGTCATTTCCTCATGAATTTGGTTAGAGAATCAAGACTATGACAATATGCATGGAATTTTAGTGAGTGTAACCAAACAACATGGTCATCAGGGATGATATTGCATTTCCTATGGGTTTATTCATCCGTATATGTATTTATTTTACAAGATTCTACAGATGGAGTTCTGAAATTTAGATTTTAATGCAATGGAAAAATATATTGCTTGTTTTGACTGTGTGGACACACAGAGCAAGGCTTCATACAAGGATGAAAAGAAAGTCTTTCAAGAGAACTACTTTATATCTACATCTTACGATTTTTGATGTTTGGTAAGCAAGTTATTGTTTACAATATTGAGCTGACCATGCAAAAGTTTTCACCATGCCAACTTGACAAGAAAATGTTGCTTCGGTTAAGTAGAGATTGGTAGTAAGATAAAATGTGATAGCCAACCTTCCTAAGATATCTATTTCTATCTTAGGTAATCTAAGGATTCTCAGTAAGATGTACGCTTTGGCAAGGCCAATTTTCTTTACAAAAGCTCGACAAGGTCGAATCTTTTTTGTTTTGACATATGTGTATAACCAGGAGCACTTGCTAGCTATGAGCACTCAGGCTGTATTTTGTCCAATCTTTTTGATGAACCTATGCAAAGCAAGGCTTCAGTTTAGGGCATCTTGTATAGAAGTTTCCAAAGTTTGGAATATGCTAATAGCATACGGACTTTGGGAAACTTAGCACAATGTGTATCTAATTTTCTTTTGGAGGTCGGTATGACCCAAACCATGATGGCATGTTGGGTACATACAATAGCTCTCAATTTCTCAGCATATACCGCTATGAGCCAACTTCAAGTGACAACAACCACTTTCAAAGAGCCAACAAGGTTAGTAAATTTCAAGTTATACTTGTTTTTTCTATACTTTAATCTTTTATTTAAAAAGTATTTCTCTATTGTGCAACACAAAGTGCTTTGCCAGACTTCATGGCAAGCAAGGCTTGAGTCTTATGTGTTGAGGAACTACCACTTGAATTTAGATCAAGTATAATGTCATACATATTTGGCATTAAGTAGATATAAGCTCATAGTCTATGTTTGGCAACAATACACTGTGATGTATCCATGCCCGTGTAATCATGCAAGGCACATATAGAAGTAGCTCACAAGGTTGAGACTGTCATTGAATCCAAGGTTTTATCAATCTATTTTTCTAAGATGCATGCATGGCATGCAAATCAAATGCCAATACGTCCACTCCATCGTTGTTTATGCTTCCACAATAATATTAGTTACTCTATCCAAGAATATTTGAGGCTGGTAGATGGGCTTCTGATCATTGTATATGCATACAATGATGAGCACTTGATATCATTGGCTCTATGCACAACATGCAACCAATCCAAATGATGATTTTTATGGGTAGCAAGTAGGCACAACCTAACTATCAACCAACTGAGTCATGACACGACATGACTAGATTAAGAGCGCATTCATGCAGGTAATTTCTTGAGTAGACACCTGAGAAGATCTAGTATGACTATTTTCTTTGGGAGTATTTCACATCTTTCTCCTTTTTTCATGGAAGAAGAAGATTCTCTCATGACCTAGTTGTGAATAAGATTCCAATCGCACAAGATTTGTTTCGTAGTTGTAGAATTGATTTTGTCTCTAGGGGTGGTATTTTCAGGGGTATGACCCCACTAATACACAATCACTCCATAGGTGTTGAGAGTCATGATTTGAGCTCAACACAATTGTACTTTTAAGGAAGGATGCTCAAAATCTACCAAGGGGTAGTGGACAAATTCAACTTTCTTCGTTGATTCCAAACATTTTTGAACACAGTCAACTGTGTTGGTCACCGTTTGGCTACTAGGTTGAGCAGTTTTCATGCAAAGTCTAACCAAGCAGTTTGACATTGCAGAAGCTAACCAAGGGGTTTATATTTCAAAGTCAACACCCAAGGTTACCAATTGATACTACTTGATTTTCATTAATTTTCAATTCGCATTCCTAGGCCTTTGCTGCAGGTGGGAAATTTGGGCAGGTCCATTTGACTTCAGTAAGTGAACACTATGCTCAACCTCCAAGTACACATCTGATTTGGTTTTATTTCCTTTTCAAATATGTTTTTATTTAATTTTCCAAGTAGGATACATAAAATTCTATGTTTTCATCCATTTTTCTCTTTAAGAGACATGACAAGGTCATGTAGGAGCAAAGTATTTTGGACCGTAGTGTCCAAAATACATTCCTGCATTATGCAGTTATGGACCTATATGCAGGGTTTTCTTTGGCATGTTGTCACATGGCATACAAAATGGTCTAGGAAATCAAGGAGTTTGGTTTAGCTAGTGTGGAGCAAGGTTAATGAGATCCCTCTCACATACGATGTAGTGTGTTTGCAGTTACCTCCACACACAAGTACATCTCGTACTTGAAGGATGTTCTTTTTCTAGACATTATTATTTGAGACATATTCCACATGTGAAGAATACGAGTCTCTGGGACTGACACTGGCACTTGCTATTTCAATTATGTGTCACAATAAAGTCCTTAGGTGCTGGTCAAATCCATTTATAAGACCATTTACACACGTCATATCAGGAACAATTTTAGAGGCCAAAAATTGTCAAATACCTACTCAGACTTGTTAAGGTACATGTGTTGTTAAACAACTTTAATGGATGGTTATATATATATGTAGCAAGGCTCTGTTTTATTGATGAACATGTTTCATTGGTACCTACGTGTGATTGATTCTCACATTCCATTATGGTCCAATGAAGAACCAATGGTCAGGACGGACATGGATATGAAGGTTCGGATCTATTTTTGCTAAATGCATGCACACTAGGTGTTATGGGACCTAGTGTTTAGCAAAGGCTAATTTGGAATGGCATGCACATTCATGAAATTAATTGCTTATAAAGCATCTTGCACTCTATGTGCAATATCTTTATGTGATTACTTTTGGGTCTACCAATCACCAATAGAGATCATGGATTGGTTTGGGTGCTTGTGGATCTTTCAAGTTAGACAAGATGGTTATTCATCACATTGTTGACTCCTTAGCAATGTTGTACACCATTGTGATCCTTGTCTACCAGTTATTTTAGAAGACTATATGTAAATGGTGCAAAAACCATACATCAATATGGTCAGTTATCCAAAGAGGATAGGGAGATTACAAGTGTAATCTTTTGCTAAAGGATATGCAAAGCGCGTACATTAGCACCAAGCAAGTCAGGTAAACTTGAACACTAGCTAGAATGCGGTTGTTTACTAATGAAAATTGATAACAAGTCAAGGACTTTGTTGATGAGTTATGTTATTTAGGGAAAGTGAAAAGAGGTACTCTTTTGGGTACATCTTGATTGTAATAGCTTGTTTAGCATACTCAAGTGAGTTCAATATGGATTTTACATGCTATATTGCACAAGATGGTTACAAAAGGACAACAATGCGGAAAATCTAGATGTTATTCTTGATTCTATTGAACCTCCTAATGAACCGTGTTCCAATAAAATGAATAGTTGGATCTTGAAGGATGCCACTATGGAAAAATTTAGTGTTCTTATGAAGATAAAACCACTTTTATTTTTTAGGACAAAAACACTTCTCCATGGGGGGGGGGGGGGGGGAGGTAATGTAAGACCAAGGGAAAATCCAGGGGGGGTCACGGACCGAGGCAAAGGGCCAGCTGCCTAAGTGTGGATAGGGAAATACCAAATACAAAGGGCCAAGCGACTATTTAAAGGGTGGTTGGGTGGAGGTATTCCCACGGTAGTCCTTGGGTTCTCATACCATTTTTAGTAGATTGCTCACATATAGTGAAAACTAGTGAAGTTCTAAAAGTATGTTGAGCAATGATGGAATTAACAAGTTTATCAATGAAAAGGTGGACAATAACAACTTCCATCCTTGGAAGCTCAAAATGACTAATTTCCTTATGGCTAAAGGTTATTGGGGTACATTGATGGAGAGCATGAGAAAGCACCAATGCTATTAAACCAAGGAGACCTACTATCCACATAAAAGACTTTAAGGCTTGGAACTAGGGAGCTTAGAAGGTAATGTATGAGATTTTTTGAATGTGCAGGACACTAGGATTGGGCACATACAAGATGCTCACACCCCTACGGAGGCTTGGGAAACCCTGTTTTTGTTGGATGTGGCCAACACAAAAGCAAGGAAGCTACTAAAGACCGAGCTGAATACATTGCAAAAACAAAACCTATCTATCAATGAATATTTGTTGAAGGTAAAGAATATATGTGAGTCCCTTGTATCAATTGGTGCTATATATATTGATGGTGATAAGATGATAGTATGTCTGGAAAATTTAAGTCTAGAATACAAAACAATGTAAGATTGGTATCCATGTTTGAGAGAACATTCCTGCATTTATCGATTTAGTGTCCTTGTTGATCATGAAAAGAGAAGGAGCTGGAGGAAGAGACATCTACACAAGGTAGAAATAAGAATAGGTCCTCTTCAGTAACAAAGAAAGAGAATGTGGTACATGCTATGGAGGAAGTGAAGAAAGAGACAACACTAAGCATAACAACATAGAAGTTCTGAGGAATTAAACGTAGATGGAAAAGGAAATTTTCAAGGCAAAGGGAGCTGGAGAGGTCATGGAAATGCACAACGTAACAATACAACTCAACATAGGAATGGTGTATTCTGGAGTTGTGGGAGACATGGTCACTTTGATTGTGACTGTCCAGATAGAAGACACATTAGGAAGAGGATGGGGTGTAGGAGGGCCTCTTTATTTGCCCTGAGCTTATGGAGGTGATTAACATTCTGACAAATAGGTGTATGCCATGTGTGCAAGAATGGCGAGTGTGTAAGAGATGTGCAAGAGTGGTCAAAGGATGCACTTTTTCCCCCAAAAAGGAGGTGAAAATTTTTATGATTTTTGGCATTCCATAACTCCCACATGTGATCTCCAATTGGAGTGGAGATCAAAGATCTACAATCTACGGGTTGAGCTCTTTCCTTAGATATGCTACTTGATATGGTTTTACTCGCTAGATTTTATATTCCATTTTGGAAGGGAAACTTTGAATTCAAATAAACTAGCCGTTTTTCTTGTTTGACTTCAAAAGTTGTCCTTTGATTACTTTTTAATACTAAAGTTTTGACTTCCTTAAACTGCCAAATAAAGAGGCCCTCCTAGACCCCATTCTCTTCATAATGTCAAAATAATTATAAAACCACGAGAAGAAATGTAGATAAGACTGACTATTTGTGATGTGCAACACATGTTAAATACTATGTCTACAAATGTGGAAAAGTCTGGTGATAATGTCTCAATATGTGGATTTCAGTGGGTCAAATCACATGAACAATCATAGACAAGGAGATGGCTACCCTTGATGCAAATGGACTTGGGAGTTGGTGCCATTACTAGAGGGAAAGAAGTCAATTGGATGTAAGTGGGTTTGTAAACAAGATTAAGCACAATTCTACTGGTAGTGTTAGTAGGTACAAAGAAAGGCTTGTGGCCAAAGGTTATGCATAAATATATAGGGTAAAATCATGAATAGGTGGAATGATATTTGAGCTATTATATGGAATATTAGGATATGAGGATATGGGATCTATAGACAAGATGGATGCCATAAATGTGTTTAGTGCAACGGGTGCAACTTTAGGATGGGTGTTGAAACATATAGATGTTTCTGGAATGGAGACTTGGTGTAAGGTTTCCAATTTCTGAAACCTTAAAGATTGTATAAAGCTTAATTCAACTAATATGATTATTGAAAAAGCAATGTAGAATTGTCCGACCGTGGAAAATATTGGTATTTTTGAAATCTTAAGCACAACAAAACCGTGGGCTAGAAATTTTCAGAATCAGATTCCGATAAAATCTGGAAAAGTTATAGGCCCTAAAAGGTTACACTAGGAATTCAATTAGTTAAGTAAAATTGGATGGTTTCAGTAATTATTATTAACAAAGACTTTCTTATCATAAGGTTCTAGAACTTAATGATATTTCCAATTTTCATCATTAAAAATCAGTGAAAATAGTAAAAATCGATTCTGGAAGCTGAGGGGGGTTGTGTGGGGTAATGATGAAATCTCCCAGACTAGATTTAGCAGCAGGGGGCAATTTTTGACTTGCTGGGGACTGCTTGAACTGCAAGCAACTGCCTTTTACAGCCTGTGAGAGCTTGTGAGTGCCAGAAAACTATAAATAGGACCCCTTGCTTCACAATTGGACAGACTCGGAGCCTTGACACTCTCTCTCTCATCTAGAGAGAACGCTATGCAGAAATCACTAGAGATTAAGCTCTAGTTGATTAACCTAAACGGTAATTAGCCTAATCCTTTTTAATTAGCAAGGAAAGATTAATCTATTTTGTTAATAAATCAAAGATTAGGCCTATGTATACTCATAGACCCTCTCTTAATTAATTATTCTCTGCTGATTGTTGTAATTAAGCTTGGTAATGTTAAGATAATTAATTATCCTATCATATTAGGGCTGAAATTCACCAAATTAACCATGAATTAATGGGAAATATATTGATTAAGCTTAGATTAAGTTGAGGTAATTATCAGAGCTACATCATATAGTCATTAAGCTAGGAAAATTCTCCTATAATTTTTTGAGTAATTTTCCTAATTAATTAGTCAGAATTACACTGTTTTTTAGAGAAACTTAAAGGGAAAAATAATCAAATTGATTCAAAATGCTTTGAGCTATTTATCAGTGATTAATTATATGTTAGTAAACCCGTAATAATTAGGATAAGCTCAGATAATTAATTTACCTAATTACTTTAGCAAAAATACTCTATTTTAAAGACAAATTAAATAAGAAAAATTAGTAAATTGATTTCAAATGCTTTGAGTTATTTATTAGTGGTTAATTATGTGTTAGGAAACCCGTGATGATTAGGAGAAACTGAGATAATTAATTTATCTTATTATCTTAGCAAAAATACTCTTTTTTTAGGACAAATTAAATAGGGGAAATTAGCAAATAGATTCAAATTGAATTGAGTTATTTATCAAAGGTAACTTACATGCTAGGGAACTTGTGATAATTAGTAGAAGCTCAAATAATAAATATACCTAATTACTTTAGCATAAATACTTTGTTTTAAAGACAAATTAAATAGGAGAAATTAGTAAATTGATCTCAAATGCTTTGAGTAATTTATTAGTGGTTATTTATGTGTTAGGGAACCCATGATAATCAGGAGAAGCTCACATAATTAATTTACCTAATTACTTTAGCAAAAATACTATGTTTTTAGGACAAATTATCAAATAGACTCAATTGAATTGAGTTATTTATGAGAGGTTCATTACATGTTGGGGAACATGTGATAATTAGGTCAAGCTCAGATAATTAATCTATCTAATTCTCTAGCAAAAATACTCTGTTTTTAGGACAAATTAAATAGGGAAAATTAGAAAATGGATTCAAATTGAATTGAATTATTTATCAAAAGTTAATTACATGTTAGAAAACCCATGATAATTAGTAAAAGCTCAGATAATTAATTTATCTAATTACTTTACCAGCAATACTCTGTTTTTAGGACAAATTAAATAGGGAAAATGAGCAAATGGATTCAGATTGAATTGAGTTATTTATCAGAGGTTATTACATGTTAGCAAACCCGTGATAATTAGGAGAAGCTCAGATAATTAATTTATCTAATTAATTTCACAAAAATACTCTATTTTTAGGAAAAATTAAATAGGGGAAATTAGCACATGGATTCAAATTGAATTGAGTTATTTATCAGAGGTAAATTATATGCTAGGAAACCCATGATAATTATTTGAAGCTCAGATAATTAATTTATCTAATTACTTTAGCAGAATTACTTTGCTTTTAAGACAAATTAAATAGGGAAAATTAGCAAATAGATTGAAAATGACTTGAGTTATTTATCAAAGGTTAATTATATCTTAGGTAATCTATGATAATTATATGAAGATCAAATAATTAGTTTACCCAATTATCCTAGTAAAATTACATTATTTTTAGGGGAAAATAAAAGGGGAAATATTGTAAATCAATCCAAAATCCTTTGATATAAATATGAGAGGTAGAACACACCTTGGGAAATCCATGATAAATACTCCAACCTCATATAAATAGTTTAGGTATTTATCTTCAATAAAAGTAGCTGATTTTGCATATAAAATAGACAAGGGAAATTAGTCAATGAATCTATCTAATTACCAAATAAATACCTGAGGTCTAAAATCACTATTGAAGGGTGGGAAAATTACCTCAGCATAAATGGATGGTATAATAAATTACTATCAGTAAAATTTTACCGAATTTAGACCATAAGTATAGGAGGAAAAGGTTATTAATCAAATTTATGAAAATTACTAGAGAGAACATATTCAATTACAATTTAGGGAGAGTAACCCATTAGCGGATAGAAATTTATAATTTACTAAGGTTAAAATGTAAGATAGACTTAGGAGAAACCTAGTTAAAGGACTTCCCAAATTAAATGGTAATTATGAAAAATTACTTATAGCATAAATAAGTTACACAAGGAATATCTCATCAAATTGACTATTAAAGATACCTACTTACTCCAAAAATCCTTATTTTTGGGTAAACAAGGAAAAAGAAGATTATTCAATTAAACTTGGATTAAGTCTTTTTGTAAGGCTGCCGACATGGCTCCTAAGAGAACCAGGAAAAATCCTCTTGCTGAGGAAGAGGATGTTAGCAACAAGAGAAACAAAGCCACTAATGACCATGAGGCTGGGCCTAGCCATAGGCCGACTGAGGAAAGTTTGCAGGCTCCAACCCAGCAGCAGATGGCCGAGCAGTCCCACCTGGATTTCTATTTTGTTCACTTAAAAAGTTCATATTTAAGTTGGCATTGCATATGTAAAGTTAGGAAGGATAAACTGGCTGAAACGGAAGGTAACTTCCAACGTTTATAATGTAGGAAAGAATTGTTTGGGTTAAAACTGGCTGAAAGAGGAAAGATAAGATTGATCATCCTTAAGACAGCTTGTCTCAAGACACCTCCAACTCCTTAGTATAAATTGATGATAATGATTGGCTTTCTAGCCACGGATAAGTTGGTTACCCCCATGAACGATGAGTTTCTACTCCGTATCATGTCTTGATGTTTCTACATAAGTTAGGATATCGTTTTTTTTATCCTAGGGGAGCCGCCCAGTTGTATGGGCAACTGGTTTGGTGTATGGGCACCCGGAACCTTGGGTGGGGGTTTATCCACTCCGGATTATGAATAAGGAATGGGTGCCTTTTTTTTTCACCCTTAGGTGGTCTTGAGACAAGAAGAGTACTCGTCATGGTTATTATGGACAATGTTTTGATTGACAGTACCCTATCTTAAGTTTAAAGATGTTTGTTTGCTAAAAGAATGTTTTCAATATTGTTTTCAAGGGCTGTTTTAATAAAATTCTGTTATGAAGGATAAAAGGAATCATTATTTTAATTGTGATAAGAACGTGGTAGTAATTAAAAAACAAAAGAATCATGTGTGAGTGCGGGGTGGTAAGTGGGGATTGACTAAGGTTGTTAATCATGGACGGGTGGACCTGATTAGTCAGGTAACTATCCATCCTTGCGCACAAAAATGTTTAGAAAACTTCTTCACTTGGAAGAGGATTCCACCAGCGGCGGCTGTGCCCTCACATCTGTTAGGGAGAAAAAAGCGTTGGTTGAGGATACCTTAGCCCGATTATGGAAGATATAGGGCCGAAATAGTTTTTTGGACTTTTAATACGTTGTCCCGTTTCCGTTGCAAGACAGGACTAGGTCTTCTTCTAAGGCTATAGAACCAAGCCATTGTCAATGGTAAAGGTCTATTCCTTGGATTTTTCTTGTTTAGAGACTCTGATTTTTATCAGACCTAAAGACCTGTCAAGGATCCCCTCTCGATCTTGGTATTGGTGGGTTGGGGACCTCACACTTGGAGAAAGTTGTGCATATGATGTAGTCACAGGGTTATATGAAAATGAGTCTACATGACCTTGTATGCAAGTTAAAAAAGCATTATATGGGGTTGAAGCAAGTGCCTAGATCTTGGTATGAGAGGATTGTGGCATTCCTCATCTCTTTGGTCTTTTGGATGATTGATGAAAATCACTCTTTGTATGTGCAAAAGAATGATGCAAGAATTATGATTATTTGCATCTATGTAGATGACTTGATTGTTGGTGGTGATAATGTGGCTAAAGAGAGGATGTTGAGGCTCTACTTATTGAGGAATTTGAGATGAAAGATATGGGAGATTTTGCATTACATTTTGGGATTGAGATTATTTTCACACAAGAGGGTGTATGGATATCACAGAGATAGTATGCTTTGAACATGTTGAAAAAGAATGATATGGCTAATTGTAAGCCTATTGCAATGGCCTTGGATTAGAATTTGAAGTTGGAGAATGATTTAGGTCAAGTACTTGACAATGCTACCATGTACATGAAGATTGTGGGTAGTTTGATCTACTTGCCTATCTCATGTTCATACTTGAGTTACAGAATTGGATTCGTGAGTCAATTTAGGCAATCTTCCAAAAAGTCACACTTGCATGCAATGAGGTGCACATTGTGCTCTATGAGTGCTACTTTGAGTCATGATCGCTTTCATAGGGTTGATGTTGAGTTGCAGCTCTATAGTTACACGGATGAAAATTGGGTTGGTAGCACATATGACCGCAGGTCTACTAGCAGATTCATGTTTTCACTTGGGAGTGTTGCTATCACATGGAACATCAAGAGTGTTGAGAGATAGACAAGGAGAGTGCTTCAAGTGCGTGTGCACACACACACACACACACACACACAGATGGAGGCTAAACCTTCTTCTTCTTCTTCCTCTCAGTGTTCTTTTTTTCTTACTTACGATAATAAGTCTATAATGAATAAAAAAGATGATACAACATAAGGGGAAACTAGTACAATGGTCAAGTGTGAATAACTAGTGAGTGAGCTAGATGGATAAGTGTTCCATCACTTTGGTAGGTAGACCAAATTGGTGTATTCCATTTTTAGTGTCACTGGTGAAGATATGCATATTCATTAAGGTGTGCCAGTGATGAAGACTGTAGATAATAGTCTCCAAGTGTAGTACATGTGGAGCTTGACATCTCAACATAAAGTTGTTTTAAGCTTGTCGAAGCTACTCTATTGCTTTGCTTGCCAAAATTATTTGATGACCTTGAGCCAAATAGCTCTATGGCTACAGAGATGCAAATTGGGTTGGTAGCACATATGACCGCAGGTCTACTAGCAGATTCATGTTTTCACTTAGGAGTGTTGCTATCACATGGACCAGCAAGAATGTTGAGAGATAGAGAAGGAGAGTTCTTGACCTCTTGCTAATGCACATGTGCACGTGCACGCGTGTACACACACAAACACACACACACACACACACATAGAGATGGAGGCAAAAGCATCTTCTTCTTCTTCTTCTTCTTTACTAACTCAAGATAAGAATTCTACAATGAAGAAAAAAAATGATACAACATAAGGGGAAAACTAGTACAATGGTCTAATGCAAATATCTAGTGAGTGAGCTATAGGGATAAGTGTTCCATCATTTGGTAGTAGGTAGATCAAATTGATGTATTCCATCTACACTATCACTCGTGAAGCTTTGCATATTCACCAAGTTGTGCCAATGATGATGATTATCGATGATAGTCATTCAGGAGTAGTACATATGGAGCTTGACATCTCAACATGAAGTTGTTTTAAGCTTGTCAAAGCTACTCTATTGCTCTACTTGCCAAATAACATGATGACCTTTGAGCCAAACAATTCTATGATTACACATATGTAGATTGGGTTGGTAGCACATATGACGATAGGTCTACTAATGGATTCATGTTTTCACTTGGGAGTGTTGCTATCACATGGACCAATGAAAATATTGAGAGATAGAGAAGGAGATTGCTTGACCTCTTTCAAGAGAACATGTTGAGTGGCATAAAATGGTAGCCATCTTTTTGCAACATTTGTCAGCCTACTCAACGTCCTCTTCCTCATATGTGTATATACTTTTCTACGCTATTAAGTTATCTAGAGTAAATTCCCCCTCTTCGTTTAACCTTTGTGGCGACACATACATTGTACTCTTCCCAAAAATGTCACCTTAGTCATATATTTATATTACCACCCTTTTCTTTTTTTCTTTGTAAATAAAAGTAAGCATACAATAACCAACTATCTACCCCCAAACTTTCTTACCTCTTGTGAATTAGTAGTAGAAAAATAATATATCCATCTTCCATACCATATAGATAAATTACCATGGAAATCAACTCTCCACTTGTCTTTACCAAAGATTATGGTCCCTCTCTACAAGTCTCTACATAGGTGGCCCAATATCTCTTAAGAATATACATATAGTTTTTCTCCATTCAAAAAGACTCCAATTGTATATTCTTTTCATAAGCAAATAATATTGGACCCTCCTCTATTTGTTTAAGCATCATAGCCTTTTGAAAAAGCATGATTCCCCTTGGATGCATACAAGCAAAGGGCCCATACAAGAAGACTTGGAAGCAAAAGGTTCCCTAGCCTAGTGTGGACCTTCCAAAACGAATTCCTTGGTGCATGGGCGTGAAGAATAGTCCAAATTCATATCAAACATGTTGACAAGGTCAAATTTTCCTTTTGAAGCATGTCATTCCGAGCTACAGGTAAAAAGTTATGGTCAAAATAGTGTAAATCTGTCAGATTCGCAGCAAAAGGGAACTGTAAATCAAGTAAATCAAGAGGGTGAGATCTTATTTTTTCCCTACTCATCTTTTAGAAGAGCAATGAGTGTTCAAGGTCACTTGCATGTGATGGGACCAACCTAAAGATGCTTTCTAAATGCCAAGACAGACAAGTTGAGATACCCCGTAGAAGCCACCCGTAGGGCCTCATGGTGGGGCCCACCTACATTATGCACCCCTATGGAGCCTTCACGGTCTAAAATGATATTTTTGGTGAATAAATAGTCCCTTTTATGTCCAATATTCAATGAGTGGTCAAAGGACACTTAATTAGGGCTAATCACTCACCCTAATTAAGTGTAGCATAATCCCACTCCTACACAACTTTAAATAGCCCCCCTTGGAGAGACTCAAGGACACACACCTATATTTTCAACTTCATGTTGTTTCTTGATCAATAGTAGAGAAAACCCCAACTCTCCCTCTTTCACATCTTCCCTCCTAACCCTCCTCTTTGGAGGAAGTGCAACTCTATCCTCCACTCTTTCTATTCTACAATCTCTTACTCCATCAACCCAATAAATCATTTGTAGCACCTCAATAACTTGTAAATACATCATGATCTCTCTCATGGTTATGTTAATGATCATTAAATCATCTTCAAAACTTTCAAGTGTCGCAATTCGTGATGGTTAGCCAGCGTCTGTCCTCCCCTTAAAAGGTGTGCGAGAAATCAAGTAAGTGTTATATTCTCAATTTACCATTGGTTTGTTTTCTCCACACTTATTCAATTGGTCTAAAGAAATTTCTCACTCCAACTCTCTTTTGCTTCATTACATATGCATGTGGCTACCTCTCATGGTGATTTTATTTGTGTCACGGCATTGCATAGATGGAGATGAGCTCTCTATGCAAAGTGTGTTAGTTTGATGTAAGTGATTCTCTTGTGTGTTTGAGAGGCAAGTCTTGTGCGCATGATTTTTTGATGAATGCTTGAGAGAGGAGGAGTTTGGATGTATTATGGGTATTCTTATGGGGAGAAGGTGAATGCTACTCCACAAATTGCATATTTCATTTGATGCACGGCATTGGGTTGCATAATCGTTGATGGTGTTCAAGTGTCCAAAGTGTATATAGAGTAAGGGGGTTTTCAAAGTTTGTTGCTTGAGTGGGTGAGTGCAAGTGTTATTTTGATTGGTTTCCTTATCCACTCCCAAAAGAAGGTGGTGCCCCAAGTAGTGTGCGTACCTCTTTACGAACATTTTGTGAGGGTAGGCCCATTGGTTTGGGTTTAGAGGCCCCATTTCAAAAAGCTCGCCCTCAATGTGTGTATGCACCACACACACACACACACACACACACACACACACACACACACACAAATAGAGGTAAAACCTTCTTCTCTTTACTAATCCAAGATAAGAATTCTACAACGAATAAAAGAGATGATACAACATAAGGGGAAAACTAGTACAATGGTCTAATGTGAAAAGCTAGTGAGTGATTTAGATGGATAAGTGTTCCATCACTCTGGTAGGTAGATCAAGATGATGACTGTCGTTGATAGTAATCCAGGATTAGTACAAGTGGAGCTTGAATTATCAAAATAAAGTTGTTTTAAGTTTGTCAAAGCTACTTAATTGCTCTGATTTCCAAATAGCTTGATGACCTTGAGCCTTCAATTGGTGAGTCATAGGCATAGATATCCTCACATAATTCTCAAAAAACTTGTTATATTTAGCTAGCCATATTGAAATTTTTTTGAAGCTCTTCCAATGATTTGAGAGAGAGCCATTTCAAAATAGCCTTGACTTTACTACGATCCATCTTTAGAACCTTAGCCAAAATAAGATGGCCAAGATGTTGCACTTGTCTTTGCTTAAGAGCACACTTACTCTTCTTGTCATATAAAGCATGTCACCTAGGTAGATAAAAGACCTTTCAAAGATGTTCCTCTTAAGAACGGCTATAAATAAGTATGTCATCTAAAGAGAAAACCACAATTTTATGCAAATAAGGTTGTAAGACCGTGTCCATGAGTTTCATAAATAAAGCTCTAGAATTTGTCAACCAAAAGAAAAAACAAGAAATTTTAAAATGGTCAGACTATGTTTAGAAAGCTGTTTTAGGAATATACTTGGGTGATGGATGATATCAACATTTCAATTCAATCTCAATGAATTATATAATTCCATAGAGTTGATTAAAAAGTTCATTAACTTTGGCTAAATGATGCATTTTTTTAATGGTTACCTTATTCAAACCTTAATAGTCTACACACATTGCAGGGGGTGCGTGTTGTAGCACGTCACACTCATGGGAAACCCCCTAACTTAGAAGTCAGGTGGAATATGTCAATTCCATTAATAAAGGCAAGAAGTGTGTGTCAACAAGAAGCTTGTGTGTATGTAAGAAGCATATGTAGAAGGAAAAATTCATATGACTAGCTTGTACATTACCTATTGAGGCCTTCCACTACTATGGTGTCCTGGCCAATTCACCTAATTTCCTAATGAAATAACTACCACGTGCAACCTACTACCCAAAGGTGTTGGCCCCACATGCTACCCAAAGTGTCCACTAGCCCAAATTACATGGAAAATCCACTGCTGCATCATATCTGTTAGGAAATATGACATAGCTAAGTAGATAATTGAGTAGATTACTTAATGGAGAGAGATAATTTTCACACACTAGAGATTCTAGAGTAGAGAGAGAGACAAAGAGATCACACATGATATACGTGGTTCACCCAATGTGGGCTATTTCCACAAGAAAGCAACCACAGATTGTGTGTCAAGGCTGGAACATGACACACATTATGGATGATAAACTTCACCCAATTTGCCATAACTATGGCAATATCACCTACGCCAACAATGTCACAAGAGGAACTATCACCAAGTGTAACAGAGCCAATGGTTTCCTCATATTTAGTAAACCAATTCCTATGAGGTGTGACATGCAACGAAGCACCCAAATCAAGAATCCATGTATGGGATACTCACCACTAACAAGAAGTTCAACTGGCATAGAACTCTACAAAGATAGAATTTCCTATGCATCATAAAAGACTTTATTATTTTCATTCAACATATTAATGTCTTGGGCATCACTGCCGTCCTAAACTATGTTTCGTTCTTCAATCGTGACCGAACTATTTGATTTTTCCTCTTTATCATCATGATTTTTATCATCGTGATGTTTGCCTTTACCTTTTCCCTTCTCTTTGTCACGCTTCCAAGCACAACAATACTTCTTTATGTGATCAAACTTATCACAATAATGGCATTGAACATTGCAGCGGCCATGAGACATTGATCTACCCTTTGATGCATATCTATTGCCCTCTTTCTTGGACTCACATTGTGAAAAACGGGCCTTACGTTGCTTTTATCATCCCTTTGCACATAATGCGTTTTGCCATAGTGTGAGCTAGTCACGGTCTTTCGACGCATCTCCTCTGACAAAAGTGCACCAGTAACATCATCATATTTTAGCGTACCATTAGGAGCAGAGTTACTAACAGCTGTGAAAAAGATACTCTAAGAGGGTGGCAATGAACAAAGCAAAAATATTTCTTTCATCTCACCATCAATGGTCATGCGCTATGCACAAATCTAGGAAAAAAGAGAATCAAAATCATTAATATGGCTTGCAACACTAGCTGACTCCTTCATACAAAGGTTGAAAAGTTTTCGCATCATGAAAACCTTATTGCTAGCCGTGTACACCAACTCACCAAGGTGCAGTCTAATCGTAGACCTACATAACTCATCAGGCTCCTCACATTGAAACTGAGTCATGTGCATATCTTCAATGCTAGCCGCATAGGAAATAGACAACTTTTGCTTCTTTTGGACAAGCACATCATGCATTTGGTTCTTGCAAAGCTGAAAATTAGTGCCATCAAACTTCAAATGTCATAAATGTCACGGTCTTTGCTAGTAAAAATGGTGACAAAACTACCAAAAGATTTTGAGAAAATTTTGGCAGAGTCTCCTTTGTATTTGGGACTATGTCAACCAAAATACGAGACAAAATGACGAATTATGTCACTCACAAACATAAAAGAGGGAAATGCCTCTTAAAAGCACACTGTATAGAGACCAATTGAGGCGCATAAACTGTCAAACTGAACATAGACCACCAAATAGGCATCAAAAGCACCTATACCACTCTATACATATCCTATGGTGAGGCCTCATAAGGGATGCTCCAGTACCTGTATCACAAAAGGCATCTCCACATTTGAGAATACCCCAGCTCAATAAAACCTTCATGCGATAGACCCTCAACAACATAGGTTATGCAGAAAAATGTATAGCCAAGTCTTAGAAATGGCTATCATCCGGACCAAGTCTCAAAAATGGTCGGGACTGTTGTACTAGCCAAAGGATGGCTCCACAAAAGCGTACAATGGTAGTTGAAGGAGTACGAGCGGAAGTGCGATGCAAGAGAGAGTGCGAGAAGAAGAACACGGCAATATGGTGAACTCGCTCTACTGTAATGTGTAGAGCATAGTGAGTTCTTATTAGGTTTTTACAAAAGAATATGTGTACATACCTGGCGGCCCGCCCACTTACCTGGGCGACCACATTGGGCTTTATACCCCAACAACCTCCCACTTAAAGTCCAATGTGGTACTTTAAGTGTGAGAGAAGCTACTATACAAGCTAATATACAAGAGATGTAGAGAAGTGATGTACTACCCTACACCTAACTGCTTGCGAAAATGCGCAAAGCTCTCTGAGGGAAGTCCTTTTGTAAGTAGATCAGCAGGATTTTCTGTGGTGTGAACTTTGACAAGCTGAAGTTGCTTATCCTCGAGCATTTCCCTGATGAAATGATACTTCACATCCACATGCTTTGTCTTTGAGTGATAAACTAGATTGCGAGCTATAGCACTTTGACTATCACAATATAACACAGGCATCTCTTCTTTGATTCCCAAATCTGTTACTAGTCGATTAAGCCAAATTGATTCTTTGCATGCCTCTGATGCTGCAACATATTCAGCCTCTGTAGTAGACTGAGTAACGAAATCTTGTAATCTAGAACGCCATGATACTGCTCCACCAGCCAATGTAAAGACATACCCTGACGTAGACCTTCGGTTGTCTAAGTCACCTACATAATCTGAGTTTGTAAAACCCTTTACACTTAGCTCCTGACTCCCATATCATATACACATACTCTTTGTAGCTTTCATGTACCTCAATATTCCTTTCACTGCCTCCCAATGTTTCTTGCCTGGGCTTGACATGTATCGACTTACTACTCCCACTGCAAATGCAATGTCTGGGCGAGTAGAAATCATTGCATACATCAAACTACCCACTGCAGACACATATGTAATCTTATCCATTTCAGCCTTTTCTTCCTCAGACACAGGACAATCTTGTTTGCTAAGTTTCACATATGTTGGCAATGGAACACTCAGTGCCTTTCCCTTCTCCATATTGAAACGTTGCAAAACCTTGTCAATATACTCTGTTTGAGATAACCAAATCAACTTCTTTGATCTATCTCTCTCAATGCGCATACCAAGTATATGACTTGCCTCACCCATGTCTTTCATGTCAAATGATTTTGCCATCTTTGACTTCAAAGCTGAAATTTCTTCCAAGTGCTTGCCAGCAATCAACATGTCATCCACATACAAAATAAGGATCAGCCAACTTCCATCCTTAGCCTTCTTTGTATATAGACAGTGATCGAACTCACTACGTTTGTAGCCTTGAGAAAGCATAAACTTGTGGAATTTATGGTGCCATGCCCTCGGTGATTGTTTTAAGTCATAAAGACTCTTTAACAACTGGCATACCCAATCTTCCTTGCCTTTCTCAACAAACCCTTCTAGCTGCTGCATGTAAATTTCCACATCTAAATCACCATGCAAGAACGCTGTCTTGACATCCATTTGGTGCAACACCAAATCTAATATGGCAACCAATGCAAGAAATCATCTCAATGTAGTCATCTTGACCACCGGAGAGAAGACTTCATCAAAGTCAATGCCTTGTTCTTGATTAAATCCCTTGGAAACAAGCCTTGCTTTGTACTTTGGCTGACTATCATGAGCCTTTTCTTTGGTCCTTCCCCTGACAACTAAGGCTGTTCCTTTGCCTTTGTCCATTGTCTTTCTATTGGTTTCTTTAGTAAGCAGACTTCCTTCTACACCTGCTATGTTCAAACCATTTGGAGGTGCAGAATTACTCAAAGCTGTGCGAAAAGTGTCCCAACTTTCCGGCAATGTGATCAACAGGAACATAGCTCTAACAGGTTCATCAAACTTGACACCTTGAGCTGACAACTGACTATAGATTGTTTTGAATTCATTTAGATGATTGGACATAGGTGTCCCTTCTTTCATCTTCAAGTCAACAAGCTTCTTAAGCCAGTATACCTGTGAAGCTGCACTCTGCTTCTCATAAAGATCACTCAGCTTTAACCACTAGACCATGGTGAGAAGAACAAGTCCTCAGTGAAGATTCAAGAAATAAATGTGACAAACACTGTTGCAGAGGATGACAGTCTAGTGTTAGGAGACATCTACTTCTTGAAGAATACAATGGACTCAGCTCTTCTTACAGCATCTGATGGAAATGCACTGAGTGATTGGATAATAGACTCAGGGGCATCACTTCATGTGTCTCCAAACAAGGAGTGGTTTACTTCTTATGTGACCACTAAAGATCATGTTCGGCTAGGCAATGGGCAGACATGTGAGATCTTAGGTGTTGGAGATGTTCAATTGAAGTTTCAGAATGGCTCTTCTTTCACGCGGAAGAATGTGAGACATGTTCCCGCAATTACAAAGAGCTTGATCAGCACACGTTTACTTGATGATGCTGGCTACGTCACCATTTTTGGACAGAACATGTGGAAGATATCCAAGGGTTCTATGACAGTAGCACATGGAGTAAATTCTGGAGGACTTTACATGATTTATGTATCAAATGTCTCTAAAAATGTAATCAATGTAACCGAGCAGCCGAACGTTTCTTTGTGGCATAGCCGGTTAGGACATATGTCCAAGAAGGGAATGGAAATCTTGTCTCGTTCTGGTTATTTGCCTGGCTTTTCATTTAATGATTTTGAATTCTGTGAACATTGTTTGTATGGTAAGCAAACACAGCAGCCACATAAGCATAGAAGCAGTAGAAGAGATACACAGTTGGCACTTGTTCATAGTGATTTGTGTGGACCTATGCCTAACCTATCTCTAGGGGGAGCTTCTTACTTTATGACATTTATAGATGATTACTCGAGGAAAGTATGGGTTTACTTTCTCAAGCACAAGGATGAAGCGTTTAGTGTTTTCAAAACGTTTGTGACACTTGTGGAGAATCACAGTGGCAAGAAGCTTAAATGCTTACGCACTGACAATGGTGGAGAGTATGTTTCAAAGGCCTTTCAGGACTTTTGTGAGTCAAAAGGTATAAAACGTGAACTTACTGCTCCTTACAATCCTCATACAAGCATCTCAAAGTCTTTGGTTGTGAGGCATATACTCACGTTCCAAAGGAATTTAGGAACAAACTTGAGCCAAAGAGTAGAAAGTGCATCTTTCTAGGCTATGGTAATTCTGGTGAGATGGGGTACAGACTTTGGGATCCCGAATCCAGAAAGGTTGTCCGCAGCAATGATGTTCACTTTAATGAATCCAAATATCATTCTAAACCAGAGAGGGTTGAGGAGATTAGAAGAGTTGTCTTCCAAGAAGATGGACTTGCACGTGCAAGACAAAATGTCAGGGCTCAAGAGGAGCAAGGACATGATAGAGTGGAACCACAGGTTGTGGCTGAGCCTGAGCCACCTATTGTGCGTAGATCTGGACGTGTCACGCGACCTTCTGATAGGTTTGTTCCATCTATGAATTATGTCATGTTGACTGATTGCAATGAGCCTTCATGTTACAAGGAAGCAGTGCAAATGAAGGACTCCGGGAATTGGCAATTGGCCATGCAGTCAGAGATGACAGCTCTGATACCAGTTGAAGGAGTACGAGCGGAAGTGCGATGCGAGAGAGAGAGAGTGCAAGAAGAAGAGCACGACGATATGGTGAACTCGCTCTACTGTAATTTGTAGAGCATAGTGAGTTCTTATTAGGTTTTTACAAAAGAATATGTGTACATACCTGGCGGCCCGCCCACTTACCTGGGCGACCAGATTGGGCTTTATACCCCAACAGAAGTATCCACAAAGACATACAAGTTTGTCACGACGCTCAAATAGGCACCAAAAGCATGTGCATGCAAAGAAATATCCCTGCGAGGAGTCAAACTGCTCTCAAAAGAGCTCAAACACTGTCAAAAGTGCCAACATATGCATGTAGGCATAAAAAATTTATTCCACTGGAACCAAAATATTGCAAGCACTAAAACCTATAACCTATGAGTTGATGTCATAGCCAAAGCCAAAACCGAGGCCTAGAATCACAGAGAAAGCTAATCAAGCCGCTCTATGTACTTGTACATGTACCTGTATTGTACATGTAATCTAAGAAGACAATGCCGTCAAACTCCCACTCTATGTGTGTGTATGAGGACACTCCAAAAGAGGCTACACACTCCCGAATGAGCCATGGGCTCTTGTATATGGATGGAAGAGACTGCAACAATGGTACTTGTAATGGCTATGGAAGCTCTACAACACAAACTACCAATAGAGATCTAGAAAATGCAGCTCCTAGATTGTAGCTCAAATGAGGTTTACGAATGGCTCCGAAAGGGGGGTAAAATCCAAGGACACCTGATGGAAACGCTCTCGAAATGCTGAATTTGCCGATGCCAAAGTTGGAACCATGTTTGCACTCTTGAAAGTGCACGCGTGTGGAAGTGATTTCAAGAATGAAACAGCTGTAATACTAGATGAAGGAGAGAGCCGAGAGTATAGCAGAAGAGGAAGATGAATACACACACACACACACTCACATACACACCACCATAGCCACACACATAGGTTGGAGGGGAGAGCCGACACACACTGTGTGCCCCCTTTTTCTCTTAACCATCTTATGCACTTAGGCACAATACACACTCTACTTTTGTGTTATTGGCTTATACAAGTGTATAGTTGTACAATTAGGGTTAGTAGCAGTTAGTGATGGGCGGTCGGCCACATGTCCATTAAACGTAATAGTGTTATTTGGTTTGATTGAAGGTTGTGATGGCATAGGTGGTGACCATCGTCGATTGATGGTGCGCAATTGCTAGTGAGAGAGAACAAGAAACAGAGAGAACAAGAACAACTGATAACTCTGGCAATCACCGCAATCATCAATTAATTGAATATTACTTTGAGTACAACTTAGTGCTTAGCCAAGGCGATCTTAACATCACCGTCACTTGGATGAGTTGCTAACTAGGAGTTTAAGCTCCCATTTTTAGGATTAACCAGGCCGTTAATGACACCGGACTTAACAAAATGCTAGTTCAATCTTTAACGGATGACGTGATGGAATTTTTCCTCTATCGCTTTATCTGCTTCAAATACCTCGCGGATTCTACAAGCTTCAATTCAGTTCACTGTCTCAATCATCAAGCTTCAATTCACTCCATTAATTGGCGTTCTCTTGCTCTTGACCTCTTGCTTCTTTAGGTTGAGTCACTTGCTTATGCACGAGAGAGAAATAGCCGTATCCTACTTCAAATCTTCCCTTGCCGGCTTGCTCAAGCCTCAACCTGGATCTGTCTTTCTTGCCTTGGCTTGCTCCGACGATCTTGGTTGCTTGTTTTATCGACTTTGCTTGGAATGTCCTTTTACCTTGGCTTGCTCAAGCTCTATTGCTTCCCACTGGCTTCGAGAACTAGCGAGAGAGAGATTTCCTATAGAAGGAGCTTGCCCCTTCCTTTCCTTTGCTTTCCTTGCCGAGCACAAGCTGAGAGCACCTCTTTGCTTTTGTGCGAGCTCGAGCTCGAGAGAGAACAAGCTTTGCTTGGATTGGAGATTGAGAGAGACTTGCTTGGATTGGAGATCGCGAGAGAGGGAGAGCTCGCCTTGCTTGCCCTCACCTCCTCGCCAAGCTTTTCTTCGCCCTTCAATACGAGAGAGAGAACAAGCGTGTTTGTGTGCCGAGGACGAGCCGAGAGCATCCTCTTGTGCAAGTTCGAGAGAGAGAGCTCCTCCTTCTTCCTAGCTCGCAACGTCCTTTCCCCTTCGTTTCTTGCTTCGAATGCCCCTTCCATGCAACAAAAAACCCCTATTAATAGCTCTCTCCCTCCCTTAGCAAAAACGGCGCCGTCGTTGCTAAGGTGGTTTTAAAAAAAAACTGCTACTTTGCTCACGTGGCACCGCCGGGACCCGGACCTGCATAGCATTCGACCAAACCAGTGCCAAAAAATTCATCATGACCTGCTGCTCAGTTTTCATTACGCAGTCGAGCTCATCCAAGCTCCCTACAGCTTGCCCCATCTTCCCTCTCTCCTCTGCGCTCGTTGGCTGCTGTTGCACGCTTGCTCTTGCTTTCCTTTTCTTGCTTACACACTAAAGCTCCTCCTGAATTAAACCTTGGGCGGTCATTTTTAGCTTGAGTGGGCGGCCATGCCTTAAGTGGGTGGCCTTGCCTTGGGAAACTCTTGGCCCTTGTCGGGAACCACATCTTGCATGCACTTGTCAAACAAAGCACATTGCCAAGCACGACAACTTCCTTGAGTAGTCCCGCAGTCAATGCATTCCAAGAGATCACATTCCGAACACGAAGCTCTTCAACCACTTTTTGTGCCTTCGTAACGACACCATATTAGGCATGCACGCCAGCCATCCTCATCAATGCTCTTATTAACCCTAAACTAACAATAACATCGCAAATTTTACTGCCCATATCAGCATCCCGAATAATGCCAAAATTACCCAGCTAGCAGTGCCGACAATTGTCATCGGCCTCAAGCCTTATTATCTGATCACAAGCGAAACTCTGTCTGACAAGCCGTAAATCCCTGTAGACCTCTCAAGCTGCATAAAATGCATACAAACCCTACTGAGGCTATAAAAATCCTAGATGGCACTCCGATCGAGTGGACCGAACTAGTACGGAGCCGGCCCTCGGAGCGGCCCCCGGTGAATCTTTAACGGCTAATATCTTGGCGATAGGGACTCCGATCACTGATCTGAAAAGACCAACGCACTCCACAAAGTGAACACTTCAAGCCCATGCATTCATTTCATCTCTGTCACCTCAGCTGCAGTTGCCCAATCCGGTACGGATCTGCAATCGACTGAAACTTCAAATTGCCATAACTTTTTCTCCGTGGCTCCAATCGCGACGAGCCATAAAGACAGGCCGGTAGAGCACTTCAAGCACTACAATTCTAGATCATAATCTCTCATTTGTGGTCACTTCAAACATACTCATTTTTGGCATCATTAATGCATCTGTTGGCCCTTTTAAGCCACATCTGACATACATTAATCATTAAACTTGGCCTGTTAACAAGCCATGATCACTGACCATTAAATGTATAGGCTTCAAGAAGCTTAGCTTGCATTTCTCTGCTCTTTTTCTCTACATGGCAGCAGAGCTGCACGACAGCGAGGAGCTTGCGAGAGAGATGGTAGTCGATACAGTGCAAAGCGGTCTTTGGCCCTCGGTCGATCTTTGCTCCCCAGCCTGGCGCAATGCCGTAGAGCCCGCAAGGGTGCAATTTGGTGCAAGACGCACTTCGGCCGCCCCCCTCGCAAGAGGTGTTGCCCACGCCATCCTTCTTCTTCATACTCCTCACAGGGGGTGAGCTCCATGCCTCCTTGACCCCGACATGCAAAAATACATGCAAGAATTGTGTGGCTCCCCTCCTCCATGACTGTGCCTTCCCATAAATAGTAACCTTGATTTTGATACCAATGTTAGACAAGGGAAACTAGAACCTAGGAGTCCACCTCCCAACCACCCACTATATAGCATTGCTCCTAGCCCTTTGCCCTAGTTGGACTCCCTTTCCACACTGCCTAGCCCGGCCTTGCCCTTGTCTAGTCCGGCCTTGCCATTGTCCTGACAGTTGGGATTGATGCATGTGGCATGATAGTGAAGACCGTAGATATGTTAAGAAATGTGATGAGTTTGATGAAGCTTACAAAAGGAATGTGGTTTTCTGGAAGGACAAGAAGATTCACCTTAGGGCAAGAAGTGAGATGCTTTGCTTGAACTTTGGTAGGGGCGGCATGAAAGGCTAGTTGAAGAAATACAACATAATGTTGCTCTTGTGGAAATAGCTACATATGGACTACAGGTTTGTGGAAAGGGTGATGATGATGGTGTAAGTACAAAGGGCCAACTATGGCCTTATGCTTTGAAGACATCAAAAGCATGTAAGGTAACTTATGGGAAGCTACAACAAGTAGGGAATTCTATTCGAGAAACCACAGGGTGGACTGATCCAGTGGATTCCCTCTTAGTATACGCATTCATTGCTAAGTCTCAAGCTAATGAGGCTATGATGGAAGAAAAACAAAAAAGGGATGAAGAAGTTGCAGGGACATCAAAAAGGGCAACGAGATCCAGCAACAAGAAAAAGGAAGGTCCTACTCCTGGGCCCGCTCCTAAAGTGGTTATGGAGGAGGCACCCAAGGACAAAAAGCAAGGTAAGCCCAGGGGTCCCTCGTATAAGATTAAATCTGATATTGAATTAGCTTCAGATCTAAAGAAAGTTTTTTGAAGAGCGCATTCTGAATAGCAAAGTGGAGCTCACATTGGGTGATATTCAGGGATTGCCAAATGCGAGTTCCATGAGGAGATTATTGAGATTATCAAGAGGAAGCGGCAAATACCAAGTGAATAGGAGCCAGAATCAGTTAAGATCCAGACGGTTCGTCACATTGAAGCAATTCTGGATGATTATGGAGAATATTTGGCAGATCTTGAAGAAGAAGAGGCGAGGTCTGCGGTGGTTTCACACCCAATTGTACCTGAGGTAAGACATGTTCATTTTAATGATGAGGAAAACAATGAAATTATACCCAAGACTCACTTTTCAAGGACTCATTGGGCAAGGGCAACAACTGAAACTATTGTGAAGCTTGGATACATTGAAGGACGGTGTTAGCACTAATAGATCATGGATCGGAGATAAATTTGATAGCAAAAAGCTTGCACAAAAAGGGGAAATGGCCTATTGATGTAGACGACGGTTGGCAAATTGGAGTTGCCAACATGCTTCCAGGAAGCTTCCAACATGCTTCCAGGCGACCTCTATGGTGCATGTGCAAATATTAAGGTAACAATAGGGGATGTCTCTAATGAGCAAAAATTTCTTTATAGAGGAGCATTCCTCCTATCCGTTGATTTTGGGACAACCCTACATTGCGGCTGTGTGGATGAAAACCAAGGTGCTGGATGATGGCTCAGCCTATGCCAGGGTTCGGAGCCAAGATGGTAAGAAAGCGGTTCAATTCCTGATTGTATGTGTTGATCATGCCAAGAACAAAGATAGTTTACGTGATCATCCACTGCCAAAGATACATAGGAGTTCAAAGAACACATGTTTGCACAGGATTTTCTTGGAGTGCCACTATAAAGCGGGACTATCATGGTACAAGTGAGGGGAAGTTCTCGCAAAGAGAAGCTTTCTCTCATGGTTTTTGGGATTAACATCTGAAGGTTCAGTATCTTGTAGAAAATTTAATGATTTGCCAAGTGGGAAAAACAATATGTTTCAAGTATCCAAAGTGAATTACAGGGATGTGATGTGCTTGAATCAGATGATGTGATTTTAGGGATCTTTGAAGAGGTATCTTATGTAGATACTATGTCAGAGCTTGAGGAGATCAGACAATACAGGTTACAAAGCAGAATTGGAGAGGTTAAGGTCCACTCAATGGACATGTATGAAGAGTTGGGTATATATGAAGCACTTATGCATATTAAGGATGATTCAGGTAAAGCAGTTGGAGCACATGTAGAGACAAAGTACAAGACTGTTGCAAAGAAAGTGAGGGCAATGGCTACACCTCTACCAGAAGGGAGTGATGGAATGATTAAGGAGGCTTCACGACAGCCTATACTAAAAAATCCAAAGAACATTGGGTATAAAGTTACTAAGGAGAAATTGCAGCAGAGCTGAAGATTGGAGAAGATGGTTTCTTCACGAAAAGGAAATCAAGTGCTTTCAAGGTATGCTTGAAAAACACGATAAAGCTTTTTCTTTTGAGCCGAGTGAGATTGGATGTGTGGATCCAAGTGTTGTTTCACCTATGGTTATATTCATTGTTCCTCACATGCCATGGAGCTTACATCCTATTCGTGATCCTAAAGCTCGCCTGCCAAAGCTTATTGATTTGCTTAACGAGAAGATGCAAATGGGAATTTTTGAGCCATCATGTGCGCCATATTCTAATCAATGGTTCACTGTTTTGAAGAAAAATGGTACGTTAAGGTTCATTTAGGATATGTCGTTGTTTAATAAGGTAACAATCCACAATGTGGGTACTCGCCCGATTGTGGATGAATTTGCAGGTAGATCTATTTACTCCATGGGTGATCTTTATTCTAGATACTATCAATTCCAGTTAGCTTTGGAGAGCAAGGATCTTACTACAATGTGTACTCCTCTTGGTTTGGTAACGATGTGCACTCTACCAGGGTGCTACTAATTCTATAGCTCATGTGATAAACGGCATGAATAAGGTATTGAGGGACTTTATCCCTTATGTTACTATGCCTTTCATTGATGATGTACCAATTAAAGGATGTGAAGAAGGATCCAAAGACAAGGTAAAAGATCAGAGGGGGTGCCGACGGTTTGTTGCTCAACATATTGCTTGACTGTGATGCTATTTATCTAGGCTTGAAGAAGTTAACTTAACACTTTCAGGTCAAAAATCAACTTTTGGTGCTAAAGAGGTCTTAATTGTGGGGCATATGTGCAGTCCTAAGGGTAGAACTATCTCTTTCCCTCCCCCTAAGAGTAGCATTACGGCACGTGGGGGAGATTTAGTGGAAGAAAGAACTATATCCGTGTGCCATTGAGCACACCGTACATACCCCATTAGGTTCTCTCCTCTTATTTGAGTGCTTGGGTAGGGAAGATGGTGAGTTTTGGTTCATAAGGGCGACGTGCGGCAGTGGCTTAGGCGAAAGAGACGTGGCAGTGCACCCCGGTATCAATCGACGGTCCCGCACCCGCCATGGGCAACATCTTTTGAGAGGAACTGAGGAGCCCCCACTAGCGATATCGCTAGTGCAAGGGCCCCTCCTTGTGGTGCATTAAGCAGAAAGACCCCCCCCCCCCCCCGCCAGGGGCAGTTCCATATGCAATGCAGGGATAAGTGTCCGGTGCCCTATAAAAGGTGGAGTTCGACATGCAAAAGGGGGGACTTAGCAAAAAACGAGTAAATGGGATATAAGAAACAAATTTTTTAGCCCATTTTTAAGGTGGTTCTTGAGAGATTATTGAGCGGAGAGAGCAAGATCAAGGAGAGAGCTTACACTTCCTCTACGTATCTCCCGTGGCTAATTTCTCTATTTACCTGTAATCAACCGGGTTAACCCGTTGTAAGGGAGATTAAACTCCATATTCTACTATGAGGACAAGGGCAAGGCCAGGCTAGCAGTGTGGAAAGGGAGTCCAACTAGGGAAAAGGGCTAGGATCCATGCTATATAGTGGGTGGTTGGGAGGTGGACTCCAAGGCACTAGCTCCCATTGTCTAACATTGGTATCAAGAGCCAAGTTCCTATTTTTGGGAAAGGACAAGTGTGGTGTTTTGGAGCCACAAAAAGCTTTGCATGAGTTGCATCTCGGGGTCAAAAGCACCGTGGAGCTCATCTCCTATGAGGAGGACGATGAAGACGGACTGGGTGGGAAACACGGCTAGTGAGGGGAAGGGCCAAAACCAGACCTACGCCAAATCTCCCCCTCTCGGGCTTGATGGCATCACGCCGGCCTTCTGAGCATTTCGCGTGCCTGTGGCAGGTGATTTCGACCAACACCCAAGGCGGGGTGAGCTTGGCTTGCACCTCGAGCTACCTGCGAGCTCTCCATCGGCCGTGTTATGTTTTTTCTCACACCAGTGGACGCCCAACCCTTTGGGTTAGTGGATACCCTAATTTTTTCCACAACCAAGGGTTGGTACCCACAGCAGGGTACCCCCCCTTCCTCTTGTCCCGGCATTCCCTACAAGCGGCCACCCCAACCTACAACACCTCCTCGCCTTCCAAGACCAGCCCCTGGTGGCTTTCCTTCTCCTACACTTTCTCCACCGACTCGATGCTGCCCACCCCTTCACAAATGGTGTCCTTCCCTTGACTTGCAGCTCATCTTATCCAAGCTCTTGCAAGAGTCGCCCCTGAACCCGGCCCCTCAAGTGGCGCTGCTTTCCTGTTCTCCCATACAACAACCTGCTTCATGGCCAAGCCCCTTGGCGGCCTTCTCCTCCCCTACAGTGTTGCCCTTATGGTTGCACTACCTCCCTTTGCACTCCACTGCAATACTCCTCGCAGCTCATGGAATTAAGCTTCGGGAAAGGCTTGGCATACCGACATGCCAAGGTAGTCCGTGGCTCAAGGTCAAGGCCGGGAAATACCAAGCACAAGTTTCTAGTTCTTCTGTGTATACTGCATATAATTTTTTTCATAACTTCATTCAAGTCGTCTTCAAGTTCTCCAAAATACAAAGACCAGTGCAGTATTGGTGCTCAAGGAAACCACACCTACACTATCGGATTGTTTTCTTGGAACCCGGAGCAAGATTACATCCTCAATGGCAATTGGAGCACAAAAAAAAATAGCAAGGCTAATTACCGGTATCAATGGGATTCTTTATTGATATTTACTGGTTGCAGTACATCCTACATCTACGGAACATATTGTCGACATCAGGTATTTTTCTTGCTATGCACTATGTCGCCATGGATTCAGATATCAACATGACCTTTGATTTCGAGCAAACACGCCTGATCCTGCCCATGATGGTTCACGGCCGGATGCTCTCACGGAGAGTGCCCGCAACGCTATGGCAGGTGACGACACTTATGAATTGCTTGATATCCAAGAATTTCATGAACTTCAGACACGCATATCAGTCATGGAAGGAAATTTTAAATCTTTAAATGAAAACGTCACTAAATTATCCACGTTAGTAATCCAATTAATGCAACAACAGTCCAAGGGTCCTGCTGACACGCACATGCATGAGCACGTTGCTACAAAGGGGCAAGGCCCTTCTAATCATGGACAAGGTCCATCTGCCGATGCTTTGCACACTCTCAGTGTAAAAGAGGTAGATGAGTTGTTGAAAAACACCAAACGATCGACTTTTAAGGGAGAAGACCAAGACTGCAATTAGGATGTAGTGAATATCTTTTCTCAGCAAGTGGGATGGAATTCTCGCCTTACGGCGTACTCCGGACGCAGTCAGAGCACTACAAACAAGTTTAAATCTGGAAGGCAAGGCCTACAAATGGTGGATGTCTCTCAAGGAGAAGAATATCATACCATAGAGTTGGGCAGCTTTTGAAACTATGCTTCACAAAGAATCCTTGCCTACAAATGAGGCAGATTGGAATTGGACGGCTTGGGACATGTGTTCCATGTGCCAATATCCATCATTACTTGAATATATATCTCACTATCGGGATGTTATCCTCAAGTTGGAAGGCCTAGATACCTTTCATCAAGTACGTGGGTTTATACGTGGTGTGACATTAGAGCTTAAGAAGCACGTCAAAACACAAGGGGTCCAGAGGTCCTCTCTCTCCTGAGGACTTTGATAAAGCTAAGAAAGAGAAATTATGTTTTCAATGTTTAGGAAGCGATCATGGCAAAAAGGATTGTCCCAAGGGGAAATATGCTGCTCATGGCAAGGAGAAAGCACTGCACATGGTGCAATTGCTGCTTCTTGAGTCTTCCTCATGATTCTCTACAGTGGAAGTAACACACACCGAGGTGGTGCATGAATGCTGTCTCATAGCTTCCATGTGGCAATAGACCTTCGGACCACATGAGTTAGTACGTATATACGGAGCTCTGCAAGGGCACAAGGTGCGCATCTTGGTAGATGACGGTGCTACTCACAATTTTATCAATTACGGATTGGTGAAAAAACTCAAATTGCCTCAAACTCCGAGTACCCACCGCTACAAGGTAGCGGTGGGTCCATTTATCATTGCTACAAGGTAGCAATGATGAATGGACATGATACTAAAATTTGGGATACTCAAGTTTGAGCTGTTCCATTGGAAGTACAACGCTACTCCACATCCTTGGATTTTCAGGTTATGAACATGGAGAGGGCAGACGTGGTCCTTGGTAGGGAATGGTTTCATAGCCTAGGACCATCACTGAAGCGTAGCTATGAGCACAACAGCTTGATGTTCGAATCCCATGGCGCACATCAGTGTTGTTGTTAGGAGAGAAGGATGTACCTTCTTCACCATTGATATGTACAACTGAGCTTCTGCAGCTCGTTTCTGATAATGAAATAGATCAAGTTTTATTGTGTTACTCATTGTTTTATTTTCTCTCTAACATTGAATTTGTTGAACATTCCTCAATGCCGCATGCTTCTCTCCCATCTCTTCCACCAATGGCTACTTCCAAACAAGCAAAAGTTGCTAGTGAGTTACAAAATTTATTAAAGGAATTTTACGATGTTTTTCGTAATGATTTGTCACCAGGATTACCGCCGACACGATCGGTGCAACATAGCATAGATGTGGTTTTGCAGGCAGTAAACCTGTCAGTAAACCGCCCTACCGTATGAGTTACTCTGAAGCTGCTGAGGTGGAACGTCAGCTTGTTGACTACCTTAGAAGAGGGTTTATCCAACCCAATTCTTCACCATGGGCTTCTCCTATCCTATTAGTGAAGAAAAAAGACGACAGTATGCGCATGTGCGTAGACTACCATGGCTTAAATGCGGTTACTGTTAAGAACAAGTACCCATTGCCACGCGTAGATGAGTTGTTTGACAAACTCACTCATGCTCGTATTTTTATGAAAATAATCCGTACTTGGGCAAATTTGTCATCGTTTTTCTCGATGACATTCTAGTCTACAGTGCTTCTGAAGAAGAACACTTACAACATCTGAGGTAGGTGTTCAAATTGTTACAACCAAATAAATTATATGCCAAGGAATCTAAGGGTGTGTTAACCCTCACGGCTCACGGACACCCCATCACCTACGACTGACGTGTATTATGTATTATTTAGAGTCAGGTACCGGGCTTGTCGGACCAATAGGAAAAGGGTAAGAGTGATCGCCGATGAGAGGCGCACTCTAACTGGGACATTCAAGGGATTAGTTGGCTAAGCATGGGCGCCCAAGTGTGAATGGGGTGAGCTCCTATAAAAGCCAACTAAACCTAATTTTTACTCATTCTCTCATTTGTGCAATAGAAGAGTGCTCTTGCTCCATCTCCATCTTCTTCTTCTTCACCTCCTTGTGTGTGTGTGTGAGAGAGGGAGAGAGGGAGGGAGAGTGTGTGTGCGATCGAGCATTACGAAGGCACGACGGCGACGAGGCGGTTGAGCGCGGCACGACTGCAGCTTCTTCTTCATCGTGGCGAGGAATCCACCACGAAGGCGAGCGTAGAGCGGTGAGTGACACACCCTTTGATTTCTTGAGCTTGCTAGTTTAGGCTTGTTGTGTGCTTGGAGCCGTTTGTGGCTCGCACACGGTGTATTGGCAAGTCCCTTGCTTCGACAGTGCGGCAAGGAGCGCACATTTTTGGCGCCACTGCTGGGGATATGCCCTACACTAAGCTCGGTTAGCACTTTACGCTTTCTTGTGGTGCAATTTCTATCATAGGAAAGGCAGGGAATAAGGGTGTGTAGTTGTGTGGAGATTTCTGTTTTTTGCGTTTTCTGGTTTGCAGTGCACAGCTAGCATTTCCTGCGTTTTTGCATTTTCTGCATTTTCTGTCAAGTTTCAATTTCTGCAATTTTCTGCGTTTTCTGTGTTAAATTTTCTGTCAAGTTCCAATTTCTACAATTTTCTGCATTTTCTTCGCTTTTTCAATTTTCTGCATTTCTTGCATTTCAATTTCTGCAATTTCTGCGTTTTCTGCATTTCAATTTCTGCAATGTCTGCGTTTTCTGCATTTCAATTTCTGCAATTTCTGTGCGTTTTCTGCATTATTTTTTTTAAAAAAAAATTCTGGAAAAAAAATTCTAAAAAAAAAAAAAAAAAAAAACGGAAAAAAAAAACGCGAGTGAGCGGGCGGTTAAATTTTTCAAAAATAAAAAACGTGACTCTTAAAACGGACGGGTTGGTTTGTATAGAAGATAGATCGGGATCATTTCCCAAGCCCAAGCCCAAGCCCAGGCCCAGGCCTCAGTCCTCGATCTTATGATATATACTAAACTCACTCTTATATATATACCCTACTCCCTCAAGAGAGAATGAGAGCATGTGGGACAAGTCCTCCACTCTCCTCCTTTCTCTTCCCACTTGCACCCTTAGACTTTCTAGTTTGGGCATAGTTCCCTACTGGAAATTGACAGTTTTAGGGATTCCGAAGGCATAGAGTGACCAAACGGAGGGCTGTAAAGCACGGCACAACCCTCTGACCGATACGCTCGTTTCGAGCTATCACACGGCCCATTCCACGACACGCTCTAAAAAATTTAGCAAAAAAACAAACAAAAAACACGCTAAAAACTAGTCACAAGGCCTCCTAGAGCAGCTTTTTGACACCTTAGGGTATCAAAAGCACATGCACTTATGCTCTGGGCGGGTGCTAGAACACGAGCATATTGAGGGTGCCTCTGTTCATACGGACACCCATTACCCATCCACGATAAGCTCTAGACCCTCAGCGGGGACACAAGGTAGCACCACCCAAGACCCTAAAATAGCCGCTAGTGATTCCTCCTCCGACTCAGAAATCATGGAAGCATACCCTACCCAAAACACTGAGAGAGAAGGCCATGCACCTCCCGAAGCTCCACAGCCTAGTACTAGTATGTTTAGCCGTTTCATGGAAACATTAGGTAGAGCTACTTGCTCGGAACCTGATGCAAATGAAGCACACGAAGGGGGTGGGGAAGTGGACTCTCCTTTCACATCGCACGTGGACCCCACACCCCCAAAGAGTGTCCATGTGGATATCCTGCCAACTTCTTACCAAGAAGGCCCTGTTGAGCTGCCTCCTTCAGAAGTTCCCTCTAGAGTACCGTTGGTGACAAGTAAAACCACGGGGAGCAACATTGCTTCTACCTCACAAGAAATCGTTAGCACGTCGACTCTAGAAGGATTGTTCATTAATGATCATTGGACATACGACCTCCACACTGAGGTGTTGACGGATCTACACTCTGGCCACGCCTACCATGTAGGATGGATAGAGATTGTACAATCCACCTCTAGTGCCACGAGCATCGAAGATCAACAGAAAATGATCTGTAATGTTATCCATGGCATTATTCAATTAGAAAGGCAAAACCGAGGGGTAAATATACTCTCAACTGGCCCCATGAGATTTCTGGATACGAGCAAGGCTCAACAGCCTACTCTATCACAAATGGAGACTCCTCTAATGAGTCCCATGGACCCCTCTTACGTCATTTCACCTGGGGTCTCTATGCAATCTGAGCCTCCGAGCGAAAACTTTAGCTTCCCTAACTTGGCTCAACCCTTTATTAAGGAAAACTCAGTGCTCACTCCAGGGATAAGCCTGACAGAGAATGTACCGATGACATCTACCGTTAGCGCAGTGCCACTACCTAGTGTCGTAGTACCTAATATGGGGCCTCGACCGTATGTGCCTCTAGCCCCTTATGCACACATGGCCCCCACACCTCCAATTGTACCACTTGCTTATGCTCCTCGAGTGTCGCTCCCTAGCTCTTATCCGAGTGGACCTATGCCCGGTTATGTTCCATATCCTGCATCATCCACACATATGCCAAGACCGGTACTCGTCCCTCTCCCACATATGATTCCAAGAGTACCTCCACCGGCCCTGCCTCCTCACATAGGTGACTTGGCAGCGTTTGCTCAAACCATAGGTCGATCTATCGCGGAAAATATGCGTCACGCATCTGATAGAGAGCCTAGAAGTAAGGCAGTACAAATTGCCAAACTCACGCAAAAATTCAATGGGGACGAAGATGCTAGGAAACACATTGAAGTGTTTGAACAAGTATGTGATTCCTTAGGGGAACGCAACGAACTACATAAGTGCAATGCCTTAAGCTTGACATTAAGTGGGAAGGCTGGAGATTGGTATAGGACCCTAAGGGTGGACGAGAAAACAATCTACCCTACCCTTCGAAGGTTGTTTCTAAAGGAGTACATACGAGAAGGTGTGCTTTGGGGTGTAGCATCTCAGCTACAGAAGGCCGAACGTAAGGAAGGAGAGTCAGTAAGGGACTTCATTAGTCGTCTAAAGCACTTAAACTCTCGCTGCCCTGTAAATGAGCGCTTCAACAATAACTAACTGCTTGATCGATTCATTCGAGGGTTGAGGAATGAAGGAATCTATAATGGACTAGTGATTAGAGGTATCACAACCTGGGAAGATGTCACTGCCAATGCAATCCAATTAGAGGACAACTTGATGATAGCAGGCATGAGGGTGTCTACTGACACGAGATCCACTAGCTCACAAGCCATTGAGTATGAACCCATGACTGCAAAGCCCATTTCCAATGAGCCAAAGGTATTTGAGACATTCTTGACAGACCTCACCAAGGCAATCCAAGAGTCTCTTAAGGATAATCGACCCCCTCAAAATAGTCACATGTATCCAAGAAGGGAGCAACAATGGTGTTCCATTTGCTTAGGTCCACATAGCACTAGTGAGTGCCCTACGTTTAGAGTAAAATTTAATGGAACTTGGAACGCATGTGGTAGGTATGGTCACCAAGCTAAGGATTGTTTAATGATCAAACGTATGATGGCAAATAGACCACCTGTAGCCTGGACGGATGCACCTCGAGCTCCTGTATTGATGCCTGCTCCACCTGTTGAGCAACTACCGCAACACATGGTCCCTAGATCTCAAAATGTTGTACAAGCTACACCGCCACCACCTCCTGTGCTAGGACCGCAGCCCCCGCATCCAAGAGTCTCCCCTATGAACCAAGTGGGTTGCGAGCCATCAAATGCTTATGCAGATGGCTGTGAGGAGGAAATAGACACTAGTATTGCCTACGGACTTGATACATTGGAAGAGTGTCCTATATACTACATGGAAGATTGTTGGGGACAAGTCAAGTCGGTTTATCAAGCTGCTGCTCTCGCATCCAGAGGTCAAAATATCAACACCCAGGCTAGGAGGCCACCTCTTCAATGCTACGAGTGTGGTGGACCACATCGAGCAGCGGAGTGCCCTATTAGGCTGCAAAAGAATGCTGCATAGATGCAAATGAATCAAGGGAGCACGTCTGCAATGCCAATACTCACATGTAATCGTTGTGGCATAGATCACTTGATTGCCCAATGTCCCTATAGCCCAAATGCGCCTAAAATCACACCCCTGAATTTGGTCGAAATTGCTAGTGTGACATCGCCAATACCACCCGTCGCACCCGCTTATGCGATTACACGGTCCATGCTTCAAGGGCCAGGCCATATCCTCGAAGAGAGAGATACCGCGTCAGTTATCCAAGCAAAGAAAAAGAAGACACGAAGGAAGAAGTCGCAGAATACGGAAAATTCAAAGCCAAGTTCCAAAACAAACATAGGAACAGGAGATGACCCCGTGTATATGAATGATCTCAAGGATGATTCAGATTCAGTCGAGACAATGGAGATTAGAACCAATACCACAAAGAGAAAGACCGACAAAGAAAACCGTAACATGGAACCAAATGAAAACCGAATAAGAGAAAACCATAAAGAGCCTCTGAAAACACCACAAGTGTTTCCAAATCCAATCCAAGACCCCCAAGATAAACCGCAGGGGCAAAAAGGGAAAAATCATAAAAAGAAGATTGGGACGTACCCAAACCCAGTAGACGAGATTGAGAAGGTGAAACATCTAAGAGGTTTAGTGGAGGAAACTCAAAGGAAACTAGAACCAGAACCCATGCATGTCAAAATTCATGACACAGTGTTTCCCACGCAAGTTCATCCACCCCACATGAACCATAGACCGTTAGCCATATCTAGTATCATCCAAGAAGGGAGTGAGGACAGGACATCAGAAAGTGAGCATACACCTTTCTTGTTGGAAAGGATGTTTAACGAAGGAATACCTGATCCCATTGAGGAATATGAGATTCCATCCTCACCAGTTCCTAGTCAAGGACCTACACCCTGCAAAATGCCAATGAATGTTGCCAAACTAGTGGACTTCATGTCTTCTGAGGTCCGAACCATGATCATAGCAAAGCTGTATGGAGATCCTGAGTTATTCCTTGCATTCCTTAACGGAGAGCTATGAACGGGATTACCGTAGTTTGCGCAACCAAATAGGCCTGACTCGATTATGATTGATGAGGAAAATCATGTGCAATCACTTGACTTAGATGGACACGAGTCTGTGATCGAGGTACCCATTAACGAATTAGGGCAGTATTTTGAAGGCGACGAGTCTAATGCGACCCTACCCATCACTACCAAGGGATTAACTATAAAGGGAATTCTTGATGGTGGTGCGGGAGTTAGCATCGTTACAAAAGATTGTTGGGAATCCATGGGAAAACCCCGCCTCAGTGTTACTAACATTGTGGTAAAGTTGGCAAATGGTACCATAGCCAAACCTATGGGGATGCTCAAGGATCTTAAGATCAAAGTTCTAGGACACAAGGTACGACATACGTTCATTGTAATGGATTTCTCTAAACACCTTATGTCATATGAAATGATTTTAGGATGACCATTCATGAGGGAAGCACAAATGGTTCATGATTGGTCTAAAAATCATGTCTATTTGCAATTCCAAGACTCTGTCCTTAGAGTGGATTTGGTGACTGGTAAGGTACACCCCTTAGGGAGTAAAACCATTATTGATCATCGCTCTGACACCACAGTTCACTCGGCCCCACTACAATATTGTTACACTTGTAAGAAGGATACAGACATTGGCCAAGATTCTCCTTATATGGATATCCTACCTGGGATGACTGAGTCGGACAATGTGGATTGGGTCCACCTAGCATCAACCATAGACACTTGGGGAAATAGGGGGACGACCTGGGTAACACCTGAGGGGGATGAAATGCCTATACCCTTAAATATGCTACAAGCAATGCATATCGCTTCCAACAAGACTCATCCTAATGTAACGAAGAAAACATACAAGTGGGTCCCTAAAGCTTCTTTAGTGACCATATCTAGTGCTAAAAAACAGAAGCCTTGTAAGAAACATACCACTCGCTCCAAGAAAAGTAAGAAAATGTTGCGATGGATCCCTAAACGACTATTGGAAGCCCAAGGCTACTATCAAGGAAATGATCAAATCTGGGTGCCAAAACGTAGATTGTGCTCTTACCTATCACCTGACCCAAGTGAGCCCAATCCCGTAGCTCCAAAACGAATCAATGATCGTGAAAAGAAAAAAATCACAGAATGCTACACACCCGCTCCCGAGCTAGTTTGGGTACCAAAGAAAGAACGATTTGTTCCACCTAGCTCAGGAAGGGGGGAGTCCCATGAAGCTTCTAGCTCCTCATGTAATACATCCATAGAGGTAAAAGCTTCTACACAGCCTCCATCTATAGTAGTGGACCTCCATGAAGCTACAAAAGAATCCACACCTCCCAGTGTTCAAGAATCACCTAATGAACCACTTCAAGTTCGATCCTGGGAGAGTACCTTACCACCCTTGCAACTTGACGAGGCACCTAGGGTAATAGAAAACTACTGGCAAAAATCCTCACCTATTACCAACTGGAACAATTGGTTTCAAAGGGTGACAAGCTCATTTCAAATGGTATGATCTACCCAAGGAAGGGGGGAGTGTTTGTCGACATCCATCATTCACTTGCTTCCCTCTCAACCTTTTTCCCTGACCTCTCAATTACCAATCTTAGGGAATGTACATATAAAGCTTTATACTCACAAAAAACAAAAAAAAGGAGCAAGAGAAATTAGCAAATGAGTATGCACATTAAAAGTCAAAACATTGACTCATACCTACACATGTCACATCTGGTACAGTGAAACAGAAACCTATGCCATAAAACACCTTTGATCCTCATCACTTGAGTGATGGAGGGTAGGTAAGATTAGTACGATAGGAGTGTTTCTGTTTTAGAGTTGAGAGATTAGCGAAGTCTCTTTTCCCACTAATGTGCCTCCTGGAGGTATTCCTTTTGTTTCCTAGTGTGTACAGGAGCGTGTTGCTATTGATAGGATTTGGACCTTCATGGAACCTTTCTCTCATTCACACTTCAAATCAAGCGCGACCATCGACACAAACAGGTGTTTCTTGTCCATTAGCATTGCCCTTATCTTTTTGCATCCATGTTTGTCTGCTTTGATTGTGATTGATAGCATAATACTCATCGCATTGGCTTAGTATCAAACATTTAATTCAATGTAATGTTTTGTCATAATCACTTGTCTAGGTGTAAAAATCAAGCAGTCTGACTAAGCTAGTTTGACCAAGCTAGGTATTAGAAATCTTCTCTTAATACCATGGAGAATGCCTTCCTAATAAGTAATGGTTACTTAGGTTCTTAATCCGATTTAGGCAGCATTGTATGAAATGTACTAGGGCTTTCTAGTGGGCTTAATCCTATTGACCTTTAGCTTAAGTATTATAAAGGGAGTTTACTAATGTGATGAGCCTGGGGAGTGTAACAGTGTTATATGACCCCCCAAAGTTACAAAATTTAAATGCTGAAAATGAACAAGCAAAAAAATCAAAGTGCCACAATGTAAAATTTTAAGCTGGAAGAGAAATCCCTGCTTAAATTGGTACTTCACTCACATGTATCGCCTATGGTACTAGAGCCCTAGAGGTTCCCAGTGTGGGCGCTTTTCCTTGAAAAGCAAAAAACCCAAGGCATACAAAATAAGCACACACATCAAAATTGAGTCAATGTGAAAAGACCTTGGGGGGTCAACGAAAAGTAATCAGTCAGGCGATGATTTCATGAGAAATTCCTTTTATGGTAGCTTAACTACAAGGTTTTCTAGGTATAGCCTCTAGTCAGCCCTCGAACATGAATACTTGGCTCTCGCGATTAAACAACTTAATTGACCACAAAAAATTAAGAAGCTTACCCATGGTATTAATATTTGATCTCTAGTGCCTTTCGACCGTCAAATTAGCGACCCCAGACTTGTTTAATTTTTTACCTTTACATCTGTTTATGCATTTGATTACATTGCAATTTAATGTTCATTGCTAACAAATTGTTTGAAATTCTTTGACCAATCAATTTTTCTACCTAAAACTGCATATGCTTTTTAAGAGAATGCCATTACTGTGCCAATGTTGTTTGATTTTGCAGTGACTGAAGAAGGCTAAGGACATTCATCTCAAATGCTCTTCCACCTCGACGAACCAGCTTCAACTCAATAGCTTCCGAGGACGAAATCTACATCAGGAAGGGGGGCATGTTAACCCTCACGGCTCACGGACACCCCATCACCTACGACGGACGTGTATTATGTATTATTTAGAGTCAGGTACCGGGCTTGTCGGACCAATAGGAAAAGGGTAAGAGTGATCGCCGATGAGAGGCGCACTCTAACTGGGACATTCAAGGGATTAGTTGGCTAAGCATGGGCGCCCAAGTGTGAATGGGGTGAGCTCCTATAAAAGCCAACTAAACCTAATTTTTACTCATTCTCTCATTTGTGCAATAGAAGAGTGCTCTTGCTCCATCTCCATCTTCTTCTTCTTCACCTCCTTGTGTGTGTGTGTGAGAGAGGGAGAGAGGGAGGGAGAGTGTGTGTGCGATCGAGCATTACGAAGGCACGACGGCGACGAGGCGGTTGAGCGCGGCACGACTGCAGCTTCTTCTTCATCGTGGCGAGGAATCCACCACGAAGGCGAGCGTAGAGCGGTGAGTGACACACCCTTTGCTTTCTTGAGCTTGCTAGTTTAGGCTTGTTGTGTGCTTGGAGCCGTTTGTGGCTCGCACACGGTGTATTGGCAAGTCCCTTGCTTCGACAGTGCGGCAAGGAGCGCACAGGGTGATTTTTTGAAAGAAGAAATTTACTATCTTGGGCATGTTATTTTCGCTAATGGGCTATATGTGGATCAATCCAAAGTGGCCACAATCCGGCAGTGGCCTGTTACCATATACATGTGGTAGTGATACGTGTGAACACATTAGGACCGCCGGGGCATTTTTTCCCTCTTTAGGAGGTTTTTTCCCCCGTGCATTGTATATACGCCCATCATTCTAGGGCTATCAATCTTTCCATTACACACTAAGTAATAGACTCTCTATTGTGTGCCTTGAGCTTCCTTCATCTTCTCCAAGCTATGTGCGTTTCTTTGCAACCCTAAATACCAACAATTGGTATCAGAGTAGGTTGCGTCCTCCCGGGCTTAGTCACCAGTTGCTCCAGCACACGCGTGCTCACTTTCTCCAATTACAATGAGGTCTGGCGAGCGTTCGCAAGTCAACAAATATTTTGGGAAAGCTTCTAGAGCTAAGTCTGCTTAGATTTTTGATTCGGGCTCATTTCGGCCTCCGTTTCCACTACAGGCAGTACTCCACAGGCTATTTCGTCATTTTGTGCAAAATTTTTGTCAGTGCCGTTTTCTGCATAACAGGTTCCTTATAGTCTTCTATGGTTTGTGCTATAGAGCATGTTGTTCTCGCTCCATTTCTCCTATTTTCGGGCAGTTTTCACATCAGGTGCAGCATTTACCATGGCTGACAACAACAACACAGATGCGTTCAAGATGTTTGCTGCTGAGGATAGGTTGGATGGGGATAACTACCCTATGTGGGCTTATATGATGCAACATGTTCTTGTGTCAAAGGGCGTATGGAACATTGTGCAGGGCATTGATGCACATCCTGGTTCTGAGGATGTAGGCGATGTTGAGGATGTTGCAGGTCTTGCTGCAAGGATTGATGCTGTTAGAGTTGTTTTGCCTACGACAGAACAAGCTCGTTGGGATGTTAAGGATGCGCAGGCTCATTGTTCCTCACATCCGTTCAGCAAAATCTCCAAAACAAGATTGGGATAGTTTGGCTGGTCTTTATGCAAGTCGCAATGAGGCTAAAATTGCTTTGTTGCGTAAAGAGCTGGAGTCGAAGATTATGCATGAGGAAGATGATATGGACACTTTTCTTTCTAGTGTCAAGGATATCAATGAGCAACTTATTTATGCAAGAGAAGTCATTTCAGACAATTTCCTTGTGTAGACTCTTCTTGATGCCTTACCAGATTCTTACCAGACTTTTGCTAGTACTTGGAGACTTATGACCCAAGGAAATCCTGAAGTTGTCAAGTTTGATGCATTATGCACATTGCTATTGCAAGAGTCACTTTCCAGAAAAAACAGGACTAGACAGCGTGGAGTTGAGCAGGCTTTGATTGCTTCTCAAAGAAAGGGTGGTAACAGCAATGCAGCCACTTCTTATGGTTCTGCTGCGAGTAACATAACTTTTGTTCCTAATGCTTCTACTGGCAGCACTTCGTCGGGCAATTCTGGTGACAAGGGCAAAAGGAAGATGCATTGCCATTATTGTAAAGCTAATGATCACTTGATCAAGTCGTGTCCTAAGTTGAAGGCCAAAGAGGCTAAGAAGAAAGAGGGTGGTTCCACTGCAAATGCTAGTTCCACTACAAATGCAGCCATTGTTGAGTCTTCTGTGAAAGGAGAATGTGTTGCTGATGTTGATGCAGAATGGGCTTTTAGTGCAGAGTGCACTTACAATCCTGTTGTCCATGATGCATGCTTGTTAGTTGCTGCAGATTCACATGTGTGGTATTTCGACAGTGGTGCCACAAAGCACATTACCTCACATCGTGAATTGTTCACCTCTCTCGAGTCTGTCCCTCATTTATGTATGCAACACGAGGCTAGATATTCAGTTTGCAGTCTCATAGGTCAGCAGATTTATGCATAGCCCAGGGTCTAAGCATTGGCAGGTTGCCAAGAGGATTTTCCGCTACCTTAGTGGCACTTTACATCTTGGCTTGTTTTATCTTACATGCTTTTTTGGACTAAGATTGGGCTGGTTGTTTTGACACGCGAGTGTCCACAAGTGGTTTTTGTTTCATGCTTGGCAGTTCATGTATATTGAGGCGGTCTGGGGCAGGCAACAAGAGAGGCAACCTCTAAACACCCCTCAAGGCTCCCGTGCTGCTCAATTGGGGCAACCACAAGCACCACACAACAGCAAACCCACAGCCAAACCCAAACAAGATAGGGGCACCACCTAGTTATGGTATGCGAACTTGGACGCGAGAGAGATTTTGTCACAACCAAGAAGATACACCACAAAAAAAACACACACAAACAACCTCACACCAAGACACACACAAAATGGACTAGAGAGAGCTAGAGCAAAGGGAAGAGAGAGAGGAATGGATCTTGCGTAATACCTTATTTGTGACTTGCAAATGGAGATGGTTCGTTATGATGCTATCGTAGAACTTGTACAAAACTCACTCAATGCTTAGTGATTGCTAAACATTGCCAAAACACACACACACTGTCTTAGGGTGTGGGAGACCTCTCACCACAATACCCTCTTACAATGGACACAAAACTGGCAATGAAAAACACACTAAAACACTTTCTAAAATCAAGATCAACCGATAAAAACTCAAAATACACAAGTCACCTTGAATTCATCAAACCGTATTGCACTAATGGAAGGACGAAGATTTGATCGTCGAATCACGCCTTTGATGCACCAAACCTCAATTTATCGATGATGAAGGAGCATATACAATAGTGGTTTTGAGATTTGTGGAACTCACGCTCTCTCACTTGCAATGTGTAGCTTGAAGGCTTCTCTCACACAAAGAGTGAAGCTCACAAGTGGTTGCTACACCTAAGTCTCTCCTCACACATAGAGTGTTGGGGTGCTATGTGAGATGTTGGAGGTTGTTTTACAAGAGGGAGAGGGGCCTATTTATAGGTTGGAGACCCCTCATTAATATTATTAGAAATCCTAATTTACAAGCTAACAAATTATGATTATGAATTTTTTGAATATCAAAACATTGCAGGTCTTCTTTGTCTGCTTGAGTCATGGATGTGGGCTCAAAAGAGAGCATTATTGATGGTGAATAAGGTGAAAGTAAAGTTTTAAGTAAGGAGAGAGAGAGAGAGAGAGAGAGAGAGAGAGAGAGAGAGTTACTTTGTACATGTCTTGAGGTGAGGTGTCTTTTATGGTTAGGTCAATGCTATTTTGTTTTAGTATGTTAGTGGTTAGTGTTAGTAATCACTAGAAAGTTAATGTTACATTTACAATGGGTAGAATGAGTTGGATGGTTGAAGTAAGATGGTTGAATGAAGTGAGCAAATCCTTGTGATGGTGAAGCTTGAAGAAGTTTTGGACTTACTTGTGTAGGTTCTCAAGAACCAAATGAAGAAGGTTTGGAAACATCCGTTCATCACCAAGTATTCATGTCCTCTTCCACTTAAGAAGGTATGATGCCCCCGATGAAAGGTATATGTGAAGAGAGGAGAAGTTGACCTTGAAGAGTTGAAACCCAATATGAAGATGATTGGGGCTTCAAAAGCTTGGATTTCCTTGCTAAGAGATTGTCCCATGAATGAAGAGCCAACCACTAAAACACCATTGGAGAGAATGATACCCTTCTGATAGTTTCCTTTTATGATTTTATTTGTTACTACTCTCCCATGTTCTTCATCCCCTTCTAAGCCCCCCCTTTGGCAAGGTTGTAACTCCTCACATTGTACCACCTCAAAGGTTGATGGATTACTGTTTGATTTTGTGAAACATTTGGCTTCTTGCATGATAGGTTCCTCCATGCTTAATATACATGGGTCATACCAATGCTTTTCAACATCCTCAAACACTTCTTGAAGATTATTCTCACATGGATTCAACTCACACTCTTCTACTTTGTTTTGGAGTTGGCATTCCATGTACACAATCATCTCTTTATGATCAATGTGGTCCATGATCTCCCTACCTATGATTTCATCTTCTTCTTCACTCTCTTCTTTTAGACAAGATACACTCTCAGAACATTCCAAAAGATCAAGGTTACCTTCAAGGTCTTCATTCTCCATAGAGTCATGTTGCACAAAAGCTTCGTCTGCTCGGACTAGAAATTGATCCTCCGCCAAAAGGTTGGATGTATCCATTTTTGAATCATCAATGCCATTTGAGATATCTTGTGTCGATTTTTTCATGCTTGTGATAAAGGTAGAAGAAAGAGATTCCTCATTTGAATCTTGGCCACACACTTTAGCACTTGAATAATCAGTTGGCATGTAAGTAACTTCTTCAACATTTGTCAGAGTAGAAGGAGACAAGTATGGCAAAGGAGATGACTCCTTGATAGAAACACTTTCATGATGGTTGGATCTTCCAGCATGATGGAAACCATTTTTGATGCAGAAGTACTTGTGAAACTTCCTTCGGGCAATAGTGACCGCTTCTTCAAAGGTAGAGGGTCCACTACAAGTAACCTTAGTCTTTAGGAAAGGAGACAAACCCGAAATAAATTGCTCCATTTTTACATAATCTGGAAATGTAGAATTAAATCCACATCCTCCCCATTGACGAGAAAAAAAATCCTCATAAGCATAGTAGTCTTCACCGTGTTGTTGAAGTCTCCCTAATGAAGCCCATGCTGTCTCTATTGTTGGAATTTTAGAGAATCTGGTCTTCAAAGCTTTGGAAATTTGGATATAACCATTTTCAATCTGAGAAGACATACTCCAAAACCATTGCTCAGCGTTGCCTCTAAGGCGTAGCAATAGAAAATCCCCTTTTTCAATGTCATCCATTTTACCAAGGATACGACAAACCATTCTAAAATTGGCAAGAAAATCATCAACATCTTCTTCTAGATTTCCGAAGAAGATTGGGATATCATCAAAGGTATAGTGTGTCATAGTCTCTCAATGTTAGAACCACACAAAGATTAGTTCCAAATATTCATTTTCTCTCATGACATCAACTAACTACACAAAGTTTTGAAAGGTCTTTCAACATGAATTTTAGATTCTTATGTGAAAATGTTTTTTTCCTTTCTTATGTTATGCTAATCCAAACCATATTCTAGATCAATTTTTGTTGCATTGAAATTAAACTCGGTCATACAAGTTTTCATGATTCCCATATTCTAGATCAATTTTTGTTGCCTTGAAATTAAACTCGGTCATACAAGTTATGGTATGCGAACTAGGACGCAAGAGAGATTTTGGCACAACGAAGAATATGCACCACACAACATCCACAAGCAACCTCACACAAAGACACACATAAAATGGACCAGAGAGAGCTAGAGCAAAGGGAAGAGAGAGAGGAATGGATTTTGCGTAATACCTTATTTGTGACTTGCAAATGGAGATGGTTCGTTATGATGCTATCGTAGAACTTGTACAAAACTCACTCAATGCTTAGTGATTGCTAAACATTGCCAAAACACACACACACTGTCTTAGGGTGTGGGAGACCTCTCACCACAATACCCTCTTACAATGGACACAAAACTGGCAATGAAAAACACACTAAAACACTTTCTAAAATCAAGATCAACCGATAAAAACTCAAAATACACAAGTCACCTTGAATTCATCAAACCGTATTGCACTAATGGAAGGACGAAGATTTGATCGTTGAATCATGTCTTTGATGCACCAAACCTCAATTTATCGATGGTTAAAGAGCATATACAATAGTGGTTTTGAGATTTGTGGAACTCACGCTCTCTCACTTGTAATGTGTAGCTTGAAGGCTTCTCTCACACCAAGAGTGAAGCTCACAGGTGGTTGCTACACCTAAGTCTCTCCTCACGCATAGAGTGTTGGGGTGCTATGTGAGATGTTGGAGATTTTTTTACAAGAGGGAGAGGGGCCTATTTATAGGTTGTAGACCCCTCATTAAGATTATTAGAAATCCTAATTTACAAGCTAACAAATCAGGATTATGATTTTTTTGAATATCAAAACATTGCGGGCCTTCTTTGTCTGCTTAAGTCATGGATGTGGGCTCAAAAGAGAGCATTATTGATGGTGAATAAGGTGAAAGTAAAGTTTTAAGTAAGGGGAGAGAGAGAGAGAGAGAGAGAGAGAGAGAGAGAGAGAGAGTTACTTTGTACATGTCTTGAGGTGAGGTGTCTTTTATGGTTAGGTCAATGCTATTTTGTGTTAGTATGTTAGTGGTTAGTGTTAGTAATCACTAGAAAGTTAATGTTACATTTACAATGAGTAGAATGAGGTGTATGGTTGAAGTAAGATGGTTGAATGAAGTGAACAAATCCTTGTGATGGTGAAGCTTGAAGAAGTTTTGGATTTACTTGTGTAGGTTCTCAAAATGACTATCGATCTTCTTCTTCGTCTTCCCTTGTTTACGCCACCGCCGCCAAGGTTGATTATCGTGATGAAAATGGTAATTCCGTGGATGAGATCTCTTGATTTGCAGAGGTTAGGCATGATACACATGCTGAATTTATGTATATATATAAGGAGTAAGATGGAATTGTACTTTGGAGATAATAGAGAGAGGCATAGAGATGGTGTATGTACATGGAGAGCTCATATGAGAGCTATGGAAGTAAGTGGGGAGGTTAATGGTGAAGAAGGTGAGAGAAACCATTGAAGGTGCACGTTTGAGTGAGGGATTGAGAGAAATGTGTGTGTGTGTGTGTGTGTGTATAGAAGTGTGGAAAGAGGTGAGAGAAGACTATGGGCTACTTGTGAGAAAAGTGGGCAGACTGGGGTCCACTCAAAAAATCATAGCTCACCGGTGGTTGCTCCAAAAATCATGGAAAACTTTGAGGTGATTATTCAGAGCGCGGGCTGCATTTTCTCTTTTGACCACCGCTCCAAATTCGGAGTGGAGATGGATGCCAAAATTCTCACCAAAAAGCCTGTTTTTATGCCTGCAAAAGTCTTTTAGTGGCCCCCTCCTTTGTTGAATTTGTACAATGCATCCAAGAGTGAGCCCCTCCTTTGTCATATCATAATACAAAGTATCCAAGTTTCCCTTTACACATGCATGGAAGAGGATTATTGGTGAATAAAGAAATATATACATGGTGGGACTAGTGTATGGACTATTCATGGATTTTAGCTCAATGAGCACATGGTGTTAGAACAATGAGTAAAAATAATAATAAAAATATGGAGGAAGTATGGATATGGAAAGATATTGAAATCATATGATATGGTCCCTTTTTGTATTATTTTGGGTGAAAGAGGAAAAGGTATGCAAGTAAATAATATAATAAACGTGACCAATGAGTATAAATCAATTTTTTGTTTTCATGAGGGTGAGGGTGAAAATATGGGAGTGATTTGTATAAAGAAAAATATGAGGTTAGAGTATGTACACATTGGCAAAATATACTTATGGTGTAAGAGGATGAAAGAAGGTGTACATGGGTTTAATAAAACACACACCTAAGTATAAATATTTAAATAAAATACCATAATAATTATAAGAATCCCTATATTTAGGCCATATATATAATGCAATATTTACACACAAATGGGCCATAATATATTTTATTTTTTTGATTTTATTTATTTTTTTGACTCAACTAGCCCAGTGACTAGCTAGCTGAGGGTTTTTAAGAAAATATGGGAAAAGTCCCCTAATTCACACACGCCTATTTACAGTGAAATGGTAGGGATAGCCATAGTGTTTGGGTGATTTTGGTAGGGTGAGGTAGCTTACTATGGCAATTATGGAAAGCCAAAAAACGGCTATCAATATCATGATTGAGCAAGAAGCAACCTACTGTGGCCACTTCGACTTGTGAGGCTAAGTACAGGGCAGTCTTCACAGCTACAGTTGAGTGTGTATGGCTTAGACGCCTTATGGCTGATTTGGGTGTTGGACAAGACACTGCCAACACTATCTACACTGACAGTTAGAGCGCATTGGCAATTGCGAGGAACCCAGTTTTTCATGCTCGCACAAAGCACATTGAGGTGCATTACCACTATGTCAGGGAGAGGCTCTCAGTAGGAGAGATCAGCTTGGCTTATGTGCCAACACAGGACAACCTTGCAGATCTTTTCACAAAGGCATTGGCTTGTGCGAAGCTTGAAGCTTTCTGCAAAGCTTTGGGCTTACTCCCCTTTGTGGATTGATCATGTCCTTAGGGAATGTCACTTCCCTTTACTCATGTGCCAGCTCTCATTCACCGCATCACTCTAGGGGGGATTTGTTACCATATACATGTGGTAGTGATGTGTGTGAACAGACTAGGACCGCCGGGGCATTTTTTTCCTCTTTAGGAGGTTTTTCCCCCCGTGCATTGTATATACGCCCATCACTCTAGGGCTATCAATCTTTCCATTGCACACTAAGTAACACACTCTCTATTGTGTGCCTTGAGCTTCCTTCGTCTTCTCCAAGCTGTGTGCGTTTCTCTGCAACCCTAATTCCAACATGGCCTTCTCCTAAAAATCTGGAGGAGTTATAGATTTTTAAAGGATTTGCAGGTTTTTATCGAAGGTTCATTTAAAACTATGCTAATATTGTTGTTCCCATGACGGACCAACTGAAAGGCAAAGGCAAAGGTTTTTAGTGGGGACCCGCTCAAGAGCACAGTTTTGATACGCTCAAGGATGCATTAGCTACAGATCCCATACTAGCTAATATTGTAGATCCGTTGAAACCATTTGTTTTGGAAACGGATGCCAGTGACCGTGCTATTGGAGCAGTCATGTGACAAGACAGACGGCCAATTACATTTGAAAGCAAGAAGCTTGATGGAGCACATCAGAACTACTCTGCTTATGAGCGTGAACTCTATACAATAGTGTCTGCATTAAAAACATGGCGGCATTATTTGTATGGTGATCAATTTGTATGGTGATCAATTTGAGATTGTGTTTGAGCATGAAAGCATCAAATGGTTTACACAAAAAACGGATTTGAAGGGTCGAAAAGACAGGTGGGCCGAGCTTCTTCAGGAATGACACCAAGCTCCGGTATCGTAAAGGACAATACAATGTGGTGGCTGACGCTCTGAGTCGTATGCCTGAGATCAATTCTCTCTTGTTCACGGAACTTTGCAGTGAATTTTTGGATTCTCTAAAGGGAAAATATGAGCGTGATGAAGCATATTCCAAAGTGTGGAGCCATGTACAAATGAGGGATCCTTCTCACTCCAATGAAGGTAGTGTAATGTTAACCTCCACAAGTAGTTCTCCTCTATCGAGTGATGAACTACAATGATGGAAGCATTTCACCATCGACAATGGGTACTTACTCCATAAGGAGAGAGTTTGTGTACCAACGGACACAAAAATTCGGCGCCAAATTCTTTATGAATGTCATGATAGTCCAAGTGCATGGCACCCGAGTATTAGAAAGACTTACGCTCTCGTACGATGATAGTTTTACTGGCCAGGTTTACATGGCTTTGTTCAAGCTTATGTCTTGCATTGCCAAAAATGTCAAGTTAACAAAGCAGAGCGCCTGAAAGCAGGAGGACTCTTACATCCTTTGGAGATTCCCAATGGAAAATGGGAAAGTATCTCTATGGACTTTATTGTTGGTTTACCAACCACTGTACAAGGTCATGACTTGGTATGGGTGGTCGTAGACCGGTTGACTACACTATGTAAGTTTATTCCAACCAAATCAACGATTAAGACTCCAGAACTAGCCAAGTTATTTGTGGACAATCTATACAAGTTGTATGGTTTGCCAAGTAACATTGTCAGTGATCGTGATCCCAAGTTTAACGGTCATTTTTGGAGGGCTGTGTTCAAACTATTGGGTACACAACTAAACCTTAGTACAACCGATCATTGAGAAATAGATGGTCAGACTGAACGAGTTAATCAAGTGCTAGAGGATATGCTAAGAGCATACGTTAGCAAGAAACAGTCATACTGGGAAGAATATCTACCTATTCTTGAGTTTGCCTACAATAGTGCTAAGCATGTCACAATTGGACTTAGTCCTTTCGTGGACATGTATGGGTTTCAACCTAGGTCGCCTGTTACGGTGGGGTTGGCAACCGAAAAGCTCCAACAGGTTAAGGATTTTCTCCAAGACCTCATGGATATGCTGAAACTCGCTCGTCAAAATGTCCGACAAGCGCAGGATCGGTATAAGAAGTACGCTGATGAGAAACGTCGGAAAATTACCTTTGAGGAAGTGAAGGAAGTATTTTTACGTGTACCAAAACATTCAGAAAGTCTAAAAACTGGGTCAAGACCTAAACTAGGGCAAAGGTCTAGGGGCCATGCTATATAGTGGGTGGTTGGGAGGTGGACTCCAAGCCCGGGGGATTCACCATGGAAAACATACCGCACCACATAAGTGCAGGGGAGGGGGTTTTTTCACAAGTTACATAAGTGTATAAGCTAGGGGTAGACCCCCAATAATTTATCTCCCAAGCTTTAAAATAAGGGAGGGGGTATCATATTTGGGGGGGGTGGTGGCGGGGGGGGGGGGGGGGGAGAACTGAGAAAAGGAAAAAATGAGAGGAAGTTTTTTTGTTTCAAAACCATGGCTTCACAAAAGAGTCTTCCCTCCAACTTGTGAGTCAATAGCTACAAAGATACATGCAAGAACTAACACTTCTTTGTATCAATTAAGTTTTTTGTGATTGTAGTTCATTTGTTGAGGGATGAAAGCTATAAAGAATTTGTATAGATGCAAATTTACAAGAAGAACCTAACATAACTTTATGACCATGTTTCTTGAGTAATTTAGATGGGGAAGAATTGGACAAAAAACTAGAGTGCAGACTAAACGGACACATAGTTTGAAAGTTAAACTAAGGCACATTGAGAGTACATCTAGTTATCAATAGAAGTGGTTCCTTAGTACGTTGCTAGTCACTATGCTACATGCTCTTTGATTGTCATATAATCGTAGAGAGAGGGGTCATATTCCTTAATTAATATGAGTCGTATATAAGGGTTTTATCAAAGTTTTCCGCTCGCTGGTGGCATCCCATTTTGTATATAGAGTGAATCCCCCAGGACTCCAAGGCACTAGTTCCCCTTGTCTAACAACTACAGCTTAATTACATTATGGTGCTGATAACGGTGCCGCTTGGTAATTGTGTGTCTTCTCTTGTTCATGTTAGCATATCCTTTTGTTTTCATACATAATCTTATTTCAAAGCAACTATTGGTCTAATGTACAGTGTGGTACTTCTTCCTCTCCTCACTTTTCTCACAGCTAGCAGCCTGATGCTATCTAGGCTTATCTTCAAACCCTTAAACCCCCGACAACGAGTATGTAAATCATGATAGTCTAAAATGCGCTCAGGTTCATGCGATGGGCTGGAGGTTCAATGAAATGGACCAAAATCCGATGTTCAATGACATTGTCATCCCTATGCAAGCGTTAACATAAACGACTTACATGAAAAATCAAATGAATACGAGAGTGCACAGCTAAAAAAGTTTGTAAGCCATATCTCCAACTCGCTTGAGTACTCATCTTAAAAGTTCCACAATATCTTGATGATAATTTAGGTGTTGGCCTAGTTTTAAGACTTTCAGAATGTTCTAGCACACATAAAAATACCTCTTCACTTTCCATGAAGGTTACTTGCCAACATTTCTCATCAGTGTACTTTTTGTATCTATCTTGTGCTTTTGACGAGCAAGTTTTAGCATCCATATGATCTTGGATGTTGGGGTTTGTGGCCTTTGGCATAACACCGGTAGAGCTGGTGTGAAAACCATCTCCTGTACAATAAACAATCCAGTAAGAATGTAAGCATGTGAGGGCACATGGCTAAGCACATGTGGTAGATGATTTGCACAAGAGTTCAAATGCCATCCCAGTCAGTATGGCTTTTCCACATTTTATGCAGCAACTCTTGACCTTTGGGGAGTTGCCCTGTGTTAGTGATTCACCGCGACGGACGTCTGCAGCATAGCTTTCTGGCACTAACATAATGTCATTACTCAAGGAAAGTGACTTGGATGGGGCACAGAGACTCTATGAGATTGTCAATATCACGAAGTGAACCTTAACAAGAAAACACAAAAACTCTACAAGCAAACCAACACTCAATGATCAGGGAAATCTGCCTATGTCCTTTCTCACAGCTCTAGGTCATCACGCCATTTTGGCACTCGAACGGACTCGAAATGCAATGAAACTTTAGGAGGAGGTCTATGACACCTAGGGGCACTATCCTAGCAAGTTTGGTCACAATCTGACAAGGTACCAAAATCACAATCCATCATGAAAAAGGTCCTGAAAACTGCAACAGAACATGCCAGAAATGTCGTCCTATGGTCTAAGAACACTCTCCTATGGTCAAAACGACTAAAAACAGTGATTTAAGCACTCAAATTTGCAATTAAGGCTCACTAACACGTAGTCGTGAACCACCGCAAAACTGACAATGCTTACACTTAATTGAAAGAGCAAAGAGAGAGGAACACAATGCAAGATTCAGATTTGAAAATGGATTACCCAATCATTAGAAAAGTTGATTATTTACAAGTTGGAGTAGCTCGTAACTTGAGCGTACATACAACATAGCTCTTTGTTCTTCTAAAAAATAAGCCTTCCTTCACATCAAGGTCATTGACCGTTATACCTAGGGATTTCTAAATGGCCAGTGGCTGGCTCACACGGACCTTTACAATTGTCATGCAACTCAGGGAATTGACCTGTTACTCTAGAATTAGGATTTACATAGAGTATCACTACACTAGCTCGGACAATTAATAGAGTACAAATGTGGTGTCCGGCTACGTGTTTGGCCAGGTGGGTGCCCGTTTGATCTGTCCTCAAACATTCCCCCCTTCCTAATGTGTGTCGTCCCTTGACACGACCTTGTGTAGTCTTGTCATAGAGTTGTCTTCAGCTTTGTCTTCAAGGTTGAACTTCAGCTTGGGAAGTGCTTTGTCGTTGATGACGCTCCCCCCTTTCTTGAGTGATTCATAATTGTCGTGTTGTTGATACTTGATTTAAGCGTCATTGTTAAGGCAACTTTTTTTCTTGTTACGCATTCTCCTCTTTGTTGCCAGTCTTGGCCGTTGGGAAGATAGACGTTGATGTGCGTGAGCTTGTAGAACTGAACCTCTTTGGGGCATGGACTTTATAATGGATTTTCTTTCAAGGTCCACTGGAATTTGAGTTGTCTACAATAGGTTACCACTGTGTGAGCTACTTTTGATTGTTCTGGATCACTCTCTTACGGAATTTGTCATTGCTTGTCGTTGTAGTCCATTCTTTGACTTGCCATTGTTTGATGGAGCTTTGTTGTCAACCTTGGAGATAAAAGATTCTCTTGATAAGCATATGCAGATCTGCAAATTTTGCTCCAAGTCATTGTCGATTGATTTGGGTAGACATTTCCTTATTGTTGACGTAGAAGAAATATATACAAGAAGTCGAGGATGAGGGTTTCTAGATTAGGGTCTTAACACTAGAATGGTAACCTAACAGGACATAAAAGTGTCCTTTCAGGGTTTTGGGAAAAAATTCCAAAATCATAGTAGATCCACTCATTTTGAAAAATCCTTTCATGAGATTATAGTTCAATAACTACTACATATGGAAAAAATGAGAAACTTGTAATTTTTTTCATCTCTTAGTCACTACAAGCCTCCAAAGTTGATGGACCAGTGCATTTTGCCCAAAACAGCAATTTCTTACGGTTGATTGCATATAAATAAGACTGGGTATTTTCGTAGGACATGAGATAAAATGCCCTGTTAACTTCAATGGGTTGGTGACCAAAAGATATGGTTGCTTTTACCTCACTAGTTTTTTTTTGTCAAAAAAAATAGGTACAAAAGAGTTGCATTTTTTCCATTCTGCGGACCTATAATCAAAGTTTCTATATTCATGCTCAATACAGATACTATATACATGTTTTCTTAGTTTCCTTTGGGCCTTTGGATTCAAAAGGAGCCATGGAGCATGTCAAAAGGATAATGGATCTCTTACAATTGGAACCTTGGGGGCAATGAAAAAGTGCTAAATACAGCAAACATGAAAAAACTGGGTTTGGAATTATGACCTTTAGAAACCCATAAAAACTACTCAATATCTAGCCAAGTTTGTAGTCTATGATTAGATATGGTTACTACCTACAAAATACACACAATTGGCCTAAGAAACTAGTAATATTGAGAAAGTTATACTTGCTACTCTAAAATGTATCGTATTCTTCAGCAATCAAAAAACTCAACCATCATCATATACTATGCTATATAGCATATTAGGTCCCCCAAAACTCAAGGAAGATTATCTTTATGTTATACATTACACTTACACAATCAAAATTGAATTTGGATATCAAGAAAGCCACCAAAAAAATCATAAAAGTGCTAATTTTGGCCAAAAAACCGGATTATTCAATTCTTATAAATTGGTCATAACTTTCAATTTTAACACTTAGCTCTCCCTACAAGCATCAAAACATGTTGAGAACTATGAAGGCCTAACCTCTAGCCATCTAAACCTCACAAACATGAATTTTAGAGTGGTATAGTTGTCAAAAATTGAAAAGAGGCCAAAAACAGGACCCGTTTTTTCACACAGTTTAGGTTCAAAAATGTTGTGCAAGAGTAAGGTTAATGGTGAGATCGATACTCAAAAAAAAATGTTCAGTTTTTTTCAGCTCATAAGGCAACTTTGTGGATATATAGCACCTAGAAATTCCTTTTCATACTCTTCAAATAATTCAAGCAAAATGGTCACTTAACAGGACACAAAAGTGTCCTGTTACCATTCTAGTGTTAAAACCTCGATGACTAAAGGGGAAAAAACCCGGTGCGAAAAAAGTGCCTGTGGTATACTCTCTTATTAGTGGAGTTGAGCATTTGGACTTGAAGTACCTGTCATGCAAGGTGAGTGCTTGGGAGAAACAAAGGAAGAGTGCCTAATGCTAATGCCATTTATGGTACACTCTATATGCATATGAAAATTTGTCAAAAAAAAGCATGTAGTGTAAAAGATGGATTTGATGGGTGCTTCAAGGAACAAATGTAGCACATGTGACATCAAAGGATGTCTCAATAGCTTCCATGTTTCCAAGAAGGGTTTTGGATGTAGAAGCTTCTCCATTCATATCTTACTGTGCTGAGTGTGTGTCTTTTGGACTTCCTCTTTCACTTACCGCTATACTACAATGACTTCGACTCTTATGTTCACCTATACCAGCGTGAGCGACATAACGTAATTATACTCAACTCTTCCAGCTTGAGTAGTACCTAGAATAACTAAGACGCTTAGACCACAGAGAATATTACATGAAGGTTTGGGACTAATGCCTCGCTCATTTAGTGGCTTAGCTGCCCGACTCTGACTTTTATGCCATGTATTTTTAATGGCGACTTGGACTTACCTGTTCAAGGCCAGAAACCCAATTCCATAAGTTCTCGAAATTTAGGCCTCTTCCATTGTGTTGGTCTTTGGATGCCACCATTTTGTCGAGTAGGTTGGCATATTTTGGCTCCTCTTGACTTGCTTGTTGTATGTTGATACTTCTTTGTAAAACAAGTCCTTCAGCTCTGAAAGGGCTTGATGTAGCCTATGCTTTATCTCCCATGAGAAGCGATTGTGGATGTGTGTGGGTTCTTTGTGATTGAGTTTCCACTAGAGATTTTGGAACCCATCTTGTTTTTGGTCCTTGTGTGAGCATCTTTTGCATTTGATTCTTTTTCTCGATGACTTCATGGACACTAGGCTTCGATATCCATAACTGATTATTTTCGTTGTAGAAGCACTGATTCTCTAGTTGATGATGAGGTATCCATCTATAGATTGCAACAGCCTTGGTTGCAATTGGCTTCTATTGGATGCTGGTCATCTTTGCTTGCTTTGGGGTAGAAGCTTGTGCTGCCTGATTTCTCTTGGGTGACCCAGATTGAGCTACAACTTTCGGTAACCATATTTGAGTGTTACCTCCATAAAATCCTTGTGCTTTGAGTAGCTTTACTGGAATTGTCCGCTGATTCACCTGTTTGTGTTGGGCAGCTTCGTTGAAGTTTGACTTTGGAACCCAAACTTTTTGCATTTCTCGCTGCTTTGATTTTTGCTTTTGCCTTTTTGTGGTCGTTCTTTCTCCTGGTTAAGTTGTTTACCTTGTGTTGACAGTGCGTCTTGTTCGTTGTAGAACTCGCTAGTTGAGGTGGGTAGGTCCATGCTATTATTTTAGGCTTTTTGGCCCAAACATTAGTGTTTCCTTGGAAGTAGCCTTAAGCAGTGATTGACTCATTTGATGCTACCCACCCTGTCACTTTTTTTTGTTGAGGCTGAACTTGTTCTTCATGTATCCAAACTAGGACTTTGACTTGGATGTGCTCTTTGGATACTAACACTTGGTTGATTCCCTTCGTCGTCTTCTTGATTCTTATTTGTGATGGAAACTTTGGTTGATAGACTTTTTGTTTCGGTTTCCATTGCATTGGCAATGGTTTGGATCTTGATGTAGAGGCTTAACGGGAAATTTGATGTAGGCTCGTTGAAGGTAAAGTCGTCTTGTGAGGTTGATATACTTCAACGACTTTTTCTTTACCTTTTTCCGCGATGGTTGGTTGCTCCTTTTTTGCATTGACTTGAGGTGCTTTTGGGAGGCTTTTGATGGTGTTGTTGTTGAATATTTTTCCTTGTGATTGAAAGAAGATGTTCCTCCAGATTTCTCTCAGGACCAGACTCTCTTTGATGTGATGGGAGTCGATTATGTGGAAAGTATCCTTGTACTCCCTGGTACTCAACTTGAGTACAGCTTTTGCCACTCCGAAGCTAGGAATTGGCGTTTTAGAACTTGTGTACACTATCTCCTCTAGCTCTTTGATTGGTGGCTTTCCCATTATTATCCACGTATCATAAGACATTAGATTCTTTGTTGCTTCTGGATCTATCACAGCTGAACATGTGATTTTGAGTCCCGTTTCTCCGCATATGCTGAATTTATCATCGTAGGAGACAGTCAATCTTCTTCTTTGTCCCTATTCTTCTTTTGGTCTTGCATTTTTTGACCATTTGATGGTGAACTTGGAAACTTTTTTCCTTCATCTGCTTTCATTTGTGCTTTTTGTGGAGGGCTTCTTTGAAACAACTTTTGTCAATTCTTCAGGTATGTCAATGATGACATATTCTTGTGGTTGCTCTGCTTCCTTCGTTTGCACCTTGGAACCATGCTCCATGATGTAGCAATCTGTCTAAACGTTTTTGCTTTCACACTCACAAACTTCATTAGCTTCCTTCAACACCTCTATCGTAAGTAAGGGAGTTATATCATACCCATCTTCATCGCAAAATTTAGTCAAGGTCGCCTCATTCACACACACATCAAAAGTCGCTAGTATTTGATCCCATCCAAAGGGTTCAAATAACTCCTCTGGAAAAGGTTTTGGTACATATGCCTCATCTTCTACTGAACTCTCTAGGATGCAATCTTGCTTTCTAATATTTCCACTCTCAAAAGCTCCGTACATCCAAATATGCACTTTGCTTTCCAAATTAGTTGTGGAGTTTAAGTCTTCCCCCGGGTTCGCACTACATCTCTATAACTATGATCTTTACACTGATTTTTGTTGTGACCTCTTTGTGTCTCAAGTAGATATAGTCATAGCCCCAGTCTTGTACCATTTTGAACAGACGCATGAATGGTCTGCCCAATATGATGTCAAAGTTGCTACTCTTGTCAAAATTCATTATGGCAAAGGTGTGCTCATACTCTATGCCACACGAGGATACAATGATTTATTCTAATATTCCAATCGTTTTCTCCGTGTATCCATCCGCTAATTGCAGTTTCATTTGAGTCTTCCTAAGAGCAGGCTTTCCCCATTTTTTCCATATCTCTTTGGTTGCAATGGCAATTCCTGGCCCACTATCTAATATAGCAACTGTCTTTACTCCTTTGTACTTAAGTGGTAAGGTGGTGTTTCCTTCTTCTCCTTCACAGTAGTCACCCACCTTATTTACTAGTATTGGTTTTGTATGTGGCTTCTTAGGCAAGGTGTCATCCATGTTTTCATATGCAAGTTGGTCATGTGAAGGGATTTTCAACCCCATCTTTTCCAGGTGTTTGCCCATTTGGCCCCATAGACGTGGTTGAATTTTTAGTAGCTCTAAGAGGTAAAGTGTGCATTGTATAGGAGAAGACATCAATTCATGCAAGCTCTTGGTATTCATCATTTTTGGTGTGGCTTTCCACTGAGAAGGTACCATTTTAACCTCATATTTTGTCTCGTGTTCTCCTATGAAAGATGGCAACGTCTTTAGGGAGTGTGGTTTACTCTCTTCAGATATGACAGACCCAACATCCCCATATAGAGATCTTATATCCCCCGGGAAAAATTTGTGATCCATGTTTATCTTAGGAATAGGTGCTCACTGTAAGGTTGTTAAGTATGGAGCCTGATTTACCCTTGTAATTTTCTATGGTAAAAGCGCACATTTGTAAGGCCCCCATTATGAGGAGAAGCCATCGTGCGTGAAAGAAAATCACTCACTGGAAACCAAAATTTTCACGGACAAGAATCAAAGGCAACTTTAGGGGCCTCGGGGATAGAGGCCCCCGAGACTTTTTTTTTCCTCGCCGAAATATTATGGCCGGACGGCGGCCGGAAAGTGGTCGGAAAACAACCGGTCGGTTGGCCGGTGGCCGGTAGTCAATGGCCTGTGGCCGGTGGTCGAAAGTCAATGGCCGGTGGCTGGTGGCTGAATTCAATGGCTGGTGGCCGAATTCAAAAGCAGACTTGTCTTCTCAAGGGCGACCACACATGGGCGGATTGGAGGGTCCGATTTGGACTTATTCACACAAGGGCGGCTACACATGGTTGCCTCTCATAAGAGAGGGCAACCCTTTTGGCCTATAAAAGGAGGCCATTTCTACACACATTTCATAGTGTGAAGTTGATGCAACAAGGTGATTGTGAGGTGGTAAGAGTGAAGCAAGGCGGGAGCTCTATTAAGGGTTTAATCCCTTTGTAAACTACTTCTTCTTTTGAAGTGCTAAAGCCATTGAGTGGCTGCTTTCCCATGGACATAGCCCACATTGGGTGAACCACGTATATCGTGTGTACTCTCTCTCTCTCTCTCTCTCTCTCTCTCTCTCTCTCTCTCTCTCTCTCTCTCTCTCTCTACTCTATAATCTCTTGTGTGTGAAATCTATCTCTCTCCATTAAGTAATCTACTAAAAAATCTATTTAGCTACGTCTTATTTCCTAACAAAGGTAGCACTACCATCTTTTCAGTTTCTGAATGATTCCCACAAGGATTGTGACCATGGTTCTTCTACCTCTGGAATAGGCATCACTGCTTATGAGCCCACCCCATCTGTGGTATTGGCTACTTCCCTTGTATCTAAAGGTGCCTCAACTCCCGGCTCTTCCTGGTCTCTGTTTACAATACCTTGGCTCTCCAATTCTTGGACTTTATCGTGGATTAGCGCCTCCGTTTTTGGAGCATCTGGAACATGTGGTTCCATAAGAGCTTGGGCCTTATGGATGAGCTCCTTACACATTTGCAACTTCTCTTTTCCATACCCTGGATAAGGGTACATTAGCCATCTATCCTCTTGGGTTTGGTTGGGTTTTAGCCTAGCTTCATAAGCTTTCAAGATCGCATCCAAAGGTTCAAACACTTTGTCAACCAAGACTGAACCTCCCGAGTTAGTTTTTGACTCTTTAGGTCCCTTTGTGTTTTTGTTCCTTTCTTGCTCTTGTCTAAGCTGCTCTCTTGTTTGATTTAGTTCCAAAGCCGCTTTCTCCTTCAGCCTCTTCAATTTCATTTTGTCTCGTCTTCCTTTCCATGATCTTCTTCCAAATGTTCTCACCCATTTGTTCTCAAATTCTGTTTGAATAGGCAATGTGGCTTTTTCAGCTGGTTTGTTTTTGGTAGCTTCTTGAGTTGAGCTTGAGTCATCACGTTTAAAGGAATGGCGGGTTTTACCTCAGATACACTTGAAGAAGGCATCACGCCTACAACATTCATTGTTGCTTTCCCCTTGTAATTTGGATTTTTAGCACAGTGTTGGTGTAGATGGTCTATCCCACAACGTTCACAAAATACAAATAATTCGATTTGTGGACCCTTGTTTGGACAACTTTGTGCCTAATGATCACCTCCACATTCATAGCATGGACCTTCTTGTTTCATAGCTGGAGATCCAGCCAATGGTTTTTCTTGCCTTTTGAGGATGTTCTTTGAACCATACTCCTGATGATTGTCTATGAACATGAGCGTATTTGCATCCATGGAGTACAGGTTTCTCATGGGTTGTGTCACATATGCTGGTGGAGTGTAGTTGACTATCACTCTCCCATCATTCAAAAGTGGTGGTTGTTGCCCTAACACACATTGTGGCTTTGGGTGAGTGTTACACCATGGAGTGGGATGATCACCCCCACAAGTATTACATATCCTCAATTGAGGTTGTTGTACAATTGGGTTCTGTATGTAGCCTTGGTTTATTCTTCTAATCACTCCCTCAACCACTTGATCAATGATTGGTTCATAAGGAGTTTGAACATCTCTATTTGTTATTGATTTTCTCTTCGGAGATGAGGCACTACTAATCGCGTTGTCTGTATCTTCACTCACCTCTCTGTAGGCCTTGCAATTGTCAACTAGATATAGAGCTTCTCTAGTGACTTGCTCAAACGTTGTGCATCCTTTTAGATGTATGTCCTTTTTGAGAGTTTCATTCCTCAAGCCCTCTATGAAGAGAACTTATAATCTCTCATCTTGCAGTAACTCTCCCATAGGACATCTATCAATGTATTTTTTGAAGCGAAGCAAAGATTCCTTCACTCTTTCGTTCGCTTTTTGTTTGAAAGCGTAGATTTGGTTATGTTTGATTCCCCTTTTTGAGAATTCCTCTACAAACTCTTGTAAGAGTTGTGCTATGTTTGGAAAATCATCTCTATTTAGTGGTTGGAACCAAGTCAAGGCTGTTTCTTCCAATGCTAACCCAAATCCCTCATATTGAGTATGAAAATCCGCAATTCGTTCAGCTCTCAACACTTGTTTGAAGAGTGAGACATAAGCATATGGATCCCCTGACCCATCGTATTTTGTCTTGACACATTGAGCCACTTGATATGGTCTTAATCGTTGTGGTTCAGTCACCAATTTAACCAATTAGCGGTCTCTTGGAAAGATGTCTCTCACTCTCTCCTCTCGTCTTGGAGAGAATCCTAGTGGAATCCTCTCTGATGTGTACTCTGGCATCGTTTTTGGCTGAAAGTAAGTAGAGATTAGAGTACCCTTGTATGTATATCTCTCAAGGTCAATGGGATCAACAAGTTTGTACTCACATCCATACTTATCTACCATCAAAACTTGCACTCTGTGGGCATCTGTATATATGAATGCATAGAGGTTCTTATGGGTGGTCAAATCTCTAGCATAGGGCTCTACACACTTGTAGAAGATATATGGATCCCCGTTTGTGAATCTACACAAGCCCTCATAAGTGTAATCTGTAAGCACTCTCATGGATTCATTGGCTTTGATGAATCTCACGTTCGGTTTGTTGATCAGAGGATGCCCCTCCTCTATGTATTCTCTCAATCCCTCTGTTGAAGGCATTGCAACGTTTCTTGCGTTTTTCATGTCTCTGAGTGGAGTAGAGAACCCTGGTGGTGGATGATTTGTCATGGTCAAGACTCACTCAAATTTCTCAAGATAGTACTTGACAAGCCCAACTTGGCTTAGTGCAACTTATCTCTTTTTGCCCCTAGTAAGGTCTCTCAAAAGTCAGGAATTTGTGACTCTTTTGGTCTTTGAAAACTAGTTTTGGGTACCCTAAAATTTTGGATTTAGGAAACCTAGTAAAATTCAGTTCTATTGCCCGCAAGTTTTCTTCCTAGCTATACCTGACTCAATTTGGAGTTGTGTATCAAAAGTTAGAGCACTTTTAGTAAATTGCACTTGAAACAGCACTCAAAACCATCTCTGGACTAGAACACAGGAACTTTGGCTTGTATCTTGGTCTCCAGAAGATATTTTTAGCTCAAACTTGAGATTTGGGATATACTCAAGTATGTTTACAAGATCATCAAGTCAGAGACCCCCACTACGCTGAGAGGTACATGGTTCGCGATCCTTTCTGTCAAAAAACAATTCTCCAAATTTTCCCAAATTTTGACTGTGTGTAGACAAGGTCATGTGCATGCTATATACCAATTTTCATCAAATTCTGAGGTGGAGGTACATGGATCGCGATCCATGTTCAACCACATCTGGACTTGTTCTCTTAGGGGTTTGTTCCTGACAATGTCCACAAGCTAAATCTCAAATATTTTTGGATTTGGACTTGTTTTGATAGGTCAAATACCCAATACTAGGTCTACACTGCGGTTTTTTGTGTGTGACCTGTTTTGCTCCCTTTTGACCCAAATTTTCTCAAATTTTTCCAAAACTGGACATGGGATCATGATCCATGTTTGGAGCCCAAATTAAATTTTTTTGGTACCATCAGATTTAGCATGATTAGGAGATCATATGGTATCAAAGTTTTTGAAAATGGACCTCTGGATTGAAAGTTAGGTGAGTTCTGGCACTTGCTTAGAGTACCTTGCAATTCTGGGCTTTTGGACAAGTTTTTGATATCAAAATTCACTTTTGAAAAGACCGCTAGACTCCTGGTGATGTCCTCTAGCTATGCTGAAAATATGGTATTAGTCTGTGACAAAGCAACATGGATCGCGATCCATGTACCTATGTGTCAGGAGGTGCTAAAACTTGGCACACAGCTTGTCCTTAGTCTCTTGATTCCTGCTATATGGTTTTTGTGTGATTTGGACTTGTTTAGGTCAGGCAAAAGTCAATTCACAGGTTTGTTTTAGGGTTTTCACCTTGAACAGTTTTTGGCTCTTTTCACCCACTTTTTGAACTTTTTTGACAAAATTTCTTTGAAGACTTTTGTTCACAATGGTCTCTGTTACAGGCTGGAAAAGTTCCTGTCCAAAAATTTCTCAGAGGTACATGGATCATGATCCATGTTCCACCACTTTTGGATCTGAATTTTTGGTGTACTGATAGCTTATGATGTTTGTAGCTTGCTCACCAAGAAATTTTGAATTTGAATTAGTTTTGCCCAACCAAAACTGACTTCTACAGTCTATTATGACAGTTTAAAGAATGTTTTGTTTTTGCCTCTTTGGACCACTTTTCACAATTTTTTTGCATTTGGTTCTTTTGGGAAAAGTGTTTGTCTATGTCTCAGCTACCTACTGCTCAAATCTCAGCCAAAAAAAATTCAAATTTTTTTCATGAGGTACATGGATCGCGATCCATGTATGACCACATTTTGACATAAAACTTGGTCAGCTTGTAGTCCATGTTATGGTGATACTCTTCCCCAAATCTTTTTGAATTTGGACAACTGTTTCCTAGTCAAAAGTGAGTGTTTTTGTCTGCCCTGCGGTTTTTGACTAGTTTATGTATTTGGCTATTTTGACCAACTTTTTTCAATTTTTTGACATGGTCCCTTTTGGCAAAGTTGTTTCAAACGATATCAGGGACGTACTTGTCAAATATCAACCCCAAATGTAAAAAAGGTACATGGATTGCGATCCATGTTTGGCAGCATTTTTTTATGAATTTTGTTATGCAGGTTCTCTATGCCTTGTAGAAGCCAAATCTCACCCCCTTTTGAATTTGGATCCCAAAATCTTAAGATTTGTCCAATTTTGTGTCTGAATCCTTGTTTTGGCTGTTTTTACCCTAACAGCCAATTCTGAAGTGATTTTTGAGTTTTTCTTTCAAGCAAACTTGATCAGAGCAGTTTCCCACTGATGCTAACTGTAAATGGTCACTTTTCACCAAAACTGGTTTTTTGGGAAACATGGATCGCGATCCATGTTCCTCCACAGATTCTTGTCAAACTTTCCAAATTGCTTCTAGAGAGTATATTGATGCTCTAGATCCACAAATTTTTGAATTTAGATCACTTTTGAGGTCTCTACCATCAAATCTTCAAATTTTCAGAGTTATGGTCATTTTTGCCAAAATATAGTTTTCACCTTTTTTACTTTCAATCTTTTAGCCCAAATTTGATGGTGGTAGTTTCTACTTACCCTACTCCTAAGTACTAAAATGAAACATGAAACAAAAAAAAATAAAATGGTACAAAATAAAGTCGAAACGGAAAACGGTACAGCACTCTGAAAGCATAGAGAAAATCAAAGAATGAAATGGTTTTGGCTATCTCACTCACAACCCTCTTTACTTCTCAAGAATAGATCTAGCAAGTCCTCGACTTCTAGACTCTATAAAGCACTAAACCCCATGTCTAGCTGCTTCATTGCTAAAGTGTAAATGGAATGGAAGGACAAATCTTTAGAAAAAGAACGCTCTAAATATGCACTAGGTCACTCACCATCTAAGGATCATATCCCCGGAAGCGGCGCCAATGTTAGTGGGTCGAGCGATGAACGTCTGCATCATAGCTTTCTGGCACTAACATAATGTCAATACTCAGGTAAAGTGACTCAGATGGGGCATGGAGACTCTATGAGATCGTCAATCTCACGAAGTGAACCTTAACAAGAAAACACAAAAACTCTATAAGAAAACCAACACTCAATGATGAGGGAAATCTGCCTATGTCCGTTCTCACAGCTCTAGGTCATCACGCCATTTCGGCACTCGAACGGACTTGAAATGCAATGAAACTCTTGGAGGAGGTCTAGGACACCTAGGGGCACTACCCTAGCAAAGTCAATTACAAGTTGGAGCAGCTTGTAGCTTGAGCGTACGTACAACAGAGCTCTTTGTTCTTCTGAAAAATAAGCCTTCCTTCACATTAAGGTCATTGACCTTTATACCTAGGGATTTCTAAATGGCCAGTGCCCGGCTCACACGGACTTGTACAATTGTCATGAAAGAATTACAACTCAAGGAATTGACCTGTTACTCTAGAATTAGGATTTACATAGAGTATCACTACACTAGCTCAGACAATTAATAGAGTACAAATGTGGTGTCCGGCTATGTGTTCGGCCAGGTGGGTGCCCATTTGATCTGTCCTCAAACAGCCTGTGACCCTCGAGAGGTGCAACTAGCCATATGAGGTACTATATAAGTAGAAAACTCTTATACACACTTTCCAACCTCAAGCCAATCAAACCTCTTATGCATCTTATCAATTTATGATTATTCAAGTTGTGTTTTGAGTCTACTCTCTCTCATCACGATTCACTAGTGTAATAATCAATGTTACCACATGGATGCTATTCTTGTCGATCCACCCTAGTCCAACAAGTGATATCAAAGCTATGGATGGATTAGCATTCTCTAATTAATCTCGCATCTCAATAATTGAGCACTAATCTATCCATATGTGGGCATGTCCTTGGTCTAGGAAGATTCCCCACGAAAAGGAAGTTTATATTTTCCATAGGACAAATTCCACGATGTCACAACCTAACCAGGTTCTAAGCTTGTGTGAGCAGTCCAAAACAAAGTGCAAAGGAATCAACAGCCTTAAAGCATCATGTGACAAAGGCCAACCAAGTTTCACTTTATTCAAAGCTCACATGTGACTTCTAGGGAGAAAATTACAATTTTTTCTTTCTTATTGTCGATATGAACCAAGTTGGGTTTTAAAGCTACCCACATGTTACTCTCAGTAAGCAAACCCTACCCAAAAGGTTTGACAATCATTGGAGGTCTACACCTCAGCTACTTGAAATTTTCACTTGGTCAGGAGTCTAAAAATGGCCTACCTCTTGCACAACAGTTCAAAATTATGCTACACTTAAGTAGTCTCTAAACTCTTAGGGAAATGTGCATACCAATTTGGATGAGCATCAGATGCCAAATGTGGAAAATTAGAAAAAAATCATGATTTTATCCCACAGAGTGTAGCCAGGAACCTAGCAACAAATTTGACCTAGGCACATTTTGGCACAAGTCCGTAGACCACTTCTATGTGATCAAAAGTGAAAAAAGTCGCATCTACGTTGCACAAGACCCAAAAATTTTGAAGCGAATGTCAGAAACTTCAACTACAACCAATCCCCTTGCGCAATTTTCATCAAAATTGAACGAGAGCCTTATTTTGCTGTATACATCAAGCCCATGGGTTTATAGTCCCAAAAAGTTGACCCGATCATAGATCTAGGAAAAAAACGTGATTTTTTCTTGATTTTTCATGAAACACACATTTTTCAAGTTGTTGAAGTTGTGCATGGTCCATATGAGTGTTTTAGATAAGGTTAACAACTGACAAGCCCATCAAATGCCTGGAAACATGGAAACACAAATTTTGGCTTTGACCATTCTCTGAATTGCGACGAATGTTTACAAGAGCTATGAACCTAGAAGACAAAGGCAATCCAAAGAAGTGGAGCTGCAAAAAGAGGTTAGAATAAATTCCAAAGTTCATGATTCTCAAAGAATCTCTTCGCGAAGCATCATCATAGATCAAGAAGGAGAGAATGGAATTGAAGGGCACTATAGTCTATGAAGCAGTATACACGGATTATGACAGTAACATGGTAATGCTACCAATGATACCCAGAGAGGTCTTTTATCTTGCTAAAAATATGCCCATTAAAGATGCTCTGGAAAAGATGGATCTCCTCTATTACTTCCAGGTGCCGCCATGCGAAATCAACATTCAGAGAGCTCATGAGCTCTACACAAGCATCACAGAGGATGGCACATTGAAAATTTTGATACTAAAAAATGGTTGGAATTAGGGTTGCAAGAAAACACACACACATCTTGGAGAAGACAAAGGAAGCGTAAGGCACAAACAAAGAATGTTTACTTAGTGTGCAATGGAAAGATAAGACAACCCTAGAGTGATGGGTGTATATACAATGCACAGGGGGGAAAACCTCCTAGTGAGGGAAAAATGCCATGGAGCCCCTAAGTGTGTTCACACACATCACTACCACATGTATATGGTAACAAATCCCCCCTGGGAGTGATGTGATGAATAGGATTTGGCACATAGAGTATAGGGAAGTGCCATGTCGTGTGAGGATATGATCAATCCACAAAGGGGAGTAAGCCCAAAGCTTTGTGAAAAGCTTCAAACTTCTTATGAGATAATGCCTTTGTGAAAAGATCTGCAAGATTGTCCTACGTTGGCAGATAAGCGACGCTGATCTCTCCATGTTGGCATTGTCCTATCCAAGACCCAAATCGTCCATAAGGTGTCTTTGCCATACACACTCAATCATAGTTGTGAAGACTTCCTTCTACTCAGACTCACAACTGGAAGTGGCCACAGTAGGTTGCTTCTTGCTTAACCATGATATGCATGAATTGTCCAGCATGAAACAAAAAACACTTGTTGACACTCACATGTCAAAATAACTAGCCCAAAAAAGCATGTAAATTTGGCGGCAATGATCCCTCCTTGGGATAAAACAAGCCAAGATGTAAAATTCCACTTAAATAGAAAAAATTCCTCTTGATAGCTTGCCAATGCTTAGACCCTGGGCTATGCATAAATTTTCTTACCTGTGAGACAACAAATTGAATATCTGGACTCGTGTTGCATTACATAAACTTCCTCAAATATTTCACCATTCAAGAAAGCAGTAACAATGTCTAAATGATGTACATCCCAACCAAAATGAGTTGCCAATGCACAAAGAAAATGCATAGTAGTCATACAACAAGCGGGAGCAAAAGTCTCTTCATAGTCTATGCCTTTTTGTTGTGCATAACCCTTTTCAACAAGTCGAGCATTATAGCGATCAATCTCACCATCCGGCTTGCATTTCAACTTGTAAACCCACTTCGTACCAATGGCCTTTTTTCCATGAGGAAAATCACATCAAGTCCATGTTTCATTTTCAATAAGTGCATCATATTCTGACTGCATGGAAGCCATACAATTTTTTGAATTTTGTGCTTCATCAAAAGACAGAGGCTCTTCAACATCACATAAGCTAGACACAGCCAAAGCATAACAATATGATGCATAAGATGCATGGCAAGAACCTGAACGAGTACAACTAGACAAAGGTGCATTCAACTTTTACTGTCACGTAAAGTATGCACCAACCATTTTGGCATACCTCTAGCCTACTCATTCTCATCCCTTTGATCATCAAGTACATCATGTACATTTGCATCAGTAATAGGCTGATCTATAACATTTTTTGAAACCTCCATAGGCTGTACATTTGCCTCATTGGAATTACATTTGAACCATTGAAAAGAGGCAAAATGTCATAAATGTCCTATGAGCTTACATTATTGTCTCTAGTACATGACAATAAGGACTGAACAGAATCTTCCACAAACAAAACATCCCGTGAAACCAAGATACACTTTTTTTGCAGATGATACAACCTGTAACCTTTTCTTTCAGCACTATAACCAACAAAAGTGCATTTGATAGCATTATCATCTAATTTTTTATGTTGTGTTTGTGGCACCAAACCATAAGCCAAACAACCAAAAACGCGCATGTGCTCAATAGAAGGCTTTCTATCATGCCATGATTCATAAGGAGTCATAGACTTCAAAGCTTTTGTAGGACACCTGTTAAGTACATAAGTGGCACACATGATGGCCTCAAGCCAAAACAAATGCGGCAAATATTGACTTTTGACCATACATCGTGCCATTTCTATATTGACCTGTTTTTCCTCTTAGAAACACCATTTTTCTTAGGCGTATAAGGCATGTACATTGGTGTTTTATCCCATGACTAGCCAAAAATGCATTAAATTCATGAGACATATACTCCCCACCTTGATTTGAACAGAGGGTGCCTATAGGACATTTCAAGACATTTTCAGCCATAGCTAGAAATTGTTTGAAGTACATAAACACTTTGGACTTTGCTTTAAGCAGATATACCCATGCATGCCTGGAGTAATCGTCAATGAAAGTCACAAAAGTAGAGGTAATTGCCCAAGGACGGAGTTTGCGTGGGCCCACAAACATCACTATGCACAAGTTGCAATGTGGACCTAATTGAACCATCCTTTGGAAACTTTGAACAATGCATCTTACCCAAAATATAGCCTTCACAAACATGTCTGACAAGTGCTTCAAGAGGCGTCAAAGAAGCAACCATATCATATTTCTGCAAAAGCAACAAACCGACAAAATCAGATGTCCAAAATGTGCATGCCAAAATTTTGCATCTAAAATAGCCTTAAAATCCACAACAGCATTTGCAAAATTCTACCCATACTTGTCATACAAAGTGATCTTATACAACCCACGACATAAAATGCTAGATGCAACAATTTCATCACCAAAATTGAGACCATGTACAATACATATGTCATCCATAAATTTGACTACAAGATCAAGTCTAGCAAGTACAGATACAGACTCTCATAAAATCTAATATTTAACCAACCCAAATGATTTTCTCATATTAAATTGATCACTTCATGTGGGAGAATAAACAGGAACAAGGGTTAGAATATAGACATGTGCTTACAGATCTATCTCAACACGGGGCCAATGGTAAAGGGGTCCAAATGAGAGATGATCTATCAAAGAGCAAGGCTAGATAATGGAGCTTAAAGACCTTAGGGTTAGCTTCATTAAATACCTCCAATGGTTAGAGTTAAAAGTCCTTTGACCTTAGGCAATCTAGGGCTGAGATTGAGGTGGAAACCCGACCCAAGCTTGAGGTGCTTGTCATGCTTGATGACTAAGGTGCTTGAGATGCTTGTCATGCTTGATGAGTAAGGTGCTTGAGGTGCTTGTCGTGCTTGCTGACTAAGGTGCTTGAGGTGCTTGTCATGATTGATGAGGAAGGTCCTTGAGAATCTTCCCATGCATGGGGGGGTAAGGTGCTTGAGGGGCTTGAGTCAAAAAGAGACCCTACAAAGGAGGGGGAAAGCCCCAAAGTTAGGGGAATCTTTGACTTAACCTCCCACTCACCCAAAGGGCACCCCCTTTCTCAAGGGGCACATGGACACATGTCAGACTCTCCCTATGCTTAGCCACATGGTGTGCTTGAATCCTATTGGATGGGCTAAAGACGGATCCAATGAGCTTCTAATTCAATTCAACAAATATCTAGATATTTTCAAGTTCTCTCTCTCTCTCAAAGAAATAAGGAGTACACTTGTCCAAAGACTACCCATGTTGCTTGAAATGCATGTGCATGTGATTGGCTAGGCTTAGAGGGGCCCAATGAGCTTTAAGCTTGAGCTACAAGGAGGGGTCGACAAAAGCAAGCAAGGGGTGTGCTTGGGGTTGGGGGTATACACCCTTTCACACACTCATTTTTCAAACATTCTCACTTGGGGAAAGAACTCCATATCCTTCTCCAAGCTTGTTGAAAAGTTGAGAGACTACACCAACACTCTTGGATATGGAATCCAAATCCAACCAAGAGCCATGTTACAATGCTTAAGCTTGCCATCTTCTCTATCTTCATTACTATGCTATTATGCTATGCTAAGCAAGAAAAGTGATGATAAGTGAGGAACTATTTCTTTCTCCTATGAATGTTTCTTCTTCCTCTTCCCTATCCTCATTCCTCGCTAGCTCTCTCCACCTTTGAATGTGTTTGAGGCCTTGGCTGAGCCCGCAGATGGTTAATGATTTTTACAAAGTCTATGTTATGCTCGTGATGCATGAACCTTTCCATCTCCATTGCATCACCTAGGTCACAAGGAACACAAAGATTGTTTTGTAGCAAGTCTCTCTTGATGGGAGAAATCTATAATACAAAAGTCTATTGGATGGGGGACGGGCTCCACATAAATCCGGTCTTCAATTGTTGTCAAGTTCTCTAAACTCTCTCTCTTGCAAAAGTATTGTTCATGCCAAGTTAATTAAGTACTATGGTTATGTTGCTACCGCTAGTTAAGTTCACCCTCTATGTTCTCAAAATAGTCTCACAAAAATGCTTACTCTAATTCTCTTAATTCCTCTATTCTCAAAGTTCATAGGCCATTACCATTACATTGGTATCAAAGCTACTGTTTTCTCTTTTCTTGCTTGAGAAGAGGTCCTTAAGTTGTCCATGAAAGTTTGGGCCTGTTTATTGCAATAGGGTAAGTGGGATAAGGATCTATTATCTTGGTTGAGAAGGACTTAGTGCGAGGTACACCATTGGGAACTATAGTCTTAATAATGGAGCCTCTCGGGGATTGCCTTTGGCTTAACCATTATTGAGCTACTAGCAAGCTCAATAGGAACTATCATCAACTGAGCAATGTTAGACCCTCTCCACTAGTCTTTCCAATCAATAGTGTCTAAACCACGGGTATGGGTGCTTGAGAACTGATTTTTAAAGGTAATGAAGAGTAGCGACTAAGGTTTTTGAGGGTACCAAAGTACAAATTAATTCTATACATAAGTATAGTTAGCATGGCTGACAATAACCAAGAGACTAGAATGAACATTGATAACTTTGATTTTGCACATGAAGGTGCTAATGATGATGCCTCCATGTTTTTTAATTACCTTGTTACTAGGTTGCAGCAAGCTATGGGCAACCCTGCTTTGTAAGCCGAAGTTACTCAACAATGTCATGCATGGGATTTCCCTTCCTCTCTAAGAGGAGAGAGAGCTTAGGAGGCTTCTTGATGAGACCCCCAAAAGAAGATTCTCTCCATACAAGACAAAGAATCCAAAGAACAAGAAAGTAATGAATCCCTAAGTTCCTCTGAAGATGTGGCTCCATGAAGACTGTGGTCTAGACGATCGCCAAATCCTCCCAAGAGGAAACGGTCAACGCATAGTCCTTGTCCTCATCACTCTTAATGTAAGAGAGGAAAAAAAGGAAGAAAAGGGCAAGAAAGAGGTCACCCTCTTCTCCTTCTTCTTCACCTTCCTCCTCTTCCAATGAAGTTTATGGCTATTCTCCTAGATAATACAAGAGGGGAGGACATCGCAAATTACCCTTCATGGCAAAGGACAAAAAAGCTCAAGAAGTTCAAAGAGGGAGGAAAGAGTATTTCTTTTTTCACATATGATGGCACCTTTGGTGCTACTGACAAAGTATTGGCCTTCATCCAACAATTTGATGCAGCCTTTGGAGACACGGGCTTCACGGAGTCCTCCAAGCTATGCCATGTAGCTATACACTTCTAGAAATTGACTCGTCAATGGTGGGCTAGCCTTATGGCAACGAAGAAGCCCCAAAGACATGGGAAACTCTACAAGTTTCCATCATGAAACAATTCGTTGCAAGCGATGCAAAGGACAAAGTGCTTACCAAATGGCGGAGTTTGAAGCTTCTCTCTCATGAGTCTATCCACAGATATGTGGAGAAGTTTTGGGACTTACATCTCAAGGCTACTGTCTTTCAAAAGATAGACTTTGCCAAGCAAAAGAAACAATTCTTTGTGGGATTACCTGAAGAGATGGCCAAGTACGTCAACTCCCAATGGCCTGGTTCTATCACCAAAGTAATCCACCACATTATGGTTGCTTCACGCATCAATTTCCAACAAGGGGCTAGAAGGAATGTCAAGCCCATGGAAAGCAAAGACAAAAGTGATGGAAAGGGGGAAACCAGTGCCCAAAATTCTTCCAAGGCAATTCCAACAACAAGAACAACAATTAGTCCAAGGAGAAGGGAGTTTACAAAGGTAAAAATGAACTCTTTTTGAAGAGCTTGACGCTTTTCGCAAGGACCACAAATGTTTTAAGTGTGGGGAGCAAGGACATGGCTTTTGTTCTTGCCCCAAGAGAAATGCCTACAATGAGACTCCTAGAGCTTCCACCATCGAAGCTCCAAAAGAGGATGCTCATTGCAAAGGATCACCTCTCTCCTATGTTTGGGGAAAAGTAAGGGAGCATGATGCCTTAATCTTGTTTGACCCTAGCTCTACTCACAATTCCATATCAACAATGTTGGCCACCAAGTTGGGCATTCAAGCTTTTGAGATGGCAGATACTGTAACTGTCGACACAGCTTTCAAGGGACAGCAAGCCTTTGTTACTCCCTTAATTGAGAAATTGTGGCTTCATGTCCAAAGCTACGTCAACAAAGAAGACTTTTTCATCTCTTCTCTCCAACATGAGGATGCTATCCTAGGCGCACCATAGTTCAATCACATGGCTGCCAACATGAAGTTCCTTGAAAGGAGAATTTACTTTACCTATAGGTAAAGAGAATGTATATAGATGCTACTGAGTCTGGTCATACTATACCACTTGTAAATCCTCTTGCTTTTGATAAATCAATGAACATCTCAGTTTTTGTGTACATGATTATTGTCAAACGTCCCTAAAGGTCCTAATGCTTCATCAAATGTAAATGGTAGGAATCAAAAAGAGTTATACTTGTCTAATTTTCTAAAAGGTTTCCAAGATGTGTTCATTGATGTTATCCATATGGACTTACATCCAAAATGAGGGGATGATGACCATTGATTGAGCTCCTACCAGGAAGCTCACCGCCTAACAAGCCTCCTTATCGAGTTTCCCAAGCTCAACAAGAGGAGATTATGAGGCAAGTACAAGAATTGGTAGACAAAGGGATGGTAAGGCCTAGCTCCTCTCCCTTTTGTTCTCCAGTCCTTTTAGTGCAAAAGAAAGATGGTACATACCGCATGTGTGTGTCTAGACTATCGAGCACTAAACCATATCACTATCAAAAATAGATTTCTCGTACCTTGGGTAGAAGATCTGTTTGATAAGCTACAAGGCTCTACCTACTTCAATAGGATTGATCTTAAAAGTGGCTACCATCAAATAAGAATAGTAAATGAAGATATCCTAAAGACCGTGTTTGGTACAACGTTTTGCCTTTATGAATATCTAGTCATGCCTTTTGGCTTGACTAATACACTAGCCACGTTCAATCATTTAATGGAGAAAAGATTTAGACCCTACCGCAAATTCATTGGAGTGTTCCTTGATGATATCATCATCTACTCCAAGTTCTTGGAGGAACACAAGAAACCTCTCCAGGTGATTTTTCAAGCATTGAGGGAGAACAAGCTTTTCATCAACTAAAAGAAAAGAGAAATTTTCCTTCAAGAGATTCAATACTTAGGTCATATTATCTCTCAAGAAGGTATCCATATCGATCCATCAAAGTTGGAGGTATTAAAATCATGGGCTAACCCAAGGAATCTACATGAGCTAAGAATCTTTATTGGTATGTGTGCATACTATAGACGCTTCATAGAAAAATTCTCTCAAATAGTAGGACCATCACATGACTTAACAAAGAAGAATGTTAAGTACTCATGGACTGCTAAGGAGAAAAATGCTTTTGACAAGGTCAAAGAGAAGCTTACCTCCCATCCAATCCTTATGCTTCCTGATCCCTTAAAGCTGTTTGATGTCCAATGTGATGCTTGTGGTAATTGCCTTGGAGCAGTCTTGCTTCAAGAAGGGCATGCCATAGAATATGAGAGCTAAAGGCTCAATACGGATGAATGGGTCTTGGGCACTTATGAGAAAGAGCTTTTGGATGTTCTACATGCCCTAGACACATGGAAGCACTATGTATGGGGACTCCCTTTATTTTACCAACAGACCACCAAAGTCTCACAAGTACTTCATGACGCAAACCAAGCTTTTCGACAAACAAATGAGGTTGGACAAATTTTCTTTCGCAATTGTATTTTCATATTGCTCATATTTTTGGTAAGCACAATCAAGTGGTCGATGCACTTTACGACGACCTATAACATTCAATGCACTAGTAACTTGTGTGTCGCGAAAAATGACAACATAGTGAGCATTTCATTAAGAACAAGTTCCGGTCCTAATGAGCATAGAGAGAGTACTTAGTTTGAGAAAGTAACATAGCAATTTACACCTAGCTAGTTTGGCATAGACAATACTTGAAAAGAGAGAGAAATAGAACAATTGACAACAGTTGAGGACCGGATTTACATGGAGCCGGTCCCCCCTCCAAAAAGGCTTTGTATTATAGCTTCTCCCATCAAAGGAGACTTTTTTACAATACAATCTTTGTGATCCTTGACAAAATTCGTTGGTGCAATGAAGATGGAAGCTTCATGCACCTAATTATGCTTGCAAAACACACCTAGTAGGCTTAGCCTCAGCCCCAAGACCTCACACACCTTCAAAGATGGTGAGAACTACCAAGGAATGAGAAAAGATTGAGAGGAAGAAGATGTATCTTACTAGAAAGAAGTATTATCCTCACATAATCACTCTAATAGAATAGCTTAGGTTAGTAACTAGCATGGTAGAGCAGATGAGCATGCCATTGAAGCTTGGCTCTTGGTTGGATTTGCATTCCATAGCCAAGAGGTGTTGGTGTAGGCCTCTACTTCTCAATGCTTGGAGAAGGAGATGGAGTTCCTGCTCAACACATGAGTAGTGTGTGTGTGTGTGTGTGTAGCAAAATTGGTTAGTGTAAAAATGCCAACCTCTCTCTCTCTCTCTCTCTCTCTCTCTCTCTCTCTGTTGACCCCTCTTCCCAAATGCTCTTGCTAGCTTCCCATTGGCTCTTGCAAAGCTTAGCCAATATCAATTAAGAAGCATAGTTGATAGCCTTGTGACAAGTGTCCCCCTTTCCCCTTTTGTGAGAGCTTTAAGTAATTGAAATAATTTAATTAAACTCTCATTGGACATTTTTGTCTTCTGAATGGCCTCTAACTAGGTCAATATTAAGGCCACAAAATGAATCTCTATAACAAATCGGGGTCAAATGTGGTCAAGCATGGAATTTGTTGTCAAATCAAGTGAAAATGAAATAATGCATGTGAACGGGCTGTAAAACTCATCAAATGGCCAAATATAGACCAAAATTGGATTTCGTGTCAGAAATCAGACTCTATGTGTGCGACCTCGCTCAAATTTGGTGTAATCGGGCAAACTCGGACTCTCTGGGCGTATCCACACTAAAGTGTGCCTAACCTTTTTGATGGAGGAGAGTTTGGCTCTGAACAGATTTTTGGGTTCACTCGGGTAATATCCTTCAGCTCTAGAGAGGATTGGCTATAATAGATTCTTTCCTTTGAAATGAACCATTCTTTCTTATCTATCATTGGACGCACTTCTATGAGTTGGCATGTGGGCTGCTCAAACACTAGTTGACCCTTTTTGTACAGTTTCCCTTTTTGGTCTACATAGTGTGCATATGAATTATGTGTACCATACAATGCTAACATAATTCTGTTCGATGTGTCCTTTAGACTCGTGAATGATTGCACACTGTGGCAGTGGATGCAGAATCATTTGCAAACCTAACAGTCTTTTCAACATTTGGTGATATGTGGACATCTTGACCAAATTCATGCAAGAATTTTGTTGTTCCAAGAATCAATTTTAAGCTTTTCAGGTGCCTATGCATCTTTATGCTGATTTTGAACTTACAGTGTTTTTACTCGTGCTTCTAATGGTAATGCAAAATCATTTGATTGCATTAAAAGTGACGAATTAGATGCACTTACATCGAGATTCGCATTTCCAACTTTCTCAATGCCTTGCTTGTTGGCAGTTGATGTGTCCTTGTTGTCTGAATTTCTTAGACAATCTTCAAAAAAATTTCCACCTTTTCATCCACAATCTGAGCAATACGCCATGACTGGTGGTATTTCATTTGGTTCTGTCATGTCAAGATCTTGCTAAGAAATTTCTGCTTCTATGCTTGCCAAGTTATCGGCATCTTCTTTTAAAACACTAAGCATCAAGCTGTAGATTGCTCCATCTTGACCTTTGTATCATCTTTGGCTTTGTTCTCCAATTAGATTGGCTTCTATTGGCTAATCTATTGGATCTTGCAATTCTAACTCTCGACTATAGATATGACCACTGTAATCCATGTACAATGACTCTTATTGCATATGCACCAATTGTATGTTTTGTTGGCTTGTACAGATTTCTGGATAAACACTTGGGTTGACTTTTTGAACTTCTATCTGCACTTCATCTTTAAGCTTGCAATACCTCGTGCCACTGATGTCTGTGAACATTTGGGAGTTCTCTGAATCTTGCTTTACTCTGATCAACAGGATCTTGGCTCCTGTGTTGCTTTTGCTGCTAATCCAGTATCTATGGCCTTCTGAATCTACATATAAGACTTTATCTCCATTGTAGCCATACAGTTGTAGAATTTGCTCTGTTGCAGTTGTACCTGTGTTGCTAATATTACTAGCTTGCTTTGCTATACTTGAATTCTCAGCTCGATTTGAGTCCACGTTGGCTGGTTCTGTAAAAACTGTCTCCTAGCAGATTTTGGTATCGATTATCAAAATTTTTGCTGCCTGTACTAACCTAATTTTCAATCACATGTGAGTTGTGCCCCTATTCGTCGGATTAGAAGCTAATTTGCAGTGCAATTACTTGCACTTGCCAATTTCTAGCATACCAAATGTTGAAATTTGCCCGCCGCTCAATCGACTTTGAGTTGATCTTTTTGCTCGTTTTTTCGGTTGACCTGGTTCGCTTTGCACGGTGTAATTTTATCGGCTTTGCTTTTTTTGGCTTGTTCGCCTTTGCGCGGCTTGTTCAATTTTTTCTTGGTTGTTCTTCTCGACTTCTGCTCGTTTTGTGCCGTGTAATTTTCGACGGTGTGCGACTCTTCCAGCTTTGCTTTTTTGCTTTTCAAGGTCTTTCTAGCTCTTTGGACGACTTTCTTTTTATTTTTCTTAATATTTAGTCACATTTTGAATTTTCTAAATTTTTTGATATTTTTGGAAAGTTTTGATTTTTAATGAATTTTCTAATTTTTACAAATTTTTTAAAAGATTTTATGAATTTTTTTTATTTTTTGGTGATTTTTTTAGTCAATTTATGATTTTCTATGAGCTGTTATAAATTTTCTACAATTTTTATGATTTATCTATGACTTTTTTTATTTTTTGTGATTTATTTGTAAATTTTTGGATTTTTTTGCAAATTTTTTTTGAGGTTTTTATTTTTTGCAACTATTGTTTCTGAAATTTTAATTCCTTTTTTTAAGCATTTTATGTGTTTTTTATTTTTTATGAATTTTTTGGTATGTTTTTCTATTTCTATTTTTTTATTAATATTATTTTATTTTAATTTTCTAAAGATTTTTTTATTTTTAATTTGATTTGTGGATTTTTAAATTGTTTTTTTTATAATAATTAAAATAATGCAAAACAAAAGATAAAAATTTTAAAAACTTACCTGCTTACCTGGCTTGCAGCAGCGTTGAGTGCGCGAGTTTTGTACGCGTGACGTGCAGGCCTGGGTCTTGTGCGCAAGCAGAGGGAAGAGAGAGGGAGTGTACGAGCTCTAAGGAAGTAGAGGGGAGTGGCAGGGTGTGGGTGTGTGTGTGTATGTTGACTCTCAGATTTCAAGGCGTGCCCGCTGCCACCAATCATGGAGAGAGAGAGAGAGAGAGAGAGAGAGAGAGAGAGAGAGAGAGAGAGAGAGAGAGAGAGAGAGAGAGAGAGAGAGAGAGAGAGGGAGAGAGAGAGAGAAAGGGCACACAGTCCAAGGCTCCAAGCCACGAGGCAGAGAGAGAAACACGGTCGCTTATGGGAGCAAATCACAGAGAGAGAGAGAGAGAGAGAGAGAGAGAGAGAGAGAGAGAGAGAGAGAGAGAGAGAGAGAGAGAGAGAGAGAGAGAGAAAGAGAGAGAGAGAGAGAGATGTCAACAGAGGCTGTGGGGCAGAGAGAGAGAGCTGGTCTGGGGGGTGTGTGTGCATGTGTGTGACTGCAGATGAAGACAAAGTGGTCCAGGGAGACATTAACCACGGCCTAGCGCGGAGTACGGGACAGCGGAGAGAGAGTAGAGAGAAAGTGTGTCGTCTGGCAGAGAGCACGCGAGAGAGAGTGTGAGTGTGTATGTGTGAGTAAAAGACAAAAAGGGAGAGAGAGGAGGTCACGCTAAAGATTGCAGCGGGGAGAGAGAGTGAGAGGGGGATGAGAGAGAATATAAATGAGCACGCTTTTAGAGTGAGGGAGAAGAGAGAGGTTACAAATAATCGGACCTTTGGGGAGAGGGGAGTTAGAGAGAGAGAGAGAGAGAGAGAGAGGAGTGTGTGTTGGGGTGTGTTCACACGAAGCGAGAAAGATGTCGGCCAGTGGGAGAGAGAAGAAGAAGAAGAGTATTTTAATGTCGTAGGAAGCTATCCCAAGAGACCGTAAAGATCTATCCAACAAGGAGAAACACGATGGGAGAGCGCTCATGCGCCGGAAGGCACGGCTCGAAATTATTCGCTTTATCCAAAGCCGCTCGAATTTTGACCGCTGAGTTGAGTCCACACCACCGTCGAACTTTGCCAGGACGTGCGACCAAGCTTGAGATCAACCGCTGGCGCTCGTCAAAACAAGTTTTTTCAATTTTTAATTTTCTTAATGCTTAAAAAAGCCAAATTTAGTCTGAAAATTAGCGGAAAACATTAAAATTCACCCAAGAATCCAAAATATCATCCAAAAATTGTCAAAAAATCCAAAACATTCTCGAAAAATTCTATAAATCTCTAAACATCTTTGGCAATCACAAATGAACACTTTTGATACGCAAAAGCATATAAAAAATAGCAGTTTTTATCGAAAATGCAATTTACGACAAAATCAACAATCTGAACCCCTAAAATAGAGAAACGCTCAAAACTCGACCATGGAGGACACAAATGCGATCAAAATGATGCCGTAAATACGCACACAAAACAGCTCATAAAGATCACAAGATATCAATTTTTTTATGGAATTAAGCAAAAATTACCCAAAAATACAAAAATTATCCGAAAAATACTTTTTTTTTGTGAAAATTCTCTCCACATAGGGGATAAGTGCAGCCAAATAAAATCACAAAAAGCACATCAATTCAATTGCCAAATAGTTTGATCAATAAAATCCAAACTAAGCAATTAAATCGGTGAAATTAGCGGCAAAATTAGGTCAAAATTTGACGCATTTGGAGTGTGTAAATTCTTGTTTTGATCTCAAATACACAGCAATTAATCATTACACACATCAAACATGTAATAAAAAATTGAATTAATAATGTACTTTAAGCACTTTTTAGGCACACACACACACACACACACTAATAATTGGCAGTTTTTACCAATCTTTAGGTGCGCACACAAAAGGGTTAATCTTGTCGAAATTGCAATGTGATTTCACAAATCTCTAGTTGGGCATGACCGCAACACAAATCAATCATCACAATTTCGCCGCTAGTTTGTGCACCTAAAAATTAAGCACACATTGATTTTTAGGTACACAAACAAGGGCAAAATAGTGTACACACACCTAAAACTAAGCATACACACACTCAATTAGAATGCACACACACACTTGATCTTAGAGCGCGCACACTTGCAATTGATCATTCAAGCATGCAATTAGTGCTACAAGAGGAGCGCACGGTTGCCCTGCAAAATGCCACAAAATAACACGATGCAATCCATAAAATAGACTAATCAACATACCTGGAAAGTCTCGTAGCACAGAATCGAAGCCATAAGCGAACATAGAGAGAGCAAGAGTGAGATAGCGCACGTGCAGGCGCACCTCCTAGAGTGGAGTGCTACGCCAGCACGACGAGAGATGAGAGGAGAGAAGAATACACAAACACTGGGTGCAATCTCCCCCTGTGCAAGAGTGGCCATTTCCCTCTTGCACGTATTTCATTTATAGATTTCTTAAATGGTCAAATTGAGTACAAACTGGCCGGCCGGTCATAAATGGCCAAAGCTCATAAAGAGCACTTGAATAATCAAATAAACATAAATATAATATCCTTTTGCAATAGCCTAGCTCGGTCAAGTCTTTTTCACCTGCCAGCTGCAATAAATAATAAAATATCAATTCCATAACATACCTCTCCGTTGGAAAGCAACTGTCCTCAGTTGCAAATATAAGAAATCTGCAAACGATACTTGTTTTAAAAAAAAAGATTAGAAATTTGTGTCAAAAAATAGCATATAGTAAAATAAATGAAACTAAACAATATTACTTATGCCTGCCGTCATCCACATACTACCTATTCTAGTGTCCCATATCACTAGAATAAGCAGTATATGTCATACCCTGATGAATCAGGATATCATTGGTCACACTCGTCATTGTATAAATCAATTCTCATCAATCTCAAGTTCACTTCCATAAATACTATCGCGACAGGAAATCATCATATACCAATTCCAAATCCAAATTCAAAATATCTTTCATTTTCTATACCCGGGTAACAAAATCATACCATTTGTAGTGGTGGCCAGCCACTGCAGCATGATTTTGTGATCGGTGTTGCCTAAATCGGGGAATCTACACCAATAAGACGTGCTGCCTAAATTGGCGAATCTGCACTAATGCTGCTTACATCGGCGTATCTGCATTTGATATTGCTTAAAAGTCACGAATTTGTTATTTATCAATGTGCTGCCGAAATCGACGGATCTGCACCAAGATGAGTATCTACACACTGCCTAAATCGGCGAATCTGTGTGTCCGTGACCAATGGACTAGGCTAGGCATAGAAAAAAGTGAGAAATAAATGACCTGTTTGATATGAAATTGGAATAGATTGGAATGTGGAAGCATGTACCAAATCTTAGCGATCATCGCACACCAACTGAGCTCATGTAAGTAGTGGTATGAGTAAAGAGTCCAATCAAAGAAAGTAGAAGCCATGACATTAGAAACAATGGATTCAACAACATAAGGAAGTTTTGTCTTCTTAAAAGCATAAGGAAAAATTCTTGCATGTTGCAAAGGTTCTTGGGTATGCATAGGGATGTGAGGATGTCTACAAAAAGACTCACTCAAAAGAATTTAAATATAATAAACATTTAATTTATTAAACCATTATTAAACTAGATGATTTGCGCATAAGCAGATGTGGTGAAGGGTGGAAGAATTTGGAGGGGCCAAGATAAGAGAAGAGATGGGATAACCCCTTTGTGGAATCAGATAATGTTACTTATAGGCCTAAAGATACCTAGAGAGATTGTATTTATCAAGGAGAATTGTAATGATGTTTCAGGGGGGGGTATTATCAAAATGTATTAAGCAATGTCATACCCGGAGCTTGATATGTGAACATTGTATGTAGACTTATCTGCAAACTTTTGAAAAAAAACAAAGCACTAAAAACAATTTTGTGTTAAATTCAACAACAATCTAATTATACATTGAATTTACGTGGCCAAAAAGCTGGAATATCTAGAGTCTATTGATTTAAAAACTGATAATTTGAGAGAGAATTTGTACAAAATGGGAACGATCATAGTAATAGACATACAAGGGACATGCCATGTTAACAGTGAGAAGTTGACATGAGTGTGTGATATATCTGCTTACCATTGGCATTAAAAGTGGAATCATAAGGCACAAAGAGTGTGTGTAACTAAAATTTAGATAGAGTCGTTTGAAAAGAATGCTAAATAAACATAGAACACAATTATGAACATTGTAATAACAGTAGCAAGAACCTATCGAGTGTATGAGTAGGTGCAAGACAACTTGTGCTCAAACAGTTTTGAAGCACTTAATTGTGGTTGAAAGTTCCATCAAAAGACTGTTTTCGACTCAGTGACCATGTTCAACTAGAATGAGCAAAGTTGCTCGGGATAAGCTGCAATTTTGAGGGCGGTTAAGGTAGCACACTGATGTCCAAGTTATATATGAGCCATGTCTTTTGTGTTTTTTTTTTCACATACCAGGTAGATGTGTGTCGCTATTCTTTTTTTTTTTTTTGGGTGCAATTAGTGGCTTATTATACATTGAATAGTTATAAAAAATATAACATGATTGACGTGAATTATCACAACATAACAATAGGGGGATGGTGGGGGTTGTGAAGAGAGTGAAATGAAATGAAATTTTATAGTAACCGTCACTAAAATACCAAAATTACCTACGAAAATAAAATGAAAAACTTTTTGTGGATCTAATCCAATACCTTGGTATAAAAATAAAATGAATTACAATAAAAGACTAAAACTAAGTCTGAAATCATCAGATGAAATGTAGCCGCATCGTCGTGAATGTCCGATCGTGCATTGTCAGGGAAAGTATTGCATTGGAGTCGTAATGGGATGGGTAAGAGTGTGAGAGAGAAGAAATGAAGTGTTATATTAACTGTCTCCTAGTGCGTATGGGACCAAAACCATACAAGTCTTATAGATTTAAAACAATGTTCATATAAAAAATTAAATGAAGTAAAGTAAAACAAAAATGAGCATCAATATGAAGATGGCTGATGCCATGCGTTGTCTGAGGAGATATTACATCGATCGCCTGCAGAGCTTCATCAATGCCCACTTCTGTACTTAGTCGTAGCGAGACTATAAGAGTGCCTTTCCAGGGGCTCCTTAAGTCCCATTAATAACCCAAAATTGCTCATGCTCACACGCTTCCTCATCATGGCCTGCATCGATGCTCGTCATGAGTACTGTTGAGATTCTGGTAAGCTGTGAGCTTCGCGCAAAATAATCGGTTATACTTGCATTGTGTTGGCGTGCCCGCCTCCCGCACATTATTGCACTCATCTGAGTCTGAATGCCGTATGAAGTCACCGTCGCAACCTCGGATTATTGAGGCTCGACTGTGCTCCTCCATGTCCCGCTGCAGCGTTGGATATTACGTGAGAGAGAGAGGAGGTGATGCAAAACACACAGACAGTGATGTGTGGGAATCTACAAGCTTTCCAAAATGAATAACGTGACAACTACACCGATGGTCAACACGGTAGGAGCGACAGAATTGCAGCTCATCTTCGATATGAGGTGGCGGGGGTGTGGGACTGCAGGGCAAGCCGAGGAGAGAATTGCATAGTGGGGTGAAGCTATGGCCAGTACAAAGTGGATGGGGTTTTCATCAACTGCCATGCCTCTTGGAGGGGGGTAAACAAGTGATAGCGCAGACAGTGATAGTGCAGACGGTTCTCAGCTCTTGCCCCCCGAAGCTTGGCCGATTGGAACCAAACAGCAACCACTGCGCCATAGCAGTTGCATGCCATACTGCATTCAGCATGAGTAGGGAGTCCAAACTGGGTGTGTGCGTGCCTTGTGTAGTAAACGAGGGGCAAAGGGAGAGAGTTGCATGCACCTAACGTGGGGTAGAGAAAAAGGTGCGCGGAGAACTGCTCAACAAAGAGAGAGAAATCAAACAGCTCAAGCTAACTGAAGTGGGTGGGTGAGAGGCAGCGGCATGATAGGGGTGTGTGTGTTTGTGTGTGTGTGTGTGTGGGGATTTACAACCAATTTGGAGTCCACATGCAGCAGAGAGCAGACCGAGAAGAGTGGTAGCTGATGGCAGCTTTTGTGTGGGTGTCAGTTTTGACGGCCAGTGAGAGAGGGTAATTTGATGGCGGTCGTGGAGAGAGAGAGGGTGTTTTGTGGCTGCATCAGTTAAGGATATGTTTCAGAGTAATTTTTGGACCTCTAGTCTAATGGTTAAAAGTGGGGCCACTTGGGGTACGCCTTGAACGACCCTGCAACACTAAAGGGAGCCGCAGGTCGTCACAGCCAGTTCGTGGGTGTGCACAAGCGTGGGTTTTTTTTCTTCTTTTTTTTTTGGTTGGGTGCAACTGCATGCGAGTGGGTGGTGGGTGAGAGCGGACAGGTGAGTAGTTGCGCTCACTTTGTGTGAGTATGAGAGCACCCATCACCTATACCACAGTTCAACGTTATGCAGGAAAGGAGTGAGAGGGATTAAAAAAAACAAAAAAAAATTCCACCAGTGTTTACTTCTTGTGCATAACGGCTGCATGCAGCCCGCGTGAACTCGTAGTTGGAATACATGGGGGTAAGCATAGTGTACTGCTTCATCATTCGGACCTGCTTCTTGGAAAGCTTCAGTTGCTTGAATGTAGATTTTTGCAAGGCTTGGATCATCTCGAGCGGCTAGGCTTTCCTTCAACTTTCGGTTGCTTTACTGCACTCTGGCTCCTCGAAAGCCAACGTCGAAGAGTCCATTGCAACACAACAAGGCAATGCAAATTGTAATGCTTTATCAAGTCACATGATGACGTCGGAGCAAAACTACTGAGGGTAGTGGCATCATCGCTACTCTATCGCCCATCGCAAGAGCTGCACTATGTGCTGTCTCTATTTTTATATATAAAATTAAGGTATCCTTCACCTTTGGAGGTTCTTGTGCTTGTAGCCCTTAGTCATTTATCCCTTAGAATTTGATCTTGACCTCCACTCATCACAGTAGTTCCTTGAGACATCTAGGATTCCTTACCGACTCCTTCTACCTCCCGTTCCTCGAAAACTCCAACTACTTCTGCTTCATCTCCTCACTTATTCGATCTATGTTAGTGTATGTATGCTACTATTATGTTAACTAGTTTTATCGATATATTTATTTGATGTGCTTATCAAATAAATTATCGTACTTCTACTATCTAATCGAATCTTTAATATTAATCACAAATTAATGAAAGATCAACGTTAAAGTCTTCAAAAATTTTGCCAGAATCAAAAAGAGATCAAACAACAAAATTTAATGGAGTAGAAAGAATTGAAAAAAAAACTTATCTGTAGTGCAAAATTTGCAAGAATCTATGTTCTTGGGAAGCAAATCATAGAACTTTTCTCGGATACCCAGTTGTGGATTCCTTTGATTTGTTTGTAACCAAGAGCGTGGCCTTGTGCTCTGATACCACTGCTACAAGCGGAGCGCGCGGTTGCCCTGCAAAATACCCAAAAATAACACCATGCAATCCATAAAATAGACTAATTAACATACCTGGCAAGTCTCGTAGCACAGAATCGAAGCCATAAGCGAACAAAGAGAGAGCAAGAGTGAGATAGCGCACGTGCAGGTGCACCTCCTAGAGTGGAGTGCTACGCCAGCACGGCGAGAGAGGAGAGGAGAGAAGAATACACAGACACTGGGTGCAATCTCCCCCCGTGCAAGAGTGACCATTTCCCTCTTGAACGTATTTCATTTATAGATTTCTTGAATGGTCAAATTGAGTACAAATTGGCTGGCCGGCCGGTCATAAATGGCCAAAGCTCATAAAGTGCACTTGAATAATCAAATATACATAAATATATTATCCTTTTGCAATAGCCTAGCTCGGTCAAGTCTTTTCCACCTGTCAGCTGCAATAAATAATAAAATATCAATTCCATAACAATTAGATCAATTAGGCACACAATTAGCAACACACATTCACCAATTAGCAATTGAAACTTGTCAATTTCATACGCCACCAAATTTGGAAAATTTTGGCATTATGAGGCATGAAAACGAACAATCCAAAAATTTTCATGACATCATAGCATGAACATTGCATTGGTATTGACATTACATTGCATCATTCTGGAGTCTTTACACAATTCTACACATGTTTAGATTCTAGGGAGGTTGAGAATACCACCTTGATTACCTTTCCTATGAAGATCGATTGAATGGTTGAAATCTTCAATCCTTCGTAGCAAATTAGTGTGTAAGCTAGCAAAATTAGTGAAATTATCAAGGGGTTAGTGTGAAATTAGAGTGTGTAAACACACAATTGGCAAGATACGGTGAAAAATTAGGGAATAATGAACACATTGCTTCATGCACACACATCAAAAATCCACAAAAACATAAAGACACAAAGTGAAATTAGTGAGGACACACATCCGATTATGACACAATTACAATAGCATAGGCCATTGTCCCCGGCAACGGCGCCAAATATTGGAGGTCCCATCGTTGCATAGCTCCAATGACCAACAAAATTATCAATCTGGAGGGATGAGCTACCCGGCTAGGGCATGGAAACACTCACACGATTAGTGAGCTAATCACGGCAACACGATTGGAGGGATGAGCTACCCGGCTAGGGCATGGAAACACTCACACAATTAGTGAGCTAATCATGGAAACACGAATGGTTGGCTCTATGAGGTGAGCTTCTCGGCCTATGGAGGAGCTAAACCACAATGATGGGCAATCTCTACATCCACTTTCCTTCACCTCCAATCAACCCAATCACACACATTAACGATTGCAAGACGCACACAACACTAGCCCTATCATGCAACGCACTAATCGCAAGCACACACACACATAGATCTATAGAGCACCACACTTCAATCAAACCTACATGCACACACAAGAAAAAGAGGGCAATCACACAGGATTAGAGAGGGATTAATCACTAATTAGTTACAATCTAGCTAATCAAAGCATCATTAGCAATCACAAGAAGCATGAGCAAGGCATAGTGGAAGAGAATTAAGCATTAACCAAGTCACATGAGCAAGGAGAAGCTCAAGGACTCCATAGCCACACACCTCAAGAGCTCTCACCAAAGAGTTCTCTCAACAAAGGAGCTTGAGAACCCTAATTTCTTTTACACATTGCCTTATATACCTAGGGTAAAAATATGCAATGTCCGGGTGCCTAAGGACTTTAGAGCTCTGCCACTTACTAAATCTGCAACCTAGGTACACTAACTGACCTATTCTTTATAGCTTGGAACTCCCATTGTGTAAGGTCTCTGACCCCGATCAAAAAGAGCACCCTTGTACCATGAACTGAATATAATAGAATAAGTTACTATTTTTTTTCTCTAGTTCTGTCAGTGCCATGATGTTTAGAATGTTTTAAATCTCCGAAATGTGAATTAAAATAATTTTTGTAAAAGAATTCCAAAAATAGTAAGTTTTTGGTCACCCGACCCGTCCAGTTCTTATCGTCTCGAAAAACTGCACCCGTACCCCGAATTTCAAAAAAATGCATTTTCGGACCCCGGGGGCTGCTAAATATGGCAGGTACTCGGGCCAGTACGCCTTAGTTAGAGATTGCTATAGCAATTTTCGGCATCAAAATCCGACTCGTATGACCCGTTTTAGCCTAGAACCAATTTTCCTAAAAATTGTCCGGGGAGATACCGGGGGCCCGAGACTGTGTGGGAACAAGTTCCAGCCCACTCCAGATCAGCTTTAGCAGCTAGGGGACGCCCTCTTGCTTTGTGGGAGTCCTGGGAGAGTTTCCAAGCCAGTAACTAAGTCTACGAGTCAGTTAAACTAGCCAATCTGACACTTGGTGAGTAGGCAACTAGACTTGCCAATACAGTGAACTGAGTGCTCCTCCAGATGCTAATAGCAGGGCTGGTCGATTTTCAGCCTGTAGGAGCCTATTTAAAGGCATGCACACACACACACACACACACACACACACACACACACACACACACACACACACACACACACACACACACACACATATGCTCACACACACACAGTGCACACACACACACCTACACACACTCTGGGAAGGTGCTGCCGGAACACACACCTTTTGAAGGAGAAGCAAGGAGGGAGGTGCTGTCGAATTCTCGCCTCAAGAAGCTCGATTAGATCAGAGAATCGAGAGGATTGTCATCCCTTAATCACGGTAACCACGATCTAATTAATGCTTTCTGCAAATCCTTTTCATTACCATCTAAATTTCTCGTCTATTATGCTTATTCCTAGTCGTAATTCTCTATAATCACTCTCTAAATTCTCCTTAACCATATTCGATTATGTAATCATCATCCCATAGCTGAATTATCAGCCATTCATCACTCTTAATTAATGATTAGTGTACGATTATTAGAATTTCTCTCTCTAGGTAGCATAGAAATTAATCGGTAAGCTGGTAATTGTGTAGATTGATGAGAATCACTCTTTCTATCACGCATTAATATTGTAGCTGATTTAGATCCATCTCTGCTATGCATTAAGATATAATTAAGGTAAGATTAATCTGTCATTAAGTCTCTAAGAGGTGGTTTTTCTCACACCTATGCATGCAGTGATTCTGCACCCTCTAATTGCTAGGAAAGAGATTAATCGTGCTTAATTCATCTCTCTGGTAATTCCATTAGTGAAATCCTATTATTCTTAATCATGTAAGCCGAGTAATTATCTTTAGAGCCGGTTCCCATAGGATTATGTGTCATCCATAATGATTGCTATATGGAAAAATCTAAACCTCTCATGTAGCAAGCATTGTTTGATGTTGTTAATCTATCATTTGGTTTTTTATGACACTTACGGACATTAGCTCTTTTCCCCAAGTTAATTACTTAAATTAGTGAGTTTAAAATGGCCCCGGTTAAGAGGACTCGCTTTGGTGGAGCCCACGACCACGAGGCAGGAACGAGCAAGGTGAACGGAAAGGGAAAAGCTCCCATGGAGGAACAAATACCGGCCATCTCACGGGCCATCGACGAAGAAATGGAAGAGGTAGATCATAATTTCGTTCAAGTTGTTTAATTTAACATTGCACACGTTTAGTTAGGAATGAAAATATCCCCAAACATGTTGGAGAAATTTGACGGAAACCTCGGCATTGAATTCATTGTACATTAAGTTCTAAAGTAGGAAGGAAATGATTGATGGGTATGCTGGTTGCAATTAGGAAAGAATGCCTGCTAGGGAAAATTTAGCTCGACATGTTCATTTTATTTCCAATGTTGAATCAGTCCTGACCCCCCTACTGATCACAGGGGGTAGAGTTCCTTGTTAAGGGCACTTGAATCCACGACTTGCTTTCTATGCGGTGGATACCCACGACTTGCTTTCTATGCGGTGGGAACCCACGTCTTGCTTTCTATGCGGTAGGAGTGTCCATGACGTGCTTTCTATGCGGTGGACATACCTAGTTGTATGGGCAATTAGGTGACAACGGGAGGAGTGAACTCTCGCTGGAGGGGGGATGTTGTACCTCCAGAGCATTGGAACTTTTATGAATAAGTTTGAGTAGAATTTTTACTAGAATTCTGTCTTGGTGTTGTTTGCAATACTGGTTGAAGGGCTGTATTAACGAACAATGTGATTTGGAATTAAACAAGGAATCTTTATGTTGAACAACCTTTGTGGTAGTAATTAGGTCACACAAGGAAGTGTGAGTGTGGGGGTGGAAAGTGGGGGCTTGGCTCAGGTTGTCAATGCCTACGAGATGGGTGGTCCCGATTGGTCGGGAACTCTCTGTCCCCATAGTGCTTATTCGATATTAGTAATGCTCATTGCCCCTAGAGTGGGGAATTCTCGAGAGTACATGCCTCTGAAACATGGGGAAAAAGGCACTCAAGGTTTCTCTCCTCTTGGAAGGTGGGTCTTAGGATCGCTAGATAGCTCAAGTACGCTTCCCCTACGAGGTGGAGCTAGATCTCCCTGCTAGCAGGCTCGAACTCGATTCACTTTGTGATGAGAGATCGTCCGCTAGTCGAACCCTGAACCATTTTGTTTGCTTCCGCAATAGATCTAGTGGCCACCGGGTTCACCATCAGATCCGCCATTGGAAACGGTGGGGTGGGGACCTCACACCTGGTATCAGAGCCTAGGTTAGACTGGGAAATAAAGTCGTATTGTTTGAACATTTAAAAGGAACTGAAAGTATATAGGTAGTTGATCCGAATTCCTTGCATTGGTGTTGCAAGAAGACCTCGTGCTCGAATATCGGAAGTTCCAAGTGTTTGAGGTTATTTATGAGCAAGCTCGAAGATCCCCAGTTTACCTGTTCAGGCGTGATGTCATGGAGATAATGTTGAAGGCTTATACGCCACACTCCACTCGCATTGATAGAGGATGGGAACTTGATTGGACATCTCCAGGAGGGGTTTACTACATCAACGCTCGGAAGCTAGGATGCCTGGCTACCGACTTGAAGAAGATACGTTGGGGAGAAGAGTTGAGAGTAATAGAGATATTCTACTTAGTGCCTACACGATTGGACCAGACTATTTCAGACAACTCCAATCAAACCGTCAACGACTGGCTTTTGGAGAAGGTCACCAATGTGATCCCAGTGAACCGAGTCAAAACCTTTGCACTACGAGAGGCTATTCATATTAGCAACGCCCACACAGCGACGCTCAAAATAAAAATTCCCGGCGTCGCTATGAGCGTCGCAAATTTCTTTGTAAATTTACGACGCTCATAGCGACGCCGGCTGGGCTAAAAAAATAACCGAGCGCGCCCAAAAACTCAGATCTCGGATCTGAGTTTTTCGGCGCCCTCAAGCAAGGAGCAGGTAACTCTCTCCCTCTCTCTCTCTCTCTCTCTCTCTCTCTCTCTCTCTTTTTCTTCTCCACACACATACACACACACACACACACACACACACGAGGAGAGGAAGGAGAGCCAGGTATGCTCCTTCCCTCTCCTCATTATCATGTTCCCTTCCCCTCTTTCTCTCTCCCTCTCTCTCTCTCTCACACACACACATAGTGTTTTTGAGAGAGAGAGAGAGAGAGAGAGAGAGAGAGAGAGAGAGAGTACAAACATTAAAAAAAACGCACACACATACATAAACAAAGAATGCACACACACATTGAGAGAGGAAAAGAGAGAGAGAGCATGCATAAACAAAAAATGCACGCATTGAGAGAGGAAAAGAGAGAGAGAACATGCATAAACAAAAAACGCACACATTGAGAGAGGAAAAAAGAGAGAAAACATGCATACGATCCAAAAAAACGCACACACATTGAGAGAGAAAGAGAGAGAAACTAATTTAACGTCGTAGGAAACTAATTAAAATTAAAAGACCTAAAGATCTAACCGACGAGGAGTTGAACTCAAGACCTATTATTCAAGAGGGAAATGGCATAATCAATCTATCATACTTGGCATGGGTGATAGAAAGGTTATACCATTTATCTCTTTTTATTGGCACACACATCCACACACGCGCACACACACAAGAAGAAGAGAGTTATAACGTCGTAGGAAACTATCTTAAAAGACGTAAAAGATTAGGTTAGATGTAGACTTACGTTAAATTAGATTTAGGTTTATTTAAGTTAAATTAGATTAGATTTAGGTTTATTTTTAACTAGATTTACGTTTATTTACGCTAGATTTAGATTTACGTTATATTAGATTAGATTTAGGTCTCCGTAGACTGCGATGCCTGCATGAAGCGGGTGAAGAAAGCCCTCAATGGAATATAGAGTATTGCTGCCTTCACTCATGGTGGGCTCAGTCGATCCAAAAGTACTGGTGAAATGTCTTCAAAAGATAGGGAAGAAGGTGGATCTTCAGGGCGGCAAGAGTCACTACATCCCCGACACAATGACCATCTAGACAACCTCTAGTCATTCAACAGCAACTTCAAAGTTAGTAACAAGAGCAAGAACGGTCTAAAGGGCCAATTCCTGTCGTCAGATGTGGATGGAGATGAGGTAGCGTCACCGCCGGAAGTTAACTCTCACATCTTTAGTGATGAGAATGCCAACTCTTGCCGAGTTATGTGAAAAATTATGTGTTAAATCAGTTTTAAGGTTCTTATAATCCCTGTTAGTTTAGTTCTTTGTTTTTAATATAACATAATTTACGTTAGATTTAGATTTATGTTATATTATATTAGACTTAGGTTTATTTAGGTTTACCCACACACACACACACACACAAGAAGAAGAGAGTTTTAACGTCGTAGGAAACTATCCCAAAAGACGTTAAAGATTAGGTTAGATGTAGACTTCCGTTAAATTAGATTTAGGTTTATTTTTAGTTAGATTTACGTTTATTTAGATTTACGCTTATTTACGTTAGATCGAGTCCACGCAAGAATTACTTACGGTTTAGGGTTTAGAGTTAGACGAACAGTGAAAAGATCTACTGTGAAAAGATGTTAAGATGCTGTGAAGTGCTACAGCTAGAGAAGAGGCAAAGGGGTTTTGTCCACTACATGCAGTATCATGTAGACGTGGGTCTGTAGATTTCTTGTACCCACAAATATAGGTATTGACCAATAAAGACGAGATTATAACCCGGTGGTTCTGATCTCCGTGCACCTCTAGACCGAGGTGTGCGGGGATTGGACATGACTAGAGAATGTGAGGTAAAGAGAGAGAGAGAGAGAGAGAGAGAGAGAGAGAGAGAGAGAGATAAGACGAAGAATGCAAATAGAATATTAAATTTGTTGTCCAGGTTATAAGATTTTTATCCTCATTATGAGTAGTGACGAGGATGTGGGACCGTCCAACCGAAACACCTATCTCTCAACGAGGGTCTTATGTCCTTGTAATCAATGCAAGCATGCTGTGCGACGGACAAGACGTGTTTCTTTGCAGTACGTTTGCGAATTTGGCGAGTTCAATCCATCTATTATAGATCGAGTTGTTGCCAATTATAACTCGTCGGACTCTGACGCTGGCCAACAAGCAGCAATCTTGCAACCCAATAGATGTGTTCCCAGGCGCTTTGGTCAAGCAGCATATGTGAGGCCACAAGATGTAGCCTCTGACATCTCGGGGGATGATCATGCAGAGCACATTCCCAACGAGGCAATGTTTGAGCCCGAGATTGATGAAATGATCGAGACGATCATGGATTCAGAAAGGCTTATGTATGATGATATGAAAAGTGAAGCCGATACGTCATTGTATAATGGAGCACGTATGTCTAGATTGAAAGCACTCCTGGTTCTTGTCAACATGCAGGCAAAGTTTGGATGGAGTGACACTAGCGTCACAACGCTTTTCAGGTGATCTATTACAATTAGTTTACTTTAATAAAACTCTAAATGTATAATGATCTGATAAATTTTTACACGACTGTATCGAATTTTTATGTTGTGTAGATTGCTGAAAGAGCACATACTACCAGCTGACAATGTGATGCCACATTCCCGAGATGAAGCAAGAAAGATTTTGCGAAACTTGGGGATGGATTACAATTCTATCCACGCTTGTCCTAATGACTGCATTCTTTTCAGAGGGGAATACATAGACATGGAGAAGTGTTCGAAATGTGATTCTGAAAGATATCGAGTAGATCTCCACGGGACAAAAATTCCACAAAAGGTTTTGCGACATTTTCCTCTGCTTCCTCGCATCAAGCATTTCTTCGAATGTAAGTCCATGGCCGCCCTAGCATCATGGCATGAGGAGAATAAATCTTCGGATGGTGTGCTACGAATTCCTGCAGATTGCGCAGCCTGGAAACATATAGATGGAACATGGTCGGATTTTGCCAGGGAAGCTCGAAATTTGCGCTTAGGCCTGGCTATGGATGGCGTAAATCCATTTGGTCAAAGATCAACATCTTACAGTGTATGGCCCGTTGTCATCGTCAACTACAACATTCCCCCGTGGTTGACTACGAAGAAGGGGCACCTATGGCTAAGCTTGATTGTGCCAGGGCGATATAAAGTGGGGAATATGGATGTGTATCTTCGTCCACTATTGGAAGAGCTACAACAATTGTGGATTGGCATAGAGGTGGTGGATATGAGCCGACACACAGGACGACGGAATGCTTTGATCAGAGGCATTCTAATGTGGACCATGCATGACTATCCCGGGCTAACAGAATGCTCAGGTGATCTATTGACACTCCTCACTCAGACACTGTAAATCTTGTTTTTTCCAATAGTTGATCTATTATCATGTGTATACATGCAGGGCTTCAAACAAGCGGATACAGAGCATGTGTCACATGTGGACCTAGACTGAATGCACGTAGGGCACCCTCACTGAAGAAGCAAATCTACGAAGGTCATCAAGCGTATCTTCCAGAGAATCATGTGTTACGCGACGGCTTTTTGGGAAGAGAGCCACCAAGGATGTCTGCACAAGCATGGTTAGAGCAGAAGGAGATGTGCGATGACGGATTTCCTCCAGGGATGAAGAGACTATCTCTATGGTACGAGTTACCATACTGGCCCCGACTCATGATCAATCACTTGCTCAATCCAATGCACATATTCAAGAATGTGGGTAATCTACTATGGGACCATCTGACCGGCAAGAAAGATACTTTGGGAGCCAGAGTTGACCTTAGAAATGTGGATCGTATGGAGCAATATTGGCCGCAAACAGCGTCTGATGGATTGATAAAACTCCCTAAAGCACCATGGATTTTCACAGGAGCCCAAGAACGCAAAGTAAAAGAGACCATTCAATCTTTGCGGACCCCCACTGGCGTAATGCACTCGCTCCGAACGTGTTTTACTAAAGAAGGAAAGCTTACCGGTTTGAAGTCACACGATTGGCATAAAATGTGTCAGGTACGTTCATAGTGGAATTTAATATCATTGCATAAAATGTGGACTTTAATATCATTGTTGCACATACTTTACAGTTTATTTTACCGGTTGCCATTGAGGGATGTTTGTCTCTCGACATCCGTAACACAATCTACAAACTTGCAAAGCTGGTACAATGGATCTCACAAAAGGAGATCAACATAGACTCCATACCATTCGCCAAACTAAATGCTACGGAGCTTGTGTGCATGTTTGAGAAACATTTTCCTACTACCATGCTAACCATTCAGGTGCATCTTCTTGTTCACATAGTTGATGAGGTGGAAATAGCTGGCACAGTTCATTCCAGATGGATGTTCTTCTTAGAACGTTTCATGAAAACGCTTAAGGGATATGTGCGTCAAAAGGCACGTCCGGAGGGTAGCATGGCAGAAGGTTGGTTGGTATCAGAGTCCCTAGTGTACATTGGAGAGTGGCTAGACGGATTTGATAAAGCCCGGGACACGCTATGGCGAACCATAGATGATGAGCGCATATCTGGGATTGTCATGTGCAATCTCGGTGTTGAGAAGAAGATGACGGAAGATCTAGAGGCTAAAATCAACCGATTTTGCATGCTTCACAATCCAGTGATGCAAAAGTGGATTTCACAATATGAGGACGCAAAGCAAGAGCGACAAAGGGCACGAATCGAGTGGAGACGGGGAAGACGACCACCGATGCACTATCCAGCGGTTCTGGAGAGCCTACCAACCTTCATGAGCTTAAGATGGTTGCACAATCAATTGAAAAGCGCACAACAATGCGGTGACGAAGTGACTGAGGAAGAGTGGGAGTACTCTCGGGGTTGCGCGACCAAGGTAAGTTTGCAATGTACGACTAGCAAGTGACTTTATTTATAAATGTTTGAACGGCCACTCATAATCTTTGTTCGTTGTAGTATAAGTCATACACAGCAGCATGGTGTAAAGGTCGACATTTTAGGGTGGAACAAATCGACAAAAAGCGTTTTACTCAAGATTGTGGAATCATGGAAAAATTTGAACAGTCTAGTCGACGACGTTCCTCTGATGCAGATCCTATGGTGGCGGAACTCACTTACTTCGGCACGCTGCAAGAGATTTTGAGGATCGATTACAGAGGATTTTTTGTCGACTTGTTCGACGTGCAATGGTTCAAGATAATCATGGAGGGTCGCAACGCTACTGTGCATAGAGGAGAGTCTAGTTTTCTTGAGGTGGATTCTACTAAGAAATGGACTGACCTAAGAGACACTTTCGTACTACCCGAGCATTGTGAACAAGTAAGTATGTAAATAGTTAACATCCCCCTTTTACAAGTTATGTGCTTGAAAGCTCTCATGTAAGTTATGTGGCTCTGGCAGGTAATATTTCATCCTACAAAGTCTACATCAAACTGGTGGTACGTCATAGAGGTAGCCCCTCGTAGTGCAAGGACGTATGAAGGCTACCATGTGCCAATCACAACGGCATCAATGGAGGAGATCAGAGAAGATGCTCAATCAGAAGCCGCTGCGGTGGTGCCAGACGAGCATCAAGATGCTACTACTCTATATGGGGTGCATGCAGAGGAGCTACAAAATGAAACAAAGGATATGTGTTTAAACGGAGAGCTCTATATAGATATAGGAAGTTATGCTGAGTTCTGCGAGGATGAGAGAGAGATCTCTTAAAGCCACAAATATTGTATTTGAACAATTTTGCTCCGTGTTGTAAAAGCTCTGGCTCTCTAAGTACCTTCCATGGTGTATAACGCTCTTTTCTACTCGCGCTCACATCTTTTGATTGAAAATTCTGAGTTTTCGACTTGCCTCTTCTATCACTCAATTCATTGCGTCATTGTATTTATATGCGTCATTACGTCATTGTATTTAATGGTCTTTGCGTCATTGTCTACTCTATTCATTCAATATTAAGTTTAAATATTCGTGTGTTTAATGCAGGTATGGATGATGAGGAGTTTCTTTCTTCTCTGTCACCGTAGCAGAGACAGTGGTATGTGGAGCGTCATCGCTCTGGCGCATCATCGCGCGTTCCTACTCCATCCGCATCTCCCTCTCTTTCGGAGCATTCGGCGCACTCCGAAGCTTCGGCGTCGACGAGACGAGCTTCACACTCGTCTAGACACCGGCGCTCTAGTGGTGGCGGTGGCGGTTGTTGTGGGGATTCCGCCACCGATGCCTCCACACCGCCTCGTGTTCGACGAGGCTCTTTACCCTCCCCTTCTTTGCCCGCCCCCACACCCGCCACAGCATCGCCATCTACGCCAGGTTTTGCACGGCTGACTGTTCCTAGAAGCTACACACCTCTACCTACTCCGCCAGGAGCCACCCCACTCGACACTCCTCGCTTCGGGGCCCAGACGCCGGTGGAGACACCTGACGTCCGTACCCCCATCGACACGCCGCTAGAGACCCCTGTCGGGACACCCAGGTTCACGCATCACCGGCCAGAGGGCTTGTCTTACTCCGTCGACTTCAGCGGCGGCATCATCATGGATGATGACGGCAAGAAGGTGATCTCGCGCATGCGTGGTCTTTGCTCTCAGCTGTTTAGACACTACATACTAAACAAATGGAGTGAAGTACCAAGTGATTTAAAAAACAGAGTCATCAGCATACTTCATGATGAGTTTCCCGTTCCAACACGGGATCAGCGCTTCAATGAAGACCTGATGAAGATTCGAATGCGCGAATACTGCAAACACAAGCGTTCCGAAGTGCAAAAAGCAATCAAGAATGGGTGGAACAGGCCAGATTGGCTGGCCAAAGAAGATTGGAAGAATGCGAAGAAAGTAGCGCGCGAGAATCCCGACAAGTGGAAGCAACAAAAGGATGCAGCCAGAGCGCGAGTAGAGGTAGGGAGCTCGCATGTAAGGTTTCCAGTTTCTGAAACCTTAAAGGTTGTATAAGCTTAATCAAACTGATATAATTATTGAAAAAGCAATGTAGAATTGTCTGACCATGGCAAATATTGGTATTTTTGGAATCTTAAGCATAACAAACCCCGGGCTAGAAATTTTCAGAGTTGAATTCCGATAAAAACTGGCGTAGTTATGACCCCTGGAAGTTTACACTGTGAATTAAGTAAAATAGATAAATTGAAGGGTTACAGTAATCATTTAAGCATAGACTTTATTAAAGGTCTCCCAGATATTTACAAGATATTTACCAATTAAGCAAAAATAGGTCAAATTATAGCAAAATTAACATTTTAAAAGCTGACAGGTAATGGGAGGGTCATCACTGACCTGCCAGGGACTCATTTAGCATCAGGGGTCGTTTTTTGACTTGCTGGGGGCTGCTTGAACTTCAAGCAGCTGCCTTTTTCAGCCGGTGAGAGCTTATGAGTGCCAGAAAACTATAAATAGGACCCCTAGCTTCACATTTTACACAGACTCGGAGCCTTGCTACTCTCTCTCTCTCATCTAGAGAGAACACTATGCAGAAATCATTAGAGTTTAATCTCTAATTGATTAATCCTAACGGTAATTAACTTAATCCTTCTTAATTAGCAAGGTTAGATTAAGATAAATTGTTAATAAATCAAAGATTAGGCCTATGCATGCTCCTTAAACCTCTTTAAATTAATTAATCTCTGCTGATTATTGTAATTAATCTTAGTAATATTAAGCTAATTAATTATCCTATCATATTATGGCTGAAATTAGCCAAATTAACCATGAATTAATGATAAATATATTAATTAAGCTTAGATTAATATGAGGTAATTATCAGAGTTGCATTAGACAGTCATTAAGCTAGGAAAATTATCCTATAATTTTCTGAGTAATTTTCCTAATTAATTATGCAGAATTACTCTGTTTTTTGAGCTATTTAAATAGGGGAAATTAGTAAATTGATTTCAATTTCTATAAAATATTTATCAGTGGTTAATTGGGTGTTAAGGAACCCGTGATAATTAGGAAAAGCTCAGATAATGAATCTAGCTAATTAATTAGGTAGAATTACTCTGTTTTTTGAGCTATTTAAATAGGGGAAATTAGTAAATTGACTTCAATTATTGAGATACATTTATCAATGGTTAATTAGGTGTTAAGAAACCTGTGATAGTTAGGAGAAGCTCAGAAAATTAGTTTAACTAATTATCTTAGTGGAATTACGCTGTTTTTAGGGGTAAATTAAAAGGGGAAATTAGTAAATCATGTGCTATAATTACATGCTATTTTTTGGAGCTGTATTATAGCGTAAAGAGGCCGTGATAATTATTCCAAGGTTAGAAAAGTAGTATAGATATTTATCTAAGTCAAATTACACTATTTTTAGCTAAAAACTAAAGAGGGAATTTAGTAAATCATGATATATGATTACATGCTATTTTTCAGAGCTATATTATAGGGTAAAGAGGCCGTGATAATTATGCCAAGGTTAAAAAAGTAGTATAGATATTTATCTAAGTCAAATTACACCATTTTTAGATAAAAATTAAAGAGGGAAATTAGTAAATCGTGCTATATGATTACATGCTATTTATCAGAGCTGTATTATAGGGTAAAAAGGTCGTGATAATTATGCCAAAGTTAGAAAAGTAGTATAAATATTTATCTAAGTCAAAATATACTAATTTTGATGAAAATTTCAAGGGGGAAATTAGTGAATCATGCTATATGATTATATGCTATTTATCAGAGTTGTATTATAGGGTCAAGAGGCCGTGATAATTATGCCAAGGTTAGAAAAGTAGTATAGATATTTATTTAAGTCAAATTATACTGTTTCTAGCTAGAAAGTAAAGGAGGAAATTAGTAAATCATGTGCTATAATTACATGCTATTTTTAAGAGCTTTATTATAGGGTCAAGAGGCCGTGATAAATATTCCAAGGTTATAAAAGTAGTATAGATATTTATCCAAGCCAAATTATACTATTTTTAACAAAAAAATAAAGGGTGAAATTAGTAAATCATGTGCTATAATTACATGCTATTTATAAGAGCTATATTATAGGGTAAAGAGGCCTTGATAATTATGCCAAGGTTAGAAAAGTAATATAGGTATTTATCTAACTCAAATTACACTATGTTTGGCTAAAAATTAAAGAGGGAAATTAGTAAATCATGCTATATGATTACATACTATTTATCAGAGCTATAGTATAGGGTAAAGAGGCTGTGATAATTATGCCAAGGTTAGAAAAATAGTATAGGTATTTATCTAAGTCAAATTATCCAAATTTTAGCTGAAAATTGAAGTTTAAAATTATATAATTAAGTTAGAAAATGATAAGATAATTACCAGAGGTCAAAATTATCCTCATCTACTTGTGGTAATTATACCATAGCTAAGTGGTGAGGTAGAAAATTATAATTGACCAAAAGTTCTATTTTTAGCGAATGATTAATTAAAATAAATAGACCTTGCGGTCAAAAGTTTTTAGGAAAATTATAGTAAGTATAGACCTATGATATCAAGTTGAGGAAATGAAATCTTTAAGAGTAATTAAATACAATAAATATTAAGCCCAAAATAAGTAAATTATTAGCTTAAAAGTTGATAGGAAAATTAGAAAAAAGATATAGAAAATTATAAGAAAGTTCGGAGAGCTTAGAAAACCCTTAGGGAAGCGGTGGAAGAAGTTATCATGCTTATATAGACAAATAAGAAATTATTAGGTCAAGAATTTATCAAATAAGACTATAAATTTAACCTTGGATGGGTTACGGTTGAATATAAAGACTAAGTTTAGATTTTGATTTATTTACCTAATGATTAGACGTCCTTTTTAAACGGATAAGAAGTTATGGCACCAAAAAGAACTCGAGAAAATCCTACATCTGATGATGAGGAAGTAGCTTCAAAACAAACTAGAGCGTCGCACGATGACGAAGCCGGGCCTAGTAGTAGGCCTACGGAGGAGAGTCTTCAGGCGCCAGTGCAGCAGCCGATGGCCAATCAATCCCAGGTGGGTGTCCCATTATTCAATTAAGTTTTTAATTAGTTTAAGTTATTTTATAAATTAGCATTGCATACGTAAGAAGGATAAACTGACTCAAAACGGAAGGTAACTTCCAACGTGCATTTATTTATAAGGTAGGAAAGAATTGTTTGGGTTAAAACTGGTTGAATTAGGAAAGATATGTTTGATCATCCTTAAGACAGCTTGTCTCAAGACACCTCCGACTCCTTGATATAAATTGATGATAATGATTGGCTTTCTAGCCACGGTTAAGTCGGTTACCCCCATGAACGATGAGTTTCTACTCCGTGTCATGTCTTGATGTTTCTACATAAGTTAGGATACCGTTTTTTTTATCCTAGGGGAGCCGCCCGGTTGTATGGGCAACTGGTTTGGTGTATGGGCACCCGGAACCTTGGGTGGGGGTTTATCCACTCCGGATTTGAATAAGGAATGGGTGCCGTTTTTCACCCTTAGGTGGTCTTGAGACAAGAAGAGTACTGGTCATGGTTATTATAGACAATGTTTTGATTGACAGTACCATGTCTTAAGTTTAAAGATGTCTGTTTTCTAAAGGAATGCTTTCAATGTTGTCTTCAAGGAATTACTGTGATGAAACGTTAAAAGAAACCATTATTTTAAATGTTTAAAACAATGTGATAGTAAGATAAACGAATCATGTGTGAGTGCGGGGTGGTAAGTGGGGATTGACTAAGGTTGTCAATCATGGACGGGTGGACCTGATTAGTCAGGTAACTATCCATTCCCTCGTACTAAAACGTTTTAGAAACTTCTCACTTGGAAGAGAAATCCACCAACGGCTGTGCCCTCACATATGTTAGGGGGAAAAAAGCGTTGGCTAAGGAAACAATAATCTGAATAATGAAGTTATAGGGCCGGAATAAGAATTTTTTTTTGTAGGCCGTTTGAATACTTTGTCCCGTTTTCGCTGCGAGACATGACTGGGTCTGCTTCTAAGGCTATAGACCCAAGCCATTGTCAATGGTAAAGGTCTATTCCTTGGATTTTTCTTGTTTAGAGACTCCGATTTTTATCAGACCTAGAGACCTATCAAGGATCCCATCCCGATCTTGGTATAGGCGGGTTGGGGACATTACATCGCACCACTTGGGGAGCGGTGGATGGGCATCATTTGAGGCCGATTTTGTAAGTGTTTTCGCATTGCTCTTTATGTTCGATAGTTTAGGTTTTATGAGTTTTTTAATTCTAACATAATGAAATCTTTGTATGTTTTGATAGTGGTCGATGACAGGACGTGATCCCACACCGTACGAGCGCGAGTACGCAGGCAGGAAGGGCTTAAACGCCCTGATGGACATTCTCAGTTCTCGCGGCGGCATGGTTAGTATTAGGGTTTACTCTTTTCTATTTTTTGTATTGTTTTATAAATGTCGTTATATGTTTATACTTACTGAAAGCTGTCTTCTTGTCTTTTTTTGCAGAATCCGGCAGATACGCCGCTTAGACGCGATGAGACGTCTGACTAGACGACGTCAGTTTAGCCGTAGCTAGATAGCATTAGTTTAGGGTTTCTCATAGCTTATGTATCATGAGACGGATTTTATACGTCTTTTTGAACCATGTATATTATTACATTTGTCACCGCAGTTCCTTTTGCCAATCAATTCTTTATGCCTATGATGTTGTACAATTGTCATTATTACATTTTCCAATCAATTCATTTTGCCTATGATGTGTACAATTGTCAATTTTGCAAACAATGCGTCTTGTGGGTGACTATTTTGGGTCTATTATCTACCCTTGCACTTTTTTTAAAAAGTGAATCAAGTACAATATGGTTGATGGGTGGCAGGGCATTGAAATGGATGCCCTGCCACCAAAAAAAAATTCTCTCGGGCATCGCTATAACCGTCACTATTTATGGCTCTGTAGCGTCACTATGAGCGTCGCTATAGTCTTCTGTGTAAACGTCGCTATAACCGTCGCTCTATAGCGTCGCTTATAGCTATGCATATAGCGACGCTCTCGTAGCGACGATTTTAGCAACGCCGGGGGTTATAAAAACCCAGTGTATTTTCGTCGCTAACAGCGTCACAAGAGCACACAACCTCTTGTAGTGTTGGATTACTGAAGGCGGAACTCCGGCTTGATATCTTAGTTTATTATCCACTCAAAAATGAGTATAGAAACTTTTTTCACGAATGAAGTAGTGCATCATGTGAATACCATCTCCTAGGCGTATTTTATACGCAATCCATAAAGCCATGTAATAAGCTGATCATCAGTTATCCTAAACCTTGAGGGGTTTCAATTGTAATAAATTTTCATCAATAAAGTGCTTTTTGTCTCTGAATCTCTGTCTCTTGATAAAGTAGAATCTTGAATTTTATTTAAAGTCTCGTGTCTATTTTGAAATCCCAGTAATGTATCAAGAATTCGTATGTAACATTTAATGGCCTAAAATCTTATGTGTAGCGGAAATTAGCATGAACATAGTGAGCATTTCATTAGAGTTGATTTATAATGAGAATTACAAGAGTGCTTGGGTGGAGAGAGCAACAAAAAGCATAACACCTAGTTAGATAGCATCGACAATACTTTCAAAAGAGAGAGCAATTAAGCTATTGACAACAGTTGAGGACCGGATTTGCATGGAGCCGGTCCCCCCTCCAAAAGGCTTTGTATTATGGTTTCTCCCATCAAGAGAGACATTGTACAATACAATTCTTTGTGTTCCTTCAAGACGAGCTAGTGCAATAAAGATGGAAGCTTCATACACCAAGCAAAACACTTAATCAAACACAACTTGAATTATCCCCGTTCTCAGACCCAAGACCTCACACACCTTCGAAGATGGTGAGAGCTAGCAGGGTATGAGAGTAGATTGAGAGGAAAAAGAAGTATCTTACGAGAAAGAAGTACATCTCCTCACATAATCACTCATATTAGCATAGCTTAGCTTAGTAATTAGCTTGGTAGAGAAGATGAGCATGCATTGAAGCTTGGCTCTTGGTTGGATTTGCATCCACATGCCAAGAGAGTGTTGATGTAGGCTTCTATCTCACAAGCTTGGAGTAGGTGATGAGCTCTCCATTAAAGCTTGGGAGGAGATAGAGTATTTTCCCTTCACACATGGTCAAGTGTGAGAATGTGAGAGTGAATGCCCAGCAAAAATCAGCCCTCCCTCTCTCTTGGGCGAGCCCTAGCTGCTAAGTTAGGCTGGCTTTTGCCCATTGGACCTCCCCAGGTCAAGCCAATAGGGATTAAGCAGCATAAGTGATAGCCTTCTGACATGTGTCCCCCTTTCCCATTTTGTGAGAGCTTTAGATAATTAAATAATTAAACTAAACTCTCATTGGACCCCTTTGCCTCCTGGCCAATAGGAATCAGGCAAGCCATGGGGCTCCTGAATGCTCATTGGACCCCTTGGGAGACTGCCCAATAGTCTTCTAGGACACTTAATTCTTATTGGTTTCTTTTATTAAATGTTTTTAAATTAATTAAACTAGATTTACTCTAGCCTAATTCTCATTGGTCCACTTCAAGGGTCTTCCAATAGGAATTGGGTATACCTTGTGGGCATCTGGCCTAGGGAGCTGACATGTGTCCCTCATTCCCTTTGTGTAAAGGGAGCCTGTGTGTGTGTGTGTGTGTGGTTTTCTCTCTCATCCCCTAGCTTTGGGGCTCGCCCCCTCCCATGTAGGGATGCAGAAAGACTTTTTGGGTACACACTAAGCATCCAATTTTCCCTAAGGTTAACCTTTGGACACAACCTTTGAATTTTGGAACCTTAGCATTTTGGAAGTCTTAATGGGCTGAACCTTAGGGTCTTTTTAGCCCGTTGTTTCACATGGCTCTTTTGCAGATGGCCCCCCCCTTTGGATCCCTATTTTCCCTCCTTTGGATCCCTACTGTGGCCGGTCTGCTAACTTAACCAATATTCTAGCTTTTTCTCCCTTGGCACTTCCCCACATTAAATGATCAGTTTAATATGAGAAAATCATTTAGGAGAATTAGATATTGATTATTATGACATTACCTCTCTCTTGAAATCATAGTCGTCCTCGACTATGGTGTAGAGAAGATAAAGCATATGCATGAGTCCTTTTCTTAGCGGGTAGAGGATCCCTATGTTACCCTACGACATCATTCCATAATGGATGACTAGTCCATTTGGCGCTTGAGAGCCTGAGGCTGCCGCAAGCATGTCTGCACATTAGTCCTATCAATCTTCCATAGTAGAGTGACAAGCTCTACTTGGTGTTCGGGAGACGTCGTCTCCGCAAACTTGATCTAAGCATGCATACTACTTCATTTTTGTGCACAAATAAAGAAAAAGAGTCTTATAAGACAAAAATTTTTGTTCATTTTTAACATTTTGTACATTTGCTTACTCTTGGGAAGCATTGTAAGCATTGACAAGGTTTAGGTTATCCTTTAATTGTATGCCTTGCATCCATCTAGCATCTTCAAAAGGATAATTCTTAAACTTAATAAGATATCGTCGGATAGTCTTACCGCCTCTTAATACCTTGTCTTCATGTCGGAGAATGGACTCGGGCTGCAGCACCTCCTCGTGGTCCTCGATCTCCGGTGGGTCTTCAATAGTTGGTTCTTGAGGTGGCTCTCCTTTGTAAGGCTTTAAGAGGCTCACATGAAAAGCATTGTGTATGAGCCAATGATTGGGCAACTTAAGTTGATAGGCCATCTCATTGATTGGCCTAAGAATCTGGAAGGGACCATAGTACCTTTTTGCTAGTTTAGCATAGTACTTTTGGTGGCCCGTAGGATTCTTGCCCGTCGTGTGCCTTAATCGAGCCTTGGGAAACTTTAACAAGACCCAATCGTTTTCTTTAAAGGCTTGGGCTCTTCTGTGCTTGTCAGCAGCAGCCTTTTGCCTTTGCTGTGAGATAGAGATAGCATCCTTAATCTTTTGGAAAGATTCTTGTAGGTCTCGGCTATACTCATCTGCAGCGAAGATCTTCCCATGTACTTTAAGTAGCAAGGGACTTTTTGATCTTCCCTCAATTACCTCGAAAGGTGCTTTTCCTGTAGAAGTATGTACAGTGTTATTGTAAGCATACTCTACTAAGGGTAAGTACTTCTCCCATTGGGATCTTTGATCTACTTCCGTTACATAGGCTTTTAGTAGATCGAGAATAGTTAGGTTAGCTATTTCACTTTGGCCATCAGTTTGTGGATGATAGGCCAAAGAGAAGTTTAGCCTTGTTCCTAAATTCTCAAAGAGACCCTTCCAGAAATTACTGGTCATTCTAGGATCTCTATCCGACACTATGGACATTGGCAAGCCATGGTACTTGAAAATTTGCGAAATGAAGAGGGTTGCCATTTGATGGGCTTTGATAGTCTTTTTGACAGGTATAAAATGAGCTTGTTTACTGAACCTGTCTACTATCGTCCATATTCCCGTATTCCCATGGATAGACTTAGGCAATCCAAAGATAAAATCCATGGATATGCTCTCCCATGGTGAATTAGGGATTGGCAAGGGTTGAAGCAATCCAAGTTGCTTCCCTCTATCAAATTTTGTCTTTTGACATACCACACATTTGGAAACATACTCATGTATGTTCACTTTCATGGTAGGCCAATAGAAATATGTTTCAATTCCCTTTAGGGTAGACTGAATCCCTCTATGCCCCGCATATGGGGGAGCATGGGATTCATACATTACTTTCTCACGTAGTGAGTTAGTAACGCATAGTCTATTGCCATAGAGAAGATAGCCATCTTGTAAAGTAAATGGTTCTTCTTTCTTCCCTAAGGCAAGGGCTGAAATCACATCTCTAAAATCGGGATCAATAGCATACTCATCTATCATTAAAGATAGATCATTGTGAGTTGCTATGGAAACCGCATTCACTCTCGGTCGTCTTGAGAGTGCATCGGCTACTTGATTATGCTTGCCAGCAATGTGAGCAATATGAAAATGAAATTGCGAAAGGAAATTTGCCCACCTCATTTGTTTGTCGGAGAGCTTGGTCTGCGTCATGAAGTACTTAAGACTTTGGTGATCCGTTCGCAGAATGAAAGGAGTCCCCAATAAATAGTGCTTCCATGAGTCTAAGGCATGTAGAACTGCAAGGAGTTCTTTTTCGTATATGCCTAGAGCTTGCTCAACAGGGTCGAGCCTTCGACTCTCATAGCCTATGGCGTGCCCTTCTTGGAGCAAAACAGCCCCAAGGCAATCACCACAAGCATCACATTGGACCTCAAATGGTTTTGAGAGATCCGGTAGTGTAAGCACAGGTTGAGAGATAAGCTTTTCTTTAAGCTTTTCGAAAGCATTGTTCTCCTTAGCAGACCACATATACCTAACATTTTTCTTTGTTAGGTCATGTAATGGTCCCGCAATTTGTGAGAACTTTTCTATGAAGCGTCTATAGTATGCACACATACCTATAAAGCTTCTTAGTTCATGAAGATTCCTTGGTTTAGGCCATCCTTTTATTACCTCTAACTTGGATGGATCCATTTGGATTCCATCTTGAGAGATAATGTGACCTAAATATTGAATCTCTTGCAAGAAAAATTCACTTTTCTTTCGATTAACATAAAGTTTATTCTCTCTTAAAACTTGAAATATTACCTGGAGGTGTTGCTTATGTTCCTCTAATGAATTAGAGTAGATGATAATATCATCAAAGAACACTCCAGTGAAGGTTCGATGAGGTCTGAACAGCTTCTCCATCAAGCGGTTAAATGTGGCTGGTGCATTAGTCAAGCCAAAAGGCATGACAATGTATTCGTAAAGACCAAATGTAGTACGAAATGCGGTCTTTACAATGTCTTGATCAACTATCCTTATTTGATGATAGCCACTTTTTAGGTCAATCCTACTGAAGTAGGTCGATCCTTGTAGCTTATCAAATAGGTCTTCTACCCGTGGAACGGGAAACCTATTCTTGATAGTGATCCTATTTAGTGCTCTATAGTCGACACACATACGATATGTGCAGTCTTTCTTTTGCACTAATAGCACAGGTGAGCAAAATGGAGATGAGCTAGGCCTAACCATGCCCTTCTCAATTAACTCATGCACTTGCCGCATAATCTCCTCTTGTTGAGCTTGAGAAACTCTATAAGGAGGTTTGTTAGGCGGTGAACTTCCTGGAAGAAGTTCAATTGCATGGTCGTCATTACCTCGTTTAGGAGGTAACTCACAAGGGATGTCGTCAATAAAGACATCTTGAAACCCCTTGAGAAAATTGGATAACTCTAATTCCTTTTGGTTGCTTTTATTTTCTTTTGCTAAAGCATTAAGTTCATTTTGAGAATCTTTAAGAAAAATCATGTACACGGAAATAGAGCTCTTTATTGACTTGTTGAAAGCTGGTGTATGTACAATGGGGATGGTGTTACCCATCTCCCTAGCATCTATATACATGTCCTTTTCCCTGAACTTAAAGGAGATTCTCCTTTCAGGAAATTTAACATGGGCAGCCAAACGATCAAACCATGGTGCCCCTAGGATTACATCCTCATGCTTGAGAGGAGAGATAAAGAAATCCTCTTTGTCCACATAGCCTTGGACATGAAGCCTCAATTTCCCGATTAAGGGAGTGACTGAAGCTTCTTGCCCCTTGAAGGCACTGTCTGCGGGTAGGATATCTCCCATCTCGTAGGATTGTATGCCTAGCTTGGTGGCTAACTCCATAGATATGAAATTGTGAGTAGAACCAGGGTCAAAGAGAATAAAAGCATCATGTTCTCTTACCTTTCCCCAAGCATGGCATAGAGGAGATCCTTTGTGGTGAGTTTGGTGAATCTCCTCCTCTTGGATTTCAACCAATGAAGCTCTAGGAGGATCTTGGCGGTTGTTCTTTTGGGGACAAGCGCGGTACGCATGCCCTTGTTCGCCGCACTTGAAACACCGGTTATCTTTACGATAACGCTCAAGCTCTTCAGGAGAGAGTTTATTCTTTCCTTTGTAAACTCCCTTCTCTTTAGCTTTGTTGGAATTGCCCTTAGGAGACTTTTGGACATTGTCCTTCCCCTTAGGCTCATTGGAACCTTTGTTTTCCGGGGGCTTATTATTTCTTTTACCCCCCGTTTGGAAATTGATTCGTGAGGCCACCATAGTATGGTGTATTACCGCCGATATGGTACGTGGCCTTTGGGAGTTGACATACTCCGCCATTTCTTCGGTTAAGCCCACACAAAATTGTTGCTTTTGCTCTCCAAAATCCAACTTTTTGAAGACAGTGGCTTTGAGTTGTAGGTCCCAAAACTTGTCTACATATTTGTGGATGGATTCATTGGGAGAGAGCTTTAAGCTTCGCCATTCGGTGAGTACTTTGTCTTTGGCATCGGTGGCCAAAAACTGCTTCATAATGGAAGCTCTTAAAGCCTTCCATGTTCGTGGAGCTTCACCGTTGGCTCGTAGGCTAGACCACCATTGTCTGGCGGACTTTTGAAAGTGCATAGCTACATGGCGTAGCTTAGAGGACTCCGTGAAGCCCTCATCTCCAAACGCCGCATCGAATTGCTGGATAAAGGCCAAAACTTTGTCTGTAGCACCGAAGGTGCCATCATAGGTAAGGAAAGAGATGCTCTTCCCTCCCTCTTTGAATTTCTTCAGCTTGGACGACCTCTTCCATGCGGCATAGGATTTCCTATGGCCTCTTCTTTTTGATGGTTCAAAAGTTCCACCATCACTTTCTTCAGAAGATGAAGAATTTGAAGAAGGTGGAGAAGAGGGTGACCTCTTTCTCGCCTTTTTCTTGTCTTGATCTTTGTCGTCTTCACCATAGCTTTCATAAGAGGAAGAGGATAAAGAAGATGGAGAAGAGGGTGTCCTCTTTCTCGCCTTTTTCTTCTCTTGCTTTTTATCATCCCTCTTTGAATTATGGCGTGGAGAAGAGTGTGATGGTCTTCTCCGCTTTGGTGGTGATGGAGAGCGTTTAGCCCGCCGTCTTCGTGGAGCCATCTCCGCCGAGGTGGCGGGAGACTCGCTTCTTTCTCGTTCCTTCGGTGGAGGCTCTTGAGTTCTCCTTTGGGAAGGAGATGCATCATCAAGAAGTAAGTTCTTGAGCCCTTCATATGGATTCTCTTCTTCTTCCCGAATCGGAGAGAGACCTCTTTTGGTAGTCTCACAAGGAGGCTTCCTAGGTGTTCTCTCGTCATGGTGATGAGCTTCGAGAATCCCGTGAGCACGGAGCTGCCGTTGCACTTCACTTTGGAGAGATGGATTGCCCATGGCTTGTTGAAGCCTAGAAACAAGATAATTAACAAGCATTGAAGCATCATTAGTAGCTTGCTCATGAGCAAAATCAAAGTTATCAACATTAATTTCACTCTCTTTAATATTGTCAGCCATTCTAACAACTTTTAGGTGTAAACTTTTTAGGTGTACTTTGGCACTTCAAGCCCTAGTTGCTACTCCTCTTTACCCCTTTAGAAAAAGCACTCAAGCTACTGTACCCGCGGCTCGAATACCATTAATTGCAAGGAATAGAAGAGAGGGTCTTTCGACACCAAAACAGCACCGGCTCCTGTCAAGCTTCTAATAGCTCAATAGTGGTTAAGCCGTAGGCAAGCCCCGTAGGACTCCACTATTAAGACCATAGCTCTCGACGGTGATGCCCCGTTAACTGCACAAAGGCAGGCGCACTGAAAGGCTGAAAAATCCCTATTCTACTTACTCACAGGCAATTAATAATACCAACCATTTGTAGCTAGCTTGAGGACCTCCCTTCTTGAGCAAGAAAAGAGAAACCTTGAGCTCTGATACCAATGTAACATTTAATGGCCTAAAATCTTATGTGTAGCGGAAATTAGCATGAACATAGTGAGCATTTCATTAGAGTTGATTTATAATGAGAATTACAAGAGTGCTTGGGTGGAGAGAGCAACAAAAAGCATAACACCTAGTTAGATAGCATCGAAAATACTTTCAAAAGAGAGAGCAATTAAGCTATTGACAACAGTTGAGGACCGGATTTGCATGGAGCCGGTCCCCCCTCCAAAAGGCTTTGTATTATGGTTTCTCCCATCAAGAGAGACATTGTACAATACAATTCTTTGTGTTCCTTCAAGACGAGCTAGTGCAATGAAGATGGAAGCTTCATACACCAAGCAAAACACTTAATCAAACACAACTTGAATTATCCCCGTTCTCAGACCCAAGACCTCACACACCTTCGAAGATGGTGAGAGCTAGCAGGGTATGAGAGTAGATTGAGAGGAAAAAGAAGTATCTTACGAGAAAGAAGTACATCTCCTCACATAATCACTCATATTAGCATAGCTTAGCTTAGTAATTAGCTTGGTAGAGAAGATGAGCATGCATTGAAGCTTGGCTCTTGGTTGGATTTGCATCCACATGCCAAGAGAGTGTTGATGTAGGCTTCTATCTCACAAGCTTGGAGTAGGTGATGAGCTCTCCATTAAAGCTTGGGAGGAGATAGAGTATTTTCCCTTCACACATGGTCAAGTGTGAGAATGTGAGAGTGAATGCCCAGCAAAAATCAGCCCCCCCTCTCTCTTGGGCGAGCCCTAGCTGCTAAGTTAGGCTGGCTTTTGCCCATTGGACCTCCCCAGGTCAAGCCAATAGGGATTAAGCAGCATAAGTGATAGCCTTCTGACATGTGTCCCCCTTTCCCATTTTGTGAGATCTTTAGATAATTAAATAATTAAACTAAACTCTCATTGGACCCCTTTGCCTCCTGGCCAATAGGAATCAGGCAAGCCATGGGGCTCCTGAATGCTCATTGGACCCCTTGGGAGACTGCCCAATAGTCTTCTAGGACACTTAATTCTTATTGGTTTCTTTTATTAAATGTTTTTAAATTAATTAAACTAGATTTACTCTAGCCTAATTCTCATTGGTCCACTTCAAGGGTCTTCCAATAGGAATTGGGTATACCTTGTGGGCATCTGGCCTAGGGAGCTGACATGTGTCCCTCATTCCCTTTGTGTAAAGGGAGCATGTGTGTGTGTGTGTGTGGTTTTCTCTCTCATCCCCTAGCTTTGGGGCTCGCCCCCTCCCATGTAGGGATGCAGAAAGACTTTTTGGGTACACACTAAGCATCCAATTTTCCCTAAGGTTAACCTTTGGACACAACCTTTGAATTTTGGAACCTTAGCATTTTGGAAGTCTTAATGGGCTGAACCTTAGGGTCTTTTTAGCCCGTTGTTTCACATGGCTCTTTTGCAGATGGCCCCCCCCTTTGGATCCCTATTTTCCCTCCTTTGGATCCCTACTGTGGCCGGTCTGCTAACTTAACCAATATTCTAGCTTTTTCTCCCTTGGCACTTCCCCACATTAAATGATCAGTTTAATATGAGAAAATCATTTAGGAGAATTAGATATTGATTATTATGACATCGTATAACCCATGTAGGCACCGCCTGTTGCTCTGTACTCGGCAGCGCAAGAGAAGAAGCTCCTCCTTAAGCAAGCCCAACCTCCGATATTTAAGGGTGAGGGGGCAAATGTGGAAAGAGATGCAGAAGTATGGATGGAAGCCATGGACGACTACTTTGAAGCTGCGGAGACCCAACCCGTAAATCAGACCATGCTTGCGATGTTCCGCTTGACTGGCGATGCCAAGATATGGTGGAAGCAACATTGCAGGGACATGGATATTAAGGGATCTTCCCAGTCCTGGGAAGACATCAAAGATGCAATAATGGGACGTTATTTACCGCCTACCTATAGAACCTTGAGGATGAATGAATTCTTTTCACTTCGGCAGCTGAATTCATCTGTCGAAGAATACTATGCAAAGTTTGTCACTCTTCGGAGATATGCTCCTAAGATGACCTTGGAACAACAGGTGGAAAGGTTCTGTCAAGGACTAATCGATTCCCTAAATACTCGGCTGGAAGATCTCAGACCGAGGACACTACAGGATGCCTTGTTAAGGGCCAAACCTCTAGCTCTCGAAGTACAAAAGGCTAATCAGAATAGAAGGAATCATTGGGCAAAGAGGGCAAGGACCACTGCTTGGGATAGCAGACTAGCCAACCAAGCGTATAACCAACGCCCTATTGTGGCTACCACCACAACCATGGAGTTCCCCGATGTTTGATGCTATGGTTGCGGCGAGCATGGACATTACAGATCCAATTGCCCCAGGAACATTCAGGCAACCAACGCCAATGCCATACCCTTGAATACCCGTGGGCGTGGCCAAGCTAATGGAAGAGGAGGACGACGAAGGATGAACAGAGGGCGAGGGCGTGGAGCTACCGCCAGAGTGAATGCCGCAGTAGTACAACCAACTGTGGGTGACGAAGCGGTGGAGAGAGCAACCCTACATGCTGCAATTGACAATCCCAATGGTTGCGAGCAATACGCAGTCATTCATACACCATGATCTCTCAGAGGTGAACAAGTTAACTTCCTTATAGATTGTGGTAGTACTCTTTCATTTCTTTCACCGCGATGCATGAGGAAGCTAAAGCTAGATAAGTATCCAACAAGCAAGCTAGTTGTACAGTTAGCAAACGGCAAGGAGGTAGTATCTCAACACTCTACAGGAAAAATTGACTTTAATTTAGGGGGACACCCAACTTCTGCCCAATTTCGAACCCTACCCTTAGGATTCTTTGATGGGATACTAGGGATGGACTGGCTAAATCAAAATAGGGCCCACATACATTGTGCACAAGGGAACTTTACTTTTACAGATAACTTGGGTAATGAAGCCTTAATCCAGGGGGGAAATGGGAGACCTAAGGCTACTCTAGTTAAGGCCAGTAGACTTTTGAAGGGACTAAGGAAGGGTCAGCAAATATATGCGGTTAAACTCAACAAGGTGGACCAATCAGATACCTCACTTCGACCAAACTGGTTGAGGGAATATGATGATGTGTTCCCAGAAGACCTTAAGAATCTTTCGCCACACAGAGAGGTATATCATGAGATTGAGACTATTCCTGGATGTGAACCTATCTCAAAAAGACCCTATAAAATGTCACTTCCAGAGGCCATCGAACTCAAAGAACAGCTTAGGCAACTCATTGAGCAAGGATTCATTCGACCCAGTACTTCTCCTTAGGGTGCTCCAGTTCTTTTTCAGAAAAAGAAGGACGGGACCTTAAGGCTATGCATAGACTACCGGGGACTGAACCAAGTAACTGTCAAGAACAAGTATCCAATTCCAAGGATTGATGAACTCTTGGACAGGCTCCATGGTGCCAAAATATTTACAAAGATTGATCTAAGGTCAGGATATTACCAAATCAGGATCAAGGAATCAGATATTCCAAAGACAGCTTTCAATACTAGGTATGGGCACTACGAGTTCACAGTAATGTCTTTTGGTCTAACAAACGCTCCTGCAAGCTTCAATCGACTTATGCAAGATATTTTCAGACCTTACCTGGATGATTTTGTCTTGGTTTTCTTTGATGACATTTTGATCTACTCTAAGAACGAGGCAGATCACGAAGAACATGTTCGCAAAGTACTTGGTCTTCTCCGAAAACACCAACTTTACGCTAAAGAGAGCAAGTGCACTTTTTTGCTCGCCTAAAGTCCACTATCTTGGATTTGTCATATCAGCTGAGGGGATTTCACTGGACCCAGACAAGGTCAAGGACATAGTTGATTGGCCTCAACCATCCACCGTCAGCGAAGTAAGGGGATTTCTTGGAATAACGGGATGGTACAGGATTTTTGTGAAGGACTATGCACGTATTGTTGCACCTTTGACGGAACTCCTAAAGAAGGGAATGAGGATTGAATGGAAGACCGAGCACGAGTCTAGCTTTGCTAAGCTAAAAGAGTTCTTGGTCTCGGCTCCTATTTTAAAGCTTCCAGATTTCAGCAAGGAATTTGAAGTAGCGACCGATGCTAGCAAATTTTCTCTAGGCGGAGTTCTTACTCAAGAAGGAAGACCAGTGGCGTATACTTCGTGAAAGTTGAGAGATCATGAGAAGAATTATCCTACTCATGATTTGGAACTTTTAGCAGTTATTCATGCGTTGAAGTTATGGAGACATTATCTTCTTGGGCGCAAGTTTCAACTGGTTACAGACCACAAGAGCTTAAAATGGATTTTTACTCAACCTATTCTCAATATGCGACAACGACGATGGATAGAGCTGTTACAGGAATATGATCTTGACATAAAGTATAGACCAGGAAAGGAAAATGCAGTTGCAGATGGTCTTAGCCGAGAATCCTTTCTCGAAGCTATCTCTATTCCAAATAACCCTATCTGGGATAGAATCAAAGAAGCATCTTTGGTAGATCCAGAGTACCAACGTATAGTATCTCTAGTCCAGCAGAATAAGATGCCTGAAGCTAAAGATTACTCTCTTATGGGAGGATGTCTTTACTACAGACATAGACTCTGTGTACCCAAAGACCCAGCTCTAAAGAAGACTATTCTGTATGAAGCAGAGGATAGCCCTACATCCGGACATCCAGGCTATGCTAAGACTCTTCATGCTGTCAGGAGGAGTTATTTTTAGTTTGGGATGAAAGGAGACATACTTCGCTATGTGAGGCAATGTCTTTCTTGTCAACGGATAAAGGCCGAAAGAATCAAGTTACCAGGGCAACTTCAACCTCTTGACATACCCCAGATGAAATGGGAATGCATCAGTATGGATTTTGTTACAGGATTACCTTCTACAGGAGGTTATGAATCTGTTTTCGTGGTTGTTGATATGCTCACAAAAGTGGCTCATCTAATACCCGTAAAGACAACCTTTGCTGCTTCAGATGTTAGTCGGGTATTCATCAAGGAGATTTTTAGGTTACATGGTGTACCCAAGCGTATCGTCAGCGATAGAGATGCCAAGTTTACATCAAAATTTTGGACTTCTCTTTTCCAATCTATTGGGTCACAATTAGCCTTTAGTACAACGTATCATCCACAGACAGATGGGAAAACTGAGAGAGTTAATCAATTCATCGAGGACATTCTCAAAGCCTATTGTTCGCAAGAGCCAAAGAAGTGGTTACAATATCTACCTTTGGTGGAGTATGCTTACAACTCTTCCGAACACAGAAGCATTGGAATGTCACCTTTCAAAGCTCTTTATGGACAAGACTTTTTAGCACCACTGAACTTCTCAGATCCAACCATCAGGGTAGAAGCCTCTAGAAAGATGTTAGAGGATATGGAAGCACAAACTAGGGCTATTCGCCAGGACATTCAAGCCGCTCAGGATAGACAGAAGCACTATGCAGATAAGAACCGTTCGGAAAGAACTTTCAAAGAAGGAGATAAGGTTTTTCTGCGAGTCCAACCAAAGAAAAGAAACTTATCTCTAGGCAGATATAAGAAGCTAAGCCCAAGGTATTGTGGACCATTCGAGATCGTTAAGGTTGTGAGTGACCAAGCCTACAAGCTAAAGTTACCTGCAAACTTGAAGGTTCATGATGTATTCCATGTCAGCTTACTCAAACCCTATATTCCTAACCCTGATTAATTCTTGGACTCAGATCAGATAGTCATGCCAGCACAAGGATTTCTCGAGCTCCAACCTGACTACGTATTGGAAACAAGGGAAAGGAAGTTACGCAACAGAACTATCATGGAGCATCTAGTAAAGTGGAAGGATTACCCTGAAGAAGATGCAACTTCGGAGGACGAACCAACGCTTATAAAGGATTACCCAAGCACATTCTTGAGATGAGGACATCTCAATTTTTCACGTTGGGGAGGTTGTAAGGTCTCTGACCCCGATCAAAAAGAGCACCCTTGTACCATGAACTGAATATAATGGAATAAGTTACTATTTTTTGCAGTTTTCCAGATTCTGTCAGTGCCATGATGTTTAGAATGTTTTAAAGCTCCGAAATGTGAATTAAAATAATTTTTGTAAAAAATTTCCAAAAATAGTAAGTTTTTGGTCACCCGACCCGTCCAGTTCTGATCGTCTCGAAAAACTGCACCCGTACCCCGAATTTCAAAAAATGCATTTTCGGAGCCCGGGGGCTGCTAAATATGGTAGGTACTCGTGCCAGTACGCCTTAGTTAGAGCTTGCTATAGCAATTTTCGGCATCAAAATCCGACTCGTATGACCCGTTTTAGCTTAGAACCAATTTTCCTAAAAATTGTCCGTGGAGGTACTGGGGGGCCCGAGACTGTGTGGGAACAGGTTCCAGCCCACTCCAGATCAGCTTTAGCAGCTAGGGGACGCCCTCTTGCTTTGTGGGAGTCTTGGGAGAGTTTCCAAACCAGTAACTAAGTCGTAGAGTCAGTTAAACTAGCCAACCTGACACTTGGTGAGTAGGCAACTAGACTGGCAAATGCAGTGAACTGAGTGCTCCTCCAGATCCTAATAGCAGGGTTGGTCGATTTTCAGCCTGTAGGAGCCTATTTAAAGGCCTGCACACACACACACACACACATATGCTCACACACAAACCTACACACACTCTGGGAAGGTGCTGCCGGAACACACACCTTTTGAAGGAGAAGCAAGGAGGGAGGTGCTGTCGAATTCTCGCCTCAAGAAGCTCGATTAGATCAGAGAATCGAGAGGATTATCAGCCCTTAATCACGGTAACCACGATCTAATTAATGCTTTCTGCAAATCCTTTTCATTACCATTTAAATTTCTCGTCTATTATGCTTATTCCTAATCGTAATTCTCTATAATCACTCTCTAAATTCTCCTTAACCATATTCTATTATGTAATCATCATCCCATAGCTGAATTATCAGCCATTCATCACTCTTAATTAATGATTAGTGCACGATTATTAGAATTTCTCTCTCTAGGTAGCATAGAAATTAATCGGTAAGCTGGTAATTGTGTAGATTGATGAGAATCACTCTTTCTATCACGCATTAATATTGTAGCTGATTTAGATCCATCTCTGTTATGCATTAAGATATAATTAAGGTAAGATTAATTTGTCATTAAGTCTCTAAGAGGTGGTTTTTCTCACACCTATGCATGCGGTGATTCTGCACCCTCTAATTGCTAGGAAAGAGATTAATCGTGCTTAATTCATCTCTCTGGTAATTCCAAGCCTCCACTTTCCACCCCCACACTCACACTTCCTTGTGTGACCTAATTACTACCACAAAGGTTGTTCAACATAAAGATTCCTTGTTTAATTCCGAATCACATTGTTCGTTAATACAACCCTTCAACCAGTATTGCAAACAACACCAAGACAGAATTCTAGTAAAAATTCTACTCAAACTTATTCATAAAAGTTCCAATGTTCTCGAGGTACAACATCCCCCCTCCAGCGAGAGTTCACTCCTCCCATTGTCGCCTAGTTGCCCATACAACTAGGTATGTCCACCGCATAGAAAGCACGTCATGGACACTCCCACCGCATAGAAAGCAAGACGTGGGTTCCCACCGCATAGAAAGCAAGTCGTGGGTATCCACCGCATAGAAAGCAAGTCGTGGATTCAAGTGCCCTTAACGAGGAACTCTACCCCCTGTGATCAGTAGGGGGGTCAGGACTGATTCAACATTGAAAATAAAATGAACATGTCGAGCTAAATTTTCCCTAGCAGACATTCTTTCCTAATTGCAACCAGCATACCCATCAATCATTTCCTTCCTACTTTAGAACTTAATGTACAATGAATTCAATGCCGAGGTTTCCGTCGGATTTCTCCAACATGTTTGGGGATATTTTCATTCCTAACTAAACGTGTACAATGTTAAATTAAACAACTTGAATGAAATTATGATCTACCTCTTCCATTTCTTCGTCAATGGCCCGTGAGATGGCCGGTATTTGTTCCTCCATGGGAGCTTCCTTGCTCGTTCCTGCCTCGTGGTCGTGGGCTCCACCAAAGAGAGTCCTCTTAACCGGGGCCATTTTAAACTCACTACTTTAAGTAATTAACTTGGGGAAAAGAGCTAATGTCCGTAAGCGTCATAACAAGCCAAATGATAGATTAGAAACATCAAACAATGCCTGCTACATGAGAGGTTTAGATTTTTCCATATAGCAATCATTATGGATGACACATAATCCTATGGGAACCGGCTCTAAAGATAATTACTCGGCTTACATGATTAAGAATAATAGGATTTCACTAATCAGGTTGCCAATGCCTACGAGATGGGTGGTCCCGATTGGTCGGGAACTCTCTGTCTCCATAGTGCTTATTCGATATTAGTAATGCTCATTACCCCTAGAGCGGGGAATTCTCGAGAGTACATGCCTCTGAAACATGGGGGAAAAGGCACTCGAGGTTTCTCTCCTCTTGGAAGGTCGGTCTTAGGATCGCTATATAGTTCAAGTACGCTTTCCCTGTGAGGTGGAGCTAGATCTCCCTGCTAGCAGGCTCGAACTCGATTCACTTTGTGATGAGAGATCGTCCGCTAGTCGAACCCTGAACCGTTTTGTTTGCTTCCGCAATAGATCTAGTGGCCACCGGGTTCACCATCAGATCCGCCATTGGAAACGGCGGGGTGGGGACCTCACACATTGAGCCCGTAACACATTAAAATATTACAATGGCTTGAAATAAATCAGGAATTTACAATACGTGACCATTTTGGGAAAACGTGAAAAATGTGTGACTCCAATCTTTACCGCTTCTTTGTATTCATCCTCGATGTGCATCCGTACGTCTTCGGTCTTTAGCAGCTCCTGTTAACAGACGTTGACTTAGTTAACACTAATATATCAAAACATGAAATTAAAAATCATACCTGAAAATAAACGATGGAGCAAAAAGTGTTGTTTCACAAAAACGTGCTCTAGAGATCAAATGCACAAAAATCTAAGGAAAAGTGACTCAAAATGAGACTTTGAGATCCTTTTTTAAGGCATAATTTTTAAAAAAAAACTACATTTAAATATGGTAAGAAGCACCTAGGCCTGCTCGAACTCATTCTAACAAGAGCCAAAGCTAAAGATTTTCTTTGTGAATCATTTTTAGTTTGTTGCCTCAAACATGTCATTTTCAAGCACTCACCTTCTTCCTTAATTACACCACCAATGGAGAATAATAGTTCTAGCGATGAAGAGACAATTAGCCTAAGGTTTCAAGACACATCAGACATGTTACCATATACATGTGGTAGTGATGTGTGTGAACACATCACTACCACATGTAGTGAACACACTAGGACCGCTTGGGCATTTTTTCCCTCTTTAGGAGGTTTTTTCCCCCGTGCATTGTATATACGCCCATCACTCTAGGGCTATCGATCTTTCCATTGCACACTAAGTAACACACTCTCAATTGTGTGCCTTGAGCTTCCTTCGTCTTCTCAAGCTGTGTGTGTTTCTTTGCAACCCTAATTCCAACAATTGGTATCAGAGCAGGTTGCATTTTCTCGGGCTGTCGCCAGCATCTCTAGCACACGCCTGCTCACTTTCTCCAATTTTTGTGAGCTTTGGCGAGCGTTCGTGCAGGTCGACAAAAATTTCGGGAAAGCATGCTTAGATTTTTTATTTGGGCTCATTTTGACCTCCTTTTCCACTATAGGTAGTACTGCACAGGCTATTTCGTCGTTTTGTGCAAAATTTTTGTCAGTGCCCTTTTCTACATAACATGTGCCTTACAGTCTTCTACGGTTTGTGCTATATAGCACGTGTTGTTCCTACTTTGTTTCTTCTCTTTTCGTGCAGTTTTCACATCAAGTGCAGCATTTACCATGCTGACAACAACGCAGATGTGTTCAAGATGTTTGCTGTTGAGGACAGATCGGATGGGGACAATTACCCTATGTGGGCTTACATGATGCAACATGTCCTTGTGTCAAAGGGCGTCTAGAATATTGTGTAGGGCATTGATGTACATCCTGGTTTTGAGGATGTAGGCAATTTTGAGGATGTGGCAGGTCTTGCTGTAAGGATTGCTGCTATTGGAGTTGTTTTGCCTACGGCAGAACAATCTCGTTGGGATGTAAAGGATGCGTAGGCTCATGCATTGATTGCGTTGTCTGTGAAGCGCACCATTATTCCTCACATTTGTTCAGCAAAATATGCAAAACAAGCTTGGGATATTTTGGTTGGTCTTTATGCAAGCCGCAATGAGGCTAAAATTGCTTTGCTATGTAAAGAGCTGGAATCGAAGATTATGCATGAGGAAGATGATATGGACACTTTCCTTCCTGATGTCAAGGATGTCAATGAGCAACTTATTTATGCAGGTGAAGTCATTTCAGACAGTTCCCTTGTGCAGACTGTTCTTGATGCCTTATCAGATTCTTACCAGACTTTTGCTAGTACTTGGATACTTATGACCCAAGGAAATCGTGAAGTTGTCAAGTTTGATGCATTATGCACATTGCTATTACAAGAGTCACTTTCTAGAAAAAACAGGACTAGGCAGCGAGCAGTTGAACAGGCATTTATTGCTTCTTAAAGAAAGGGTGGTAACAGCAATGTAGCCACTTCTTATGGTTCTGCTGCGAGTGGCAAAATTTTTGTTCCTAATGCTTCTGCTGGCAGCAATTCGCCTGGAAATTCTGGTGATAAGGGCAAAAAGAAGATGTGTTGCCATTATTGTAAAGCTAATGATCACTTGATCAAGCAGTGTCCTACGTTGAAGGCCAAAGAGGCTAAGAAGAAAGAGAATGGTTCCACAGAAAATTGTGAGTGCGCGGATGCGGTGCGTGTGTGGAGAGTGCGAAGGGGAGAGAGAGAGAGTACACAGGATGTGGAGTGGAGCTCCCAAATCTCACTGTGTGAGCACCATGTGAGAATGTGAGTGAGAGCTCCTTATTCTTTGTATGTATAAAGAATAAGGAGATAAATGTGGGCAGCCGCGGACACTGGCTGGCGGCGGACACGAGTAAAGCACGGTGAGGCACACCGCCTTTACTTAACATTCTCCCACTAAAGGTTGTGTGCCGATAAGTGGCAAGAAGACTAGCCTACAACTAGTATATACAAGAGGTGAGAGAAGACGGCTCTCAACCTATGCCCACTGGCTCACCTGTAACCGCTCTAGTGTAGATGCAACATGCATGCCACTACGGCTAGAGCTACGATGACACTCCTGATGCAGGTATGGAGTGACGATCTGCATGGCTCCACAATGCACAATGCTAGTGTCAGTCATCGCACGACTGACAACTCCCACTCCAAATGCACCAACCGCATAAGCAAGATCAGGTCTCGAGACCAAAAGGTCAGACATGAGAGACCCTAAAGCCGACGAAACATGCACTATGTGTGCTAACCTATCCCTGTTAGCAACCTCAGTGCCATATGCATCCTCATCAGGAACCACCTGACTATGCATCACCATGTCAGCATCATCTGGCAAAGGCATGTCTGTTGAGAATGACTGCAAAATCGAAAAATCAGCACCACTGCAATCACACACAGCTGTCTGAAGGACACTGTCGCCCTCAAACATATCAGACGCATCATAGAACAATGCATCAATCTCTGGCTCTCGATTGATGTCACCTCAACTGATGACTGACAAAGTTGTGCATCCCAAGAGATACCATTGTCTGCGTGAACGTCACCACAAGACAAATGCACAACCTGCTCTCCATGGAGCATATCCGCAAAAGAGACACGCCTCGTCTCTCGCTCCAAACATGGGTGCAAATACACAAAGACTATACCGCCTCGTGTGTCAAAAATATGCAAAGGGTATACTAGACCACTCCTAGCACCTCTGGCTATCACCAGTGATCCCCTATGCATCTGAAATGACCGCTCTCCAAGCAGTACATAATATCCACTACTCTGCAACTGACGCACTGAAATGAGACTCTGACTGAGTCCTGGTACATAACGTACATCTCGTATCGTAAGCAATGCACTGCTAGGTAAAGACATACATACATCTCCAGCACCCTTTATGTCATATGCTGAACCATCAGCAAATTGCACACAACCAAGTCTCCCACTAGAGAAAGAGCAAAACAAATCACGACGTGGTGTCACGTGAAAAACTGTATGCTCGTCTAGTAGAAAACGCGTAGACAATGTGCTATCCCAAGACACAAAGTAGTATGAAGGCAAGCTAGACTCAAAAGTGACGACATGTCCATCACATGCATACTCTCTAGCATCTGTCCTCATAGTAGCACCATGCATCTGCCTCTTCCACTGTCTCATACGCCTGAAGCAACGACGCCTAATATGCCCATCATGGTCGCAGTGCCAACATGTCAGTCGCGATCGTGAACGAGAACCGCCTCTAACCTGAAGCATCTCCATGCCAAAACTATGGCAAACAATGCTCGAGATCACAAGACTCTCCCACCCGAGAGCAAACCACTGTCTCAAGCAAAGAAGGATACACAACTCCTCACTCTTGCGAGAGTGGATACAAAAACACAAAGCTGTGTCCAAACTGACAAAACCTGTCAAAGTGAGAGTAAACACTCGATCACAAACTATGGCGAGAATCTAGGAAAAATTCGATAGAGTTTTCCCTGAAAACTGAGCAAAAACTCAAGTACAATCTCTACCATAAACCATAACACTACTCAATGCCAATGAGTAGAAATGCCAAAATGGCTCCACATTTTCACATACAATGGCAATCCGTACTCAACGTACATCAACGGAGTGACCGCGCATAAGCAAGCGCAAAAAGATTTTCAATCCAGAAACTTGATCAATGCGAAAACAATGCTCTCAAGAGAGCTCACCGGCACTTGAAAGTGCTCGCCAAAATGCATGTATAATGGGCATCAACCATGCGCCATAACCATATGCAAACCATCCGCAAAGACCATGAATCCAAGCACAAAATCACTGTCAAAGTATCCTGTGAAAACCACTGAACGAAGCTCCACTTGTGTACTCCAAAAAAAAAAAACTGCGTCTCTCAAGAGACCGCTTTGGTGGTGTGTAAACGCCTCCGTACTTTGTTGCCCAAATCTACCAAAAAACCCTCAAACCACAAGCTTAACACAAGTTGCAATTGCATATTCAGCTCAGAATTTATGCACTCAACTTCAAGCATCTCCCGTGCTTCCAAAAGTGCATCAAACTCACACACAATGCGACAACAAAAAACCTGCAATTTCTGTATACAGTCAGTCTGAGATGAATATCAGCAAAACGGTGAGGAATTTGCAAAACATTTCTTCTGCAAAGTTGTAGACCACGTCGAAACGAATGGGCTTCACGGACAGAATTTTCAGATCTGCATTCTACAAGGAGAAAAACGAATCTGAAAACAGTGCTGTTGTGCACACAGTTTTTAGGGCAACACCTTCACTTAGACACAATCTTCCAGACTCCTTTCTGAGCTTCCACAAGAGCATACATCACTCTCAACTGAGCTCACAAGCTCCCATTGCACTCTCACAAAGCTTCCAAGCTTTCTTAATCTCTCCACCACTGAGAGCGAGCGAGCTATCGCCTCGAAGCTCTCAAAGCCGTCGTCCTCTTCGCGGTCACCATGGCTCTGATACCAATTGTGAGTGCGCGGATGCGGTGTGTGTGCGGAGAGTGCAAAGGGGAGAGAGAGAGAGAGAGAGTACACAGGATGTGGAGTGGAGCTCCCAAACCTCACTGTGTGAGCACCATGTGAGAATGTGAGTGAGAGCTCCTTATTCTTTGTATGTATAAAGAATAAGGAGATAAATGTGGGCAACCGCAGACACTGGCCGGCGAACACGAGTAAAGCACGGTGAGGTACACCGCCTTTACCTAACACAAATGCTAGTTCCACTACAAATGCAGCCATTGTTGAGTCTTCTGTGAAAGGAGATTGTGATGCCGATGTTGATGCAGAATGGGCTTTTAGCGTAGAGTGCACTTACAATCCTATTGTCCATGATGCATGCTTGTCAGTTGGTGCAGATTCACATGTGTGGTATTTCGATAGTGGTGCTACAAAGCACATTACTTCACATAGTGAATTGTTCACCTCTCTCGAGTCTGCACTTCATGGGAATTCAGCCACTTGTGCCAACAATGCCTCTTATCCAGTTCAGGGGGTTGGCAAGATTGTGCTTACTACTGCAAATGGCAGTTCTTTCACACTTGTTGATGCACTTTATGTACCTGGGATCAAGAAGAATCTTTTGTCTGTATCTGCACTTGCTAGACTTGGACTTGTAGTCAAATTTGTGGATGACAGATGTACAGTTCATGATCTCAGTTTGGTGATGAAATTGTTGCATCTGGCCTTTTGTGTCGTGGGCTATATAAGCTCACTTTGTATGACAAGTGTGGAGAAAATTTTGCAAATGTAGTTGCAAATTCAAGGAATATTTTAGATGCAAAACTCTGGCATGCACGTTCTGGGCATCTGAATTTTGCCAGTTTGCTGCATTTGCAGAAATTTGATATGGTTGCTTCTTTGCCGCCTCTTGAAGAACTTGTCAAACATGTTTGTGAAGGATGTATTTTGGGTAAGATGCAGCGTTCGAAGTTTCCCAAAGGGATGGGTTTGATATGGTTGCTTCTTTGCCGCCTCTTGAAGAACTTGTCAAACATGTTTGTGAAGGATGTATTTTGGGTAAGATGCAGCGTTCGAAGTTTCCAAAGGATGGTTCAGTTAGGACCACATGCAGGTTGCATCTTGTGCATAGTGATGTTTGTGGGCCCATGCAAACTCCGTCCTTGGGCAATTACCTTTACTTTGTGACTTTCATTAATGATTACTCCAGGCATGCATGGGTATTTCCGCTTAAAGAGAAGTCCGAAGTTCTTATGTGCTTCAAACGATTTCTGGCTATGGCTAAAAATGTCTCGAAATGTATTATGGGCACCCTCCGTTCCGATCAAGGGGGGGAGTATATGTCTCATGAATTTAATGCATTTGTGGCTAGTCGTGGGATAAAACACCAATGTAGAGTGTCTTATACAGAAATGGCACGATGTATGGTCAAAAGTTAAGCTTTTCCGCATTCTTTTTGGCTTGAGGCCATCATGTGTTCCACTTATGTACTAAACATGTGTCCTACAAAAGCTTTGCAGTCTATTACTCCATATGAAGCATGGCATGATAGAAAGCCTTCTATTGAGCACATGTGTGTTTTTGGATGACACTTTGTTGCCTCTTTTCAGTGGTGGAAGTTCGAATGTAAATTCCAATGAAGCAAATGTACAGCCTATGGGGGTTTCTAAAAATGTTACAGATCGGCCTATGACTAATGCATATGTACATGATATACTTGATGAGGAAAGGGCTAAAAATAAACATGCTAGAGGTATGCCAAAATGGCTGGTGCATACATTGCGTGACAATAAATTGGATGCACCTTTGTCTAGTTGTACTCGTTCAGGTTGGCCATGCATCTTATGCATCAGATTGTTATGCTTTGGCTGTGTCTAGCTTACACGAGTGTCCACAAGTGATTTTTCTTTCATGCTTGGTAGTTCATGTATATCATGGTTGAGCAAGAAGCAACCTACTGTGGCCACTTCAAGTTGTGAGGCTGAGTACAGGGCAGTCTTCACAGCTACGGTTGAGTGTGTATGGCTCAGACACCTTTTGGCTGATTTGGGTGTTAAACAAGACACTGCCAACACTATCTACATTGACAGTCAAAGCGCATTGGCAATTGCGAGGAACCCAGTTTTTCATGCTCGCACAAAGAACATTGATGTGAATTACCACTATGTCAGGGAGAGGCTCTCAGTAGGAGAGATCAGCTGGCTTATGCACCAACACAGGACAACCTTGCTGATCTTTTCACAATGCATTCTCAGGAGACAAATGCATTGTCTCCTGAGAAGCTCAAAGTTTTCCACAAAGCTTTGGGCTTACTCCCCTTTGTGGACTGATCATTTCTCAGGGCCTGGCACTTCCCTTTACACATGTGCCAACTCTCATTCACCGCATCACTCCAGGGGGGATTTGTTACCATATACATGTGGTAGTGATGTGTGTGAACACACTAGGACCACTGAAGCATTTTTTCCCTCTTTAGGAGGTTTTTTCCCCCGTGCATTGTATATACGCCCATCACTGTAGGGTAACGAATAAACACACAAGATATACAGTTTTGGATGAAAGTGTATGTAGAAGATGTTTTGTAAAAGTTTTTTGCTTGAGCAATCAGCATATTAAAAAAAAATTAGCACGTTCAAGATCTAGAGAGGAGGTTATGCAGTGCTCATACACAACACGTGATACTCCAGAGCTGTCATATTTAAAGAATTTGTTGGATGTATTTGTGAATTACAATGGCAAAAATCTTCCTAACTGTAAGTTTACACACTTACCAGATAACTATACAAAGCCAGAGGTTTACAATCTTTATGCTGAAACTCTCAAGGAACGGAACATGCCAATCCGTTCTTTTTGCTCATTTCTAAGAGTTTGGAGAAAACACTTCTCCCATGTAAATATTTTGAAAAAAACAAGAATGGGTGTGTGTCAAATTTATGATGAATTAAAATCAAAGCCAGGCACAACCAAAACATCAGAACAAAAAGTTAAGCTTGATCTCGATTTTAGGTTCAAATATAATTTTTTTGGATCATTCTATTCAATAACTAATAGTATTCTTTTGTTTTGAAGCTCCTATTCAACTTGCACTCAAAATCCACCAATAACAACAAAGAGCAGAGCGACAAAAGCTAGCAAAGCATAGGAAAAAGTGTTTAGAACACAAAGATCAATACTTGGGATTGGTCATTGATGGGATGGATCTGAAGAAGACTTTACTACCTCATTTTTTACGTGCTCCAAAAAATCTCAAAGCAAAAAAATTGTGCATGTACATGTGGTTGGAGCACTTATCTCCAATATTGTCATGACATCCAAAGTTTTCATCAACTTACCTAATCTACATAACGATCCAAACCTCATAGTCACTAAGATCCAAAAGATTTTGAACGAGTGGAAAGAAGAACTACCAAGAACATTGTACGTGCAGCTTGACAATACAGCTCGAGAAAACAAGAATCAAGTGTTGATAGCTTACTTAAGCAGGCTAGTGGAAAAAGAGTTTTTTAAGAAGGTCAAACTTGGTTTTTATTAGGGGGGCATACTCACAGTCAAATTGACCAAATGTTCAGTAGATTTTCAGTGAAGCTGGCAAAGAAAAATGCATTTGATCTTCCTGAAATTTGTGAAGTCCTTAGAGAATCTTATGAACCTCAATCGAAAGTGCATGTTCTTAAAGGAACATATGATTTTTGTGAGTTTTGCATTGGTGGAGATTTAGGTACATCATCCTTTATACAACTAAATGATCATAGTTTTCAACATCAATTCAAGATGAAGAAGAAAGATGGTGAAACTCGACTTTGGTGCATTCTAACACAGAATCATGGCATCCTGCTGATGGTTTAAAATTCATATCATTTGTTCCAGAACAGGAAATTGTGCCATCTAGATACATGCTATTAGAATCAACAAATGAATGAGCAAAAGCTCTAAAGGAGAATAGAAGCATCAATTATCTGCAATGCTTAGCTAAAATCACAGACATTGTACAAGCATCACATGTATACTTTACAGCATACTCGATGGAGTCGTGGTTTAGTTCTTTTGAGGAGCAAAAGTAGTTAATTGAGGGCCTCGAAACTGACACAACTGAAGTCATAAACTTGGATCCATTTTTTTGATGTGTGCGTCAATCAAACATTATTCCTAACGATAATGTTATAGAGGTTGGAAATCAAGAGACTAAATTAACAGAGGAGTTGGAGCAATTGGTGCACGGAGAGACTCAAGAAGCTTATGTGGTGTAAGAAAAACAACACAGAGACAACAACAAGAGAAAGAGATGTGGGAGGGGAATGTCAATGAGCTGGCGGTGGGTGTCATGATTGTTGTGTTAGCATCAAATGATGAGAGTGGATGTCCATTTTGGATAGCCAAAGTCATCAAGATCTATGAGGAAAATCAATGTATTCATTCGATTGATGTTCACTGGTACAAAGCAGTTAGAGAATATGAAATTACCAGTAGGTACTATCTTAAAGTGATCAAGGTGACTAAGAAGAAGAAAAAGGAAAGTAATGAACGGTGTATCGATAATTTAAACTTGGAGGATGTGAAAATTCTTGTTTATGGTTTCACCTTGAAGAAGTGTCTGGTCATCTTCGTCAAAAAATTATAAAGATTTTGATGGAAAAAGTTCAAGGATTGTAATTGAAACTGAGTCTTCAATTGTAAGCTTTCAAGGATGTAATTCTTTTTCTAGTGGAATGTTGTGTAATTTGTTCAGAAATATGTGCACCTTTTTTGTCTCAAAAAACTTTCTATATTGACTTTAGTACAAAAAATTGAAATTTTTTTGTAGTGTTCACTGTCATTTTTTTAAGTAGCTCCAAAAATTGAAGTTTTTTTAGTTTTTTGACAACTTTTGGCCAAATTAAAGGTGAGGTGTAGTTTTCACAAGCTAGGTGTACTTTTTTATGACCAAGTGTTACTCGCAATGAGATGCTATGGAGTTTCTTTGCATCGGGCCATGGGAAAGGAGAGTATGATGAGGTCGGTACAATTGTCAAAAGGGCTCTGACACATGAGAAATTGAAACCTGATGCATGGCACATGAAGTGTGCCAAGGATATGGTTAGTTTCTTGAAACATAAATTTCATGATGAAACACCTAGTCACAGGTGGACGTCAAAGCGGTTGATGTGATGAGGAGAGAAAATGTAATTGCAAGTGAGTGGAAGGGTCACACTCATTGCATTGTGTGAAGGAACACCCTAGTAAACAGAAGTGTGCACTTTGCTTGTTGACAGGTCAACCTTTTAATAACACTTCCACAAAGATTCCATGAAGATTCCTCAAAGATTCTCTAAAGATTCCATATGAAGATGCTGATGAAGTGATGAAGATGAAGATGGATGTTGTAATGTGAAGATACAAGCTCATGGCATCATCGAATATCCCGTTATTATCATTTTGAGCCATTACGGCCACTTTTGTAATGTTTACATGAACTTCATATTTTAAGTCGGCAATTGTATTTTGGCCACAGATTCTTGTTGGATGAGCAAAGCCAGCTCACGGTGTTGTAATTAAGCTCTAGAGAAGCCTAGGGACAAATGAGGTCATTTTGGCCGGACATTAGGTTTTCTAAGGTTTAGTATATAAACCAAAACCTAAAGCTTTGTAAGGAGACTTCTAATAATCTTATCTGCTGTGTCGATTGGGAGACTGCGAGAGAGTGAGAGAGTGTGTGTGTGTGTGCTACAAGAGCTATGGTGGTCGGAATCGGAAACGGAGATCAGTTGCGTGTTGCCCATGAGGAGAGCTACGCGTTGATGCTTACATCACGCGCGTTCGTCTGTGTTTTGGCATATTCACCCGCAAGCTACTTTTGGAGTTTCGGTGAGTAAATGTTGTCCGTTTTTGCATTTCAACATATCCACGCAATCAGAGCGAGTAGAGCTACGTATTAGGAATCTTAGTTTTCGGAAACTTCGACCTACAAAAACCTGTCAGACATCCTATGCGATTCTGCACCGGGTATTTTTGGGTTGGGTTTTGGGTCACGGACCTTAGGGAGAGTGGCCTATTGGTGTTGATAGGATATCCCTCAAGTGTCGTAGCGTTTCGAGAACGTCTAATGGGCTTTTGGCTTGTGGTAGCATCATAGGAGACTCTCACATTCCTAGAACTGATGGCATGTAGATTTGATATCTCTGTAGGAAGTAGTCATTAGTCGGTCGAGTAGAGGTTGAAACCCTTTGCTTGCTTCCACGCGCCTGCGGGTCGAGCTGTGTCCTCAGTTGACATTATATGTTAGGTGAGTTCTCGCTATGCTGACGTCCGTCGCGGCGTATCCGCCAACATTGGCGCCGCTGCCGGGGACGAGGGCCCTAAGTAGGTGATCGAGACTAGTCCTTGAGGATAGAGGTCCCTCTAGCTTGCCAGAGTATATTCATTCTTTTAGATAGGATCGGAGAGTGGTGGACTCTTTTGGTCTTAGAGGGAGTCTAGGGAGCGTGTGCTTAGCCTAGATCCTTCGTCTTAAGTAGTATTAGGTAGTTGTATGTTGTGGTGTAGAGAGTAGGAGTTGGAGTGGTAGATGTGGTGGTAGGTTGACTTGAGAGTCCGTGTGAGGCCAGGAAGCAACCAAGACATCAAAATCACCATCTCACATGATGAGTAGGAGTAGGGTAAGTAGGATATCTTCATTGCTGATCTAGAGTACTTTATGCATGTCTTATTTGTAGTTAGGCTCATTAGAGAGTGGAAAACGCTAAGTAGGAAAGACAGTAAATTGTGTTTGGAAGCTGATTTGAAGTCCAAAAGTTTATGTGATTATTGCTGAGAGCTCTACAGAGCATAGGGAGTACTACTGCCAGAAAAAAATTTCATTTTAAGACAGTAGACATCCTACACGTAGGATGTCTCCAGGGCACTTTTGGCAAGGAATTTGAGGAAAATGAGGTTACCATTGTGTTCAGAGCGTAGGTTTTACCCTGGTAACATATTGACTTGAGTGTTTTTCCCTATTTTTGTTGACCAAAAGCCAAAAGGCGGAGTCAAAAAACGTAAAATTTCAGCAAAGGCTTAAATTGAGTGATTTTTGCATGTTTTTGCAAGTGTGAAGCATACTTGCACTTGCTGAGAGCATAAGGAAGCATCAGGGACACTTCAGTCTGAAAAAATAAGCAATAGACATCCTACGCGTAGGATGTCTACAGGGTGATCTGGCCATTTTTTTGAAAATTTGACGTTACCAGTGTGTTTAGAAGGTAGGTTCTACCCTATTTTCACCTGGAAAGTGGAAATTTGACCAAATTTTGACATACTAAAGCCAAAAGACGAGAATTGCCAGACATCCTACCCAAATTGTGTCCAAGGCCTAATTTTGAGACCAAACCATAGGATGACTCCATAGGCATGTTCTAAATGTTGTATTGAGTGCATGTAATAAATTTCATCTCATTTGGGTCAATGAAAGTGAAGATTAAACAGACTTTAGCGTTTTTGGACGGACAAAAGGCAAGAATAGCTAGTTTTGGGGTCTTTTGACATCCAAACTCAAATCTAAGCATACCAGTGGGTTCCTGAAGACTAGGGGAATCTTTGGTCCAAGTTTGTGTTCATTCTGAGCAAAAAGACATTCTACGCGCAGGATGTCTACTGCATGATTCTGAGACCAAAATTCTAATGTGACCATACCATGCTGTCATATAGCCTTAGATAAGCCTTCTAGGAAAATTTGGTCCAATTTGGAGTTGATTTGACTTGGGAATTCATCAGAACAGACATCGGGCTTCTGGAACAGATTCTTGATCATTTTACCAGCCTACAAGTGTTAGAATCAAAAAGTAAAAATAGCTGTGAGTTTAGCACATCAAGGGGAAGCTACATTGCAAGTTTGAGCTGAAACGGAGCAAAAGGACATCCTACGCATAGGATGTTTCCAACTTGATTTAGGAATCCAAACCAACATGTGAGCACACCACTGTGATCAGCACAACAAGGAGAAGCTGGGGTGAAAATTTCAAGTCATTCTAAGCAAAAAAAAACATCCTACCTGTAGGATGTCTCAAGGTGATTTGGGCCAATTCTGAGCAAATAGACATCCTACGCGTAGGATGTCTCTTGCATGATTTTGAGGCCAAAACCCTACTATGACCATACCATAGTGTTGTATAGCCCTATATAAGCCCGCTAGTCAAGTTTGGTCCAATTTGAAGCTGATTTGACTTGAAAATTCACCAGATTGGACATCTGGCTTCTGAAACAGATACTTGATTGTTTGACCAGCCTACAAGTGTCAGAATCAAAAAGTGAGAATAGCTGTGTGTTTAGAACATCAAGAGGAACCTTGGATTCAATTTTGGGCTAAATCTGAGCAAAAAGACATCCTACCCGTACGATGTCTCAAGGTCATTTTTTAGGTCCAATTGAAATTTTGAGCATACCAGTGTGTTGTTAGACTCCTGGGGAACGTGTGGTTCAAATTTTGGCCAAATCTAAGCAAAAATACATCCTACTCGTAGGATGTCTCTAGGTGCTAGATGAACTTCTGGGGAGATTTTGACCTCATACAATTGTTTATCATGTCCTATTAAGCTTAGCCCATCAAGTTTCAAGACATTTGGACATCATTTTCTCATGATATAAGACATCCTACCCTCTGAGTGCACTAGAAGCTTATGCAGCCCAAATCTTTCCCTTTTAGCATCCAAATTCAAATCTGAGCATAGCATTGGGTTGCTTGACTCAAGGGGAATCTAGGGTTCAAATTTTATTCAATTCTGAGCAAAAAGACATCCTACGCGTAGGATGTCTCCGGCATTATTTTGGACCCTAGACCAACATTTGACAATACCAAAGTGTTTCATAGCATCTTATAAGCCTGACAGTCAATTTTGGTCCAATTTGGAGCTCATTTGACTTGAAAAATCAGCTGATAGAGTATCCAGCTTCTGAAACAGATTCTTAAGCATTTGACCAGCCTAGGGGTGTCAGAAACAAAAAGTGAGGATACCTAGGGGTTCAACACACCGAGGGGAGTCTCTGGACCAAATTTTATTCAATTCTGAGCAAAAAGACATCCTAGCCGTAGGATGTCTAGGAGCTTATTATGAAATTCTGAGCATACCAAGGTGTTGCTAGACTCAAGGGGAACCTTTGAACCAAATCTTGCTTCATTCTGAGCAGAAAAAAATTTGGGCATAGGATGTCTCCATGCCAGTTTTAGGATGCAATTGTAATTTTGACCATACAGGGGTGTTCACAGTGTCACAGAGATCCCAAATCTTCTTTTAAAACTGAATTTGGACTCATTTTGGCCATTCTAAACTGCATTTCACTATTTTGGCCATAACTTTCACAAACGGTATTGGATTGGAAAAGTTTTTATATCAAAACATAGCCTGAGAGAGACACTACAGATCTTAGAGAAAAACTTGAACTAAATGTATGACTTTGGCAACCATTTAGGTCAACTTTGAAAAAAACGTCGTTTAAGGCCTCAAAATGCATCCGGAAGTCAGGAGTGTCTAAAACCGACAGTTCGAAAGAATTGTGAGAAAACGATCACGGTTTTGAACATAGTTTTGACTTTTCCCTAGCAGAGGGGCTAGTGAGCCATAAGCGAGGTCATCGGCTAGAGTCCACCTAGGGTCTGGAACAAACCGCTCAATTCGACCTATAGCAGACACGAGTGCCTGTGAGATTTTCATTATCGGGAAGATGAAATTTGAAACCAGATTTGGTCTCTAGGCCTTCTAATTGACCATTAAAGACTGCTAAGTTAGCAGATTGAAATTATCTTTTGGGAAAACCATTGGTCACCCGCGGGAAGGTGTAAAAGTTAACTACGGCCTAGTTTAAAATTGGAGCATCCATACACAAATCTGGTAGCAGTAAGACCATATACAAGGACTCTTGATTTTGCAACAACAGTCGCAAGTTTTGAAGAACTTTAACACAAGATTTTTTTCTAGCAAATCACTGCAACTTGTGCATAATTCTCTTGTGCTAGTTTAAGTTTAGTTAAGCTAAAAGCGAACTTGAAAGTCACTTCCGATCCCACGGAACAAGTGTGGCCGTCAAAGGCACATCAAGAATTTTTGCATTCATTGTGAAAAAGTTTGCCAGCTAAATAGAATGTTGCATATTGTGTGCTAAAGTGAACACAGGTTAGCTCAACTCAAGAATCGCCACGAAGGGAGCAGTCATTACAGTATAGTGGTAAGTTACATAACTTATCGTAGTGCTTCCAATAGATCGAGGCCTGCTAAAAAGCTCTAGGCAAAGCAAGCAGCCAGACAAGTCAGTATCAGCCTTGGCAAGCAAGGGAGCTAAGAAGTTCAAGCAATGCAAGCAAAGCCCAGTTCATAAAACTCAGAGATTAAGGCATCCACAAAAGCTGAAGGATCTCAAGCGAAAAAGACCGACACAAGGGTGCTAATAATTTTTATTAGCATTGAGGCAAGCAATTAAAGCTATCACTGAACATGTACAACAAGGGAGTCAAGACGAAAGAAATGGCGTCTCAAAGGAATCGGACCAGCCGAGATGAATCTTCAAGTACATCCACAGAAATTACAAGAGAGCAACTATCTGATTGGCCACTACAAAGGACTGCCATGCTATGAGGATGTTCATCGAAATTTGTACATCAAGACAAAGAAAGATACAGAGGAGACTCGGACATCTCAATATGTGGAAGTTGAAACAGCGAAGAATGTACTACACCCACATCTAGATTTCATGGAAGACTGTATGGGATCAATTTACATGATGCACGGAAAATACATCGACAATGAGATAGAAATGTTGTACAAAGATCAACTTACAGATATCTACACATATCCTCCAAGTAGTTTTCTGTACAAAGCACAAGATGGAAAATGGAAAAATTGGTACCCTCTATGGAGACGAAGACGGTCGATACTACAGGGCTGTCACAAGTCATGAAGTTCCTGTAGAAAACAATCATTCTTTTGCAGCAAAAGCGTTTGGCTCAAGAGGAGAATACTACATGTCTAAAGGTGGTAATGTATACCATCTCGTCATGGGTTTACCTCTAACTACGCACCTGGAAGAATTGACACCTACAACTGTCACTACACAAATGAGTGACACACCACATGATACACAACAAGGCACAACACAAGACACCACATGGAAAGACACGGCACAATTCCGTGCACCGCACCAGCACAAGACAAAGCACAAACACACCAAATTGCACAAACAGGGAATATGCCAGAAGTATCACCTATGAAGATAGCACAACTTCAAAAAGAACTAGCTCGGTCTCAAGAGCTACTTAACAAAGCACAAGAAGTCATATCATCATGCATTAAACATATGCCAACATCATATATGGAACCCTCTCGGATGGGGGGAGTTCAAACTCAACAAAGAGACCCTATCTCTTCAAGAGTGGGATTAAGAAGTCCAGTTTAACAAGAAGCAGTGTCCTTTTCAAGAGCCCAAGTGGAATTTCAAGAAGCATTGGAAGATGCAGAGCCGGAGGAGAGACCACCGGAAATTCACAATGCCAAATGTAGAAGGTCAAGTCAAGATGTCATTGTGGTCGATAAATACGGTAGGCACTATGAAATAGCCTATGTGAAAAATATGGATAAGTTTAACATTTGTGGGCAACCTGTAAGTCACATACTTGGACCCCGTCCAAAAGCACCATCCAAGGAAACGGAAAACAAAGATTCGGTTCGATCTTCATCCTCGGTGCAAACCTCGCCAAAATCAACTTGAAAACATAGCCCTAAGGCTATGCAAAAGCCCCAAGTCAAAGACCATACGCTGATGGAAGAATTAGCATTACGACTGCTAGAAAGAATGGATAGTGATTTGATCTTGTATGCAAGCAATAATGGAAGCTATTTTCAGCTTCTCAAGGACAAGATGATGGAGGATAAAGAGACGAAGCCAGTGGATACACCTAAGTCAGTCGTAATCTATAGGTACATGCATGTAACTCAAATGTCTTATTTGTATCGAGATACCATAGAAAATCATTATCAACAGTACTATGGAGAGTTGCCTAGTCCAAAGAATGAAAATGCTGAGATAGAGGCATATTGCAACCAGTGTGCCATCAGTCATTTAATCAAGGACTTCCCAACAAAGCTCTACCTGAAAAAGAAGAAGCAACAAGCCAAAAGCAAAGTTCAGATAGTGACAACAAGGGAACGGAAGCAAGAATCCCCAACGAGATCTCCGGAAAAGAAGCAGATCTTGTTGCAGAGCACAAAAGATAGGCTCAAGACACAGTTTCTTGAAGTCGAGGGTGTCAACGACATCATCATAGAGAATCGGGCTTTCAAAAAAGATCAATTGAATCAGCTGATTCAAGATCTCTTAAAGAACCTCAGTGAGGAAAAGTCAAAGCATCCACAAGGTGATGAAGATAAAGCTCGCAGTTCAAGGTTCGAGAGCAAAAGAATCCAAGATTCTGAAGATGGTAAGTCAACCCAAGAAGAGGTGGCAGAGGTAACATGAAATCTTAGTGCCACATCACAAGCGGAAGGCATGCAAGAAAATTCAACGAATGAAACTGAAATTCCACAAGAAAATTCCTCTACTTTGGAATCTGCATTGGTGGTTAAAGAAATCAAAGACCAACAGAAGCTAAAAGACAATGTAGCTGAAGTCTTAGAACCCACCGAAGAACAGGAAATGACCGACTCCAAGATTGACTACCAAGGACAAGCAATGCAGGATATGAATGAATATTTTCAAATAGAGACTCTACAAGAACCCATGGAGCAATGTGAACCAAAGGCCACGGCGACCGTTGCATCAGAAGAAGAGAGTCAACCTCAACATCCTACTACACAAGCTTCAAAAGATTTCCAAGAAGAAAAGTCACCATTGAACGACCTTCAAGTGCTAGAAGAAGTAAATAGTGACAGAGAGCTCCTGAAATCAAGAATCAAGGCATCACAGTCAGAAACTAGCAATGAAGACCAACAAGCAGCTCAGGCTATAGACCTTCCCCAAAGCTATAGATCAGAAGATAGTAAGTACTTGGGACATGCTACAACCAGTCAAATGACAAATATGTTCAACATACAAGAGGATGACAAAGCTTCCAAGGCACAAAAGTCCAAGACAAGTACCAAAAGCAAAGAGGACATCAGTTACTTGGCAGCCAATAAGAAGATTAAATTCTCGTTGGATGTGCATGAGAAAATGAAGTCCAATTTCACAGTAGAGATAGATTCCACTGCCACGACGAATGTCATGTTTTATGGACTATGGTTACTTCTAGATAAGCCGGAGTTGTATGAAATTCAGGTAAAGGTTTCCATATCACACGGAATCGAGGTCACAAGTTTGGGGATTGTAGAAGCCACCCTTAAACTACGGTCAAAGGTCATTAAAGACAAATTCATAGTGGTGGATTCATAAAAAATGAGCACACATTTGATTTTGTCCAAGAAATGGGCAAAGACAGTTGAAGAAGAACCTGGATTTTCAACAATGCACTACAAGAGGTTGTGTGCTCTTGTGACGCTGTTAGCGACGGAAATACACTGGGTTTTTATAACCCCCGGCGTCGCTAAAACCGTCGCTAATAGCGTCGCTACAAGAGCGTCGCTATATGCGTCGCTATAGGCGTCGCTATATTCGTCGCTATAAGCGTCGCTATATAGAGACGCTCATAGCGACGTTTACACAGAAGTCTATAGCGACGCTCATAGCGACGCTACAGAGCCATAAATAGCGACGGTTATAGCGACGCCCGAGAGAAATTTTTTTGGTGACAGGGCATTGAATGCCCTGCCACCCATCAACCATATTGTACTTGATTCACTTTTTTAAAAAAGTGCAAGGGTAGATAATAGACCCAAAATAGTCACCCACAAGACGCATTGTTTGCAAAATTGACAAGCGTAAAATTGACAATTGTACACATCATAGGCAAAATGAATTGATTGACAACTGTAATAATGACAATTGTACAACATCATAGGCATAAAGAATTGATTGGCAAAATGAACTGCGGTGACAAATGTAATAATATACATGGTTCAAAAAGATGTATAAAATCCGTCTCATGATACATAAGCTATGAGAAACCCTAAACTAATGCTTGTGCGCTCCTTGCCGCACTGTCGAAGCAAGGGACTTGCCAATACACCGTGTGCGAGCCGCAGACGGCTCCAAGCACACAACTAGTTTAACTAGTAAGCTCAAAGAGGGCAATGGTGTGTCACTCACCGCCTTATGCTCCTGTCGTAGAGGATTCCTTGCCGCGAAGAAGAGGGAGACGCCGCTACGCCGCGCTCAACCGCCTCGCCGCCGTCGTGTCGCCGCAACGCTCGATCGCGCACACACTCTCACTCTCTCTCTCTCTCTCTCTCTCTCTCTCTCTCTCTCTCTCTCTCTCTCTCTCTCTCTCTCTCTCTCTCTCTCTCTCTCTCTCTCTCACGCACACACACAAGGAGATGGTGAAGGAGGAGGTGGAGATGGAGCAAGAGCAGCTTCTATTGCACAATGAGAGAATGACTCAATTTTAGGTTTAATTGGCTTTTATGTGAGCTCACCCCATTCACACTTGAGCGCCCATGCTTAGCCAACTAACCCTAGCATGTTCGTGTTAGAGTGCGCCTCTCATCGGCGATCACTCTACCTTTCCCTATTGGACCGACAAGCCCGGTGCCTGACTCTACTTAAATAAATAATACGGTTACAGTGTCCGTCGTAGGCGATAGGGTGTCCGTGAGCCACGAGGGTTAACATTGCCCCCCTTCCTAATGTAGATTCCGTCCTCGGAAGCTATTGAGTTGAAGCTTGGTATGTCCATGTTGTAGAGCATCTAGATTTGAATCTGCAAGGCAAAGTCACTGTTTTAGCAAGCGGAATTATATTGCCATAAATCATGAGGGGAATGTAAAGTACATGTGGAAATGAGTAAATGCAAGATTTATGAAATGTTGGACTGCCAAAGGAGCGCACATTTTTGGCGCCGTTGCCGGGGAATAGCCCTGCACTAAGCCCAAGAGGCACTTTGTGCTTCTTGTATGAGTGGTTTGCAGTAGGAAAGAAGAGGGAGAGGAAGTTAGCATTTTCTGTTTTTCTGCTGCGTACATTTAGTATTAGTTAGACAGTTAGCAAAATTCTGTTTTTCTGTTTGCACACAGTTAGCATTAGTCATACAGTTAGCATTTCTTGCGTTTTCTGTGTTTTCACTGCACAGTTCTGTCAAGTTTCAATTTCTGCATTTTCTGTGTTTTCTGGTTTGTGCACAGTTAGGCGCACAGTTAGTTAATTAAGTAGGTTAGTAATTAGGTGAACCACTGATTAGCAGGTCAGTAGGTAGGTGGGACAGTAAATACGTAGGTGAGGTCAACGCGCACCAAAACGCGTACCAAATAATATCTCAAAAAAGAAATTTGAAAAATAAAAAATAATAATAATAATAATAAAATAAATTTTTGTTTTCGAAAAAAAAAAACTTGAAAAAAAAAATTGTGAAGAAAAAAAATCCGAAAAATAAAAATGCGAGTGAGTGGGAGGTTAAATTTTCGAAAATAAAAAACGTGAGTTATAAAAACGTACGGGTTGGTCTGTATAAAAGATAGATCGGGATCGGGATCATTTGCCCAAGCCCAAGCCCAAGCCCAAGCCCAAGCCCAGGCCCAGGCCTCAGTCCTCTGTCCTATGATATATACTAGACTCACTCTTATATATATACCCTACTCCCTCAAGAGAGAATGAGAGCATGTGGGACAAGTCCTCCACTCTCCTCCCTTCTCTTCCCACTTGCACCCTTAGACTTTCTAGTTTGGGCCTAGTTCCCTACTGGAAATTGACAGTTTTAGGGATTCCGAGGGCATAGAGTGACCAAACGGAGGGCTGTAAAGCACGGCACGACCCTCTGACCGATACGCTCGTTTCGAGCTATCACACGGCCCATTCCACGACACGCTCTAAAAAATCTAGCAAAAAAACAAACAAAAAACACACTAACAACTAGTCACAAGGCCTCCTAGAGCAGCTTTTTGACACCTTAGGGTATCAAAAGCACATGCACTTACGCTCTGGGTGGGTGCTAGAACACGAGCATATTGCGGGTGCCTCTGTTCATACGGACACCCATTACCATCCACGATAGGATCTAGACCCTCAGCGGGGACACAAGGTAGCACCACCCAAGACCCTAAAATAGCCGCTAGTGATTCCTCCTCCGACTCAGAAATCATGGAAGCATACCCTACCCAAAACACTGAGAGAGAAGACCATGCACCTCCCGAAGCTCCACAGCCTACTACTAGTATGTTTAGCCGTTTCATGGAAACATTAGGTAGAGCTACTTGCTCGGAACCTGATGCAAATGAAGCACACGAAGGGGGTGGGGAAGTGGACTCTCCTTTCACATCGCACGTGGACCCCACACCCCCAAAGAGTGTCCATGTGGATATCCTACCAACTTCTTACCAAGAAGGCCCTGTTGAGCTGCCTCCTTCAGAAGTTCCCTCTAGAGTACCGTTGGTGACAAGTAAAACCACGGGGAGCAACATTGCTTCTACCTCACAAGAAACCGTTAACACGTCGACTCTAGAAGGATTGTTCATTAATGATCATTGGACATACGACCTCCACACTGAGGTGTTGACGGATCTACACTCTGGCCACGCCTACCATGTAGGATGGATAGAGATTGTACAATCCACCTCTAGTGCCACGAGCATCGAAGATCAACAGAAAATGATCTGTAATGTTATCCATGGCATTATTCAATCAGAAAGGCAAAACCGAGGGGTAAATATACTCTCAACTGGCCCCATGAGATTTCTGGATACGAGCAAGGCTCAACAGCCTACTCTATCACAAATGGAGACTCCTCTAATGAGCCCCATGGACCCATCTTACGTCATTTCACCTGGGGTCTCTATGCAATCTGAGCCTCCGAGCGACAACTTTAGCTTCCCTAACTTGGCTCAACCCTCTATTAAGGAAAACCCAGTGCTCACTCCAAGGATAAGGCTGACAGAGAATGTACCGATGACATCTACGGTTAGCGCAGTGCCTCTACCTAGTGTCGTAGTACCTAATATGGGGCCTCGACCGTATGTGCCTCTAGCCCCTTATGCACACATGGCCCCCACACCTCCAATTGTACCACTTGTTTATGCTCCTCGAGTGCCGCTCCCTAGCCCTTATCCAAGTGGACCTATGCCCGGTTATGTTCCATATCCTCCATCATCCACACATATGCCAAGACCGGTACCCGTCCCTCTCCCACATATGATTCCAAGAGTACCTCCACCGGCCCTGCCTCCTCACATAGGTGACTTGGCAGCGTTTGCTCAAACCATAGGTCGATCTATCGCGGAAAATATGCGTCAGGCATCTGATAGAGAGCCTAGAAGTAAGGCAGTACAAATTTCCAAACTCACGCAAAAATTCAATGGGGACAAAGATGCTAGGAAACACATTGAAGTGTTTGAACAAGTATGTGATTCCTTAGGGGAACGCAACGAGCTACATAAGTGCAATGCCTTAAGCTTGACATTAAGTGGGAAGGCTGGAGATTGGTATAGAACCCTAAGGGTGGACGAGAAAACAATCTACCCTACCCTTCGAAGGTTGTTTCTAAAGGAGTACATACGAGAAGGTGTGCTTTGGGGTGTAGCATCTCAGCTACAGAAGGCCGAACGTAAGGAAGGAGAGTCAGTAAGGGACTTCATTAGTCGTCTAAAGCACTTAAACTCTCGCTGCCCTGTAAATGAGCGCTTCAACAATAACTAACTGCTTGATCGATTCATTCGAGGGTTGAGGAATGAAGGAATCTATAATGGACTAGTGATTAGAGGTATCACAACCTGGGAAGATGTCATTGCCAATGCAATCCAACTAGAGGACAACTTGATGATAGCGGGCATGAGGGTGTCTATTGACACGAGATCCACTAGCTCACAAGCCATTGAGTATGAACCCATGACTGCAAAGCCCATTGCCAATGAGCCAAAGGTATTTGAGACATTCTTGACAGACCTCACCAAGGCAATCCAAGAGTCTCTTAAGGATAATCGACCCCCTCAAAATAGTCACATGTATCCAAGAAGGGAGCAACAATGGTGTTCCATTTGCTTAGGTCCACATAGCACTAGCGAGTGCCCTACGTTTAGAGTAAAATTTAATGAAACTTGCAACGCATGTGGTAGGTATGGTCACCAAGCTAAGGATTGTTTAATGATCAAACGCATTATGGCAAATAGACCACCTGTAGCCTGGACGAATGCACCTCGAGCTCCTGTATTGATGCCTGCTCCACCTGTTGAGCAACTACCGCAACACATGGTCCCTAGACCTCAAAATGTTGTACAAGCTACACCGCTACCACCTCCTGTGCTAGGACCGCAGCCCCCGCATCCAAGAGTCGCCCCTATGAACCAAGTGGGTTGCGAGCCATCAAATGCTTATGCAGATGGCTGTGAGGAGGAAATAGACACTAGTATTGCCTACGGACTTGATACATTGGAAGAGTGTCCTATATACTACATGGAAGATTGTTGGGGGCAAGTCAAGCCGGTTTATCAAGCTGCTGCTCTCGCATCCAGAGGTCAAAAAAACACCCAGGCTAGGAGGCCACCTCTTCAATGCTACGAGTGTGGTGGACCACATCGGGCAGCGGAGTGCCCTATTAGGCTGCAAAAGAATGCTGCACAGATGCAAATGAATCAAGGGAGCACGTCTGCAATGCCAATACTCACATGTAATCGTTGTGGCATAGATCACTTGATTGCCCAATGCCCTTATAACCCAAATGCGCCTAAAATCACACCCCTAAATTTGGTCGAAATTGCTAGTGTGACATCGCCAATACCACCCGTCGCACCCGCTTATGCGATTACACGGTCCATGCTTCAAGGGCCAGGCCATATCCTCGAAGAGAGAGATACCGCGTCAGTTATCCAAGCAAAGAAAAAGAAGACACGAAGGAAGAGGTCGCAGAATACGGGAAATTCAAAGCCAAGTTCCAAAACAAACATAGGAACAGGAGATGACCCCGTGTATATGAATGACCTCGAGGATGATTCAGATTCAATCGAGACAATGGAGACTAGAACCAATACCACAAAGGGAAAGATCGACAAAGAAAACCGTAACATGGAACCAAATGAAAACCGAATAAGAGAAAACCATAAAGAGCCTCTGAAAACACCACAAGTGTTTCCAAATCCAATCCAAGACCCCCAAGATAAACCGCAGGGGCAAAAAGAGAAGAATCGTAAAAAGAAGATTGGGACGTACCCAAACCCAGTAGACGAGACTGAGCAGGTGAAACATCTAAGAGGTTTAGTGGAGGAGACTCAAAGGAAACTAGAACCAGAACCCATGCATGTCAAAATTCATGACACAGTGTTTCCCACGCAAGTTCATCCACCCCACATGAACCATAGACCGTTAGCCATATCTAGTATCATCCAAGAAGGGAGTGAGGACGGGACATCAGAAAGTGAGCATACACCTTTCTTGTTGGAAAGGATGTTTAACGAAGGAATACCTGATCCCATTGAGGAATATGAGATTCCATCCTCACCAGTTCCTAGTCAAGGACCTACACCCTGCAAAACGCCAATGAATGTTGCCAAACTAGTGGACTTCATGTCTTCTGAGGTCCGAACCACGATCATAGCAAAGCTGTATGGAGATCCTGAGTTATTCCTTGCACTTCGAGCATTCCTTAACGGAGAGCTACGAACGGGATTACCGCAGTTTGCGCAACCAAATAGGCCTGACTCGATTATGATTGATGAGGAAAATCATGTGCAATCACTTGACTTAGATGGACACGAGTCTGTGATCGAGGTACCCATTAACGAATTAGGGCAGTATTTTGAAGGCGACGAGTCTAATGCGACCCTACCCATCACTACCAGGGGATTAACTATAAAGGGAATTCTTGATGGTGGTGCGGGAGTTAGCATCGTTACAAAAGATTGTTGGGAATCCATGGGAAAACCCCGCCTCAGTGTTACTAACATTGTGGTAAAGATGGAAAATGGTACCATAGCCAAACCTATGGGGATGCTCAAGGATCTTAAGATCAAAGTTCTAGGACACAAGGTACGACATACGTTCATTGTAATGGATTTCTCTAAACACCTTATGTCATATGAAATGATTTTAGGACGACCATTCATGAGGGAAGCACAAATGGTTCATGATTGGTCTAAAAATCATGTCTATTTGCAATTCCAAGACTCTGTCCTTAGAGTGGATTTGGTGACTGGTAGGGTACACCCCTTAGGGAGTAAAACCATTATTGATCATCGCTCTGACACCACAGTTCACCCGGCCCCACTACAATATTGTTACACTTGTAAGAAGGATACAGACATTGGCCAAGATTCTCCTTACATGAATGTGTTACCGGGTATGACGGAATCAGACAACGTAGACTGGGTACACCTAGCTGCAACCATAGATACCTGGGGAAATAGAGGAACCACTTGGGTCACACCAGAGGGGGAAGAGGTACCACAAATTGCACCTCTGAACATGATAAGTGCCATACATGCATCTTCTAAGGGCAAGGCAATTGTGGACCAATCTGACAGTGACACCGATAGCTCAATAGAAGACTTTGACCAACACGACTTGGACACTGACTCCCAGAGTGAAACGGATTCTGAATCTCATGAATTAGAGAGTGGAGCAAGTTCAGATTCAAAACATTCGGAAGGACCGAGCACATCAACCGATGATAGCTCCCCCGAGAGTGAAGAGGACACCAACGAGGACTCCTTTAGTGAGCCAGATCTAAATGCAAATCAAAAGCAGGTCTCAAATAAGAAAAAGAAAAACCTTAAGAGGCGTCGATATCGAGCCAATGTACGTGCTAAGATAAAAAAGAAGAGATCCTCAGCAGAATGGCTCAGTTATATAGGGGCATGTGATGCTCATCGAAAATTGGTAGACAATTGGGGTGAATATCTCCAAAATGTTATGTGGTGTAGACCACGACCCCATGACATAGCCCAATTAGAGATCATAGACAAGCCAAGGTTGAGCCGCACTGCAAGGAGGCGTCAAAACCAAGAGTTAGCTCGACAACACAAGAAAGCAGAAATGGAAGCACAAACCAAAGCACAACCAGAATCCACAGACTTGCATGCTGCACCAGAACATTTCAAATCTTACACCACAGGGGAAGCAAAGGTTGTGTACACAAAAGCCCAAAGAATACCTATCGATGGGAATAATGGAATCTATGATGGTCCGGCAATAGTTAAAGAAATAGAATTAGCTGACCCCGGTGAAGAATCAAAACCTGTTTTTATTGCCCAAGACCTCACAGAAGTTGAAGAGGCGGTCCTCAAAGAGCTTCTCAAGGAATTCAAGGACGTATTCGCTTGGACATACCATGATATGAAAGGTGTTCCACCTTCTGTGGTCCAACATACAATCCCTATGATTAGCACTGCGAAGCCCGTACAACAAAGACCCTACCCGATGAATCCTAAGTACGCAAAGATCATTCAAGAAGAACTAGAAAAGCTTATCAAATGTGGGTTCATATATCCTATTGAACACTCTGAATGGGTGTCTCCGATAGTTATCATCCCAAAAAAGAATGGGAAACTCAGGGTGTGCGTGGACCTCAAAAAAGTTAATGCAGCTACTAGAAGAGACCATTACCCCCTACCATATTCCAAACATGTACTCGAAAGAGTTGCAGGCAAGGAAGCTTATAGCTTTTTAGATGGGTACTCAGGCTACAACCAAATCACGATAGCGCTAGAGGACCAAGCTAAAACTGCCTTCATCACAGAATTTGGCGTGTTTGCATTTCGTGTGATGGCTTTTGGCTTAACAAATGCCCCTGCTACATTCCAACGATTAATAAACACTGCCTTTAAAGAATATTTGAGAGAGTTTTGTGAAGCTTTCTTAGACGACCTTTGTGTTTACTCTTCTTGGAAGGAACATCTATCATGTTTGCGGAAGGTGTTTGAAAAGTGTAGGTTATATCGTATCTCATTGAACCCGTTCAAATGCCAATTTTGGGTCAAGCATGGAGTTATTTTAGGGCATATAGTATCCAAGAATGGTATCTCAACCGATGAGAGCAAAATTAAAGTGATTCTAGAGTTACCACCACCAACCAATTACAAGGGAGTTCAAAGGTTCATGGGACACGTGGGTTATTATCGACGGTTTATTTTATTTTTCGTTGAGATAGCATGTCCTTTGTACAAGCTTCTCATTGAATTTAAATGGACTGAAGAGTGTGACCAGGCCTATGAACAATTGAAGAAAACACTAGCAAGTGCTCCGATTTTAAGGACAAATACAATATTTGTGGCTTTAAGAGATCTCTCTCTCATCCTCTCATAACTCAGCATAACTTCCTATATCTATATAGAGCTCTCCGTTTAAACACATATCCTCTGTTTCATTTTGTAGCTCCTCTGCATGCATCCCATATAGAGTAGTAGCATCTTGATGCTCGCCTGGCACCACCGCAGCGGCTTCTGATTGAGCATCTTCTCTGATCTCCTCCATTGATGCCGTTGTGATTGGCACATGGTAGCCTTCAAACGTCCTTGCACTACGAGGGGCTACCTCTATGACGTACCACCAGTTTGATGTAGACTTTGTAGGATGAAATATTACCTGTCAGAGCCACATAACTTACATGAGAGCTTTCAAGCACATAACTTGTAAAAGGGGGATGTTAACTATTTACATACTTACTTGTTCACAATGCTCGGGTAGTACGAAAGTGTCTCTTAGGTCAGTCCATTTCTTAGTAGAATCCACCTCAAGAAAACTAGACTCTCCTCTACGCACAGTAGCGTTGCGACCCTCCATGATTATCTTGAACCATTGCACGTCGAACAAGTCGACAAAAAATCCTCTGTAATCGATCCTCAAAATCTCTTGCAGCGTGCCGAAGTAAGTGAGTTCCGCCACCACAGGATCTGCATCAGAGGAACGTCGTCGACTAGACTGTTCAAATTTTGCCATGATTCCACAATCTTGAGTAAAACGCTTTTTGTCGATTCGTTCCACCCTAAAATGTCGACCTTTACACCATGCTGCTGTGTATGACTTATACTACAACGAACAAAGATTATGAGTGGCCGTTCAAACGTTTATAAATAAAGTCACTTGCTAGTCGTACATTGCAAACTTACCTTGGTCGCGCAACCCCGAGAGTACTCCCACTCTTCCTCAGTCACTTCGTCACCGCATTGTTGTGCGCTTTTCAATTGATTGTGCAACCATCTTAAGCTCATGAAGGTTGGTAGGCTCTCCAGAACCGCTGGATAGTGCATCGGTGGTCGTCTTCCCCGTCTCCACTCGATTCGTGCCCTTTGTCGCTCTTGCTTTGCGTCCTCATATTGTGAGATCCACTTTTGCATCACTGGATTGTGAAGCATGCAAAATCGGTTGATTTTAGCCTCTAGATCTTCCGTCATCTTCTTCTCAACACCGAGATTGCACATGACAATCCCAGATATGCGCTCATCATCTATGGTTCGCCATAGCGTGTCCCGGGCTTTATCAAATCCGTCTAGCCACTCTCCAATGTACACTAGGGACTCTGATACCAACCAACCTTCTGCCATGCTACCCTCCGGACGTGCTTTTTGACGCACATATCCCTTAAGCGTTTTCATGAAACGTTCTAAGAAGAACATCCATCTGGAATGAACTGTGCCAGCTATTTCCACCTCATCAACTATGTGAACAAGAAGATGCACCTGAATGGTTAGCATGGTAGTAGGAAAATGTTTCTCAAACATGCACACAAGCTCCGCAGCATTTAGTTTGGCGAATGATATGGAGTCTACGTTGATCTCCTTTTGTGAGATCCATTGCACCAGCTTTGCAAGTTTGTAGATTGTGTTACGGATGTCGAGAGACAAACATCCCTCAATGGCAACCGGTAAAATAAACTGTAAAGTATGTGCAGCAATGATATTAAAGTCCACATTTTATGCAATGATATTAAATTCCACTATGAACGTACCTGACACATTTTATGCCAATCGTGTGACCGCAAACCGGTAAGCTTTCCTTCTTTAGTAAAACACGTTCGAAGCGAGTGCATTACGCCAGTGGGGGTCCGCAAAGATCGAATGGTCTCTTTTACTTTGCGTTCTTGGGCTCCTGTGAAAATCCATGGTGCTTTAGGCAGTTTTATCGATCCATCAGACGCTGTTTGCGGCCAATATTGCTCCATACGATCCACATTTCTAAGGTCAACTCTGGCTCCCAAAGTATATTTCTTGCCGGTCAGATGGTCCCATAGTAGATTACCCACATTCTTGAATATGTGCATTGGATTGAGCAAGTGATTGATCATGAGTCGGGGCCAGTATGGTAACTCGTACCATAGAGATAGTCTCTTCATCCCTAGAGGCAATCCTTCATCGCACATCTCCTTCTGCTCTAACCATGCTTGTGCAGACATCCTTGGTGGCTCTCTTCCCAAAAAGCCGTCGCGTAACACATGATTCTCTAGAAGATACGCTTGATGACCTTCGTAGATTTGCTTCTTCAGTGAGGGTGCCCTACGTGCATTCAGTCTAGGTCCACATGTGACACATGCTCTGTATCCGCTTGTTTGAAGCCCTGCATGTATACACATGATAATAGATCAACTATGGGAAAAAACAAGATTTACAGTGTTTGAGTGAGGAGTGTCAATAGATCACCTGAGCATTCTGTTAGCCCGGGATATTCATGCATGGTCCACATTAGAATGCCTCTGATCAAAGCATTCCGTCGTCCTGTGTGTCGGCTCATATCCACCACCTCTATGCCAATCCACAATTGTTGTAGCTCTTCCAATAGTGTACGAAGATACACATCCATATTCCCCACTTTATATCGCCCTGGCACAATCAAGCTTAGCCATAGGTGCCCCTTCTTCGTAGTCAACCACGGGGGAATGTTGTAGTTGACGATGACAACGGGCCATACACTGTAAGATGTTGATCTTTGACCAAATGGATTTACACCATCCATAGCCAGGCCTAAGCGCAAATTTCGAGCTTCCCTGGCAAAATCCGACCATGTTCCATCTATATGTTTCCAGGCTGCGCAATCTGCAGGAATTCGTAGCACACCATCCGAAGATTTATTCTCTTCATGCCATGATGCTAGGGCGGCCATGGACTTACATTCGAAGAAATGCTTGATGCGAGGAAGCAGAGGAAAATGTCGCAAAACCTTTTGTGGAATTATTGTCCCGTGGAGATCTACTCGATATCTTTCGGAATCACATTTCGGACACTTCTCCATGTCTATGTATTCCCCTCTGAAAAGAATGCAGTCATTAGGACAAGCGTGGATAGAATTGTAATCCATCCCCAAGTTTCGCAAAATCTTTCTTGCTTCATCTCGGGAATCTGGCATCACATTGTCAGCTGGTAGTATGTGCTCTTTAAGCAATCTACACAACATAAAAATACGATACAGTCGTGTAAAAATCTATCAGACCATTATACATTTAGAGTTTTATTAAAGTAAACTAATTGTAATAGATCACCTGAAAAGCGCTGTGACGCTAGTGTCACTCCATCCAAACTTTGCCTGCATGTTGAGAAGAACTAGGAGTGCTTTCAATCTAGACATACGTGCTCCATTATACAATGGCGTATCGGCTTCACTTTTCATATCATCATAGATAAGCCTTTCTGAATCCATGATCGTCTCAATCATTTCATCAATCTCGGGCTCAAACATTGCCTCGTTGGGAATGTGCTCTGCATGATCATCTCCCGAGCTGTCAGAGGCTACATCTTGTGGCCTCACATATGCTGCTTGACCAAAGCGCCTGCGAACACGTCTATTGGGTTGCAAGATTGCTGCTTGTTGGCCAGCGTCAGAGTCCGACGAGTTATAATTGGCAGCAACTCGATCTATAATAGATGGATCGAGCTCGCCAAATTCGCGAACGTGTTGCAAAGAAACGCGTCTTGTCCGTCGCACAGCATGCTTGCATTGATTACAAGGACATAAGACCCTCGTTGAGAGATAGGTGTTTCGGTTGGACGGTCCCACATCCTCATCACTACTCATAATGAGGATAAAAATCTTATAACCTGGACAACAAATTTAATATTCTATTGGCATTCTTCGTCTTATCTCTCTCTCTCTCTCTCTCTCTCTCTATCTCTCTCTCTCTCTCTCTCTCTCTCTCTCTCTCTCTCTCTCTCTCTCTCTCTCTCTCTCTCTCTCTCTTTACCTCACATTCTCTAGTCATGTCCAATCCCCGCACACCTCGGTCTAGAGGTGCACGGAGATCAGAACCACCGGGTTATAATCTCGTCTTTATTGGTCAATACCTATATTTGTGGGTACAAGAAATCTACAGACCCACGTCTACATGATACTGCATGTAGTGGACAAAACCCCTTTGCCTCTTCTCTAGCTGTAGCACTTCACAGCATCTTAACATCTTTTCACAGTAGATCTTTTCACTGTTCGTCTAACTCTAAACCCTAAACCGTAAGTAATTCTTGCGTGGACTCGATCTAACATAAATAAGCGTAAATCTAAATAAACGTAAATCTAACTAAAAATAAACCTAAATCTAATTTAACGTAAGTCTACATCTAACCTAATCTTTAACGTCTTTTGGGATAGTTTCCTACGACATTAAAACTCTCTTCTTCTTGTGTGTGTGTGTGTGTGTGTGTGTGTGTGTGTGTGTGTGTGTGTGTGTGTGTGTGTGTGTGTGTGTGTGTGTGTGTGTGTGTGTGTGTGTGGGTAAACCTAAATAAACCTAAATAAACCTAAGTCTAATCTAATAGAACATAAATCTAAATCTAACGTAAATTATGTTATATTAAAAACAAAGAACTAAACTAACAGGGATTATAAGAACCTTAAAACTGATTCAACACATAATTTTTCACATAACTCGGCAAGAGTTGGCATTCTCATCACTAAAGATGTGAGAGTTAACTTCCGGCGGTGACGCTGCCTCATCTCCATCCACATCTGACGACAGCAATTGGCCCTTTAGACCGTTCTTGCTCTTGTTACTAACTTTGAAGTTGCTGTTGAATGACTAGAGGTTGTCTAGATGGTCATTGTGTCGGGAATGTAGTGACTCTTGCCGCCCTGAAGATCCACCTTCTTCCCTATCTTCTAAAGACATTTCACCAGTAGTTTTGGATCGACGGAGCCCACCATGAGTGAAGGCAGCAATACCCTATATTCCATTGAGGGCTTTCTTCACCCGCTTCATGCAGGCATCGCAGTCTATGGAGACCTAAATCTAATCTAATATAACGTAAATCTAAATCTAGCATAAATAAACGTAAATCTAATTAAAAATAAACCTAAATCTAATCTAATTCAACTTAAATAAACCTAAATCTAATTTAACGTAAGTCTACATCTAACCTAATCTTTAACGTCTTTTAGGATAGTTTCCTACGACGTTATAACTCTCTTCTTCTTGTGTGTGTGCGCGTGTGTGGATGTGTGTGCCAATAAAAAGAGATAAATGGTATAACCTTTCTATCACCCATGCCAAGTATGATAGATTGGTTATGCCATTTCCCTCTTGAATAATAGGTCTTGAGTTCAACTCCTCGTCGGCTAGATCTTTAGGTCTTTTGATTTTAATTAGTTTCCTACGACGTTAAATTAGTTTCTCTCTCTTTCTCTCTCAATGTGTGTGCATTTTTTTGTTTATGCATGTTTTCTCTCTCTTTTCCTCTCTCAATGTGTGCGTTTTTTGTTTATGCATGTTCTCTCTCTCTTTTCCTCTCTCAATGTGTGCGTTTTTTGTTTATGCATGCTCTCTCTCTCTTTTCAATCTCTCAATGTGTGTGTGCATTCTTTGTTTATGTATGTGTGTGTGCGTTTTTGTTTATATTTGTACTATTTCTCTCTCTCTCTCTCTCTCTCTCTCTCTCTCTCTCTCTCTCTAAAACACTATGTGTGTGTGTGTGTGTGTGTGTGTGTGTGTGTGTGTGTGTGTGTGTGTGTGTGTGTGTGAGAGAGAGAGAGAGAGGGAGAGAGAAAGAGGGGAAGGGAACATGAGAGTGAGGAGAGGGAAGGAGCATACCTGGCTCTCCTTCCTCTCCTCGTGTGTGTGTGTGTGTGTGTGTGTGTGTGTGTGTGTGTGTGTGTGTGTGTGTGTGTGTGTGTGTGTGTGTGTGTGTGTGTGTGTGTGTGTGTGTGTGTGTGTGTGTGTGTGGAGAAGAAAGAGAGAGAGAGAGAGAGGGAGGGAGAGCGTTACCTGCTCTTGCTTGAGGGCGTCGAAAAACTCAGATCTGAGATCTGAGTTTTTGGGCGCTCTCTGTTATTTTTTTAGCCCAGCCGGCGTCGCTATGAGCGTTGCAAATTTACTTGTAAATTTGCGACGCTCATAGCGACTCCGAGAAAAAAAAAATTGAGCGTCGCTGTGTGAGCGTCGCTAATATGAATAGCCTCTTGTAGTGATGGTCATCACGACTAGCTCTCAAGAAAGCCAGCCTATGACTGCTCCAAGATTATTGACTCCTGACAAAGGAAAAGCTAAAGTTAGCACACAAATTTCCTACCAACACACACATCCTCTTCAATCAGAGTCTTCAGTCCAACCCACTCAGGTTCAAGATAATGCTTCTACATCAACGGTCAATATGCTTCCACGCCGAAGGAAGACTCCAAAGAAAGTTTTTCAACCAAAATACCCTACACTGCGAGATCATCGTCGACAAAAATCTTCAAAGGTCTACATCAAAGCTGAAGAAATCAAAGTCAAGGAACCAATATGGGTAGATGATCGTAGCCAACACATGGAAGGTACACACATAGGTTGGATAGCCTCCCAATACAAACTGGAAGAGCAAGGCTATTATGAAGGTCACAAGGAAATTTGGTTACCAAAACCAAAAATCTCAGCTTATGCAGTAAAATAAAGGCTTCAAAAAGAGACCGCAACAGCAACAAGGCTCATATTCCTCTCGCCAAAGGAGACCAACCAACAAATCCCGTCACAAGTACATAGGAAATTTCAAATCAAACTGGCCTTCACAACATCATCGGTACAAAATCCCACAAATGACACTCTTGTACATCTCAAGACGACATCACAAATATCATGGGAAGTGCCATCTACAATTCTTCAAGCACAAGGTTACTATCAAGGAAATCAGAGAATCTGGCTACCAAAGATGCCAGGTAAACATTCTTCAATCAGACGACTTCAGCTTGAAAATAATCGCAATTTCACGGAAGGCAAAATCAAGGACAATGTCATAGTCAAGGCAAAGTATATCTGCAAAGACACGCTAATCACAGGATGCAGATACAAATGGGTGCCAAAAGAACAACACATACCGAAGAATATTGAAGTCATCTCTAGCTCTCAAGAAATGTCAAGACATGATGGACAAAGTGTTACGGAGAATGGAGCGAGCCAATCTTCTCAACCAAGGGACCAACAACAACAAAAAGAAATTTTGACAACCAAGGTCACCCAGGTATGGCAAAAGAAACCAATATTGCCAGTATGGTCCTTTACAAATCCTCTCTTTGGGAGTTTTGAATTTCAAAACCTATTCTTGGTCGAAAGCTTCTGAGAAGTAAGTCAAGTCTCCATAAAAATCATGGCATAAGAGTCAAGAGTCGGGCAGCTAAGCCACTAAATGAGCAAGCATCAGACCCTAGCTTCATGTCTTAACATTTTTTGTGGTCTATGAGTCTAGATATATAGATTATAGCTCAAGATGGAAGAGTTGAGCATATGTAAGTCATGTCGCTCATGTTGGATAGGTGAGCATAAGAGTCGAAGTCTAATTATTTTAATCGGTGGAGTGGCGGAGTAGTCCAAAAAACACTCACGCACATGTACACAGTGAGGAGAGTGAAAAAAACCTCGAGCATCAACAACCCTTCTTGTGAGTAACGGCAACTCTTGAAGTCAAATATATTTTTGCTTCTATAGCTACGTTCACTCTTGGAAGCACCCATTCAAACTCTTCTCACAAAACATATTGTTTCCCATGCATCTATCTGTGCAAGCATGTATAATGTCCCATCATTGAACATTTGCATTTGACACGATTTGTGTTCCACCCATGCACTTACACAACAAAATGACGATGACGAAGCGGTAACAGGTTTCATATGCATTTGCTCAACAACAACGACTCTGACTTCAAGCTACTAACACTTATCCAATGTATATCCAATCAATAATAGTAGCCATATGGCCATAAGTACTTTAACTCAACAAAACTCAGTTACATCAAAACATAAGTACATATAGGCTCACATTTAATTGTGACTAAAGGCATTTTTTTCTCACTGGGTTTTTCCCTTTAGTCCTATCCAGGTATCCAAGACCTTCATTTTGTAATATACACCACATTTTATTTTTAATATTTTATTTTTTATATAAACACAGAAAATCAGACCAACGACATCCCCAAACAACTACATGCTCATCAGCTAGAAAATCAAAGGGGAGCATCCTAGAAAAATTTCAAAAAGGCTTCAAGTTTACCGGTACACATGCAGGATGACACCCAAAGAACAAACAATATGAGCTGCCAAGATAAAGACTTGCTACAACAACAAACCTCACTCGACTTATTCACGCTACAACAACCAATCGGAGGGGGAGAGCTATGGCTTCAACTACACTACATGTACAAGAAAAAGGTAACTCTACAACATACAAAGCATCTAGTAGAAGCAACTGCAACAACAAAAGCTTCAACCAACACCAAAACATGAAGCACTCGTCAAGGCCACTGCAGACATAGGGTCTTGTCGGCGACAACAAGAATTCAGAGGGGGAGAGTGTTGACAGGTCAACCTTTCAACAACACTTACACAAAGATTCCTCAAAGATTCTCTAAAGATTCCATATGAAGATGTTGATGAAGTGATGAAGATGACGATGGATGCGGTAATGTGAAGATACAAGCTCATGGACATCATCGAATATCCGGTTATTATCATTTTGAGCCATTACGGCCACTTTTGTAATGTTAACAAGAACTTCATATTTTAAGTCGGCAATTGTATTTTGGGCACAGATGCTTGTTGGATGAGCAAAGCCAGATCACGGTGTTGTAATTAAGCTCTACATAAGCGTAGAGACAAATCATGTCATTTTGGTCGGACATTAGGTTTTCTAAGGTTTAGTATATAAACCAAAACCTAAAGCTTTGTGAGGAGACTTCTAATAATCTTATCTGTTGTGTCGATTGGGAGACTGCGAGAGAGTGAGAGAGTGTGTGTGTGTGTGCTACAAGATCTACGGTGGTCGGAATCGCAAAAGGAGAGCAGCTACGTGTTGCCCACGAGGAGAGCTACGCGTTGATGCTTACATCACGCGCGTTCGTCTGTGTTTTGGCAAATTCACCCGCGAGCTACTTTTGGAGTTTCGGTGAGTAAATGTTGTCCGTTTTTGCATTTCAGCATATCCACGCGATCACAGCGAGTAGAGCTACGTATTAGGAATCTTAGTTTTTGAAAACGCCGACCTGCAAAAACCTGTCAGACATCGTACGCGATTCTGCACCGGGTGTTTTTGGGTAGGGTTTTGGGTCACGGACCTTAGGGAGAGTGGCCTATTGGTGTTGATAGGATATCCCTCAAGTTTCGTAATGTTTCGAGAACATCTAATGGGCTTTTGGCTTGCGGTAGCATCATAGGAGATTCTCACATTCAATAAACCGATGGCATGTAGATTTGATATCTCTGTAGGAAGTAGTCATTATCGGTCGAGTAGAGGTTGACACCCTTTGCTTGCTTCCACGCGCCTACGGGTCGAGCTCCCTCCTCAGTTGACATTATATGTTAGGTGAGTTCTGGCTATGCTGACGTCGCCGCGACGGACGTTAGCATAGCGAGAACTCACCTAACATATAATGTCAAATGAGGACACAGCTCGACCCGTAGGCGCGTGGAAGCAAGCAAAGGGTGTCAACCTCTTCTCGATCAACTAATGACTACTTCCTACAGAGATATCAAATCTACATGCCATCGGTTCTGTGAATGTGAGAGTCTCCTATGATGCTACCGCAAGCCAAAAGCCCAATAGACATTCTCGAAACGTTACGAAACTTGAGGGATATCCTATCAACACCAATAGGCCACTCTCCCTAAGGTCCGTGACCCAAAACCCTACCCAAAAACACCCGGTGCAGGATCGCGTAGGATGTTTGACAGGTTTTTGCAGGTCCACGTTTTTGAAAACTAAGATGCCTAATATGTAGCTCTACTCGCTCTGATTGTGTGGATATGTTGAAATGCAAAAACGGACAACATTTGCTCACCGAAACTCCAAAAGTAGCTCGCGGGTGAATCTGCCAAAACACAGACGAACGTGCATGATGTAAGCATCAACACGTAGCTCTCCTTTTGGGCAACACGTAGCTACTCTCCGTTTGCGATTCCGACCACCGTAGCTCTTGTAGCACACACACACACACTCTCTCACTCTCTCGCAGTCTCCCAATCGACACAACAGATAAGATTATTAGAAGTTTCCTTACAAAGCTTTAGGTTTTGGTTTATATACTAAACCTTAGAAAACCTAATGTCCGGCCAAAATGACCTGATTTGTCCCTAGGCTTTTGTAGAGCTTAATTACAACACCGTGAGTTGGCTTTGCTCATCCAACAAGCATCTGTGGCCAAAATACAATTGCCGACTTAAAATATGAAGTTCATGTAAACATTACAAAAGTGGCCGTAATGGCTCAAAATGATAATAACGGGATATTCGATGATGTCCATGAGCTTGTATCTTCACATTACAGCATCCATCTTCATCTTCATCACTTCATCAGCATCTTCATATGGAATATTTAGAGAATCTTTGAGGAATCTTCATGGAATCTTTGTGGAAGTGTTGTTGAAAGGTTGACCTGTCAACATTTCTATAAAGCTCTGTCATGTTTTTGCCAATTTTGTATGTTGCAACCTTTGAGGCGATGCCTTATAAACACACATGATGAGAACTAAGAGTACATCACCATCGAACCCATGGACGGTAGTGATGATGAAGAAGCGATCAATCAAGTGATGATAATGGATCAAATTGCCTATGTAGGGAGGACATCATGATTCAATTAGTGATGCTCTATGTGTAGGTGACAATTTTGCCACGAATACGAATGAAGATGGAGCAGACTTCTACCTCTTGAGGTGCTTAAAGGAGAAATACAAAACAACACAATCTCTAAGAGATTCTTGGGACAATAACATTTTTCCAAATTCCCATTTGGTTGAGAGCTACTATATGAGCTAGTTAATGGTGCTAAGGATGTTTATTACATACCTCCTAACCAGCCAAAAGTGTTGTTGGTACACTTGACTTGATCCATCAAGATGCCTTTGGAACCCATGCATGGGGAGCCACATAAGTTCAATAAACGTGTACAACAGCATGCCAACAATGTTGTAGGTCTTTTTATGTTTGAACCTAATAAACAGTTGTTTTGTTGCAATTATGGTAGTCAACACATCCTGTTACATGCATGTTAGGATATTGAATGTGTTATTTAACACTCCGATTCGTTTTAATGAACATGACGGATGTCCTAGGTAGCAAAATATATATTCTTGTTTGGATTCATTTATCCTAGTAAACACACTAATCAAATATGGATATTACATGTTGATTGCTTTGATAGATTCAAAGAAAAACATCCAGATTACAAGATTATCTTGAGAATGTTTAAGATGTTCAAGCCATTCTTTTGCACGTGGCTAAAGGAAAAATACACATGTACGGTTGTGAATACCATATGTGGGATGTCCTTTTTGAAGGACACACTGAACCACATGTGCTCTCATGCTTTTGGGTTGCATGATGTGGGTTGCGAATGTGTATGCAGTATATGTGCCATAGGCGAGAACATTATCAAGGGTTGCTTGGCTTCACATCACACATTCAAAGGTGTCACAAAAATTTGGGAGTCCATTCTCTGTCCAAAGCCAGTAGATGCAATTTTCCATAGAAGATAATGCCTGATGGGAGATTGTAAGATATGGGGAGTCAAGAGGTTAGAATTATGTTGCGTGGAGATAGCAAATACAAGTAAGAGTATTACTGTGGAAGTATTTTCATATGTAGAAGCAAAAGACAAGCATGGAAGTAGCAAAAAAAGAAAAGATCTTTTGCATAAAGAAATGCAATGCTAGGAGTTTCTTCAACTCTTGAATATCGAGTTGAATCTCTTCATCACTCATAACTATGTAGCTCGATGTCAAGGACAACAATTGAAGGATTGTCTACTTTGGTTTTTTGATGATTTCTTTGTCTCAATTATTAATTTTTCCGACAATTATTCCTTCAAGGAGCAAATGAGATTCAGTCAATGCATTAGCACTCTAGTCAGGTAATGATTTTTGTACACATAACGTACTACCACAAGGCAGGGGAGGTAGTCAGAACAATCCACTTCTTCATATCAGATGACAAGGTGCATGACACATTGTTTGTGCAACATTGCTTCATGCTACACCATGTCTAGTTACAACAAGGGTGCCCCTCCTAAGAAACATTCGGTGTCGTCCGATGGTGTGGCCTTGCAGTTCAAGGGAGCTAGGCCTTTATATTTTGTTGCAAGATATGGTGGACTCGCAGGGATTGGGATGAGCCAGTTCTTCTTTGGATCAATGAATGGCAAAGGCAAGCAGGATGGAAACTTGAAAAGAACCTTGACCGATTAATAGCTAAAACCTAATAGAGCTATTTTGCAGTGTGAAGCGGATGTGGTTTCTTATTGCCAAGCTAACATGTCACAGGGAGCACTTGCATCATATCCTTCAAAAGAAAGGGAATGTGCTGCGTTTGTTCTGGGATGTTAAAGAGGAGGACGTGAACAAGGAAGTCAAGTGGAATTGTGCCAATATGGCAAAATCTCACTCTCTGCATGCTTTATGTGGTCACAGCCCATAGGATCAAACTTCCCTTGCAATAAGAAACTTGGCACGATTCTATGATGCATGCATGCATGGAAGGTGGAATAATTGCATAACTAAAGCTCATGTGCACGCTTGAGATTATCACCTGATGAGATGTTGGCAGATTCTAAGTCAACAGATGAAGTTCCAATAGAGAAAATCATTGGCTTTGATGCCTTCACATACGAAGGTCGTCATGATGTGTTGAGTAGATCTCTATGTGTTTGTGACACATTTGCTATAAATATAGATGTCGAGGATGTGGATTTCTACCTAGTCAAGTGCATCAAAAGAGAAGGTGGAGAATTGATACATCAATGAATGGAGCAATGTAATTGGCATAGACTCATATATTGTGCAAGGATTTTATTACAAGTAATTAGATTCATGCACCTTCAAGCTAGACCACAAGCAGCCCATCATCCACCTACTTTCACATCTAGTATGATGTATCAAAACACCTATGGAGCACATCCCAAAGAGAAGGTAGGTGTAACAATCAGTGCAAAAATCTATGAAGCAATCTATAATAGCATGTCCTTCAACTTTTAGATTGTAAACATTGGATTTTTGATATACTTATTGCTACAAATAATGGAATTTTATCATAAATCTGGTTCTATGTCTCTTGTGCGCAATGTGTACACGACGTTGGTGTTTATCACAACCAAAAGCAAATAACTTCATTGTATGTTGGTTACAACTATCTTTGCTATCAGCAAACTGATTAGGCCAACTAGCTTATTGCTTAGGGTTGCTAGCTTACTGAGTGTGAAAAGCAACACTCAATATGGTACCATTGCATTCATATAATGTTTACAAGACAAAAAGTATGCCATAAATGCACAAGGTATGGAGCCAAAAAATACTATAGTAAAATATTTGATCCTTACCATCTGAAATGAAATTCAAAATAGGTATGAACAGTGAAAAGGTGATCTTATCATGGCCTAAATTGAATAGACTTCACGTGACTGAACTTGGAAGTTCCCTGAATTTTCTTCCACTTCTTCTCTGCTTGAATATAGCATGTATACAGGACCTTCCCACAAAGAGAATAGATAAAGTCATCAAACCCATCATTGTTATTGAGCACAAAAAAATAGAACCATAGAGAGATAATGAGATCATCCATATCTCCTTCATCTACAAACTCACTTAGAAAGATACAAGCATCTTCATGAAAAACCACTTGATTATCATCAAGAACTTGCAAAATATTTTCATCATCATTGATCGTAACCATCTTCTTGGCATCAACAAAACCATTCACAACACTGACATCAAGATCTTGACCACATAAGTGTATGTATTAGCAAGGTCGGCACATCTCAAACTTTACATGTTTCTTTTGCAAAAGGTATATTTATGTCCACGACCAAAAAAGCATTTTACTATTTAATTACAATAAAATGTGCACAAAATATGTGGACCTGCTGAAGTCGCAGACGGAGGCCGCCGCCTCAAGAGAATAGTGCTTGACTTTGTACCTACATTTGGGTGTACCATAGCCATCAATGGATGGACAATCTATCAAAAGAAGTTTTTCATCAATGTCATACTCGTATGCTCTAGGGGTCCGATGTTTTTGGAGGTCATTGACAACTCTTTATAAGAGTTGGAAGTAATTTTCTTGTAAAGGTGTACAAGCAGTGCTTTGCAAAATTAGATGGCCCAAAAAGTGTGATTGTCATTGTAGCTGATAATGCAACAAATTATAAAAGTGTGGGCTTGTCAATTCAAGAAAAGTACCCTAAAATAACTTGGGTGCCTGGTGTTGCTTATTATGTAAACCTTCTTCTTAATGAAGTTGGTAAGAGCACCACTATAAACCACATTCTCTTGGAAGCCAACCGTGTGGTGATGTTCATACGAGAACATTAGTTTTCTTTTGCCTTATTCTGGAAAAAGGCACCAAACAAAACACTACAAATTTTTTGTGCCGCATGCTTTGCCACCACATTTTATGTTCTTAGTGATCTACTAGTGGTAAGAAAAACAGTCACAAAAATGGTTGTTGCAGATCAAAGATGAGACGCACGGATCTCAAAATATCAAAGCTCTTCTGCTACGGCCGAAAAATGTGTCCTCTGTGAAGAACCAAGTGTTTTGGCAAAAGATAGAGATGTTTGCACTTCCAAGCCATTTATAGAGACGGTAAGGATCGTCGACACTATAAGTTTGTGATTGGCAAAGTATGTTGTCTCATGTCACAAGAAACATGCCCATTGAAATATTTCAATCATTTTCAGTTTTAAAAAAGAAATCCCAATTGGTTAGTATAGCAGACATATGATGGGATTAGTTGCATAGACCACTCCATGGATCAACTTTTGTTTTGGATTCAAATATCCAATTGCAGTGCTCAATGTTCCAATGTGGAGGTCATGAGAGACTTCACAAAGGTATGTCAAAAAATATTGTCGGGAAATGAAGGAAAATAGGCCTTCCACCAAAGAGTGGATTACGTGAAAAGAGAAGGATATTTTGGTGATCCTATTGCATCTAGATGCAATCAGCAAGTAGTCTACTCCCATATGGTGGAAAGAATATGGAGGGGGAAAAGTTGAGCTTCAGCATGTGGAAATCAAAGTGCTTTGTATTGCATTATTGCATCCTCAAGTCGTGGTTGTGAGCACAAGTGGTCAGCCTATGACTTCATCCACTCTAAGCATAGATATCATCTAGATCTAGTCCATGCCAAGCAATTGGTGTATCTATTCTGTAATTCTCAAGTCAAGGTTGTGAGCACAATTGGTCAGCCCATGACTTCATCCATTGTAAGCATAGATATCAGGCTAGATCTAGTCCATGCCAAGAAATTGGTATATGTGTTCTGTAATTCTTGCCACATCAGTGTGTCCACATGGATTGCCACAAGAGTTTCACTACAACCACAAATGCAGATTGGAATGGCCCAGACAAATGAAGTGCTTGTAGATGAAAGGTTCAGTGGACGATGAAATAGAGTGGGAAGTGGTCTTTGAATTCTCTAACATGTATGAGGTAGATGATATGGTGCCAGTGATTGAGGAAAACTCTTTGATAGCATAAAACTTTTCTTTTTTTAGAGTGATGTATTCCTATAAGCGGTGTAATGGTATATCTTATATCAACGATGGTTTTTTGTCGGTTTCCAAGTTTCTTGCATAACTCAGTATTAAATTAAGACTACCTAAAAACAAAAATTGTTGCTACAAAATATAATCCACTCCTTTAATGTATCACATGTATAAGAGAGCATAAAATGCTCGTAACTATATCACATGTTGACAATAGATATGCTTTAATTCCAAAAAAGAGGGTTACAAAAGATAGTTACAAAAGTGTGGACCCTCATGGATGGCTCAAATTGCTTCACTTTCTAAAAAAGTCAGATTCCATTACATAAAGAAATGTGCATAAGCTCATGCTATAGGCCTTTTTCATGCAATATGTACTCAATATTGAATTCACCCATATCGTTGATCATATCTTGCAGGCCTAGCCTCTAACTCAACTTTCTCTACTAGATTTTCTTGCAAACTTTCCACACGCTCTCCTTGGATTGCTAGTGATGCCCCTTGTGTTGCCATCTCCATTATCTGCTTGTTCTCTTCTGGTAGTATTAGGATGGGCTTTTTTCTCAAAGGTGGGAGGATTCTCCTCATGTACTACTGCTCTTTCCTTGGGATGTCCCAAACCAACACCACCATTATTAGGATTGTCTACCCAATTTACACAATGATGCACTACCTCAATACATAGCCAACTACCTATTGTTTGGATAGGTGTGCTCTTTTTGGATAAAGTGCTTCAAGAGTATCCTTGATAAACCTTTGTGAAGCAAATTTTAGGGTATCATGGAGGAGTTCTCCTTTGCACTTCTAGAAATCTAGAAAACTATATCACTCACAAAGGAGCTAGGACATAGCTTTTTCACTTCCTTGTGGGGTAATGGCTCACCCTTGATGAGTTTTGTTTTGTGGTCCATTGCATTTGCAAGCTATAAGAAATCCTTTCAACCCTAGATTAGACTATCTTCTTGCTAAATGCATTGTGATTCTGTGTGGCCTAGATCTTCATCCACATTTGGCATAGCACGTGCCATTTTTGTCAAGAAAAAGCAACACAATTAGTAGTCCAATATGCTCAAAAATCAATTCTGTAAAAGATAAACATTCATCAAATTTGATGCTTACCAAACTCAATGATTACAAAAAACACAATTACAAAGACATTTACAAGCAAATAGCAAGAAGGAGTGTTAATTGTTTAGACTAATGACAAAATTTTCATTAGCATACATATTGGAGATTACAAGAGTGGGCTCTTCTATATGGTACAAAATTGGGGTGTGATTACAAAAGTAGGCTTTCATAAAGCTCGATGAAGTAAAAATAAGCCATTTTCTAGCTCCAAGCATGCGGTCTCATTTGGACCACGCCCAATGTGCTTCACACTACCCAAACAACCCAATAGATGGTGAGCATCTTTGTGTTTGTTGATCTCCTTCTCTGTGCATTGGCTTAGAGCATATCAAAATCTTTCTAGCCAATCTCAAAAGTTTGTATCATTGTTTGTTGGTAGGAAAGTTAGGAGCTCTCCAATGATCCTATAGATGAAGCGCACATCTTGGGATGTGGTGTATATTGGTGGGTTTGTGGAAATCTACTCAGTTGCAAACCACCAATATCTTGCCTTTCAATTTTTCCATGTGGATGGTTGTAAGTTAAGGAATTTTGGGAAGGTTTTTGTGTGGGATAGTTTTTAGCACTTCCTCAATCCTAGACCCTTACATACACCCTTTGCCACCCAAAGTGTATAAAAATGTTACTGTTATGCACGTCATTTTGTGTAATGTTGTTTGCATACAAGAATTCAATAGTTTGCAACAATATATTGATGATTGGCAAGATGTTATCTCTTACAAGATTTGTGGTGCCTTCTACTGAGTGGCATAAAATGGTAACCATCTTTTTGCAACATTTTTCAGCCTACTCAACGTCCTCTTTCTCATATGTGTATATATTTTTCTACGCTATTAAGTTATCTAGAGTAAATTCCCCCTCTTTGTTTAATCTTTGTCGCGACACATACGTTGTACTCTTCCCAAAAATGTCACCTTAGTCATATATTTATATTACCACCCTTTTCTTTTTTCTTTGTAGATAAAATTAAGCATACAATAACCAACTATCTACCCCCAAAATTTCTTACCTCTTTTAAATTAGTAGTAGAAAAATAATATATCCATCTTCCATCTCATATAGATAAATTACCATGGAAATCAACTCTCCACTTGTCTTTACCAAAGATTATGGACCATCTCTACAAGTCTTCTATGCCCCCTACATAGGTGGCCCAATATCTCTTAAGAATATACATATAGTTTTTCTCCTTTCAAAAAGACTCAAATTGTATATTCTTTTCACAAGAAAATAATATTGGGCCCTCCTCTATTTGTTTAAGCATCATACCCTTGCGAAAAAGCATGATTCCCCTTGGATGCATACAAGCAAAGGGCCCATACAAGAAGACTTGGAAGCAAAAAGTTCCCTAGCCTAGTGTGGACCTTCCAAACCGAATTCCTTGGTGCATGGGCGTGAAGAATAGTCCAAATTCATATCAAACATGTTGAGAAGGTCAAATTTTCCTTTTGAAGCATGTCATTCTGAGCTACAGGTAAAACGTTATAGTCAAAATAGTGTAAATCAGTCAGATTCGCAGCAAAAGGGAACTGTAAATCAAGTAAATCAAGAGGGTGAGATCTTATTTTGCCCCTACTCATCTTCTAGAAGAGCAATGAGTGTTCAAGGTCACTTGCATGTGATGGGACCAACCTAAAGATGCTTTCTAAATGCCAAGACAAACAAGTGGAGATACCCCGCAGGAGCCACCCGTAGGGCCTCAAGGTGGGGCCCACCTACATTATGCACCCCTATGGAGCCTTCACGGTCTAAAATGATATTTTTCATGAATAAATAGTCCATTTTATGTCCAATATTCAATGAGTGGTCAAAGTACACTTTATTAGGGCTAATCACTCACCCTAATTAAGTGTAGCATAATCCCACTCCTACACAGCTAAAAATAGCCCCCCTTGGAGAGACTCAAGGACACACACCTATATTTTCAACTTCATGTTGTTTCTTGATCAATAGTAGATAAAACCCCAACTCTCCCTCTTTCACATCCTCCCTCCTAACCCTCCTCTTTGGAGGAAGTGCAACTCTATTCTCCACTCTTTCTATTCTACAATCTCTTACTCCATCAACCCAATAAATCATTTGTATCACCTCAATAACTTGTAAATACATCATGATCTCTCTCATGGTTATGTTAATGATGATTAAATTATCTTCAAAATATTCAAGTGTCGCAATTCGTGATGGTAAGCGAGTGTCTGTCCTCCCCTTAAAAGGTGTGCGAGAAATCAAGTAAGTGTTCTATTCTCAATTTACCATTGGTTTGTTTCTCCACACTTATTCAATTGGTCTAAAGAAATTTCTCACTCCAAATCTCTTTTGCTTCATTACATATGCATGTGGCTACCTCTCATGGTGATTTTATTTGTGTCACGGCATTGCATAGATGGAGATGGGCTCTCTATGCAAAGTGTGTTAGTTTGATGTAGGTCATTCTCTTGTGTGTTTTGAAAGGCAAGTTTTGTGCGCATGATTTTTTGATGAGTGCTTGAGAGAGGAGGAGTTTGGATGTATTATGGGTATTCTTATGGGGAGAAGGTGAATGCTATTCCACAAATTGCATATTTCATTTGATGCACGGCATTGGGTTGCATAATCGTTAATGGTGTCAAGTGTCCAAAGTGAATATAGAGTAAGGGGGTTTTCAAAGTGTATTGCTTGAGAGGGTGAGTGCAAGTGTTATTTTGATTGGTTTCCTTCTCCACTCCCAAAAGAAGGTGGTGCCCCAAGTAGTGTGCATACCTCTTTACGAACATTTTGTGAGGGTAGGCCCATTGGTTTGGGTTTAGAGGCCCCATTTCAAAAAGATCGCCCTCATAAAGTGGTGCCCCCACTGAGGAACATATTTCCAAGTTACCTTCAAATTTTTAGTGATGAATAATAGAGTTCCCATCTAACCATTTCATTTTGCACAACACATTAGAGTAAATGTTCACATAGATAGAAAAGTCTTTTTCCAGCAACGCATTGTTTTTATGTTTGGTGCAGAAAGACTTAGAGAAATACTGGCATCACCCAATCCAATTATACTTCCAATCATCAATTATGAAACTTCTTTTGATGTTCATGTGTTCATTTTGTTTTAAAGGCAGGAACAAGGAGTGGTGAAGGGGTGCTCAAGGGCCATATGAAGGAACGAGGTCTTCAAACCAACAACAAGGAGTAGCACATGAATCACGATCAAAACAATGAACCTTTTAGGCCTATTGCTCGGCAATCCATTCACATAATCATTGCAACTAAGTTTAGGTTTCAATATATCATAAGGAGGATATTTGGATCCACTCGCCTCAATGAAATCAATGCTTCAATTAATCCATTTATTCTACCTATGATAAAGTATGAATTAACAATGGATGTGTACATCTTCATTTTAATGTAATCAGATTTATAGTGTCAACAATCTTGTGCGCCCGTAAGAGAAAAGTTTCTTCAAAAAATAAAAATCAAAAAAGTCTAAACAAAATGTCAAGTTCTTTTCCCACGTTTTATGCAAGAAGTGGGGAAGATGCGCAAGAGTCTCTTGACAACTTGGAGATGGCACATCTCATATCCGGGAGAGATGAAGAGGAAGTAAAGCTACGAGCCTTCCCGTTGGTTCTAAAAGCAGAAGCTAAAGCATGGTATGAGACCTTGCAATCCCAAATCAAGTCCAACTGGGAGAGACTGCGAGCAAGCTTCCTCTCCAAGTTCGGGCAAGGTGATACTTCTGAAGGACTATGGAAATGTCTTATTGGACATAAGTAGGTATCACTTGAAGACTATCCCTCTTATGAAGCAACCTTTGTCAATCTATGGGGTAGATGGGAGGCTACATTAGAAAATCATGGTGGTGCACCTAACTTTCTAAAAAAAGAGAGATTCATGGTTGGCTTGTATCCACTTTTAAAGGCTAAAGTAGAGCTAAAATTCCCATCCACCTTCGAAGAAGCACGTGAGGTAGCCATCGTCAAGTTTAGAAAACTACACTTTCAAGCACATAGAACAAGGGGTTTGAATGAAGTGAGTGAGAGGGAGTCTTCACAAACCATGGAAGCACCAATTAGGGCCCCTCTTGCACAATCTTCACAAATAGGAGATAACTCTCAACAAGAGGTTTTACAAAGGCTAACTCAATAGCTTGAGAATCTCACTCTGGATCTAGTACAGGGCCTACCTCAACAACGACAATCAAGAGACGGGAATCGCAATCAACAAAAACAAGCTCAAGAGTTCTGATGCTGGAATTGCAATGAAATGGGCCATGGCATGTACAATTGTCCACATCCAAGGCGACTTCCGAGAGACATATATCCCCCCAGACAGCCTCCTCTCACTGTGCAGCAAGAACTAGCTCAAGGCCCACAAATCCTTCGTCGACCACCACCACCATCAAATATACCTCCCGTCCCACATGAGGAGGAAGAAAGAGGAGTCAACATCATCAAGCTAGAAGAGGTAATAGATGAGCATACTCTAAACTTTGATGTTATGCCGGCAGAAAAACGCACAAGAGCACATGATAAGGATGAAGACATGAGAAGTGAAGGAACAAATTCAGCCAGAAGGGACAAGAAGAAGAAGTCAAAGATGGAAGAAGCTAAAAGTAGCAGGGAGAAAAGATCAAGGCGAAGGGAAATTGGTATCAACAACTTCCCATTGGGAAAGGAGCTAGAGCCCTACAACATCCTGGAGGATTTACAAACCCAAAAGCCAAACATTTCATGGCCTCGACTTCTACGCCTATCAGCCAAAGTAAGAAGGCAATGGCCAAAGTTGGTAAGTACAAGAATTCCAAAGAAGAAATCAAATCTTTCCATTAAGGTTGTGGCCTCAAAGCTACAAAAAGATGTGGAACCCATTGTGGATGCTTACATAAGGGGTAAAAAGGTGTCTAATGTATATGTTGATGGTGGAGCTCAAATGTGTGTGATCACGAAAAAATCAATGAATAGGTTAGGGCTTGAAATTACAAAGTCCTCTAATTGTCAAGCTAGGCTAGCCAACAACTCAAGTGTGAAGTGTTTGGGGATCATTGAAAATGTAAAAGTCTCTGTATGTAACATAGATGCACGAGTGGATATGTATGTCATGCCAGCTAAGGGGGAGGGCTATCCCATCATCCTAGGGAGGCCTTGGCTCATTGCTGTGAATGCAGATCAAAAATGGGGAAGTGGTCGTTTGATTCTTAAAAAGGGTCAACCGGTGGTGTATGATTGGCGAGAAGGAAAGCAACTAGATATCAACTATGAAACCACGGCAGATGAAGAGAGCGAGGAGGAGAGTCCTTACTCAAGTGATGAGGAAGCATCAACCAGTGAAGAGGAGTCTTCTTTGGAGGTAATGGGAATTTTATTTAACACCAACACCCAAGATGTTTCCGTAGAAGAAAAGCCAACAGACAATCACACACAAGGGGATGAAAGATGCCACCACCTTGAAGAAGGATTTGAGAAGATGCTTGCAAAATATCTTACTTGTGAGGAGAAGAGATCCTACATCAATATGTTAAGGAGGTATCCCAATTTGTTTATCACTGACTACTCACAAATAAGAGGTGTAGATGTAATAGAGCATTGAATTGAATTGAAACCAGGGACCAAACCCCTGGCTCAAAAGTTAAGGCGACTAGGATCTGTGCAACAAAAGGCTCTCCTACAAGAAGTGAATCGACTCTTGAAGGCTAGCTTCATCTATCCAGTATCCAACTCCGAATGGGTATCACCTATTGTAGTCACTCCCAAGAAGAATGGTAAGTGGAGGGTCTACATGGATTACAAACCCCTCAACGCTGCGACAAAGAGGGACCACTTCCCTCTCCCTTTCCAAGATGAAATTTTGAATGAAGTAGCAGGTTATGAATGCTACACTGTGTGTGATGGGTATTCAGGATATTTTCAAATTAGAATAGCAGAAGAGGACCAACCAAAAACCACCTTCATCACACCTTGGGGATGTTTTGCATTCAAAGTAATGCCTTTTGGGCTCACCAATGCTCGTAGCACCTTCATGAGATTCACAATATTTGTATTTCAGCCATTCTTTGGAAAATCTATAAGAGTCTTTATGGATGATTTCTGTATTTATAGTTGTAGATCACTTCACTGCCAAAAGGTTGAAGAGGGGCTTAAGAGGCTCCATCAATTTGGGGGACAACTCAACCCAGAAAAGTGTCATATCGGTGAATCTCAGGTGGTTTTGCTAGGCCATGTGGTTTCTTCACAAGGAATTCAAGTGGATCCCTCTAAAGTAGAGGCCCTTTTGTCATTATCTCCACCAACAACAACTAAGGAGCTAATGACCTTCAACCACAAAGTGAGGTACATGTCTCGCTTCATCCATCTCCTAGCAGAAGCCATTGCCCCTTTTCATAGGTTGGCAAACCAATCTACATTTGAATGGGGGAGGGAACATGCAAAATGTTTTGAGGAAGTGAAGGGCATTCTTAGCTCTCTCCCAATCCTAATGCCACCAGATCCAAAGGAGACCTACGATGTCACTCCAAGTGTAGGTTTCGAAGCAATTGGTGTTGTTTTGATGCAAAAAGATCCTAAAACATCATACATGAGGCCGATCTATTTTGTAAGCAAGGTGATGACTCCGGCCGAGAAGAGATACATTGAAATAAAGACATTATTTTCTTTCTACAAGCAGGTGAGTGTCCCAAACACTTAGACAAGGTGCAAAGACATAGACTAGTTAAGAAGGCCACACCTTACCAGTTGATCGGGGATTATTTATATCACAAAGGGAAAGATTTGGTCTTGAGGAGAGTACCAGGTGTGCAAGAGATAGAGAAAATTTTTCTTTCATGTCATGATGATGTCTGTGGTGGTCACTTTTCTCAAGATATTACAAGTAGGAAGATTTTACAAGCAGGGTTTATCTGGCCGAGCTTACATCGTGATGTCCAATATTGGTGTAAGGCATGTAAGCAATGCCAAATTGCTGGGGATAGACGACTAACATATGAGCCTCGAGTCCCAATAATATCTTATGGCCCTTTTGAAAAGTGGGGTGTGGATGCAATAGGTCCCCTACCTCGTACTTCTACAGGGAAGGTTTTCATCATCATGGGTGTTGACTACATGACACGATGGGCGGAAGCAACAAGCACAACCCGAATCACAGCTGAAGAGGTATCAAAGTTTATTTTTGATCATATTTGTAGTAGGTTTGGAACACCCCTAGAAATCTTATCAGATCGAGGCCCGTGTTTTAGGGCTAACCTTCTGAATGATCTCTTGAGGAGGTTAAAAGTGAAACACCTGCATTCCACACCCTACTATCCTCAATGCAATGGATTGGTGGAAAAAGTGAATGGAATGATATGTAAGATCATTTCTAAGCAGGTTGTGGACCGGCCTAATGATTGGGATCGCCATTTGACTGCTGCTCTTTGGGCGTATAGGACATCTTTCAAGGTATCTACCCAATTCACCCCTTTTCATCTAGTTTATGGACAGGAGGCACTTCTCCCCATTGAGGTAGAGCTCTCAAGCTTGCGCGTTCTTGCAAGAGTGTCAAAAAAACGAAAAGAGGTTCTACATGAAAGGATCTTAGATCTCCAACGACTTGAGCTAGATAGAGAAGAGTCCATTGATCACTACATCACCAAAGTGACAAGCCAAAGAGACAAAATCAACAAGAAGCTCAAGGGCAAAGGATTGAAGGAAGGTATGTTGGTTCTTCTCTATGATAACCGACTTGATACTCGACTTGACAAAAGGTTTTTGCAAAGATGGGAGGGACCTTTCATGATAAAAACAAAGTTTGGGAATGGTATTTATAGATCAGCAGATTTATCAGGAAAACTCCACAAGACCAGAGTCAATGGATGGAGATTAAAGCCCTACTTTCAACGTATCAATCCGTTGATAGGAAGTCATCTACCTACATTGTCTAAGCTCCAAATTGGCATGGCTCCCTTCAGCTTGGAAAATGCTCCACCTATTTTTAAAGCTTTCATGTGCAAAGAAGAACCAGCCTTGGAATCTGAGCATACCCAAGGCAACCCTCCCATCTCAGATTTATGGGATTGAGGTAATAAAAAGCAGGTCTAATGGAGTAAAAGAGTGCATGTCGCTCCTCCTATTACAAAAAAAAAAACAGGAAAAAGGAAAAAAAAAAGAAGAAGAGAAAGAAGCAACATCGTGTGGTGATGTTCATACGAGAACATTAGTTTTCTTTTGCCTTATTCTGGAAAAAGGCACCAAACAAAACACTACAAATTTTTTGTGCCGCATGCTTTGCCACCACATTTTATGTTCTTAGTGATCTACTAGTGGTAAGAAAAACAGTCACAAAAATGGTTGTTGCAGATCAAAGATGAGACGCACGGATCTCAAAATATCCAAGCTCTTCTGCTACGGCCGAAAAATGTGTCCTCTGTGAAGAACCAAGTGTTTTGGCAAAAGATAGAGATGTTTGCACTTCCAAGCCATTTATAGAGACGGTAAGGATCGTCGACACTATAAGTTTGTGATTGGCAAAGTATGTTGTCTCATGTCACAAGAAACATGCCCATTGAAATATTTCAATCATTTTCAGTTTTAAAAAAGAAATCCCAATTGGTTAGTATAGCAGACATATGATGGGATTAGTTGCATAGACCACTCCATGGATCAACTTTTGTTTTGGATTCAAATATCCAATTGAAGTGCTCAATGTTCCAATGTGGAGGTCATGAGAGACTTCACAAAGGTATGTCAAAAAATATTGTCGGGAAATGAAGGAAAATAGGCCTTCCACCAAAGAGTGGATTACGTGAAAAGAGAAGGATATTTTGGTGATCCTATTGCATCTAGATGCAATCAGCAAGTAGTCTACTCCCATATGGTGGAAAGAATATGGAGGGGAAAAAGTTGAGCTTCAGCATGTGGAAATCAAAGTGCTTTGTATTGCATTATTGCATCCTCAAGTCGTGGTTGTGAGCACAAGTGGTCAGCCTATGACTTCATCCACTCTAAGCATAGATATCATCTAGATCTAGTCCATGCCAAGCAATTGGTGTATCTATTCTGTAATTCTCAAGTCAAGGTTGTGAGCACAATTGGTCAGCCCATGACTTCATCCATTGTAAGCATAGATATCAGGCTAGATCTAGTCCATGCCAAGAAATTGGTATATGTGTTCTGTAATTCTTGCCACATCAGTGTGTCCACATGGATTGCCACAAGAGTTTCACTACAACCACAAATGCAGATTGGAATGGCCCAGACAAATGAAGTGCTTGTAGATGAAAGGTTCAGTGGACGATGAAATAGAGTGGGAAGTGGTCTTTGAATTCTCTAACATGTATGAGGTAGATGATATGGTGCCAGTGATTGAGGAAAACTCTTTGATAGCATAAAACTTTTCTTTTTTGAGAGTGATGTATTCCTATAAGCGGTGTAATGGTATATCTTATATCAACGATGGTTTTTTGTCGGTTTCCAAGTTTCTTGCATAACTCAGTATTAAATTAAGACTACCTAAAAACAAAAATTGTTGCTACAAAATATAATCCACTCCTTCAATGTATCACATGTATAAGAGAGCATAAAATGCTCGTAACTATATCACATGTTGACAATAGATATGCTTTAATTCCAAAAAAGAGGGTTACAAAAGATAGTTACAAAAGTGTGGACCCTCATGGATGGCTCAAATTGCTTCACTTTCTAAAAAAGTCAGATTCCATTACATAAAGAAATGTGCATAAGCTCATGCTATAGGCCTTTTTCATGCAATATGTACTCAATATTGAATTCACCCATATCGTTGATCATATCTTGCAGGCCTAGCCTCTAACTCAACTTTCTCTACTAGATTTTCTTGCAAACTTTCCACACGCTCTCCTTGGATTGCTAGTGATGCCCCTTGTGTTGCCATCTCCATTATCTGCTTGTTCTCTTCTGGTAGTATTAGGATGGGCTTTTTTCTCAAAGGTGGGTGGATTCTCCTCATGTACTACTGCTCTTTCCTTGGGATGTCCCAAACCAACACCACCATTATTAGGATTGTCTACCCAATTTACACAATGATGCACTACCTCAATACATAGCCAACTACCTATTGTTTGGATAGGTGTGCTCTTTTTGGATAAAGTGCTTCAAGAGTATCCTTGATAAACGTTTGTGAAGCAAATTTTAGGGTATCATGGAGGAGTTCTCCTTTGCACTTCTAGAAATCTAGAAAACTATATCACTCACAAAGGAGCTAGGACATAGCTTTTTCACTTCCTTGTGGGGTAATGGCTCACCCTTGATGAGTTTTGTTTTGTGGTCCATTGCATTTGCAAGCTATAAGAAATCCTTTCAACCCTAGATTAGACTATCTTCTTGCTAAATGCATTGTGATTCTGTGTGGCCTAGATCTTCATCCACATTTGGCATAGCACGTGCCATTTTTTGTCAAGAAAAAGCAACACAATTTGTAGTCCAATATGCTCAAAAATCAATTCTGTAAAAGATAAACATTGATCAAATTTGATGCTTACCAAACTCAATGATTACAAAAACCACAATTACAAAGACATTTACAAGCAAATAGCAAGAAGGAGTGTTAATTGTTTAGACTAATGACAAAATTTTCATTAGCATACATATCGGAGATTACAAGAGTGGGCTCTTCTATATGGTACAAAATTGGGGTGTGATTACAAAAGTAGGCTTTCATAAAGCTTGATGAAGTAAAAATAAGCCATTTTCTAGCTCCAAGCATGCGGTCTCATTTGGACCATGCCCAATGTGCTTCACACTACCCAAACAACCCAATAGATGGTGAGCATCTTTGTGTTTGTTGATCTCCTTCTCTGTGCATTCGCTTAGAGCATATCAAAATCTTTCTAGCCAATCTCAAAATTTTGTATCATTGTTTGTTGGTAGGAAAGTTAGGAGCTCTCCAATTATCCTATAGATGGAGCGCACATCTTGGGATGTGGTGTATATTGGTGGGTTTGTGGAAATCTACTCAGTTGCAAACCACCAATATCTTGCCTTTCAATTTTTCCATGTGGATGGTTGTAAGTTAAGGAATTTTGGGAAGGTTTTTGTGTGGGATAGTTTTTAGCACTGCCTCAATCCTAGACCCTTACATACACCCTTTGCCACCCAAAGTGTATAAAAATGTTACTGTTATGCACGTCATTTTGTGTAATGTTGTTTGCATACAAGAATTCAATAGTTTGCAACAATATATTGATGATTGGCAAGATGTTCTCTCTTACAAGATTTGTGGTGCCTTCTACTGAGTGGCATAAAATGGTAACCATCTTTTTGCAACATTTTTCAGCCTACTCAACGTCCTCTTTCTCATATGTGTATATATTTTTCTACGCTATTAAGTTATCTAGAGTAAATTCCCCCTCTTCGTTTAACCTTTGTGGTGACACATACATTGTACTCTTCCCAAAAATGTCACCTTAGTCATATATTTATATTACCACCTTTTTCTTTTTTCTTTGTAGATAAAATTAAGCATACAATAACCAACTATCTACCCCCAAAATTTCTTACCTCTTTTAAATTAGTAGTAGAAAAATAATATATCCATCTTCCATCCCATATAGATAAATTACCATGGAAATCAACTCTCCACTTGTCTTTACCAAAGATTATGGACCATCTCTACAAGTCTTCTATGCCCCCTACATAGGTGGCCCAATATCTCTTAAGAATATACATATAGTTTTTCTCCTTTCAAAAAGACTCAAATTGTATATTCTTTTCACAAGAAAATAATATTGGGCCCTCCTCTATTTTTTTAAGCATCATACCCTTTTGAAAAAGCATGATTCCCCTTGGATGCATACAAGCAAAGGGCCCATACAAGAAGACTTGGAAGCAAAAAGTTCCCTAGCCTAGTGTGGACCTTCCAAACCGAATTCCTTGGTGCATGGGCGTGAAGAATAGTCCAAATTCATATCAAACATGTTGAGAAGGTCAAATTTGCCTTTTGAAGCATGTCATTCTGAGCTACAGGTAAAACGTTATGGTCAAAATAGTGTAAATCAGTCAGATTCGCAGCAAAAGGGAACTGTAAATCAAGTAAATCAAGAGGGTGAGATCTTATTTTGCCCCTACTCATCTTCTAGAAGAGCAATGAGTGTTCAAGGTCACTTGCATGTGATGGGACCAACCTAAAGATGCTTTCTAAATGCCAAGACAGACAAGTTGAGATACCCCGCAGGAGCCACCAGTAGGGCCTCATGGTGGGGCCCACCTACACTATGCACCCCTATGGAGCCTTCACGATCTAAAATGATATTTTTGGTGAATAAATAGTCCCTTTTATGTCCAATATTCAATGAGTGGTCAAAGGACACTTAATTAGGTCTAATCACTTACTCTAATTAAGTGTAGCATAATCCCACTCCTACACAACTATAAATAGCCCCCCTTGAAGAGACTCAAGGACACACACCTATATTTTCAACATCATGTTGTTTCTTGATCAATAGTAGAGAAAACCCCAACTCTCCCTCTTTCACATCCTCCCTCCTAACCCTCCTCTTTGGAGGAAGTGAAACTCTATTCTCCACTCTTTCTATTCTACAATCTCTTACTCTATCAACCCAATAAATCATTTGTAGCACCTCAATAACTTCTAAATACATCATGATCTCTCTCATGGTTATTGTTGGGGTATAAAGCTCAATGTGGTTGTCCAGGTAAGTGGGCGGGCCGCCAGGTATATACACATATTCTTTTGTGAAAACCTAATAAGAACTCACTATGCTCTACACATTACAGTAGACAAAGTTCACCATATCGTCGTGCTCTTCTTCTCGCACTCTCTCTCGAGTCGCACTTCCGCTCGTACTTCTTAAACTGGTATCAAAGCTCAGATCGAGGCTCGGGGCAGCATTTTCATGTAGCCAGAGGCACCTGCTCAGATTGGAGTGAGATTCGACAAGTGAAGACACGGCCCCAATTCCTGTAGGAAAGCCCGAAGGTCTTGGTGTTCTCAGAATTTCATTCTAAGGTAATCTCGGCCACCGTTCGGCTTCGACAAAGATTTGCGCAGGCCATTTTTGACTACGTGGTCTCGGCGGGTGCAGATCCGACTCTGCAATTTTGGGGTTTCGGCCTACGACTGCAAGTGCTGAGGATATCTGCACTTCCAGAGTGCTGATTTGTGGCTATCTACACAACAAAGGATGCCTTACAGTTCTTCAGGCGTGTCACATACGACACGGGCGCACCTACACACAAATTGTAGGCGACATCCACCCGTTCATCAGGTAGCTTGTGTTTGCTACTTGATATTCCAAATTTCATCCTGACATTGCAGGTACTACCACATGGGATGTATTGTCAGAGATGATGTATGTCTGTTGAGGGTTTGTTGGCTGTGAGTCACGCAGCAAACAACCGCCGCAGCGGTTACAGCGTACAGTGGGAAATTTGTGGATGTATGACTTTGTGGGAAGTCTATGTACTGTCAGATTTACTGCAGCCTTTGTTGAGGGTCGAGTGAGGTTTTATTGAGCTGGGGGATTCTCGAATGTTGAGATCCTTTCGGTGATACAGGTCTTGGAGCGAAATGGATGAATTGGCACTTTCTACCATTATGCTGACTTTGGCAGAAAGTGTTTACTTCAATGTAGCAGACGAGATGTCTACTTATCAAGCATGGACAAAGCTGAGTGATCTTTATGAGAAGCAGAGTGCAGCTTCACAGGTATATTGGCTTAAGAAGCTTGTTGACTTGAAGATGAAAGAAGGGACACCTATGTCCAATCATCTGAATGAATTCAACACCATCTACAGTCAGTTGTCAGCTCAAGGTGTCAAGTTTGATGAACCTGTCAGAGCTATGTTCCTGTTGACCACATTGCCGGAAAGTTGGGACACTTTTCGCACAGCTTTGAGTAATTCTGCACCTCCAGATGGTTTGACCATAGCAGGTGTAGAAGGCAGTCTGCTTACTGAAGAAACCAACAGAAAGACAATGGACAAAGGCAAAGGAGCAGCCTTAGTTGTCAGGGGAAGGACCAAAGAAAAGTACAAAGGTGGAAACAGGGATCAGTCTCGTAGCAAGTCCCGCAGTGCTAAAGGCAAGAGTGACATAGAATGCTACCATTGTGGCAAGAAGGGTCACATGAAAAGAGACTGCAGAGAATGGAAAGCAGAAAAAGGCAAAGAGAAAGCAGAAGACCATGGTGAGAAGAACAAGTCCTCAGTGAAGATTCAAGAAATAAATGTGACAAACACTGTTGCAGAGGATGACAGTCTAGTGTCAGGAGATATCTACTTCTTGAAAAATACAATGGACTCAGCTCTTCTTACAGCATCTGATGGAAATGCACTGAGTGACTAGATTATAGACTCAGGGGCATCACTTCATGTGTCTCCAAACAAGGAGTGGTTTATATCTTATGTGACCACTAAAGATCATGTTTGGCTAGGCAATGGGCAGACATGTGAGATCTTAGGTGTTGGAGATGTTCAATTGAAGTTTCAGAATGGCTCTTCTTTCATGCTGAAGAATGTGAGACATGTTCTCGCAATTACAAAGAGCTTGATCAGCACATGTTTACTTGATGATGCTGGCTACGTCACCACTTTTGGACAGAATATGTGGAATATATCCAAGGGTTCTATGACAGTAGCACATGGAGTAAAGTCTGGAGTACTTTACATGATTTATGTATCGAATGTCTCTAAAAATGTAATCAATGTAACCGAGCAGCCGAACGTTTCTTTGTGGCATAGCCGGTTAGGACATATGTCCAAGAAGGGAATGGAAATCTTGTCTCGTTCTGGTTATTTGCCTGGCTTGTCATTTAATGATTTTGAATTCTGTGAACATTGTCTGTATGGTAAGCAAACACAGCATCCACATAAGCATAGAAGCAGTAGAAGAGATACACAGTTGGCACTTGTTCATAGTGATTTGTGTGGACCTATTCCTAACCTATCTCTAGGGGGAGCTTCTTACTTTATGACATTTATAGATGATTACTCGAGGAAAGTATGGGTTTACTTTCTCAAGCACAAGGATGAAGCGTTTAGTATTTTCAAAACGTTTGTGACACTTGTGGAGAATCAGAGTGGCAAGAAGCTTAAATGCTTACGCACTGACAATGGTGGAGAGTATGTTTCAAAGGCCTTTCAAGACTTTTGTGAGACAAAAGGTATAAAACGTGAACTTACTGCTCCTTACAATCCTCCTCAACCTAAACCGGCTGAAGCTGTAGCAACAGCTGTTCATCTTATAAATAGATCTCCTAGCAAGGTTTTGCAGAAGGATTGTGGCAGAGATGGTATGGTCAGGCAAAATGCCCTCATACAAGCATCTCATAGTCTTTGGCTATGAGGCATATACTCATGTTCCAAAGGAATTTAGGAACAAACTTGAGCCAAAGAGTAGAAAGTGCATCTTTCTAGACTTTGGGATCCCGAATCCAGAAAGGTTATCCGCAGCAATGATGTTCACTTTAATGAAGCCAAATATCATTCTAAACCAGAGAGGGTTGAGGAGATTAGAAGAGTTGTCTTCCAAGAAGATGGACCTACACGTGCAAGACAAAATGTCAGGGCTCAAGAGGAGCAAGGACAGGATAGAATGGAACCACAGGTTGTGGTTGAGCCTAAGCCACCTATTGTGCGTAGATCTGGACGTATCACGCGACCTCCTGATAGGTTTGTTCCATCTATGAACTATGTCATGTTGACTGATTGCAATGAGCCTTCATGTTACAAGGAAGCTGTGCAAATGAAGGACTCTGGGAATTGGCAAGCCATGCAGTCAGAGATGACAGCTCTGCATAAAAACCATACATGGAAGCTAGTTAAATTACCACATGGCAAAAAGGCTCTACCTTGTAAATGGGTTTACAGGTATAAGATCATCGCTCATGATAGTCAGCCAAAGTACAAAGCAAGGCTTGTTGCCAAGGGCTTTAAGCAAGAACAAGGCATTGACTTTGATGAAGTCTTCTCTCCGGTGGTCAAGATGACTACATTGAGATGCTTTCTTGCATTGGTTGCCATATTAGATTTGGTGTTGCACCAAATGGATGTCAAGACAGCGTTCTTGCATGGTGATTTAGATGTGGAATTTACATGCAGCAGCCAGAAGGGTTTTTTGAGAAAGGCAAGGAAGATTTGGTGTGCCAGTTGTTAAAGAGTCTTTATGGCTTAAAACAATCACCGAGGGAATGGTACCATAAGTTCCACAAGTTTATGCTTTCTCAAGGCTACAAACGTAGCGAGTTCGATCACTGTCTATATACAAAGAAGGCTAAGGATGGCAGTTGGCTAATCCTTATTTTGTATGTGGATGACATGTTGATTGCTAGCAAGCACTTGGAAGAAATTTCAGCTTTGAAGTCAAAGATGGCAAAATCGTTTGACATGAAAGACATGGGTGAGGCAAGTCATATACTTGGTATGCGCATTGAGAGAGACAGATCAAAGAAGTTGATTTGGTTATCTCAAACAGATTATATTGACAAGGTTTTGCAACGTTTCAATATGGAGAAGGGAAAGGCATTGAGTGTTCCATTGCCACCATATGTGAAACTTAGCAAACAAGATTGTCCTGTGTCTGAGGAAGAACGGGCTGAAATGGATAAGATTCCATATGCGTCTGCAGTGGGTAGTTTGATGTATGCAATGATTGCTACTCGCCCAGACATTGCATTTGCAGTGGGAGTAGTAAGTCGATACATGTCAAACCCCAGCAAGAAACATTGGGAGGCAGTGAAAGAATATTGAGATACCTGAAAGCTACAAAGAGTATGCGTATATGCTATGGGAGTCAGGAGCTAAGTGTAAAGGGTTTTACAAACTCAGATTATGCAGGTGACTTAGACAACAGAAGGTCTACGTCAGGGTATGTCTTTACATTGGCTGATGGAGCAGTATCATGGCGTTCTAGATTTCAAGATTGTGTTACTCAGTCTACTACAAAGGCTGAATATGTTGCAGCATCAGAGGCATGCAAAGAATCAATTTGTCTTAATCGACTAGTAACAGATTTGGGAATCAAAGAAGAGATGTCTGTGTTATATTGTGATAGTCAAAGTGCTGTACAATTGGCTCGCAATCCAGTTTATCACTCAAAGACAAAGCATGTGGATGTGAAGTATCATTTCATCAGGGAAATGCTCGAGGATAAGAACCTTCAGCTTGTCAAAGTTCACACTACAGAAAATCCTGCTGATCTACTTACAAAAGGACTTCCCTCAGAGAGCTTTACGCATTTGCGCAAGCAGTTAGGTGTAGGGTAGTACATCACTTCTCTACATCTCTTGTATATTAGCTTGTATAGTAGCTTCTCTCACACTTAAAGTACCACATTGGACTTTAAGTGGGAAGTTGTTGGGGTATAAAGCCCAATGTGGTCACCCAGGTAAGTGGGCGGGCCACCAGGTATGTACACATATTCTTTTGTGAAAACCTAATAAGAACTCACTATGCTCTACACATTACACTAGAGCGAGTTCACCATATCGTCGTGCTCTTCTTCTCACACTCTCTCTCGCGTCGCACTTCCGCTCGTACTCCTTCAGTTATGTTAATGATCATTAAATCATCTTCAAAACATTCAAGTGTCGCAATTCGTGATGGTTAGCCAGCATCTGTCCTCCCCTTAAAAGGTGTGCGAGAAATCAAGTAAGTGTTCTATTCTCAATTTACCATTGGTTTGTTTCTCCACACTTATTCAATTGGTCTAAAGAAATTTCTCACTCCAACTCTCTTTTGCTTCATTACATATGCATGTGGCTACCTCTCATGGTGATTTTATTTGTGTCACGGCATTGCATAGATGGAGATGGGCTCTCTATGCAAAGTGTGTTAGTTTGATGTAGGTGATTCTCTTGTGTGTTTTGAAAGGCAAGTTTTGTGCGCATGATTTTTTGATGAGTTCTTGAGAGAGGAGGAGTTTGGATGTATTATGGGTATTCTTATGGGGAGAAGGTGAATGCTATTCCACAAATTGCATATTTCATTTGATGCACGGCATTGGGTTGCATAATCATTGATGGTGTCAAGTGTCCAAAGTGAATATAGAGTAAGGGGGTTTTCAAAGTGTATTGCTTGAGAGGGTGAGTGCAAGTGTTATTTTGATTGGTTTCCTTCTCCACTCCCAAAAGAAGGTGGTGCCCCAAGTAGTGTGCATACCTCTTTACGAACATTTTGTGAGGGTAGGCCCATTGGTTTGGGTTTAGAGGCCCCATTTCAAAAAGATCGCCCTCACTACATCCCTTAGATTCTTGCTATAGGGATTATTTTTTCCCTCCTACAACCTTTCCAGCCACATCTCAAGATTTTTTCCATTCTAATACTTCGAAATTAATGCAGGAGATGTTTAAAAAAGTGTCTTACAAGACCCATGACACCAATGATCCAAGCATGCATGACATGGAAATTTGTAGCCTTGTGGGTTGCCAATGATCACCTATTTTCCCATCCATGTCTTTCACCATCTTTCCAACATTAACTTTGTCTACAAATTCTACTTGGCTCGCCTTTGCCTTGACCCTTTGCGACTTTCTCCAATATCGGTAGACTCTATGAATTCCACCCTTGCTACAAAGTAAATCAAGCATTTGTGGACCTAAACTCCACTTTTATGCACATCATCAACCATACTTTTGAAAAATTAAGCTTCCTCAAAGGCTGATTGGATCAAGGCATCTACCACTTGATGTAGCCATATGCATAGTGCTTCCTCTATAAAGTGATGCTCTGTTTTCAGCCTATGCCATCCATGGTCCTATGAGTATAAAATTACAATGATCTATTAAACCACCTGAAAAAGAAATTTATCTTGACAAGCATACAAACTCAAAGCTTCAAATAAATTAGAGTGGGCACAAAGTTCAATAGTCTAGGCTTTTACATTTTGATGAAGCATAATTCAATCATATGGATAATGGATGAATTCCTTTACACATTTCATAGACAAAAACCTAAAGTGTTGAATACACCTTCCCCTATAGAAATCTAAGCCTGTCCAATATCAGAGTGCTAAGGTTGTGGTCTCATCATAAGAGCAATGGATGGACCAAAGTTTGAACATTGGAAAGAGTACACAGTGCACATTCCTAAGAAAATTTAAATCATATGGATGAAAATTGAAACGTAAATACAACTAAAACCATACGTAAAGTGCATCCTTTCCATTGTAAGAATTGCCACCCATCCAAGATCAAAATGTCTAGATTGTAGGACCATTGTAAGAGCAAGGGATGGACCACAAACTCAAATGCCAAACAAAAGTCCACTCTAATATCTTACTAGATCTAGATAATGTCTAGAAGGCACTTCTATGGTTGTAAAGAACAAGGATATACCAAGGATTATGAATACAAGGAGAAGTGTAAATTTTGCAAGCTCACATTATATTGGAGCTATGCTAATCTAAAGCTCAGTGTGAGGTAAGGAAACACTACAAAGTGAATCATGAACCATGCATGTGTTATCTAATGGTTCCTATAGCCACCACCCAAGTAAGATACATGTGAGCAAATCATAACAGGGGTTGTTTTATCTATTTCTAAGTTATTATAGGAGTAAGAGATGCATTTTGCAATCATTACAACCCACTATAACCTCTAATTAGCCCATTCCCCTAAAACTATCCATCGCATAAGAGGCACCATCAGGTGATTCAACCTTGTCCAAGTGTTCTCTAATTATTAATACAATAGACACAATCTATATGTGAGTAGGAAATGCAATATGTGAATCAAACATACATTCAAATGCACAAACACTTTAAAAGATATTTTATTACAAATTATGTACATTGAGTTGGATTCTCACCACTATAATACTCACAGCTATATGGGGGAGGGAGAGAGAGAGAGAGAGAGAGAGAGTTCTATTATCGTCCTTGGAGGTCAAATATGACCTATGGGACCAAATGAACATGTCACATGGTGTGAGTGGAGGTCATAACTGACTCTTGATGCTCAAAAATGGCTGAAATAAGCATCGCAATAGAGAGTCCACATCGTGGTTGGGAGAGGAAGGTATGTAGGGACAGCTCATGGCTGAATATATGGGGAAAAGAGGACCTAATGTGTTCAAAAGCTGAGCACTCAATTAGTGTGTGGTAATCACTCTCTTGCACTCAACGAGGGCATAAGGTGCAAAGTTGATGAGACTCCTCGCCAGTGCCCCAACGTCATGTCTCACAACATAGAGAATGGGAGCTAAGACAAATGGAGGCAATGGTGCGGATCGCACTCAACAGGATGGGCTCAAGGATGTAGGGATGGGTTCGATTACCTCGTTCAGAGAAGAAGGGAGATTTGTAGTTTGGGGCAACGTGTGTGGTGTAATGGCTGAAGCAAGAACCTCCGGATTTCTCCCAAGCCGTGATACATTGGCGTTGTAAGAAGGCCTCGTTAACTTGGGAGTCGATCGAGGCATCCTTGACCAAGTGACATGCATCCCATCTTCCATTTCTTGATGTCAAGCATCCACCCCGAAGTTAGTATTTTGCTCTTGCATGTCTTTTGGACCTTTTGACTTGCTTCATATGCGATTCTAGGAAGTCGATGCAAAGGGCTACTTTGTGTCTTAAGCATGTACTCCACAACCCTTTGCATGCCCAAGACCTCAATGGGAAGTGATCTGGACTCAAGAAATAAGAGCATGTAGGGTGTTTGTGTCTTGACTTGGAGAAAGTTGGTGAGAAAACATTTTTGAACATTCTCAAACTCTTTCCAAGTAGACTTCTTAATGCTTCCACCCCACACCTCCACTCTATAAAGAAGCTTCAGTGTCACCAATGTGTCAAAGAGGTACTTTTTGAGAGCCCAACACTTGATCCCTCCAACATTGCACATGTTGTCAAATGCATAATAAGCCTTCTTTCCGGCTTCTAAGCGGCGCATTGAACAATCCTTCCATTTATGATTGGATGGAACCTCAAGGCCAAGGTTCTTGAAGTGATCTACCACTTCAAGTTGCTATTGTTGTATACAATGCATGGATTTTGTCATTGAGGGTCTTTACAAGCATAACCTTGGTTTTGGATCCATTCACGATCAGCTCGCTATGTAGGCAAAAACGTTCCAAGACACTCATAAGCTTTTGTGAATCTTCTAAGGTATGTGCCAAGAGCACTACATCATCGGCATAAAGCAAAAGCATGATCACCGCATTTCCGATCTTAACCTCTTCTATGCCTTCTTGCTGCATAAAATCAAGAACCATGCATTCCAATTCATCAATGAGTAGCCCAAAGGGGGTTGGGGAAAGTGGGCATCCTTGTTTGACACCAATACTGCTTGCAAAAAATTTTGAAATTCCATCTCCCATACGTAATCGACATATCACTTTTTGGTAGATACGAAAGACTGCATGCATAAATTCTCTCGAGACTTGAAGGCTTTGCATACGTCTCCACCAAAGATTTTCTCGCGGTACCATGTCAAAAGCTTTTTTGAAATCCACAAAGCAATAATACAACTTTTTTCCTTTCAATCGAGACGCTTCCGTAAGAACTCGAAGAGTGACAAGGTGATCAATAGTGCTATGATGCTTTCAAAAACCTGCTTGGCCAAGCGTACATTTGCCATTATTTTCACCCATTAACTTATCTTCATATCCATGATACATCCAAATAACTTTGCCAATCAAAGAACCAACCATTACAGTGCAATAGTTGTTCACATTGTTTACATCTCCTTCTTTGTGCAAAGGTTTGATCCAATTTGCACTCCAATCATGACGCATGCCATGCTGAAGTGCAAGGTTAAACATATCGCATATCCAATATCGTGTTTTCTTGCTTGTCCATTTAATCATTTTGACCTTGACACCTTGAAGTCCACTGCCTTGCAAGTAGCAAGTGTCTCAAGTGCGCAGCATACATCTTCAATGGTAAAGTTTTTTCTTTCTTTCTCCTTTTTTTTTTCTTTTGAGAGGAAGAGGGGGGGGGGGGGGGGGGGGGGGGGGGGGGGGGGGGGGTGTTGTTAACATGGGGTTACAATGCTAGTATGTGATCGATAGTTTGTATGAAGAAGATAAGCATTTAAAGAAGCCTTCGAAATTCTCTCCTAACGTTGTTCCAATACATAAGATACCCATTTTATGGTCTAAATTAAGTAATGCAAAAGAAAATTTTAGGTGTTCAATACGCCATCGGGTTTACCAATAAGTTGAAGATGGGTACCTTACCTTCTCTTTTACAAAACAAAGTCGATGTAAGATTATTCCTGCCTCTTAAAACACTCTATAAAGATAGTAATATGCACATGCAAACTCTACTTAGAATTCCAAATGAAAGGTAGAGCATTACCTTTTCTCATCACACAATCTTTTTCCCTCAGTTGTAAACATGAAATAGTGTGCTATATAGCACAAAGAAATAGTGTGTGTGTGTGTGTGTGTGTGTGTGTGAGAGAGAGAGAGAGAGAGAGAGAGAGAGAGAGAGAAAGAAAATAAGTAACCCAATCAGCCATGCAAAGAATTGGAATCTCCTCCTCTCCTTGCCAAAAGTGGGCTTCTTACCTCCAAACTATGATACAAACATGCTTGATAGGTTCTCTCTCTCTCTCTCTCTCTCTCTCTCTCTCTCTCTCTCTCTCTCTCTCTCTCTCACACACACACACACACACACACACACACACACACATGCGTGCACACACACACACACACACAATGCACAAATAAAGGTCTTAGTCAATTGAAACATACTCATACACACAAATAAGATTCCTCTTCATATGTCAAAAACATGGGAAGAGCAAAAGATGCACTTCAAGGAGATGAATACCATGAGGAGGAGGTAGAAGGATCATGATGATGAGATGGAGGGAGAAGCTACTTTCCTTCAAGACAAAAACACTAGCACACAGAGCCAGGTGCCCATGCCATATTGAAAGAAGAATGCATGAAGTGTAGAAAGGGGAAGGAAAGAGTGGATTGTGGGAACAATCTTGATAGATCTCTCCCATATAATCACTGCATGGTATAAAAATCTCATAACATAACGTCATCGTGTGACGTGTTGTTGGGTTCAAGTATGTCTAGCTTGTGGGAACAAGTCTTGTCAGAGCACTCAGACACACCACTTCTTTTCTAGAAGCATGCATGCAAAGTGAAGTGGACACTTTTAGCCTATATATATTGTAAAAAGTTGATCAAGAATATAGCGTGGAACTTTTTTCTTTGTCGACGATCAACCTCTCTCTTTGTTGTTGTTCTCCCTCTTCTACTTGCCCTCCCTTCATGGCTCAACATTGTCTACACCCACCATAGCAACTCATGGTCCTAAGAGTGGTACAAACAAGAATCTCTCTTGCGCATAGCATTGTAAAATGCTTCTTGATGGAGGTTTCAATAGAGGTAGCACATCAGCAAGTGGCATTTCAAAATGCAATCCACTAGTGGTGAATCAAAGCCATTTGATAGTAGGCGCTCTTCAAAACATCCTACCCAACACCTTTATTTAGCATCTCAAAATGTTGTTGTAGAGGTGGTGCCTTCAAGAATATAGCCCTCTTTTGCTTGCCCTCCCTTCATGGCTCGTCATTGTCTACACCCACCATAGCATCCCATGCTCCTAACACATGTGAGAAGAAACTTTGATAGAGAAGAAGAAGGAGAAGAAGAAGAGAGTTTTAACATCGTATGAAACTACCCAAGAGACCTTAAAGATCTAGCCAATGAGGAGATGAACTCAAGACCTGTTATTCAAGAGGGAAATGGCATAACCAATCTACCACACTTGGGTGAGAGAGAGAGAGAGAGAGAGAGTGAGAGGGGGAGAGAGAGAGAGAGTAATTTGCATGTTCCTACAACAGTGGGCTCATGCTCTTGTAAAGAGGTGGATTTGGTGACAGGCATGATGCCCATGAAAAAATCTTTTTAGTATGGGAGTGAACTTTAAAACAAGCTTTGGAAGCGAGCTTTTGGAGTGATTTTTTTTGGGGGAGAACATGCCATGTGGCACAAGAAAAAGTAAAAGCTTTCTTCGTAACTCACTTGCAAATCTCACTCAAAACCAACAATCCATGTGGGATACTACTCCCTTGCTCTCTTGTTCTCTACATATTCTTCCCTATATGTATCACTTGCTTCAACACAACCCCCCCCCCCCCCCCCTCCCGAATGCCTACTCAGACTTTTCTTGAGTAATGTCAAGAAAGATGTAGCTCTACCTTGCCTTAGTACTTTTCTAACCTCTAGTTTAGATAATGTCTTATAAAGTCTAGCTTTACAAAGTATTTTGGCCTCTAGCTACAATTGTGTCTTGTAGACACTAAAATAGATGACTCTCCGATACATTTTTAAAAAAGACAGCTACAAATTTTATTAAAATATGTAAAAGGAAGATTTTGGTTCTTCTCTCCGACAATCAAGTTGATTGAAGTTGTCATGGACAAAATTCACATTTTTCTTCTAGCATTCTCTTTTGGTATGAACAAATTTGGAAGAGAAATAAGAAAGAAGATAGCTCAAGCTCTTGCAAATGCACATACACAAAAAGAAGAGAGGAGACGAACAGAGATGGAGGCTATCAAGATTCTTCTTCTTCTCGGCTACTAGAATAAAAGATAAGGGCTACAAAGTCATAAGTGACAAAATATGAAAAAGGACTATGTACAAGTTTTCATAGTGAGTAGCCACTATTGGAAGAGAAATAAGAGAGAAGATAGCTAAAGCTCTTGCAAATGCACATACACAAAAAGAAGAGAGGAGACACATAGAGATGGAGGCTATTAAGATTCTTCTTCTTCTTCTTTGCTACTAGAATAAAAGATAAGGGCTAGAAAGTCATAAGTGACAAAATATGAAAAAGGACTATGTACAAGTTTTCATAGTGAGTAGCCACTATGGACTGAGTAGTAAATCAGTACACCATCACTCTCAAAAGGTAGGTTGAGTTGGTATAGTCTATCTATCACATTGCAGGCAAAGATCCTTGTAATAGCTCACACGTGCCAATGATAAATGATGTGTAGCAATGTTTAGTCAAGCATAGAGATTGATATCTTAATACTCTCCCTCAAGCTCAATGCCATTTCTTGTACTTCTAACATCCCTCAAAATCATCATAGCTTGTCCATGCCTACTAGGGCCTTGGTGAATAGGTCGGCTACCTAATACTTTGTGCTGATGTAGAAAAGATTGATGTAACCATCCAAGACCCTCTTTGTAATGAAATTTGACCTTGAAACACCGAGTTTCACGCTGACTAAATGTTGCTAAGGTTGTCACAGTTATAACAATTATCCCTTGTGTCCTTGTATCTCCAAATCTTAAAGTAGAATCTCTAGCCATGTTATCTCACATTGTGTAAGTGTTGCACCCATGTACTATGTCTCTATACTTGACAATGCTATTCTTGTTGCTCCATGTCACAGAAACACTCCCAAAAGAGAACATATAACCACTAGTCATCATCGATTTGAAGCACTACCAACCCAATTTGAATCTATGAATCCATATACATGCACATTTTTACTTGTGTCATAGAAGAGAACATAATCCAATGTAGCCCTCGCATAGCTCAATATGCATCTCATGGCATCCCATTGTGACTTCCTTGGAAATTGCATAAATTGACTCATCGAAGTAATAGCATAACTCAAATGTGACCATGAGATCGTCATGTATGTCAAGTTGCCCACAATCTTATGATGCATCATAGCATGCTCTAGTGCTTTTCCCTTATCAACTCAAAGCTTTAAATTTTGATCAAAGGCTATGGAAATAGATTTACAACCAGTCATACCATACTTTTGAAACCATATCCACTCCATACTTTGAAACCATATCCACCCCATAATTTCTTTGCGACATCCATATTCAATATCCAGTACGTATAACCTCAGTTCCCAAAAATGGCATAGATCCCCCAAATCTTTCATGTCCAATTGTTTCCTCAAAAGAGTCTTACCATGCTCTACATCAAACAAATTATCATTCCAATAAAGAGATCATCCTCATAAACGATAGTAATGATCAAAATTCTTGCTTTTGTCCTCTGTACATAAATAAAATGATCCACATCAGCCATACAAAAAGCAATAGTGATAAGATACTAAGCTTTCTTATCATGCTATGCATGAGGGGCTTGCTTCAGACCATACAAAGATTTTCGAAGTTTACATCAATTCTTTGAGCGATTTACATCATCAAAACCTGGTGGATACTCTATGTATACGTCCTCTTGAAACTCACCATGCCGAAAGCATTTTTAACATCCATTTGATGTAAACCATATGCATTTTAATCTAGACACAAGTGTTAGCCAATCACTGTGATGGACATCTATAGCATAGCTACCTGGCACTATAATACTAATATCAATACTCAAGGAAGTGACTCAGATGGGCATAGAGACTCTTTGAGGGTGTCAATCCTCAAGAAGTGAACCTAACACGCAAATGCATCAACTCAACAATAAAATCACCAACTCCCAGATAAAAATATATGCCTATGTCCTTTCTCACCGCTCTAGGTCATCACGCTATGTTGATGACTAAATGGACTTAGATTCGAAGCTTTAAGAGGAGCTATATTAGGTCTAAGGAGACATGTCTACAAAATTTGGTCACAATTTGACAAGGTACCAAAATCATGATCCATCATGTAGCAAGTCACAAAATTGCAACAAAACAGCCCAAATAGGTCACCCTAAGGTCTTATAGTACTCTCGTATAGTCAAAATGTCATAAAACAATGATTTAAGAACTCAAAATTGAAGAGTAGGTTCATGGACGTGAAGTCACAAACCACGACAAAACTTGAAATGCTTACAGTTGAATGAAAGAGCAAGAGAAGAGGAGCATAATGCAAATTTCAAAATTGAAAATTGGTTTATCCAATCATGAGAAAAGTTGATTACAAATTTGAGCTGCTTGGCCGCTTGAGTGTACGTACAAAGAGCTCATTTTTCTCCAAAAGATAAGCCTTCTTTTCATAGTAATTTTATTATCTTTTATACCTAGGGCTTTCTAAATGGCCAGTGGCTAGGCTTGCATGGGCCTTTACACAGATCATGAAAGAATTACAACTCATGGAATTGATTGCTAATTTGGAATTAGATTTACACATGGTATAACTACACTAGCTTGGAACATAGTACAAATATATTAAAAATGTGGTGTTTGGATAGGTGGCCACCCTTATGCTGAAATGGCCAAACAGTGTCCACATGCTAAAATGGCCAAACAATCCCCCCTTCCTAGCTCGTTTCATCTCTTGACACGACCATGTGCAATATGGTCATTATGGTTGCCATTAGGTTTTTCTTTAAAGCTAGTCTTTAGCTTTGAAATTGCTTTATAGAGCTGATGACACTACCCCTTCCTTGGGTGATTTATATTTGTGTTCTGGTTGAAATGTGAGTTGAGCTTCTATTTTCATAGCAATGTTGCATTTGGTTGTGCATTCTCCTTTTCTTGGCCATTTTTGGCAATGAAGGTGATGGCTAGTGGTGTTGTATGCCTTTTTTGAAACTGAGCCTCTTTGTGTAGTTGTTGACTTTATGATGGATTTGGACCGCATGTTTCCTTGCAATGTGAGTGCTCTTCAATATTTCACCAACTTGAAGCATTGTGTGAGTTCCTTATGATTGTTGTTGATAGCTCTCTTGTTGAATTTTTCATTGCCTATTGTCAGTTGTTTTTATAGGCCGTTCTTTGACTTGCCATTGTTTAATGGATCTTTGTTGTTGTCCTTGAAGATTAGAATTTCTCTCGACAAGCATGTCGAGACCTGCAGTTGTTGCTCTGATTCTTTGATGAATGATATGGGTAGAAATTTCCTTATTGCTAGTACATAATGTAGAAGGAATATATACAAGAGGATAGTGACGAGCGTTTCTAGATTAGGGTCTAAAACCTAGATGACCAAAGGGAAAAAAACCGATGGAAAAAAGTGCCTTTGGTATACGCTCTTATTGGACTTTAAGTACTTGTTCATGCAAGGTGAGTGCTTGAGAGAAACAAATAAAGAGTGTCTAATGCAAGTACCAAGTATGGGACACTCTATATGCATAAGAGAAATTTGTCAAACAAAACCATGTAGTGTGAAAGATGGAGTTAATGAGTGCTTCAAGGAACAAATGTAGCACATGTAACATCAAAGGATGTCGCAATAGCTTCCATGTTTCCAAGAAGGGTTTTTGATGTAGAAGCTTCTCCATTCATACCTCACAATGCTCTGTGCGTGAGTTTCTTTTGGACTCTCTCCTTCACTTCACCAGACTTTAAATACATAGACTTTGACTCTTATGCTCACCTATACTGGCATGAGTGAAACAACATAAATATGCTCAACTCTTACAACTTGAGTAGTACGTAGAATAGCTAAGACTCCTAGACCACATAGAATATTACTTGAAGCTTTGGGGCTAATGCCTCGACCCTTTAGTGGCTTAGCTGCCCAACTCTGATTCTTATGCCATGTATTTTTTATGGAAACTTGGATGTACCTATTCAAGGCAAGAAACCAAATTCCATAGGTTCTTGAGATTTAGGCCTCTTTCATTGTTTTGGTCTTTGGATGCCACCATTTTGTCTAGTAGGTTGGCATACTTTCACTCCTCATGATTTGTTTGATATTGCTTTGTGAAACAGGTTCTACGGTTTTATCTCCCATTAGAAGGATCTATAGATGTTTGTGGGCTCTTCACTCCTTTTGCTCTACGACTTGATGGATACAGGGTTTGGTATCCATATCTGACTATTACCATTGTAAAAGCCTTGCACTTGTAGTAGAAGACAAGGTATCCATCTAGAGATTGTATCATCCGTGGTTGTGATTGGCTTCTATTGGCTTTTGGTTGTGATTGCTTACCTTTGGGTGGAGCCTTGTGCTACATGGCTGTTCTTAGTTGTTCCAAGTTGAGCTACTACTCTTGGTAACCATAATTGAAAGTTACCTTCATAAAATCCTTGTACTTTGAGTAACTTGACTTTAATCATTTGTTGCTTCACATATCTTTGTTGGGTAGGTTGGTAGAAGTTTGACTTTGGTACCCATACTTGTCACATTGCTTGTTTTTTAAAGATCTTTTATTTTGCCTTTTGCGTTGTTCTTTCTACTGATTGAGCTATTTGTCTTTCGTTGATAGCTCGATTTTCTCTTTGTAGAACTTTTCTTGAGGTGAGTAGATCCAGACTACTATCTTAGGCTTTTTGGCCCAAACATTAGCAGTTTCTTTGAGTCGTGATTGACTCATTTGATGCTACCCACCCTATTACTTTTGGTTCTTGAGGTTGAACTTGTGATTGGTGTATCCAAAATGGATCTTTGGCTTTGATGTGCTCTTTGGATACTAGCACTTGGTTGATTTGTTTGGGTTTTTTATGGATGCTTTGTTGTGATGGAAATTTTGGTTGATGTTTGGTGGATACGAGCGAATAGGCGTATGCACACCAAACCCGACGGATACTCTATTTTTTCGGCAAAAACCCTGTAATTCAGCCTAAAATGAGTTGTAATCATAATGAGGTTAGACCATACTCTTTTTTATTTTCTCTGAGTCTACCCCTTGTAAGAGGCCGGATGGCCATAGGAAAGGCCCCTAACTTTTAAAGTCAAAACCCTTAATTTTGAGAGGGGGGATTATCATTAGCTGGGACAAGAAAATGTGCACTGCAAAAGCTGGGACAAGAAAATGTGCACTGCATTGTGTTCCTTGTCTCTTGCTTTTCAATCTAAGTGTAATCATTTCCAATTCTGCTGTGGTTCACGACGAGTCGTTTGTGAGCTAAATGCATTGATTTGGGAGTTAAAATGGTTATTTTTTTATGTTTTGACCATGGATAAGTGTTTCTATATTTAAGGTGGATCTTTCCAAGTATTTTTGTTTCAGTTTTTTGCACATTTTTGTGATGGATCGTGATTTATGTACCTTCCCAGATGGTGATAGAACTTGGTAGGATTGAGCCCATAAGTGTTGTGATACCTCTCCTTAAGTTTCGTGACATTCCAGATTTGTTTGGATACCGAAACGGCGTGATCATGTTGAGTGTTGAGAATGGATGCATACTGATTGTCTCACTAGGAAGTAGTTGGTTTGCTTTTGTTGTAAGAACGAGTAGTCTTCGAGTTCACTTTGGTGAGATTGACACTCTCATTAAGTCTCCGTGCCCCACCCCGAGTCACTTTCTTGCATATTGACATTATGTTAGTACAAAAGAGCTATGCTGCAGATGTCCCTCGCGGCGACCCGCTAACATTGGCGCCGCTGCAAGGGAAACCAGTCCTTAGGTGGTGAGTGACTAAGTTTTTAAAAAAAAACAAAAAACAAAAAAAAATCTCCCTTCAAGCTTTTGATATCCGTTTCGTTTACCCATAGACAATGAAGCAGCTAGACGTAGGTTTAGTGCTTAATAGCGAGACTGAAGTCCGAGACTAGCCAGTGCTATTCCTTAAGAGCAAGGGAAGCTATGAGTGAAGTACAAGATAGTATTTCGTTCTTTGAATTTTCACACGCTTGGAAAGGGCTGTTCCACCACACACATTGTTGTTATTTCTGTACTGTTAACTTCAGTTATGTTTGCACATTCATTTCAGTTGTAGGAGTAGGTTAGGTAACAAATTACACCATCATTTGTGAGCAAAAGGATCGAGGGAAAAACTGTCAAAAACCTTATTTTGGTGTTGAAGACCATAACTCGAAAAAATTGAAGAAGTGATGGTCAGAGCTTCAAAACTGGACCAAATCCAATAAAACTTTCAAGAAGGGGATAAAAACACTTGTTGAAAAAGACTGTGCAAAAACTTGTCAAAAACCTTGCCCAACATGGATCACGATCCATGTACCTTTTTGCCAAAATGTGCTAAAACTATTTCCTCTGCTTAGAACAAGCTCTTAGGTATCAAAACATTGATTTTGGTGACAAGAAGAGGACCAGAAGATCATAAAAATCAAGATTGGGGTGATCAGACCAAAAACCTTGGAAAAAAGGGGAAACATTGAACTTTTAATTGCCCAAATCCAAAAAGAGATGAGAATTGGGACCAACTAGAACCAAAGAATCCACTGAACCAAATTTCATGCCCATGTGCTTCCCAACATGGATCGCAATCCATGTTATAGGTAGACATCTGACATCAAGATTTGACCAGTGTACTCCTGATTATTAGTTGAACAACTTTTCTAAAAGGAGCCATAGACAAAAAGTGAAAACAGCTGGTCAAAATACCAGAAAGGGAGTGGTTTGCAAAAAACCACAAAACAGACACAAAACTTTGCTTCTCACTTGGAAAAAACTGACCAAATCCAAAAAAAACTTGGGGAATAGTATCGTCATACCTTGTGTGATCAGCTCACAAAATGTCAGTCCAAAATCATGTCGAACATGGATCGCGATCCATGTACCTTTTTGAAAGTTCGAGCTGATAAAAGACAAGTGGGGAACCGATAACAATTGGATCACTTTCTCCTAAAGGACCCTTATCAAGAAATCTCAAAAAGAGGGCAAAAGGTGGCAAAAATCAGGTCAAGGGAGGAAACCACTGCCATAAACCCTAAAATTCACTTTTGTCTGTCCTAAAAAGCTTTGAAGAATTCAAAAATCATATAGGCAGCATCACTAGGCCAAGGACTAGCTGTGGGACAAAATTTAGTGTATTTTGACACAAAGGAACATGGATCGCGATCCACGTTCCTCTGACACAAATTGACACCAAACTAGTACCATAGCTAGAGAGTATCACAAAGAGTCTAGTGGTCCTTCCAGAGTTGAAATTGGGTGCAAGAAACCCTTCCAAAAGCTCAGAACTGACAGGAGCTCAGGCAAAGTGACAAAATCAACTTAGCTTCCAATCCAGAGATTCATTTCTAAAAAATTTGAAACCATAAGATCCCTTAACCATGCTGAAGTTGAGGGTATCAACAAAAGTTCAAATGGCTTCCCAACATGGATCGCGATCCATGTACCTCTGAGCCACAGAATAGAGACAGAAACTTACCATACAAGGAGCTAGGCCATAGCAACCATGTGCTTCTTTCAAAATTGGAATTGGATCAAAATTGTTGAGGTTGTGTAGCAAATTTTGTGCCAAGTTTTGTCAAACAAAAGCAAGAACTGACAAGAACAGCTGTAAGCTTATAGCTATCAATCACATTCTTGACAGGCTACAGGTACTAGAAGATATTTTCAGCAAGCAAGAACAAACGGGAGATTCAAACTATTTAATGAGGTAACTCGGTTTGGATTTTTCTTGTTACCAATTATTCATGAATCTGCAATCAGGCAGATTGTACCAGAATAGGAACCACAACATATTTGATCAAGGGAGTAATCACTCAACAGAAGAAAGTGTGAATCACAGACCAGTACCGCCTTTGGAACCCATTTTAGAGGAGAATTTCTTTGACACTTTGTCTGAGAGATCATACGGCCTCATGACTGAAGATTCTAACAATTCAAACCCTAAGGGAACAAATTCTATGGGTGCAGGTCCTTCACAGCCCACATCTGATGTGAAGTTGTTGTATCTGAAGTTTCAATTTGAAAATGTGCTTAAAGCCAAAATCTATAAGGATGGAATGGACCGCTACTGTGTTAAGTTGGAAAATAGGCCGAGCAAGTTCAGAGACCTTGTAGATTTTGATTATGGCGGGGACAGGTATTTTGACCGAGAGGGAATGATGTACTTAGTGGTTCATAACCCGTATATTGTGGACAAATGGGGAATGTATGGCACCAAGGATAAATTAGATAATGAACCGATCGATGCACCACCCAAAATGGAGAAACAAAACGCGGTACTCAGACGCACCAATGAGACTGAGCACTTTAACACATACAGCACATATGTGGGGCTTTATAAGTTCAATAATGGAGACCAAACACTCTATTACAGATGTGACGAGCCCCGCATCAAAGAATTAACCGATCAAAAAAAATTGTATGTTTACACTTACACGGAGGGTAGAAGTATTCACGTGGTCATAATGGACAAGTATGGCCAAAAGTACTTCCCAATGGACAGAAGGAGTTAGAGAGATATACATATTTTGGAGGACCACTCCACCAATACTATGTAAATCCAGACGCTAAGAAAACCACGACTACTCACATCAAACCTGAGACTGTACTTGAGAGTCCCTTGAGAACAAGAGTGGAGGATTCTTATGGACATGAACGATTTCCGAGAACAAAACCCTTAGGGTCAACGGCGACTAGGGCTTCCATAAACACACATAGGGGCAGCTCTGTTCCTCAATTCACTTACACCACTGGAATCCCTCTCACTATCACAAGAGATCGAATTGATGAACGTAGGGCGGATAGGATACCACTGTTAGTACCAAAAGGAGATTATGAACCAAGAGAAGACATCCTAGGGGGACCAGGAGTTGTTAGAATGGTTGCAGAGGCGCCCAGGCGTATGCGACCGTCCCAAGTGGCAAAATGCTTACCCAAAAAGTATAATGGATCTGGCGATCCGTATGCCCATGTTTCAACCTTCAAACAAGTATTGAGAGCGGAACATGTGACTGATTTCCACACTCAGTATGAAGGATTTGGGTTGACATTGGAAGGTAATGTCTTGACTTGGTTTCAACCATTAAATAGCTTAGAATTCCCAAGTATTGAGAAACTCTCCGAGAATTCGCTGAGGAATTCTCAAAAAGAGGGATCAAGCATAACACTGTCTCCCAGATTTATGCATTTAGGCAAAAGGAAAAGGAAAAAGTGAAAGAAGCATCGCTTCGTTTCAGGCAGTACATTGAAAGATGCCCTGCTCGAGAACTACCTCAGGATGAAAGACTATCAGTCCTCTTCATAGAAGGACTACGAAATGACACGCTCAAGAAGGACTTGCACATGAAAGCGTCTGTCACCTTTGAACAAGTCACGAAATAGGCACTATATCTTGTAGATAACTGCAAAGCATATGGCGAGGTGACTGAAGACACAGATCAGGGGACTAGTAGCACCTCTTCAACTACGAGTGAGTCCACAACAAAATAGAGAGGGCAAACCCCAACTGTACTGGACGTTGATCGAGTGATTGAGGAAGTGATCAGGAGGATGAACCAAGGAAATAGGACAAACCCAAACACACGACAACCGCCCACCCAAAAATGCGATACTTGTGGATGTGACCATCCAACCCAGTGGTGCAACCTTCAACAAAGGCCAAGAGCTAACGCACAACGTATATTGAAATGGTGTGCTACAGAACAAAAATGGACAAACCATGAAACTCACAAATGTTTCTAAAATCGGAACTATGTTAGAGAGAGACAATACGAACCACCTGGAGGACAACAACTTCCACCCCCTCCAAGGTACCAAGTGGGGCCAAATAACGCAACCTTGGGTCAGGAAAAAGCTCAACCAGTGTTGGGACATCAACCTCCTTTACCCCAGGAAAATAGGGCTATGGTAAGGATTTCTCAACCGATAGAACCACCATCTGATCAGAGTATGATCTAGGTAGTCTCACACCAAGTAGATTCAGATAGTACTTATGAAAGGGAAATTGATAGGAATGAATATGCTCGAGAGGGATATAATCCATGGATAATTCCAGAAGAAATTCCTGAGCCCTCATACATAGCACAACCAACCAAAAATCATTACCTTGTCGATGAGAATATGCTAATGTTTATGGCAAATTAGGGCTACAAACCTAGAGGCTACCCTCCTAGAACAGGACAACCAATGGGAGCTCCTCAATCTTCTCCACCACCTGTAGGACCATGCTATGAATGTGGTGAGGATCATTGGGCTAGAGTGTGTCCAAACAAAGGAGAGCGGGTGAAATTTTTTGGATTCTGTAACGGATGCACGACTGACCATCTTATTCCACAGTACCCAAAAAACCCTGAAAATAAAGGAAAAGCAACCATGAACAAAATAGGGATTGTGCCAAGCTCAAGTGGATCAGAAACAGAATGGAACATTCCAATAAAAGTGGTCACTAGAGCTCAAGCAGATGAGGTAGCAAAGAGTGTCCCGGCCAGCCAAACAGAGATAGACAACTTGTCTGTTCGAACCCCTAAAAAATCCTAGAAGGCAAAACGAAACAAGATGAAAGCCAAAAGAGAAAAGGAAAAAACGGCATTGGAGACCAAATTGCAGAAAATGGAGGAACAAATTCAAAGGGAAAGAGGCCTTAAGGGCAACAACGAGACAAAGAAACTGTCAGAACTGCCATCCGGGGGGTCAGTCCTAGTAGACAAGGTGGTTGAACCCTTGGACGCAATTTTGAAAGCATACAAAGCAAGACTAAAGCCTAACCAAACCCAAGAGGATCGGTGGTTAACGTACCCTCGTCCAGGCTATGAAAAAGAGAGGCTAAAGATGTGCAAAGAGCTCATTCAAGCTGCTCAAGCGCTTATGGAACCATCAGTTCCTACGACTCCAAAAATTGAGGTACTCATACGAGAAAAGATTCGGGAGTTAGATGAGAGGGGAATTGAAGTGAATAACCACCCAATCTGGTCGACGAAACACCTTTGGATACGAGGATGGTAGCCAATACAACAGATGGAACGCATTCTCGGGTACCACTACCAATTCCAGAGGTAGAAGAATAATGGCCTCAAGAGCTATGGGAACAGATCAGGAATCGGAAGGACGGAAGTGCCACACTTGTGTCAGCTCCTATCCCGAAAACCCACCTGGAGCATGAGCTCTACCCAAATGACATCCAATCATTGTATGGAGATGCAGGCACATCGATATCGGAAGACAGTAAACCACAGTCGTTGAAGACTTTACCTTCATTTATTGGCAACCCTGAAACTCGATCAGGGGTAAGGAAAGTTCCATCTCAATGGAAAGCCAATCCAAAGATGATGGACACTAAAACTCTTCACGAGCTGATGTCATCACCTATCCGTTGTACACTGACTTTGTCAGAGTTGCTGAACAGTAGACCGCATCTTTGGGACGAGGTCGCGAAAAATTTGGAAAAAATAGGGCTTTTAATTCCTTCAACCGAGGTTTCTCGAAATACGTTAAAAACACAACCCTCGAAGCAAACTAAACATGAGCCAGTGCCAGTAAACAAGGTAGGGGACTATTGTGAACGTGAAGAAGGAAATACTACCCTACCGGTAGAGTACAAGGATGTAAAATCGATAGCGATATTGGATAGTGGAGCCGAAATTGCCATAGCCACCAAAGCAATGTGGAAAAAATGGTGAAAACCTGCTCTAAGAAAAATGAGAATGAAACTTCAACTAGCATATGGGTACCTGGAGGGACCTATTGGCATCTTGGAGCAGATTGTAGTAACCTCTTGTGGAATTGCATGCGAACATACCTTTGCTATTATGAATTTAGATGAGAGCAACAATTTCAACATCATTCTGGGCAGACCATTCATGCGTCAGCTCAAAATGGTCCAAGATTGGGGTTATGACTATATCTATCTTAGGAACAAGGATGTCACTACGAAAATTAGTGTCACAGATCATAGCTATAAGGATGTAGACAGAGCCCCAAGAGAAGACCTACATTCCACAACTGACCAGGAAGGAGGAATACCGGCCTGGCTCCAGAACAAAGCTTACCAATGGACAGGAGAAGCTTCGGATTCTGGAAGTCTAAAAAAGGAAGACTGCATTCTTGATAGGACTGCACACGATGAAGCATACATACCAGAGCCTTTTCCAGAGGAGATGTTCGAACCGTTTAGATGGCAACAAATACTAGCTACTCTTGATGTTTGTGCCAGCGAAGTGACCCTCACCAAATTTTGTGACGAGGAAGGGTACGATATCATTCCATTCCAAATGATGAATGTTCGCCTAACTCGAAGACTGAGGAAGACGTACCTAACAAAGAAAGGGTGGCCGAGTGCCGACGTATAGTGGACAAAATCTCTGTAAGGGACCTTGTCCAAACAAATGATGAAGAAGAGTTTCAAGACTCGACTGATAAGACGCTAGAGGATACCGTGGACGATGAGCTATCTAGCAGCTCGAGCCAGAGCATCAAATAGAAGGATCGCCAAGTGATCTACTATGATTTCCCAAACCAAAACCCTCGAAGACAATGCAGGTATCGAGATAAACGCAAAAAAAACCACAACAAGCACCACGAGGACTCAACACCTCTGTTAACTGACAAAACGCAGTACTTGAGATTAGTTGAAGCGATTGACCGCCTCAAGGACAGGATATCCAAGCGATATATGAAACATGACTCAACCAGAACAACATCAAAACAAAAAACAAAAAAAGAGAAAAATACCGAAAAACCGCCTAAGTTGTCCAAAATGGACAATGATTTAAAACGGACCTTGAAAGAAGTTTGGACAACCGAAATGGAAACTGATGAGGAATCAAATGATGATAAATTCGATGCACCATCCCACTATAAGAAGTATACCATTCAAGATAGGAAGATAGTGGTGCAAAAACCCAAACGAGATCCGAAAGAACTAGGAACTTCATATGATGGGCCTAAAAACACGAAACACATCAACTTAGCAAAACCCGGAGAGGAGCCTCAACCGGCCTATATTGCCACGGACCTTACTGAAGAGGAAGAGCAACTTCTAGTCGATACGCTCAGGCAATATAAAGATGTCTTTGCATGGTCTTACAAAGATCTAAAGGGGATAGATCCGGAGATATGTCAGCACACGATTCCCCTTAAGAGTGATGCCAGACCATGCAGACAACGTCCTTACACATACAATGAAACTTTTGCACAAAAAATCAAGGAGGAAATAGACAAATTAAAGGACACCGAGTTTATCTACGAGATTGAGTACACAGAGTGGGTATCCCCGATTGTGGTGGTACCCAAAAAGAATGGCAAACTGCGGGTTTATGTAAATCTTAAGCAAGTAAATGCAGCCACCAATAGGGATAACTATCCACTGCCAATAACTGATCATGTTATTGAGAGGGTAGCAAGGAAAGGGGCCTATAGTTTCTTGGATGGGTTCTCAGGCTACAACCAGTTGACGAAGGCGGAAGATCAGTATAAGACCGCTTTTGCGACAGAGTGGGGTATATTTGCATTTAGGGTAATGCCTTTCGGCTTGACCAATTCCCGACCACATTTCAAAGACTAATGACACACGCATTCAAGGAATATCTTAGAAAATTTCTGGAGATCTACATGGATGATCTTTGTGTTCATTCCCACCGATGAAGTGACCACATCACTCATCTGAGTAAAGTCTTTGAAAAATGCAGAACGTATCGTATTTGTTTAAACCCGAAAAATGTGCCTTCATGGTGAGACAGGGTAGAATTCTAGGCCACATAGTGTCAAAAAACGGCATTTCAACTGAACAAGAAAAGGTGAAGACAATTGCTGCACTATCGAGACCAATGAAGATAAAAGAAGTGCAAGCATTTATGGGGCATTGCGGATACTATCGTGATTCATATATATGTATGTTGTAATAGCTAAGCCATTGTACGCCCTCATAAAATTTTGAATGGACGAAGGAATGTGAGCAGGCTTTCCTAAAATTGAAGCAACATTTGATTTCAGCTCCAATTTTGCAAGCCCCTGACTGGAGCAAAATCTTCCATGTCCATGTGGATACGTCGACCTATGCCATTGGGTGCATATTAGCCCAGCCAGGAGAGAAGAAAATGGATTTTCCTATCTGCTACTCCAGCCAACAACTAAACAACTCAGAGCGAAATTATACCACTACAGAAAGAGAGGGCTTGGGAATGATCTATGCGGTCAAGAAATTTAGACACTACCTTCTAGCAAACAAGTTTGTCTTCTTAGTGGATCACCAAGCACTGCTATATCTAGTAAACAAACCTTGCAACACTCGAAGAATTGTTCATTGGTTTATACTGTTGCTTGAGTTTGACTTCATGGTGGTTGTGAAAAGAAGGACCACACACTAGAGAGCAGATCATCTTTCACGACTATTTCATGGGGAAGCACCTGCGGGTGTCGATGAAGAACTTCCTGATTCATATCTGTTTAACATAGGAATGGTGCCGCGATGGAGCGAAGAGGTCATGCCACTACTCACAATCGGCTCTTTGCAGATAGAAAGACAACCATCAATGATCCATCAAACACGGAATCTCATCCTGTTAGCAGGATGGCTTTACAAACACGGTAAGGATGGAATACTGAGACTATGTGTACAACCTGAAGATATCACCTACTACCTTATCACCTACTACCTCAAACAAGCTCATATACAAAACACGGGATTTCACACTGGTGAAATATAGACAGGGCAATGGTTACAAAGACTGGGCGTCTACTGGCCAAACATGGAATACAATGTCCATAAATATGTAAAATCCTGTGATAAATGTATAATACAGCCACCAGTGGAACATGCCACAATGTTTCGAGTAGTACAAGCACCGAAATGGAGTGCTCACATCATTGAGTACTTAAAAAACAAAACATTTCCAGAGGAATGGGACAAATCAAGAAGGAAAACTGTTGAGGAAGAGGCCAAACACTACCAACAAAATCCTATGCACCGTGCTCACCAAAATAGTCAGTGACTCAAGAAATGATTGGGATCAAAAATTACACACCGCTTTATGGGCTTACCGTGTAGCTTTTAAAACTTCCATTGGCACGACTCCCTTTAACCTGGTCTTCGAAATTAATGCAATACTACCATTGGAATTCCTAGTCAAATCCCTCAAGGTGTCACCACAATTAGGATGGACGGGCCATGGGCTATCGGAGAGACTAGACACCCTAGAACAATTAGATGAAACTAGACTCAGAGCGATAGCTAGGATATATGCTCAAAAAAAGCAAATGAAAGCTTTTCATGATCAACACGTGATTGGTAAGGATTTCCAGAAAGGGGATTACATTCTCATGTACGCCCTGAAAGAGCACTCCAAAAAACTCAAAAAGCGAGGAATGAGGCCTTTTGTGATCCATGATATATCGCAAAGTGGCACCGTTAAACTTGCGACATTGGCAGGAGAGGAGATGCCTAATTGGACGAGTGGTTGCAGGTTAAATAAATATCTTCTTCCACTGACACCAGACGAACTCGCAACACTCCATGCAGCAGCTCAACGCAGATGTCAAGCACAGGACATTCAGGAACAAGCACAGTAGGAGGCCAAACTCAAAATATTGAAACGAAGGGAAAAATCAAACTTCCAGAGGAAAGAACAATAGGCAATGGCTAATCAGTATGCTCCGATAGCGTCCATACAAACGGTGACTACATGGTTAGGAGGATTGGGTCTACGTATTCAGTTACAACTTGCTGATGGCAGCACCGAAAGAGCGTTAGTGGATACAGGGGCCAAAGCTAATGTGGTTAACTACTCCACTTTCAAAAAAAATCACACAAGAACCTCTAATTCCAAACACTATGGGGTTCAAGGTCGCCAACAGAGGTACTATGGACAGTCTAGGCCACATAAATTTGCCAATCAACATTGATGGAACAGTATATCCACATCAATTTCATGTGGTCGAAGATCATCAGCTAACGAGCAGTTATTCTGGGAGGGCCATGGATGCGCACATATCAGGCAACACCAAACTGGCAGGACAACACTTTACGCATCGAACATGAAGGCCAATCTTTAACCACGCCATTTGTACAAACAGACTATGAATGGGAACCTCTAGCTTCGCCGCATGCGACAGCTCAGCAATCATCCACCACCATGGTTATAAAAATATGGGTTAAGAAATCAATCATGGAAACCAAGCCCAGGAAATTGTGGATACCTAAACGCCAAATCAATACCCGTAAACCTACATTGCCTACAAAAAAATTAAACCATCCCAAATTGCTCACCTCTGTTGTCAAACGGCCTAAACCGATGGACCACTCTCTTCATCATCCAACCACACTCAAATGGGTATGGCAGCCAAAACAACATCGCCTTCACGATGCCTCTTCTAGTGGATACACACCTCGGTAACTTCAATGGCAACCCAAAAAATACCAACAACCGACACCATCGGCAACATCAAAACTTTTGCAGTTCACAGTCAAACACAGAGCACGCCTTCTACAATTACTATTGTTTGGGCCACGTAGCTTCCAAAGAACCTCGCCACCAGCAACCACTGAACATATTGTTCAGCACCTATCTCTTGCACAGCAATTTGTTTTCCCATGCATATCCTCCATGAGCAGCATAGAGCCACACTATACGGCTATGCATAGACACGTGCTTTATTCCCATGCACTCTAACACATGCTCGTCGCGGAAAGCTCACTTTAGGAAGGGGGGGAAAAGTGGTTGGAGTACCACTTGTACATACCATTATTATCATCCTATTTCCTTTCTTTTCTTTCCTTTTCGTTTCTTTTCTTTCCCATTTCCCTAAAAAACACAAGTTTTCGGAGCTTGACAGACTCTTAGTTGGCATAATCATGAGCCATACCATCACGATCTTGTGAAAAACTTCAAACTTTCCTCGAAGTCTATCAACAAGCAATTGTAACCTAAGAATGTGATGGGATCAAAACCAAGCAAAAGTATACTTGCAAAATGGTGAAGCTTGCAAGATTCAGTTTGCCTTCCCAAAGAATTCAAAGTCTGGGGAAACTTGCCAGGGAACCAAGCAAAGCTATGAATTACAAACCTCAACCATCAGAAATCAATGCAAGGAGAGATTTCAAGCAAAACATGACTCCAAAAGTGGTGGCCAGGAACAGATTTGGTCAAAAGGGGAAAAATATGGCCATAAACTAAGAAATGGGGCAAACTATGGAAAAACATGTCCAAAGTTGAAAAAATTTCACCAGTGTACTAGGAAAACCTATAGGAACCAATGTGCACAAGAACTGTGTTCAAATGCTACCTTTTTAACCAAAATAAGTAAAACCCATGCCATTTGATTCAGGATGATCGAGAAAGCCAAGATATGAAGTGTCAAGCCATTTCAATCCCAAAAATCCACTTCCAAAAGCCAAAATCTCTGAATCTATACATGATTTTCAAAATTTAGCCCAAGTGTCGAACCATTGATCCAAATCCCAAACTTGTTGGACCAAGTCATAATCAAGATGAACCCTACCAGATGGTATCATCAGTTTTTCAAAATATTGCCCAACATGGATCGCGATCCATGTACCTTTAGCTCTAAATCCAGAGAAAATTGCTCAGTAGCATCCCCTTATGCCCACGGACAACTTCCCAAGGTTAGAATTTTAAAATGCTTTCCAACATGGATCGCGATCCATGTTCCTTTTTGCCAAAATCTATCTGTTTCATTAGAGGTTTGTGCCTATAGTAATCCTAGGTGCACTGGTGAAATTTGGTCAAATTTGGAGTAGTTTTGACAGAGTTAAGCTCACTTTTTTATTTTATGGTCAAGTTTACACTTTCTGACAATTTTTCTCAATGGCTAAAACCTGATTTCACTTGCAAACTGGCAACAGGATGCCTCGAAGGAAAGCACAGAGGGAGTGGCATGTGGCACCCTATGAGATAACCGATATCTCATCCAATGAGAAAGCTCATCTCACCGAACAAGTACTTGAAGCGATTCCAGCAAACATTTTCATTGGAAAGTTCCAAGCCGCAGATGGAGAAAATGTGGAATTTGCACCAAAAACCAGAAGTGCAAGCAGGGGCCGCGTGTGTACGGCTCGACAATTTCTTAAGACTGCCTCCTTGGGGAACGGATTTCGGACGGGCTCACGATCTCATAAGCACAATGGGGAAGCAACTCAGATAGACAAGGATGGGGCAGTCATTAAGGTAAAAATTACAGCTGAAACCATAAATGAAGCCCTCCATCTACGGCAAGGGATGCACAACCTCTTGCAAAAAACGAAGGCAATCGACTGTTGGAATTAGGGTTGCAGAGAAACACACACAGCTTGGAGAAGACGAAGGAAGCTCAAGGCACACAATAGAGAGTGTGTTACTTAGTGTGCAATGGAAAGATAGATAGCCCTAGAGTGATGGGCGTATATACAATGCACGGGGGAAAAAACCTCCTGTGTTGGCACATAAGCCAAGCTGATCTCTCCTGCTGAGAGCCTCTCCCTGACATAGTGGTAATGCACCTCAATTTGCTTTGTGCGAGCATGAAAAACTTCGTTCCTTGCAACTGCCAATGCGCTCTGACTGTTAATGTAGATAGTTTTGGCAGTGTCCAGTCCAACACCCAAATCAGCCATAAGGTGTCTGAGGCATACACACTCAACCATAGCTATGAAGACTGCCCTGTACTCAGCCTCACAACTCGAAGTGGCCACAGTAGGTTGCTTCTTGGTCAACCATGATATACATGAACTGCCAAGCATGAAACAAAAACCACTTGTGGACACTCGCGTGTCAAAACAACCAGCCCAATCTGAGTCTGAAAAAGCATGTAAGTCTGGCGGCAATGATCCCCCTTTGGGATAAAACAAGCCAAGATGTAAAGTGCCACTAAGGTAGCGGAAAATCCTCTTAACAGCCTACCAATGCTTAGACCTTGGGCTATGCATAAATCTGCTGACCTGTGAGACTGCAAACTGAATATCCGGCCTCATGTTGCATACATAAATGAGGCAGCCAACAGCAGTTTGGTAGAGAGTGACATCAGCAGGATCGCCAGCATCATGTAGACTCAACTTTAAACCTGTTTCCATGGGAGTGGCAATAGGTTTGCAATCCTCAAGTCCAATTTTACATAGCAATGTCTCTATGTAACTTTTTTGACAAAAGGCAATACCACCATCACACTGCTTAAACTGTATACCCAAGTAATGATGCAATAGCCCCAAATCTTTCATCTTGAAAGTAGCATTCAAATCAGCCTTAAATTCAAAAATATGTCTCTCATTTGGTCCAGTGGTGATCAGCAAATCATCAACATAAAGAACCACAATGAGAAGTACATCACCCTCACGCTTTACATACAATGTGCTTTCTGTTGGACTGTTACGAAAGCCTCGTTTAACCAAATGAGTGTAAGCTTTCTCATACCAAGCACAAGGAGATTGGTTCAACCCATACAAAGACTTCTTACATCTGCACACTTTGTCCTCTTGTCCTTTCATGACAAAACCGTGAGGCTGCATTACATAAACTTCCTCAAATATGTCACCATTCAAGAAAGCAGTAACAATGTCTGATTGATGTACATCCCAACCAAAATGAGCAGCCAATGCACATAGAAAACGTACAGTAGTCATACGACAAGTGGGAGCAAAAGTCTCTTCATAATCTATGCCTTTTTGTTGTGCATAACCTTTTGCAACAAGTCGATCCTTATGGAGATCGATCTCACCATCCGGCTTGCGTTTCAACTTGTAAACCCACTTTATACCAATGGCCTTTTTGCCAGGAGGCAAATCACATAAAGTCCATGTGTCATTTTCTATAAGTGCAGCATATTCTGATTGCATGGCAGCCATCCAATTTTCTGAATTCTGTGCTTCATCAAAAGACAGAGGCTCCTCAACATCCTGTAAGCTAGACACAGCCAAAGCATAACAATCTGATGCATAAGATGCATGGCGAGAGCCTGAACGAGTATGACTAGACAAAGGTGCATCCAATTTACTGTCACGCAAAGTGTGCACCAGCCATTTTGGCATACCTCTAGCCTCTTCATTTTCAGTCGTTTCCTCATCAAGTACATCATGTACATCTGCATCAGTAATAGGCTGATCTAAAACATTTTCAGAAACCCCCATAGGCTGTACATTTTCCTCATTGGAACTTACATTCATATTTCCACCACTGAAAAGAGGCAACAAAGTGTCATAAATGTCCTGTGAGCTTACATTACTGTCTCTAGTACATGACAGCAAGGGCTGAACAGAATCTTCGACAAACACTACATCCCGAGAAACTAGAATACGTTTTGTTTGCGGATGATACAACCTGTAACCTTTGCTTTCAGCACTATAACCAACAAAAATACATTTGACAACCTTATCATCCAATTTTCTGCGCTACACTTGCGGCACCAAAGCATATGCCAAACAGCCAAAAACACGCATGTGCTCAATAGAAGGCTTTCTATCATGCCATGCTTCATATGGAGTAATAGACTCCAAAGCTTTTGTAGGACACCTGTTAAGTACATAAGTGGCACACATGATGGCCTCAAGCCAAAAAGAATGCGACAAATCTTGACTTTTGACCATACATCATGCCATTTCCGTCAGTGACCTGTTTTTCCTCTCAGCAACACCATTTTGCTGAGGTGTATAAGCAATGTACATTGGTGTTTTATCCCACGACTAGCCAGAAATGCATTAAATTCATGAGACATATACTCCCCCCCTCGATTGGAACGGAGGGTGCCCATAGTACATTTCGAGACATTTTCAGCCATAGCCAGAAATTGTTTGAAGCACATAAAAACTTCGGACTTCGCTTTAAGCCGAAATACCCATGCATGCATGGAGTAATCATCAATGAAAGTCACGAAGTACAGGTAATTGCCCAAGGACGGAGTTTGCATGGGCCCACAAAAATCACTATGCACAAGCTGCAACCTGCATGTAGCCCGAACTGAACCATCCTTTGGAAATTTAGAACGCTACATCTTGCCCAAAATACAGCCTTCACAAACATGTTTGACAGGTGCTTCAAGAGGCGGCAAAGAAGCAACCATATCAGATTTCTGCAAACGCAGCAAATTGGCAAAATTCAAATGACCAAAACGTGCATGCCAAAGTTTTGCATCTGAAATAGCCCTTGAATCTGCAATAGCATTTGCAAAATTTTGTCCACACTTGTCATACAAAGTGAGCTTATACAGCCCACGGCACAAAAGCCCAGATGCATCACCAAAACCAACATCATGAACTGTACATCTGACATCCACAAATTTGACTACAAGTCCAAGTCTAGCAAGTGCGGATACAGACAAGAGATTCTTCTTGATCCCAGGTACATAAAGTGCATCAACAAGTGTGAAGGAACTGCCATTAGCAGCAGTGAGCACAATCTTTCCAACTCCCTGAACTAGATAAGAGGCGTTGTTGGCACAAGTGACTGAATTCCCATGAGGGACAGACTCGAGAGAGGTAAACAATTCACGATGTGAGGTAATGTGCTTTGTAGCACCACTGTCGAAATACCACACATGTGAATCTGCAGCAACTGACAAGCATGCATCATGGACAGCAGGATTGTGAGTGCACTCTACGCTGAAAGCCCATTCTGCATCAACATCAGCAACACAGTCTCCTTTCACAGAAGACTCAACAATGGCTGCATTTGTAGTGGAACCAGCATTTGCAGTGGAACCACCCTCTTTCTTCTTAGCCTCTTTGGCCTTCAACTTAGGACACGACTTGATCAAGTGATCATTGGCTTTACAATAATGGCAACGCATCTTCTTTTTGCCCTTATCACCAGAATTTCCAGACGAATTGCTGCCAGCAAAAGCATTAGGAACAGAATTTTCGCCACTCGCAGCAGAACCATAAAAAGTGGTTGCATTGCTGTTACCACCCTTTCTTTGAGAAGCAATAAAATCCTGTTCAACTGCACGATGTCTAGTCCTATTTTTGTGGAAAGTGACTCTTGCAACAGCAATGTACATAATGCATCAAACTTGACAACTTCTGGATTTCCTTGGGTCATAAGTCTCCAAGTACTAGCAAAAGTCTGGTAAGGCATCAAGAACAGTCTGCAAAAGGGAACTGTCTGAAATAACTTCACCTGCAGAAATAAGTTGCTCATTGATCTATCCTTGACACTAGCAAGGAAAGTGTCCATATCATCTTCCTCATGCATAATCTTCGACTCCAGCTCTTTACGCAGCAAAGCAATTTTAGCCTCATTGCAGCTTACATAAAGACCTGCTAGAATATCCCAAGCTTGTTTTGCAGATTTTGTTGAACGGATGTGAGGAACAATGGTGCGCTTCACAGACAACGCAATCAATGCATGAGCCTGCGCATCCTTAACATCCCAATGAGCTTGTTCTGCCGTAGGCAAAACAACTCTAACAGTTGCAATCCTTGCAGCAAGACCTGCAACATCCTCAACATCGCCTACATCCTCAGATGTTACGTTTGGATGTCATTTGATGTTGTAACGGATGTGATTTGCTATTGGCTTTTAGTGATTTCAGTCACTTGAGTGTAGCTTGCGTTAGATGCAAGTTGTTAGTTGTTTTCCAAGATATTCACAACCTCTTGTAGCCTCTATGCACTAGTCAAGTCAGCTTCGTCCCATGGTTTGACAAATTAATCATGGTTCTCGCTAATACTGCAATAAGATAGGATGGTGAGGTTAGACATGCGTCCCACATTTGGCGCCGTTGTCGGGGATCGAAGAGACCTAAACTAGGGAAAAACACGAGCGTCTTGTGTAATTTTCCTTTAACTTCCTCTAGGTTCGCCTAGAGTTCAAAACTCTCTTTTAGAAACCGCATAGCTTAAGATTGTCGTCTTTTGCTATGTAGAGGTAGCTTGGAAGTAATCATACTTGCTAAGTGCCTTTAGGATTGTAGGATTGTAGATTTAGATTAGGATTTGGAGAATGATTGGTAGACAAGACAAGTCTTAAGATCAAAACTCTAAAAAACATAAAAAACACAAGAAAACGAGTGTTTATGAACACTTTCCACAACCCCATTGCATGAGAAACTAGGAGTAGGGTAAGTAGGATCCGAGGTGGATTTCATAGCATTGCTCTCTCTGAAAGAATCAAGTGTGAGTTGTTATGTAAAGTTGCAGAATTTCAGGTCTATGGCTAGAAATAGCACGAAAAGACTCGAATTCACTCAATCCAACTGGGAAGTAAGCCTAAGAGTTGTTCAAACCAGTAGGTAAGCTCAAGGACACTTCGAGGTAAAAATTTCAAGAAGTTGACCAAAACTCAAATTATTTACTTTTTCTTGACTTTTAGGCCAAACTAAGTTTTGACTTGATTCATAGGCTTAAAACACATTATAAAAGGACTGTCCTTGAGAAAATTTCAAAAAAGTGCTCATTTCAAGACTCAAGTTAATAATCGCGATTATTAACTTTTTGCTCTAAATTAGCCAAGACTCGTATCATTGACTCATTGCATGTGTACAAACAACTTTTGTAAAGGCCCAAGAGATTTGGATCACTAAACTGGCAAAAAACTGGGTGAAAACTAAAGTTTGTACTGACTTTTTGAATCTTGAGTGTGACTTGAGAAAAAATTTATCCAAACTTGTTGAAAATTGATTCATAGGCTTATATTGATGTGATAAACATGTGTATATGCTCAATTGACCAAAAACTTGCAAAATTTTGACAAAAGTAAATAATCGCGATTATTTACTTCTGCCCTGTTTTTGAACTTTTTTGACCAAGTTGGCATACCACTAGCTTTACCATGTTGTAATAAGCCCACAAACCAAATTTGGTAAGATTTGGATCAGTGGAGTGAAAATTGTGACAAAAATTGCAAAGTTAGTCTACGGACAGATAATTGATGACCATTTGACTAAAAATTGTCCAAACTTGATGAAAATTGTCTAATGACCTTAATATAAGGTGCTTAATAGATCTGTGTCAAAGTTGGGACAGAAATTTCCAAAAAATTATCAAGAGTAAATAATCGCGATTATTTACATTTGCTTCAAAACTTGGTGATTTTGCAAATTTGAGTATACCACAAGGCCAAGCACATCAATTAGACCCCACAAATCAATTTTGGTGAAATTTGGACCACAAAAGTGAAACTTAAGCCAGATTCTCAAAATCAGAGTCTGCGGACACAGAACAGTGGGTAAACTTGATCAAATTTTGTCCAAACTTGTTGAAACTTGCCCAAGGGCTATAACAAGTTGTATACTTGCCAAACCCATCCAAAAAGTGGAAAAAAGTGATAAAAGTAAATAATCGTGATGATTTACTTCTGTTATCCAAAGACTTGAAATTTGACTTTTGGGCTTATACAGTGTTAGACCAGCATAATATAAGGCCATAGGGAAATTTTGGGTTCAATCGGATCAAAATGGGTACAGATACACTCACTTTACAGATTGCAGATTAAACCTTTGATTTTGCTAAGGTGAATCTGAAAGTCAAAATTTTGACTTCCATAGCACGAATTGAAGTGAAATACAGAGACCAGTCCACTGGAGTTCTCAAGAGCTCAAGTGTCCTTATAGAAAAATAGCTAATTTGATAAATTTTGTACAGGAATCAGGTTGCAGACGAGGAATCAGTGGCTTGACAGAAAGTTGCAATTGAATCAAGTGGACATTGACGACAAGTCAATCCCAGGTGAGTACTCTATCCAGGGCTTCATACGTCTATATGAACCTTAGATCCGCTTGTGTAATAGGAAATCAAGGCCTATTCAAGGAAAACACCAGTAAAGTATCCCCACTGAAGAAAGCGTGAATCAAGGCAATTCCTTGCACACAATTCTTGAAGAAGTCTAGGACACTTTTTGAGATTCAACATCCGAAATGTCTTCTTACTCAACTCACTCTGAAACCGGAACAACAATGCGCTATAAGCATATACTCTCTTTTTACAAGATTAATCATCATGGAGCCCAGGTTTACTTGGATCCTAACGAAAAGTATGCTATTCATATTGATGATCATGGTCTTGAGTTCGAAGAAGAGGTTAGGAAAAATAAACAAGGAAAAATGTACATGGATCGAAACAGAACTGAATATGTACAGGTTGAAAATCCAGATGTGATAGACAAATGGGGATTAGAAGTAAACACTATAATCCCAGATATGTCAGCAAAAGAAGGACCACCAACTTTGGAATTCGAGGGATACGATCAAGTAGACTTGAAGCCTTTGAAACGGCTTAGTACGGATAATCCTAGGATCGGAGTCTATTGTTGGGAAGATAAAAACATAAAAGATCTTTTGTGGACTTCTCATGCTAGATCAAGGCAATTAACGGCCATGAAGATCATCTATATCTTCAAAATCAAAGATAAGGGATCTGTGGATCTACCAACTTACTTGTTTAGGGATTGTTATAACAATAATTTTGCTATGATGACTCTTGAGGAAGTAGAACAAACCAAATACCAGGGGTATTCCATACGGGATTGGATATTGGGTCAAGGACCAGAAACCACTCCAAGAGACGAACATCATGAGAGATCATCTGAGAGTAATGTGAAGAAACCAGAAACCACCTCATCACGTAGAAAAACGGGTGACACTAAAGCCAGTCCAGGGCTACACGAGTCACTATTTTTGACAGACTGGTTTGAAGGACTCGAAACAAGACCAACTCCCAAAAGACCTAGAGTTGAACCAAATAGACGTGTCAGACCAGCTGATTTCCAAAAATGGGTCAAAAAATACAGTGGATTAGGAGATCCATATGACCACTTAGCAAGCTTCAAGCAAGTGCTAAGAGCAGAGCGTATATTCGACTTCCATACTCAATTTGAGGGGTTTGGAATGACATCAAAAGGAAAAGGTTTGACATGGTTCCAAAATATTCCACCAAGGTCAATCATGGATTTGAATACATTGGCTCAAGGATTTGTAGCTGCTTGTTCTAAAACGGGGATTAAACATAATACAGTAGCTCAAATCTACAGCTTCAAACAGAAACATGGTGAGTCTGTTAGGGATTGTGCAACTTGAATGAAACAATACATTGCCAGATGCCCAGAGATGGAGATACCTGCAGAGGAGCAACTTGTATCATTATTTCTGGAGGGATTGCTAAACAAAGAACTTCATGCTATACTCTATAGTAAAAAGTATACAACCCTAGAGGCGTGTGTGTCTGATGCTATCGACCTAGGAGACAATTGTGAGATCTTTAACGAAGAGGATGTCCCTAAGGATAACCAAAGCAAGAAGACTTCATCCACAAAACCAGTACAAGTGGGAACGGCTGTTGTGGCACCACTCTCAGCCATAGAAGATATGCTAAAAAGGCTGAATGAAATGATGAACAATATGCAAAAAGCACCTATGAGAGGACCAGGACAGGGGATATCCCCACAAGGACAACAAATTAGGCCACAAAAATGGTGTGAAATCAAGGGTAAATGGACCAACCCCGAGACCCACGAGTGCTACTTTAGACCAAAGTATGATGGGAATGTTCAGTATGCGGCCATGAGGCCACCAAGACAACCCATGTACAGATATCAACTTAATATGGCTCAAGTTCAAAGACCACCAATGGGTATGGAGAGACCTCAACCTGTATTGGGATAACAATCTCCTTATCTAGGACATAATGCGGTGCCTGTAAAGTACATGCACTCACAAGGAGTCATAGATGAACAAGCACTAGTGCCTGTTACAACCTATGCAGAGTGTAGTCCATCTACAGTAATGGTAGAGGGAGATTGGTATAGTCCACAACCACCACCAATGGAGGAAACCATGACTTATGCTCCACTAGAGCTCACACCAATGTATTATATAGCTAATCAAGGTGTCAGACCTCCCATGGGAAGACCCATGATGAAGCCCAGAACAGGAAACTGTCATAACTGTGGTGCTGATGACCATTGGAAGAACAAATGTCTAGAGCCTGATAAAAACCTCAAACCAATTGAAGCCTATTGCATACAATGTTGCAAAAAGGGTGGACACTTTCCGGAAGATTGTCCTAAGAACCCTTTGAACAAGGAAAAAACTGTAGTCAATGTAGTCCAAGTGATGCCTAGTAGCTCATCAGAGAGCGAACCGATTGTTCCAATCAAGGTAATCACTGGAGCCCAAGCAAAGAAAAAGAAACACAATTCCTCTGATGATTCGGAGAACACGAAAGTTTCTTCTCAAAGAATCAAAAGGAGCAGAAGCAAAAGATATGAGACGAGAAAAAGAAAACAACGGGTTGAAAACGAAGAGAAAGCAAAAATTCTAGCCCAGGACAAGTCGAAAGAAACTGGCAGTGAATTCAAGGAAACAACCGTGAAATCTGGAGGATCCATTCTGGTTGATAAAATTTTTGAGCCTATCAATGCCGCCTTGGAAGCCTACCAAGCAGGACTTAAAGCAGGCCAAAACATGGAAAACAAATGGAAAAACTATCCATCTCCAGACATGGAAGCAGCTAAGCTGGAAGCTTATCAAAATTTGGTAAGAATCACACAGGAAATGCTGGATAAACAGAAACCCAAGCTTGAAAGTATTGCAAAACCGGAAGAGCTTGCGGTAGAAGAAACAAAAGTTAAATCCGATGTGGTGGCAGAACCCCACCTTGAAACAAATGAACCAGAGCTCATAGTGCCGGACAGTGAAGATGCCTTAGATGGAATTCCATTCGTAGAGGAAGACTGTCCAGGACACTTATGGGAAAAGGTAAGGGAGATCAATGATGGGAGCCTAACTTTAAAGTCAGCTCCTATAGAGGAAGTCTAGTTGGATAACCTATCATCTGATATGAACATGGATTTACAATCCTTGTATGGGGATTGCGGATCAGAGGCTTCAGGAATATCTAAACCTTTGACATTAAAAACATTACCTTCTTACTTGGGAGATAACAAAGATGAATCTATCATTTGCAAGACTACTCAAGTAAAAAGAGACAACAGACCCTAGAAGTGGACAACATTCACTCAATCATGTCTACACCTATCCAATGCACTCTTAATTTGGGAGAACTGTTGAAACTCAGGCCATACTTATGGAATGATTTACAGAAAACCCTAGAGAAGGTGGGTATAACGGGGTTAATCTCTAAGAATCTGGGAAACTCAAAAAATGAAACGGAATACAAAGAGATTCGATCAGTTCCTATGAACAAGGTCGGAGAATATTATGAAGGGGAAGAAGGAAACACTACCCTCCCAGTGAAATATAATGACATTGAAACCATGGCAATACTGGATAGTGGAGCGGGCATAACCATAGCCACTAAAGCAGTATGGGAATCTTGGGGACAGCCACCCATTAGACAAACGCGAATGAAATTGCAGTTGGTTGACAGACACATTGAAAGACCACTAAGGCTACTAGAAAAAGTGATAGTAAACTCCTGTGGAATTGAATATCAACACACTTTTTCCATAGTAGACTTTGGGAAAAAACTCAACTATGAAATCATATTGGGAAGACCTTTCATGCGAGAGGTACAACTTATCCAAGATTGGGGAAACGACTATCTGTACTTAAAGCAGGTGGGATCTATAACAAGAGTCAATCTAAAGGACCACAACTATAGAGAAGTCTTGAAAACACCCATCCATCCACAGTCGGGGTACCACAAGATGGAAAGGGGAAATGGGAAAACCACCAACACACTAAGTGAATGCCTCTCTATAGCCCAATGATTTCACAGCACCCCTATCCCCTAGCAAACACACACCTCGATACACCATCTGCAAAAGACTACTGCCTCAAGCCCGTACCCAACCATCCCGACTGCCCACACCCGATCACAAAGCATACAATGATAGCTTCTGCCTTTGATCCTTCAGAACACCATACTTCCACATATTATATGCATCTTAAAACCGGCTGACACATAGGCGATTGCCCAATCTCTCACATGTGCAACACCCACAAATATGTAACTCCAAACTTTACATCCACATGACATATATGGCATCCATATAGAGAGCATTCATAAACTTGACACACCCAACAATTACATAGATGATGAGGGTGCATAGATAACTAAAGAGAAAAGGGAGAAAACTTGGTCATGATGAGCTTGAAATTCAATAGAGGTCTTTACAAGTGATGGAGTGGTTTTCGACAAAGCTATCATTCCACTCGCCATCCATCTTGACCGTCAAGTGAATTAGCGTCCCAACCTATTCCCTTTTCAACTTGCTGCCCTTGGCCCTCTTGATAGCGCACAGTCCCTTCTTCTTTCGTCGACAACACAAAAGGCCTCCTCTCACTGATCTGAGTGACCCCAAGCTCATGGCCTTCCTCCCTGCACTTTAGTTCATACCCTGGGTGGCTCTGCACAGTCCTTGAAGCCCGATTCCTCCACCTTTTCAACACTCCCCATGATCAGTCGTCAAACACCCCTTGTCAGCAATTCACATGGCCGTTAGCTTTCCCCTCAAACACTATAGAACCAACACTCTTTTCTCCTCTCTTGTAGCACACAAATTCCCACCCTTTTCCATCGCTATCACTTCCCTTTCCTTTGCCACCTCCTTTTGCAAGCATCACTCGCAGCCCTTGGCTTGTCCTTCTCACACCCTTTCCCTTGCTCTGATCATGGACCCCTAGCCTGCAATGCTCTTGGCCCTGGTCCCCTCTCCTTCACATGCTGGCTCCCCAGCCCCTGGCGGCCTCCTTCTCTTTGGTTTTGGCGGCCAACCCCTGCAACTTGGTCCTCTTGAGTGGCGCCACCTCTGGCGACCCCCTCCTCCTTCTGCTGCAACCGACTGGCTTACATCCCCTTGGCGGCACCTGCAGCCCGTTTCTTTCACTGCCTTCAAGCAGCCCCCTTCTCTAGTCTCACTCCCTTGCACGCTCGAGCCCCCAACCCTACTCTGTTGGTGGCCCCTAAAGCCGGCTCCTCCTCTGTACCATGAGCCCCCCCTGCTCGCCAGGCTTAGCTAGGCTTCAACAAGTCCCCCCTTGCGCCAGTTCACGGTTCCCTTCCTCATGCAATCACCCCACCTGTCGACCTTCCCTGCTCGCTTTGCTCGTCTACTGTCGACGACCCCATATTTTTGCATGCTTCAAAAAAAACTAAACTTAAGCAGCCCTTCACACGGCCACGCTAGAAAAACACCAATTTAACTATGTACCTCGTGTCACTCGCCATCCTCTTACATCTTTAAAAACCTTTTGTTGTCTCCTTGCACCAATCCATCGATCATATGCAAGGCCATCCTTTTCTCTTGAGTACTTAGACATATAGCCGTAAATGTGGCCGAACATCCATCTTAAGATTTAGATATTGAGAATAGTATTTTCACCTTGATTTCCCACAAACTTGAGTTGTCATAGCCCCAAATCGGAGAGTTGTAAAGCTCCGACAGTAGCAAAAGAAATTGATAAGCGGTGCTTTTTAATCATTTCTAACATTCTCCATCTAGTAGGGTTGAAACCAACCTTTGACCTCCCAAATGCCACACTTTGCATACATATCCTAGTGGCACCTGCTTTATCCTGCATCATGTACTTGCACAAGGACTCTGCCATAACCTTGGTAGCGTTCACATACATGAATTTGGTATTGCCTAGGTGTCCATTAATGCTCGCTCGGTGGTGCCATCAACAAGTTATAAACTAATGCGTAGATTCATTCCACCTAACCATGTAGCTACCATTTATATGGATGTTATCATAATAGTATTGATACAATCGTTGTGTTGCGCTTTAATATTCTGATTTTGGCTTCCTGTTGTGCCTGTTCCCGAATGTCATGTACTTGACTTCTGTGTTGAGCTGCTGCATGTATTGTTTCGAGTTCTTTTGGTGTCAGCGAAAGAAGATATTTCTTTAATCTGCAGCCACTCGTCCAATTAGGCATCTCCTCACCTGCTAATGTTGCAAGCTTGATGGTGCCGCTTTGTGATATATCATGTATTACAAAAGGCCCCATCCCTCGCCTCTTGAGTTTTTTAGAGTGTTGTTTGAGGGTATACATTAAAATGTAATTCCCTTTTTGGAACTCCTTTTGCTAATCACATGTTGATCATGGAAAGCCTTCATTTGTTTTTTTTTAGCATATATCCCAGCTATTGCTTTAAGTCGGGTTTCATCTAATAGTTCCAGGGTGTCTAGTCTCTCTGATAGCTCATGGCCCGTTCATCCTAATTGTGTTGCCACTCGTAGGGTTTTGATTAAGAATTCCATGGGTAGGATCACATTAATCCCGAACACCAGGCTAAAGGGAGTCGTTCTGATGAAAGTTTTAAAAGCTACCTTGTAGGCCCATAATGTTGTGTGTAGCTTTTGATCCCAATCATTTCTTGAGTCACTGACTATTTTGGTGAGTACAGTGCATAAGATTTTGTTGGTACTCTTTGCTTGCCCATTAGATTTTGGCTGATAGGGTGCTAATTTGCAATGGACCACCATGAATTCGTCAAGGAGTCTCTCAATGATGTCATTTAAAAAGTGTGTTCCCCTATCACTTACTAATTCTATGGGTAGACCATATCTTGTAAAGATGTGTTCAAATAGGAACCAAGCTGTAGTTCGTGCATCATTTTTTTGGGTTGCCTTTGCTTCTTTCCATTTTGTCATGTAGTCTATTGCTACTATGATGTATTGTGCGTGCGACCTGTATGATGGGAGCAATGAAGTCAATGCCCCATTTGTCAAAAGCATGTACCTCCATCATTGGCCTCAGTGGCATTTCATCTCTCCATAGGAGTGGTTTTTTGTGTTGACATTCATCACATTGTTTGACATAGGTCTTTGCATCCATAAATAGGGTTGGCCACCATATGCCTGAGTGTAGAACGAGCTTTGCCATTTTGTCAGCAGAGAAATGTTCCCCTGGCTGTCCTGAGTGTGCTTGTTCTAAGATAATGTAATATTTGCTTTCCGTAGCACACAACCATAGTTGTTTGTCTTTTCCCCGCCTATATAGTTGGTTGGAAATGAGAAAATAGTGTTTGGCCTCTTCTTCTATGGTTTTCATTCTTGCCTTGCCCCATCTCTCTGGGAAGGTCTTGTTTTTTAAGTACTCAGTTATGTGAGTACTCCATTTGGGTGCTTGTACTACTCGAAATAGGGTGGCATGCTCCATTGGAGGTTCTTTTGTACAACTATCACATGATTTTACGTATGTATGGATATTGTGTGCCATGTTTGGCCAATAGACTCCCAGTCTCTCTAGCCGTTGGCCTGTCTGCATTTCTCCATTGTGAAACCCCGTATTTTGTATATGACCCTCTTTGAGGTAGTAGTTGTTGCTTCAATTTATGGAAAGACTGCTCGCATTCTTCTGTCTATTCAAACTTAGCAATGTTGACGTACAACGGCCTAGCTATTACAACATACTTATATATGAAACACACGTACCCACAAGGCCCCATAAATGCCTGGTCTTGGTAGTGCGGCAATTATTTGTACCTTCTCTTGATCAGTGGAATTTTCGTTTTTGGACACAATGTGGCCCAAAATTTTACCTTGTCTTACCATGAAGACACATCTTTCAAGGTTTAAGCAAATAGGGATACGTTCGGCACTTTTCAAAGACTTTTCCTAGATGAGTTATGTGATCACTTCTTTGATGAGAATGAACACAAAGATCATCCATGTATATCTCTAGAAATTGTATGAGATATTCCTTAAATGCATGACTCATTAGTCTTTGAAATGTAGCAGGGGCATTTGTCAGGTTGAAAGGCATTATCGTGTAGGAAAATATACCCCACTCTATTGCAAAAGTTGTTTATGTTGATCTTCTGCTTTAATCGTCAACTGATTGTAGCCTAAGAACCCATCCAAAAAACTATAGGCCTCTTTCCCCGCTACCCTCTCAATAACATGATCCGTTATTGGCAGTGGATAGTTATCCCTGATGGTGACTGCATTACCTGTTTGAGGTTTACACAGACACGCAGTTTGCCATTATTTTTGGGTACTACCACAATAGGGGACGCCCAATTGGTGTGTTCAATCTTCTAGATAAACTTGACATCTTTGAGTTTGTCTATCTCTTTCTTAATTTTCTTGGCAAAAGTCTCATTGTATGTGTAAGGGCGTTGTCTGCGTGGTCTGTCATCACTCTTAAGGGGTATCATGTGCTAACAGATCCCCGGATACATCCCCTTTAGATCTTTGTATGACCATGCAAAGAAATCTTTGTATTGTCTGAGCATATCAACTAGAAGTCGCTCTTCTTCTTCATTGAGGTCCGTGGCGATGTATGCCGGTTTAGGCTCCTCACCTAGTTTTGCTAAGTTGATACATTTGGCTTTTTCAGGCCCATCATATGAAGTTCTTGATTCTTTGGGATCTCGTTTAGGTTTTTGCACCATGATTTCTCTATCTTTAATAGTATACTTCTTATAGTGGGAAGGTACATTGAATTTATAATCATCGTTTGATTCCTCGTCAGTTTCCATTTCCATTGTCCAAACTTCCTTCAAAGCTCGTTTCAGTTCATTGTATTTGATTTTGCATTCCATTTTGGACGACAACATCGATTTTTTGGACTTGCTCAAGTTTTTTTGGTTTTCGTACGTCCTTCTTTTTCGTTTTTGTTTTGGTTGAGTCACGTCTCATGTACCACTTTGATATCCCGTCTTTGAGGCAATCAATTGCTTCTACTAACCTTAAGTACCATGTTTTGTTGGTTAACAGAGGTACTGAGTCTTTGTTGGGCTTACTTTGGTTGTTTCTATGTTTATCTTGATATCTGTGCTGTCTTCAAGGATTTTGGTTTGGAAAATCATAGTAGATTACCCGTCGATCCTTCCGTTTGATGTTCTGACTTGAGCTACTAGACAGTTCGTCGTCTGCGTTGTCCTTTAACAGCTTATTAGTTGAGTCTTGGAAATCTTCTTCGTCCGTTTGGTCAAGGTCTCTTACTGACATTTCATCCACTATGGGTGGGCACTCGGCAAACCCCTCCTCATCAGGGACTTCCTATTCTAGTTTCGGATCTAGGCTGACACCCATCATCTGGAATGGAATGATATCATATCCTTCCTCATCGTAAAATTTGGTGAGCGTCACTTCGTTTACACAAACATCAAGAGTGGCTAGTATTTGTTGCCATCCAAAAGGTTCGAACATCTCTTCTAGAAAAGGCTCTGGTATATATGCCTCGTCTTGTGTAGTCCTATCAAGAATGTAATCTTCCCTTTTTAAAATTCCACCGTCAAAAGCTTCTCCTATCCATTGGTGAGCTTTGTTCTGCAACCAAGCTGGTATTCCTTCTTACTGGTCAATTGTGGAGTTTAGTTCTTCTCCTAGGGTTCGTTCTACATCTCTATAGCTATGATCCGTGACACTAATTTTTGTGGTGATATCTTTGTTCCTTAGATAGATATAGTCGTAACCCCAATCTTGTACCATTTTGAGCTGACGCATGAATGGTCTGCCCAATATGAATATTGAAATTGTTGCTCTTGTCGAAATTCATAATAGCAAACGTGTGTTCATATGCAATTCTGCAAGAGGCTACCACAATCTGCTATAGGATGCCAATTGGTCTTTCCAGATAACCATCTGCTAATTGAAGTTTCATTCTAGTCTTTCAAAAAGCAGGTTTCCCCCATTTTTTCCACATTGCTTTGGTAGCTATGGCTATTTCATCCCCACTATCCAATATTGCTATCGACTTAACCTCTTTGTACTCCACCGGCAGGGTAGTATTCCCTTCTTCACCTTCACAATAATCCCCTACCTTGTTCACTGGTATTGGCTCATGTTAGTTTGTTTTGAGGGTTGTGTTTGCAGTGTTTTTGGAGAAGCCTTGGGTGGTGGAATTATCAGGCCTATTTTTTCCAAATTTTTTCTGACCTCCTCCCAAAGATGCGGTCTGATTTGTAGTAACTCTGACAGAGTTAGCGTACAATGGATAGGGGATGACATCATCTCATAAAGAGTTTTGGTATCCATCATCTTAGGATTGGCCTTCCATTGAGATGGTACTTTCTTCACCTCCGATCGGGTTTCATGGTTACCAATATATGAAGGTAAAGCCTTCAATGACTGTGGTTTACTGTCTTCCAATATCATTGTACCTACATCACCATACAATGATCGGATGTCATTTGGGTAGATCTCATGCTCCAAGTGGATCTCTATGATAGGAGCTAGCAGAAGTGTATCACTTCCATCTTTTCTATTCCTAATCTGTCCCCATAGCTCCTGAGGCCGTTGTTCTTCTACTTCTGGAATTGGTAGTGGTTTGCAAATACATTTCATCTGTTGTATTGGATGCCATCCTCTTATCCAATGGTGTTTTTCTTACAGAATCTGGTTGGTCTTTCTTTTCAATTCCTCGCCCCTCTAACTCTTGAATTTTTTCACGCATCAATACCTCAGTTTTTGGAGCAATCGGAACTGGTGATTCCATAAGCGCTTGAGCGGCTTGATGAGCTCCTTGTACATCTTTAGCCTCTCCTTTTCATAGTTGGGATGACGGTAAGTTAACCACCTATCCTCTTGGATTTGGTTAGGCTTTAGCCTTGCATCATAAGCTCTTAAAATTGCATCCAAAGGTTCAAAAACTTTGTCTACTAAGACAAATCCTCCCAAAGGTATAATCGATGGTTTTTTTAATCCTGCTCTTTCCCATTTCAATTGTTCCTCTATTTGCATTAATTTGGTTTCCAAAGCCATTTTCTCTTTTTCTCTTTTGGCTTTCATCTTGTCTCGTTTTTCCTTCTAGGATTTCCTAGGGGTTCGAAAATACAAATTTTCTAACTCAGTTTGAATGGCTGGGGCATTCCTTGCAGCCTCATGTGCTTGAGCTCTAGTTACCGTGTTTATCGGAATGTTTGGTTCTATTTCTAACCCACTTGAGCTTGGCACAATCCCCATCTTGTTCATGGTTTCTTTCCCTTTGTTGTCAGGGTTTTCTGGATAGTGCGGAATCAGATGATCAGTGGTACATCCATCACAAAACCCAAAAAATTTAACCCGTTCTCCTTTGTTTGGCCAAACCCTTGACCAATGATCACTGCCACATTCATAGCATGGTCCTACAGGTGGTGGAGAAGCTTGTGAAGCCCCCATCAGTTGTCCTGCTCTAGGAGAATACCCCCTAGGCTTGTAGTTATGGTTTGCCATGAATATAAGCATATTTTCATCGACCAAGTAATGGTTTTTTGTTGGCTGTGCTATTGAGGAAAGCTTTTCCATGCATGGTAACCCTCCACATATTTTTTCTCTTTTACCAAAAGTATTTCCTATTATATAAGTTACTTTGGATTTTCCTTCCCTTTTTCACAAACGTTTTAGCCTTTATTAAATAAATAAGACTTATGCTAATCAATCACGATGTAGCATAAATAAGCTTTCTTTGTTGATCTTTTTTTTTACCTTAAATATTAAATATATATATATTTAATTACATTATATATTTTTTTAGTATTTTCTAATATATTTTTCATGTATATATATTATTCCACCCTACCAAATATTTTATTCGCTAGTTTTCATTTTCAAACCTCAACCCCACTTTCAAATTTCAATAATACCTCCATCTAGATGATTGCCAATCTTTTCAAAACTCTAGGTCATGTTTTCATACACATGAAGGAGCTTACACTTGAAGGCAAGAGAGAAGTCCACTCAAAGGGGACCACCAAAAGACCTTTGCAGCCACAAATAATACATTATTTGGCTGAATTTTTTAAGTAAAGAAGAATCCCGAATCTGAAGGCGTGTTCAACATGAAAGATGTAGCTCGTGAGCTCAATTTTTTTCAAAATTTTTGGAGTTATGAACGCGGAGCTATGATTTTTGTGGTGGACCCCATTTTTCTCGTGTAATGGTGACACAGGCCATCCCCAATTTTCTTTCCTCTAGAATGGCTATGGTTCTACAAGTCTTCAAGCATGATTACAAGAGACAAGGATCTTTTAATGAGGTCTTGGCTAGTCTAGAGTGATTTTATCACCATTTTTGGAGGATCCATCCTCATCAACAACTATCCACCTTCGACAACCTCTCTTATAAATTTCTTACCTCTCTCTTCTCTCCCTAATAAGCTTATGTCTAGCCAAAGCTAGACTGTAGTAAATATCTCCTATCCACTACATCCTACCCACATTCTCCCTTCTTCTCTCTCTATTGACTCTGGTATTTTAAATAATGAGGAGACAAGATGGGAGCCACAGTCACATGCACCCCATTTTCCTAGTCACCAGAGTGGGTCACTCACTTCAATTAGAAATATTGCTAAATCCTCTCCTCCTTCCCTATATAAGGAGGCCATGAGATCTCACTTGGGGGAGAGATACACACACACACACACCTATCCACACACACTCTTGTGCTACATGCTTGTAGCATGAACCCTAATCACATAATCACAACACCATCACCATCACCGTGCACAAAAGATGAGCACCACACCTCCACATCACTTGTAATTAAGGGTTGAAGGCACAATTTCAAGAAGAAGAAGGGTGGACACACTCATGATATTCCTCGCCATCAACTCCCATCTCTCCATTATTCCTCCTATGATCTTGTTCCCTTCTCATCTTCTTGCCATACGCTACCTATTGTATTCATCTTTTGCAAGCAATCAACACACTCCATCTTGGTGCCATACCTTGTGTCGCTTTGGATACATCTCATTGTGAGTATGGTATATGCTTGTTCCTTGCCATTTTTTTCTGCTTATATTAAGGTGTGCGGATTCGCCACCATACACACACACACACACACTCTCCCTCTCATATTCATATCATCTTGCTACTTCCATCTTGAGATGTGCGGATTCGCCACCTCTTGTATGAGAAGTGAGCATACTCGCAAGTTTCCCCGACCTCATTATCTTCCTTACTACATGCACGAGTAGCGAGCCCATTCTCACTAATTCACCACTCCTCTCGCCTTATTCTCCGACCACCCCATTCCACATTTGGGCGTGGATCTTGAAATTGTTTTCCAAGGCATGTTTCATTGTGTATATGTATGCGTCCTAGCCGCATATCTTGCTAGGTGGTGCCCGTATTGTGTATTCCCCATGATGAGGCCATTGTGCATGGTCTTGGTGTAGAGGCCACCGGGTCTATTTTTTCACTTCCGCCTCTCATTTGGTGCCCCCACTGAGGAGGGCTCTTGAAACCTTTAGTTTACAAGGCTGACATGTTTACTTCTCTTCATGGACGAGTGGCTTCTTGAATTCTCTAATTGGACCACTGAAGAGGAGGAGCTTCAAGAAGGTTTGACGCAAGTCATCAAGATACTCTTGCCAGGGTGTTGTATTGTTAGCATAGAAGAAGTGGTAAGACCCTCTTTCCCTACTCAAATTGTTTACATTTCTCATCATCCCCGCAAGCGTAAAAGCAAGGCACAAGCTGCATCATGCTCACATTGTAGCCAAAAACCGCACCTTCGACATGAGTGCAACCCAAAGTGAAGAAAAGGCCATCATTTTCTCCCTCGACATCCGCACAGGCATTCTCACAACGGTAGGCTTTCAAGTAGCACCAGGCTTCTCTACATCTACGTCCCCATCTTTGCCACCTATTCCACCTACGCCCACAACAAGCCTTCACAACTTGAGGAAGCTACTACGAACGCGTGGTCCCTCCCTCTCCCTTGCACCAAAAGGTTCAAGGGTTTTTCAGCGACGACAATCACCCCGTCTCCAAAACAAAAGGGTAAATCCTCCAAAGTCTTTCTATACCTCACTCTCATCTCATGAGCCAGGAACTAGAAACAGCAGTATGGATTCTACGTAGTCTACCGAGTGAAGTGGCGGAGCTTGTCATCAACAAGGTCTTCGACACTGGTTTTGCTTGGCGGAAAGACAAGACCCTCCACCTTCAAGGAGTGTTGCTTGTGAATCAAGACTATGATGACGACTTTACAGCTTGCTATGTATCCATCCAACTTGGATTAATACAAGTGGTAAGACTCACCACCTACCTCATCACACCTGTGTATACACTAGATGGCACTCTATCTTGCAGGAAAGTGAAGTTTCTCAAAGAGAGAGAGTTCAAGCTTTTCCAAGAGCTTGCTAGAGGGGCAATCCTAGAGCTAGAAGACGAAGAAAACCTTGTACTGTGGTACTATAAATTTGACCTCGACTACCAAGAGCTCTACACCTCCGACTATAACCTTCCACCACGAAGGAGAGAGCCTTTCCGAATTATCATGTGATGGACCCAGTGCATCAACCTTTTGCAAGGAACCAAACTTATGCACCACAACAAATTCAATCAATCAAAGTAATCTTAGACCGCAAGATGTTTTATCAGCAGATCATTACAACCATGTTTGGTAGAGAACGATTGCAAGAGATAAACACCTCTTCTCTACCCTTTATCCTCCCTATGATTAATCATGAAGTGTCTTTTGATGTAGTTATTTTCATCCTTGTATAGTATGTTTTTCATCTACCAAGCACCCATGCATTGAATCTCTTCTTTTTTTTTTTTAAGATTTCTAAGTCGAGTTAATTTTCTCACTCTCACAATGGCAAGTGTAGCATTTCCAACCTTTACTGGTAAGGTGGGTGAGGATGCTGCAGACTTTCTAGACAACTTGGAAATAGCATGTGTCATCTCTGCGAGAGATGATAATGCTTCGCGCTTGCGCATCTTCCCACTTCTAACGAAGTTGGAGGCAAGATCATGGTACAATGCCTTGGCACAAGCAACCAAGGAACGGTGGGACTTATTAAGAGCAGCCTTTGTCAAGCGTTTTGGAGAGGGCACAACATCAGAGAAGCTATGGCAATTGTTGACAGAATTGAAGCAGGGCAGTATGCTGGAATACGCATCATATGAGTCAAAGTTTGTAGATTTATGGGGGTGATGGGTTGCATCGCTAAGAGAGGATGAGGGGGCACCTGATTTCCGAAAGAAGGATCGGTTTGTGGCTGGGTTATGGCCAACTCTTAAAGAGAAGGTGAAGGGAAGGTTTCCTGCTACGTATGAGCTAGCACTTGAAGTGGCCCGCCTTAAAGACAAGAAGTTGCACCTACAAGCCAGGAATATCGATGAAGAGGAAGCCGTTAGGACCCGACCACCTCTAGCACCACCTACAACAGCCACCCAAAGGATTCAACCACAAGAACCAATTGAAGATCAGCAAGACCTGCTCAATCGAATCACCAATCAACTTGAGAATCTCTCAATCCATTTGATACAACAAGGGCATGCACACAATCACAACCAAGAGCAAGGAAGAGGACAACGAAGGCAAAACCAAGAATACCACTGCTACAATTGTAGGGAGGATGGTCATGGCATGTACTACTGTCCACACCCAAGGAGGTAGAATTTCAACAGAGGAGCCAGGCAAAACCAGGTTTCACCACCGAGGGCACCACAACAAGCACCACCCATGCAAATCCTATAACCACCCATTCAACCACATCCACCACCACCACAACCTCTCATTCTACCCTTACCCCCACCACCAGTTGGCAATCAAACAGTAAGCGTCATCAGTCTTGAAGGTAAAGGAAAGGAGAAAGTGGAGGAGGATAAGACCAAGGTTAAAGGAGTAGATGCCATAGGGGTAAAACGCGCTAGGCATGGTGAATCTTCCCAAAAGGAAGAAAAGATGAAGACTAAAGGGAAATCTAGCAAAAAGCCATCCAAATCACGATGTAAAATTGACATTGTAGATTTCTCTTTGGGTGAATGTTCTAAACCATATGATTTGGTTCAAGATGTTTCTGTGTAGGGCCCAAGAATCACCTGGCCCCAGTTACTCCACCTAGCACCTAGGGTGAGGAGACAATGGACAAAGATGGTTAGCACGAGATGACCAAAGCTAAAGATAGCTGGGGCTATCTCTGGGAGGAATCTAGATGACATACTACCAGTGATGGATGCTTACATCAAAGGGCAACACATCTCCAATATCTACATCGATGGTGGCGCACAAATATGCGTCATGAGTGAGAAAATGATGCAACGTTTGGGTTTAGAGGTGAGTCGGCTAGCACCATGCCGAGCCAAAATGGCAAATAATTTAAAATTTCAATGTGTTGGTGTCATAAATGCACTTAGGATAAAGGCATTCAACACCGAGGTAGACCTATCATTCTAGGGAGGCCTTGGCTTATGGCTATGAGAGCTAAGCAGGACTGGGACACCGGCATAATCCAGATGAGGGATGCAAAAGGGAGGCCAATACTTCACGACATGAAGACAGGTCGGCAATGCGACATGGATCTAGAAACCTCTATGGATGAGTTTTCTAGTGGTGACTCTTCAACCACTTCAGAGGAGGAGTCAACAGTGAGTGAAGAAAGTGAGAGTAGCATTGAGGTGATGGGGATCATTCTCAAGGACCCTAAGAAGATGGAGCAACCTGATTTCTCATCATCAAACCAAGGGGAGACACCAGGTATACAACCTCTGGTAGAAGCACGTAAGCTACATCAAATGCTCTCTAGTGAGTTGTGTGGGAAGGAGCGTGAAGATTATATTTTGATGCTAAGTAATTTTACCACATTATTCATTGATGAATATGATAAAATCACTGGCATCACAGTAGTTCAACATCACATTAAGCTCAAGGAGGGAAGTAAACCTGTAGTGCAGAAGCTCAGGCGGCTAGGAGTAATTCAACAAGACTCCCTGCTCAAAGAGGTGAGGAAGTTGCTAGAAGCCGGGTTTATCTATCCTGTTGAAGACTCAGAGTGGGTTTCTCCAGTGGTAGTCACACCAAAGAAGAATGGTAAGTGGAGGGTTTGTGTTGATTACAAGCCTCTTAATGCAGCCACAAAGAGGGACCATTTTCCTCTTCCTTTTCAAGACGAAATTCTCAATGAGGTAGCAGGACATGAGCGCTACACGGTATGTGATGGCTACTCAGGCTACTTCCAAATTAGCATCGCTGAAGAAGATCAAAAGAAGACAACCTTCATCACACCATGGGGATGTTTTGCTTACAGAGTTATGCCTTTTGGTCTCACTAATGCTCCAGCCACTTTTCAGCGATATGTGACATTTTTTTTTCAGCCATTCTTTGGAAAATCAATCCATGTTTTTATTGATGACTTTTGTATCTATAGCTCTCGCTCTCTTCATTTGGAGAAAGTTTATGAAGGTCTAGCTAGGCTACAAGCTTTGGGGGGCCAACTCAATGTGGAGAAATGCCACATTGGTGAAAGCAAGGTTACTCTTCTTGGCCATGTGATCTCGACCAACGGCATTGAAGCTGACCCAAGCAAGGTTCAAGCCTTGGTGGCTTTGACCTCTCCCACCACAACAAAGCAGTTGGTCTCTTTTCTTCAAAAGGTGAGGTATTTGAGTGGGTTCATTCACTTGCTCTCCCAAGTGGTTCTCCCTTTACAACAAGTTACCCATCAAGAGATTTTCACTTGGAGTGAAGAAAATGAACAACAATTCAATGAGGTAAACAAATTCTAGCTTCACTTCCCACCATAGCACCTCCAAAGTGGGATGAGCCATTTTATGTAAACCCTAGTGTGGGCAATGACACACTTGGGGCTGTATTGATGCAAAAGGATCCTCAAACTTCGTTCATGCATCCTATCTACTTCTCTAGTCGAATGATGACTCCATCAGAAAAGGGATACACGGCAGTGGAGCACATGGTGCTTGCATTAATGTTTGCTACCACCAAATTTCGCTCTTATTTATTGTCAAGACCATTCATAATCTTAACAATGGAAGAAGTATTTCCTTATGTAATGTAGCACATGGATGTTTCTTCTAGGATTTCCAAATGGCTCACAAGGCTGCAAGAGTTTGACTACACAATGCAAGTGGAGAACTGCACAAGGGCCAATCTACGAGGTATTCTCACTCATCGCCACTATGAAAAGAAGCTAAAGATAAAGCCAAATGATCAAGATATAACACCTGTGTTGAAAGCCCCTAAGGTAGAGGAGGCTCACTCTCTTTTCTTTGATGGAGCCTACAAGAGAAAAGTGGACAAAGCTACAGCAGGCATTGTCATCTTCAACGAGCAAGGGGATAAGGTTTTCTCCATTGGGAATCTCTTGGATTCTCACTCTAACAATGAGGCAGAATATGCAGCCTTAACTGTTGGGTTAGAGTGGTGTGTGACACAGGGCATTCAACGGTTAAATGTATTTGGTGATGCCATGATTTTAATAAAACAAATACAAGGAACTTGGGCTTGTAAAAATCATAGCTTGCTAGGCCATTTGCGCAAAGTCAAGGAACTTTTAGGGAAATTTCAAGTTGTACAATTACATCATGTCCCTCGAGCAGAAAATCAAGAAGCAGATGCTCTAGCTAGAGAGAAGCTGCAAGATGTTTCAGTGGTGGGTGCTATCAAGTTGAAGCTACCTCTCTTCCAAGGTAGCGATGCTATGCCTGACATCATGAGTTTCTTGGACACAGGAGAGTGTCCTAAGGATCTTACTAAGGACCAAAAGCAGTGGCTTGTGCGCAAGGCAACAAAATACCGCCTTATCAATGACGACCTCTACTACAAGGGTAAGGATCAAATTCTTAGCCGTGTACCTCTCTCTAGAGAGATCACTGAAATCATTTCAAGTTGCCATGATGGTGTTTGCGGAGGACACTTTGCACTTGACATCACTAGTAGAAAGATTCTACAAGCCGGGTTTGTATGGCTTAGTCTACATAGGGATGTGCATCATTGGTGTAAAACATGCAAGGAATGTCAAAAGGCAGGGGATAGGAGGCTCACATATGAGCCACAGACTCCTATAATCTCATATGGACCATTTGAGAAATGGGGAATTGATGCTATTGGGCCTTTGCCAAGGAGCCAATCAAGTAAATTTTATATCATCATGGGTGTGGACTACATGACTAGGTGGGCTGAAGCAGTTGCCACCACCCGGATTACAGCTAAGGAAGTGGCTAAGTTCGTATTTGAAAACATTTGTTGCCGTTTTGGCACTCCTCTTGAAATAATTTCTGACAGGGGACCAGGTTTTAGAGGAGACCTTGTAGGAGAGCTAATGGAGAAGTTAGGTATCTCACGACGACACTCAACTCCCTACTACCCACAATGCAATGGTTTGGTGGAAAAGGTAAATGGTATGATCTGCAATATCATCACTAAACATGTAAACAATCACAAAAGTGATTGGGACAAACATCTTATGGCTGCACTTTGGGCTTATCGCACTTCATTTCGCACATCCCTTGGGTTCACACCATATCACTTGGTGTTTGGTAAGGAAACCATTTTACCCATTGAAGTACAATTGGCTAGTCACAGGGTGCTAGCTGGGCAGGTGGAACGTCCTAATGCTCATCTCCACAACCACATTCTTGATCTAGAGAGGCTTCAACTAGACAGAGAAGATGCTATCAACTATTATGCAACACAGGCAGAGCAACGTCGACTTACCTTCAACAAGGGACTTAGGGCAAAAGGTCTCAAGAAAGGTATGTTGGTCCTACGGTATGATAACAGGTTTGACACTAGGAAGGATAAAAACTTTTCACCCAGATGTGAGGGGCCATTTGTCATTAGAAAGCGCTACGCCAATGGCAGTTACCGATTGATGGATGCAGATGGTAGGCTCCACAAAACACGTGTCAATGGATGGAGGTTGAAGCAGTACTTTTTGAGATTTGATCAAGCACCTATGATGGAAATCCCCGAGGAGGGAGACCCCTCCACCTCAATTGAAGAAGAATCAAGTACAACGCTAGAGGCATGAATACCTATGGCCTTAGGGGGAGGGCTAATGAGGCAAGCTTTTCCATGCATGGGAACCTCCCATATATTTTTTCTCTTTTACCAAAAGTAATTCCTATTATATAAGTTACTTTGGATTTTCCTTCCCTTTTTCACAAATATATCCACAAAGTTGCCTTATGAGCTGAAAAAAACTTAGCATTTCTTTTGGAGTATCAAACTCACCATTAACCTTACTCTTGCACAACATTTTTGAACCTAAACTGTGTGAAAAAACGGGTCCTGTTTTTGGCTTTTTTCCAATTTTTGGCAACAATACCATTCTAAACTTCATGTTTGTGAGGTTTAGATGGCTAGATATTAGCCCTTCATAGTTATCAACATGTTTTGATGCTTGTAGGGAGAGCTAAGTGTTAAAATTGAAAGTTATGACCAATTTACAATAATTGCATAATCCTGTTTTTTGGCCAAAATTAGTACTTTTATGATTTTTTGGTGGCTTTCTTGATATCCAAATTCAATTTTGATTGTGTAAGTGTAATGTATAACATAAAGCTAATCTTCCTTGAGTTTTGGGGGACCTAATATGCTATATAGCATAGTATATGATGATGGTTGAGTTTTTTGATTGCTGAAGAATACGCTACATTTTAGAGTAGAAAGTATAACTTTCTCAATATTGCTAGTTTCTTAGGCCAATTGTGTGTATTTTGTAGGTAGTAACCATATCTAATCATAGACTATAAACTTGGCTAGATATTGAGTAGTTTCTATGGGTTTCTAGAGGTCATAATGCTAAACCCAGTTTTTTCATGTTTGCTGTATTTAGCACTTTATCATTGCCCCCAAAGTTCCAATTGTAAGAGATCCATTATCCTTTTGACATGCTCCATGGCTCCTTTTGAATCCAAAGGCCCAAAGGGAACTAAGAAAACATGTATATAGTATCTGTATTGAGTGTGACTATAGAAACTTTGATGATAGGTCCGCAGAATGGCAAAAGTGTAACTTTTTTGTACCTATTTTTTTTTTCCAAAAAAAAAATAGTGAGGTAAAAGCAACCAAATGTTTTGGTCACCAACCCATTGAAGTTAACGGGACATTTTATCTCAGGTCCTACAAAAATCCCCACTCTTATTTATATGCAATCAACCATAAGAAATTGTTGTTTTGGGCAAAATGCACTGGTCCATCAACTTTGGAGGCTTGTAGTGACCAAGGGATGAGAAAAATTACAAGTTCCTCATTTTTCCCATATGTAGTAGTTATTGAACTATAAGCTCATGAAAGGATTTTTCAATATGAGTGGATCTACTATGGTTTTGGAATTTTTTCCCAAAACCCTGAAAGGACACTTTTATGTCCTGTTAGGTTACCATTCTAGTGTTAAAGATTCATTTAACTTCTCAATCACTTCAGCCGTTACCTCAAGAAGCTTCCTAGATGTTGATGATTCTAACTTATCTTTGGGTCTAAGACCTTCTATTGGAACCTCCCCCCTTATGTATTTGAGTTTCCTATACTTCTTGGAAGCTCTAATTTCAAGTGCATCATAGGTGGCAGGTGCATCTGCCTCCACCTTCACGTTAAGATCAGGAAAGAGTCCGGCTATGAACCTCTCCTTCTTTAGAAATTTTGCACCATCAGAGGGTTAGCAACATTTCGTATCCATAAAGCCCAAAGACGTAGAAACTCTTGCTTGTACAAGTAGTAGTCATCTAAGTCTTTTTCCTTATGAGAAACAATATCTTGTCATAGTTTTTGAGTGTTTTGGGGATCAAAGAAGTATCTCTTGAAACGATTCACAACTTTCATGTAATTCCCCTTAACTTCCTCAGGTAAAGGGTCAAACCAAGTGCTAACATCCTTCCTATGGACCACCTCCAACATTTCTACACGTTCTTGATTAGTTACTATTCTTTTGATACGGCAAGACATCTTGAAATTTGCTAAAAATAATTATGCATCCTCTCCAGGCTCTCCAAAGAAAAAAGGATATTTGGACATTTGGCATTGGCTTTCCATTGAATCAATTTTGAAATGACAACAAGTTTTTTTTTCTTTAAAAAAATTACACAATAATGTCTTCTAAATTGCAACCTATTATACAACAAAATAAAGATATGCACATCAAATGATCTATGATAGTCAACAAGAGGCAAGATGATAGGGTTTGGTGATGCAAGAATTTCTCCTGCTCTTTGGGCACCAAACATGAACACCATACATTGTTGAAAATAGATCTTTCTATTAACTGCAACGTTTATTCTAATGTGTGGAGTGAAATGGAAGGAAAAAATCTCTATTCTTGGGCCATTATCCATGGTTTCTGTATGACCTAATGCTTAAAACAAAACAAAAATATAGATGTCCAAACTAAGTTCGTACCTAATGAGAGGCAAAATAAAAAGATTTACCGAAGCGTTTATCTCAGTCAACTTAAGAGGACCTAAAATTCTACTAATTACACATTGAAATTGTAACTTAGTACTAACAATTATGTGTACCTTTTGCCTTGCAATGTGAATGAAAGGATCATGCAAATTCTTATGATTCATGCAAACCACTTGACTATGCTAAAGGTTGAATCTACACAAAAACATACATAAGCCGTTCCTCCGTGGGGGCACCAATTTGAGGCGGTCCACGACGGGCAACAAAAAGAGTGGCCTCTAAGCACCCCTCTAGGCTCCCCTGCTGCTCAATTGGGTTGGGGTTGGAAAAAACACAACAAAACACACACAAACCCACAACCTAACCCTACACAAATTTGGGACACCACCTAGTTTTGGATGCAAACTAGGACGTATAGAGAGAGAGAGAGAGAGAGAGAGAGAGAGAGAGAGAGAGAGAGAGAGAGAGAGCTTGGGCAGTGATCAAGAAAAACACGAATATATATGTAAAAAAGAGAGAGAAGGGGGAAGGGGGGCTTGTTGCACTAGTACCTTCTTACAAATCTCTCATGACCAATCAAAGTGAGATTAGCATTTGTTCAACATAGCTTGATTAAATTACACCACAACACATCACAAGACAAGCCACCCCAATCACTATCTTAAGGCCAAGGGAGTCCTCTCCACCCTGCCACCCTCTTATAGCATGTGGGATTTATGGATAAATTGATAACAACACCCGGAGACAAGCTATCGAGAACTTAAATAAAACACCAAGACACTTACACATCATTGTTATCCATGACTTCACATTGGAAGAGAGACAAACTAGCCATGCTTAGTCCAAATCCACCCTCCTTGATTTAGCAAATGTTGGTCTTACTTGTAGGAGAAATATAGGCTTCTTACTCTCAATTAAATGATCACTCTCTCTTACAATGTCATAGAGCTCCCTTGATAATCACCCCTAATACAATAGATGCATGTACATAAGCCAATGAGATTTCACTCAAAAGCTCCTTCTCAAGAGATTGGGCTTGGCTACTTGAGCTATAGCATAGTGCTCTTGCTTATGGCTTCCCCCCTTCTGTGCTAGCTACACCCTCCTTTTATAGCATTTTTGAGGGCTAGGGTTACTCCTCTAACCATGGTTGGGTTAGATTTTCAGCACTTTATCTATTTTTTGCTTGGAATTTTCAAAAATTTGGTGGGGATAGATGAATAAAAGAGAGAGGAGAGAAATGGAGGGGATAGGACGTTTCATAGTGGGTTAGTGTTAGTAGATTAGTAGAGTTAGTATTTTTATTAATTTACAAATGGATTTGGATATTTACAATGGGAGTATCCATGTAGGATACAAATAAGAAATAAAAATGCATAAGAGGTAAGAAAACATGGATTTCTTACAATGTTAATGCTCCAAGTGTTTTGACTAGGGCAATTTTGACGCTTGTTGACGGTCCACTAGCTTTGACGGTACGTTTTCTATCCACTCTTGGCCTTCCTTGGGAGCCAAGGTAATTGAAGATGAGTAATCAATCACCATGATGCTGTTCTTCAATAGAAGAGACTGAATTTTGTGGTTTTTTTATAGATATGGGTAATTTGGAGGAGAAAAAATGAGACTAGGTGGTCAATTTTGGAATGGAACTGTGTGTAGGAGGCATGGGTTCACCATGGTTTCTCTTACTCTTCAAGGTTGAGGAGAAGGTGAGTAGGGGGCAGAGAGGAGAGGTGAGAGAGTTGGAGATGATGAGTGGAGAAGTGTGTGTGAAAGAGGAAAATGATAAAGTGGAGTGTGGCTGCATGGCATGGGCAAAATGGGGTCCACCAATAAAATCATAGCTCACAGCTCGTAGCTCAAACAAATATGTAATAGTTTGACCTATAAGTTCAGCTCTAATGAGCTACAATTCTTGTCTTTATCACCTTTTTAAATTTGGAGAGAAAATGGTCTTTAAAAATTTAGCAAAACTGACTTATCTTTTTTCATTGCACAAAGTCCTTGTGGGGTCCTTCTTTGGATGATTCTTTTGAATGCCTCCGAGAGTGAGCCCTCCGTAGTGCATGCATGCATGCCACATGTCCTTGACCTTATTTTTTGGGCCGATAATTGAAGATATCGTTGAGCTTATGATATAAGTGAATAATACACTAAGAAAATCAAATATGGAGGGGTGCAAAAAATATGTACATGTCAAAAGATAAATAATATAGGTGGAGAAATATAAAGGGGACAACTTTAAAAGTAAATCTCTCTCATTATGAGGTACCATAAAAAGATGAATGTTTTTGGTGTTATAATTTATGAGAGTAAAAGAGAATAGATGTAGAAAGGGAAAAATCACAATAGTGAAAAAACACACACAAATAACTAGTTTTTTGGAATTTTTATTGGGGTGGAGTTACACGAAAAATAAGAGAAGCTTGCATGAAAATATTTCTATATGGAATAAAAAGTATGCAAAATAGTAAGAAAACTTATGGTAATGGTGAGTCAATGTACATAGGCAAATAACGCACACCTAGGTAGAAATATTTAAATAAATACCAAAATAATTATTAAAAAATCTCTATATTTAGGCCCTATATACAATGAAATATTTACATACAAAGAGGCCATAATATACTTTTCTTTTTTTTTGGCTCAACTAGCCCAGTGACTAGCTAATTGAGGGTTTTTTAAGGAGATATGGAAAAAGCTCCCTAACTTACACACACCTATGTACAGTGAATTAAAGAGTGAGGATAACCACAGTCTTTGAGTGATTTGATAAAGTAAAGTACCTCACTATGGTAATTTTGAATAGCCAAAAAACGGCTATCAATAGCATACTTGGAAAACAGGTTGGCAATATTGAGTTGCACAATATCATGATGATATGTCACCTCTGTGCAAAAATAGAGTACCCAAAAGTCTGTCTGCTTGCTCTGTTTTCACATAGAGGCAACACAACATTCTTCACCGATATATCTTTTATATACATCATATCTTGTCCTCTCTATGAAAAACAAGAGTACTCGAATGTGTGCTCGTGTGCTCTATTTTTTCATAGAGGCAAAACAACACCTTGGACATTTAATATATAATGTCTTCAACTAAAAACATTTCATAATGATCTTGTAGTGTCGCTTCTATGAAAAAAAGAACTTGGAAAAACGTCCGGGTGCCCTAATTTTTCTTTTAAGGACGACATAACGTTTTGATCTAAAGATATTTCTTTTATATAGTGTCGTGTCACCTCTATGCAAAAATAGAGTACTCAAAAGTTCGTCCGGGTACTCTATTTTTGCATAGGAATGACATGAAGATGAAATTTTTTTAACAAAATTATTATCTAAAATATATTTACCGTTGTGCTTCCTTAGGAGCATATTGAGACCTTAAGCGTCAAAATCCAGCTCTTTGGCTCTAAAATCAAGTCAAAATTACTCTAAAAAATGCCAAGGGTTGATCAAAAGCGAGATTATATGATTAGTGAGCTATAAATAGTATGCCAATCTTGGGACATGTGCCCACCAACGATCACATACATACCCAACTCTCGGGACCCGTCGATGCAGCCAAAGCTAGTCGGTTCTACAAAGAGTGCAAAGTAGGAGTGTAAGGGATCTCAAGGACATGCCGAAGTGATGGGGTAGTTGTTAAGGTCAACAACAGGCCAAGAGCAGCAACTATTTATGCTATATGTGGTTTTCAGGGCTGAAATGCTCTGTTATGGTGTCTGTCAAGGGTGCTTGGTCAAAGTGTTGAAAGTGCAGAAATGGGAGTGCCATAGGTGGCCCTCAGTATGCTTTACAAGCTGGTCTAGATGGCCCATCAAACGGAGATGGCAGCAAATAGGGCGAAAGAGATGGCAGCTCAAAGTTGGAGTGCATTGCAAATCTGAGACGGACAAGCCAAGTGATGGCAGGTGGTCAGAGCCAATTTTAGCATATGGATATGTAGAGCTTATCATGTGGAGCATGTCGGTCCTTTTAGATCATCATTTGGGGTACCGGATGCCATGCTATTTCCAATCGAGGTTGCACCATTGAGGGGTAGTTCCGTGCCAGTTTGATGTGCCATCTTATGATTTTTTGAGCCGGTCAGGGTTTGTATTCATTCTATGTGGCAAGTGAAGGCCATGGGAGTTTATGGCTTGTCATTCGGGCATCGGGTCGACATAAATTTTAATTTTGAAAATGGTGGCATTTGTTGGTGGGATGGTACCAGGTGTTTTCCTCCCCATTTTGATTGGCACGGTTAGAGGCTAGAGAAGTTTCAAGTGCTTCAAGGTTTGGGTGGGTTGTAGCCAAGAATTGGAGTTCTTACTGGGCTTGGACAATTGGGTTACTGGATTTTTGAGCACCAAAGAGCAAGCATCGGAAGTCATGAGAAAAAAGAGGAGTTTTATGAATGTTTGGGTGGAGTTTTTGGAGAGTTTTGAGGCCCACTCAAGGTGGACATGCCACATGGCAGGGAATGCTCCCATATGCGGAGTCAACTTTATCGACTATGGGGTATAAGGCCCAAAGGGGCACTAACCCAAAGGTATCACATGGTGTGGGCTCATGGAGCTCTTGGTCATGGGAGCGCACTGTAGGCATTGCAGTGGTGGCAATTGGGCATCAGTCGGCAGATGAGGGTGGTGTTTGAGCGCGTAGAAGGTGATGATGTGGCCACCCTTGTTGGGGCCATTCTTTCATGGCAAAAAAACCACCCAAAGCTTTTATAAAGGGAAGCTTCCCATTGGGGTTGTCACGCCGCCATGACGTTCCCCCCCCCCCCCCCCCCCCCCCCCCCCCCCCTTGGGTCATAGAGCACTCACACGCACCTCTCGTAGGCCTAGGCGTCCAAGTAAAACCCAAAAAAGCAGTGGTTCACATGATTTTGAGATTTAAAAAAAAAAAAAGAACGATCCAGCCAAAAATAGAGAAGGGAGAGCTTCACACGCCCTAATGGGGGTTTTTTTGTTGTTTTTTGGAGGGAGACAGCCCCAGAAGAGAGAGGGTGGGGAAGAAGAAGGAAGAACACACATTTGACCAAGATTTGAAGAAAAATGTGCCTAACCCTTGATTTTGTCTTGCTCTTGATCTCTCCTACCCCCCTTCTTCTCTTGTTGTTCGTGTTCTTGTCTGGATTATGCGGTGTCGTTGTGTGTGACTGTTTTCTCCCGATCCGTGATGTGTGTGGTGCAGAGAGAGAGTGAGAGAGAAGTTTTGCTTGGTGTGTGGTGTGTGTAATTGGAACAGATATTGTATAGCGATTGTGGTTTCTCCAAAGGCTTGGGTTTGTGTCATCAGGCTATGTCAATTGATTGTGGTTGAAGTTGTGAAAGTTTGAAGGTAAAATTGAGAGGAGTGGGGTGTCGTGATCACCGTAGGCTATTGAGAGGCAATTATTTTGTGTGTCGGGTGTGTTTCCCATTCCCCCTCTCCATCTTCTAGTGCCCCCGCTGAGGAGCATCTAATTGCTCTTTGGGTTTGATTAGAGAAGCATTTTTTCATCAAGAAGAGATGGCAGCAAGAGGTTATGGTTCAATTTTTAACGGAGAAGAAGATCACGAGGAGTGGATGGCCGAGTTTGAGTTGTATATGTTGTCATTGCATATGCCTATCGAGGATATCAAGATGCAGACAATTCCATTGCTGATGTGAGGACGGGTACAGACATGGTTTTATGCTTTGGAAGGTGAACCAAGGTTCACTTGAAACAACACTCAAAATAGTTTCAAGGATCAAGGATTTTTGTCTGTATCTTGACCAAATATGACCCAAATTTGTTGAAACTTGGTCATTAGGCTTACTTTACAATGCTTAACACTTCTAGAAGCTCAATATGAGTTTTTGCCTCCAAATTAAGGCTAGAGACATCATGCATGTGTGATGTCTATTGTGGCCAAATCAAGTGATTTTACTCCAGAGGATCTTTATCACTTGGGCAACTCTTAGCAACTTTCAAAATTCAATTTTGACATTTTTTGGATAGGTTATGATCATTACAAGCATGAATTTGTCCAGACCTATCTTCTGGCCTTTACAAGCTCAAATGATCTCCAATCAATGAAATTTGGTTGGGGACTCCTTTTATGCTCTAGGACACTGAGGCACTCAAATGTTTGATTTGACTCAAATATGGCCTATGAGACATCATACGCATATAATGTCTAATGGCTCATAATTCACTTAGATTTCTACCCAAGGTACTCCTTGATGCATACAACAAGAATATGTGATTACAACAAATTTTGGATGTCAAAATTGCTCAAAATCACCACCGTTTCACCTTTACCTTCTTGTATCTGCAAATTCTTTTTAAATGCAAAAGTATGTGTCTAAATGAGTTGAAATTTTTCAAGCAAGCTTAACACATCATTTCCCAGCCCCCTATGTGGTCAAAAGTGAAATTTAACTTTCAGATCTGGCCTTGAGACATCATACATGTATGATGTCTCTGTACTCAGAATTGGCCCAAATTTGGTTTAAGAGCTTGTCTTTGGTGCTTAACACCCTAGTAAGCTTAGATTTCAATTTTGGTCTCTAAAAATGCCCTTCAAACATCATATGCATATGATGTCCGATTGATCAGTTTGAAGTGAATTTCACTCCAGAGGTTCCTCACTACACTGGCAACTCACAACAAGTTTCAAAACTAAATTTTGACACTTTTTATGCAAGTTATGGCCAATACCAAGCTTTACTTTGCCTAGATGCGTCTTTGGTCTTTGTAAGCCCAAAAATGCTTCAAATTTGATGAAATTTGGCTTATATGCTTCCTAAATTCTATAGATCACAAGGATGCACTCAGTTGTAACTTTTGACCTTGATGTCCAAGTGGTCAGAATGGCCTTCTATTTCTACCCAAGGTGCCCCTTGATGTGTAGAACAAGAATATGTGCTCACATCAAATTTTGGATGTCAAAAATGCACAAAATCATCACTTTTCAAAAGGAAATCCCTTGAAAAGTAAAATCCTCCCAGTTTTCAATCTATAAGCCCAAATGATATGAAATTTAATGTATGTGCTCAACACAACACGCAAAAAATGGGTATAATATCAAAAGTTTGTTTTTGCTACCGGAATCACCCTTTAGACATCATATACTTATGATGTTGCTGATGAATTTTTGGACAAAATTCATTCACATGCATCCCCAAGTCTCAAGCACTCGTTTTCAAGCACTCCTACCAATTTTCATGCAAAAATGGGCTAAGAATCACAAGTTTTGTTTTTTTCGTTTCAAACACTCCGTCTTTTGCCTTTTAGGTGTCAAAACTTGGTCAAAACTCTAGTTTCAATATGTACTTAGGGTAAAACCCCCCTTCTGAATACACTGGTGCAGTCAAATTTTTCAAATTTGGTCTTTAGATACCCCTTGAGACGTCATACGCGTATCATGTCCAAGTTTACAGAATTCCAGATTTTGTTCACAGAACCCTTGCACATGCCCTCTTATATGCTCAACATCAATCGGTCATGTAAAAATATCAACAGAAAGCTATTTTATTGCATTTTTACCCTCAAAATCAGACTTTTCATTAATTTCAAATGAAAACAAGCACTTAGCAAATAGATTAATGATGAATAGCTCTAGATCAGAATCAGATCACTTACCTAAAGCTACTCCTACAAATCAGATGATGTTTTGCATCTATCAGTAGAAAAATGCTTCAATGCCACACACGGACTAGCAAACACTTTTATCACCTCACAAATCACTCGACCACCAACAACTACTCTAATTTACAAATCCTAACTAAATCTACCTAGTTGCAGACCCTCAGCAAGACACACGCTTCCTGGCTATCCATTTGATCTCGGAATAACCTCTTTCAGATCCACTTAAGAAAAATGCTTTCTTTAGCCAAAACTAAAGCAAGCAACCATTAAACGAGTGTTAGTAGAAAAACCTACCTACGTCCTTGTGTCCCCAGCAATGGCACCAATGTTGCGGGAGCGAATCACACCACCCATAAAGTGCATGCAATGCAACCTAGATCAACATAATGTCAATTGAGGACACAAATGACACGATAAACACATGGAGTAAATCTCTTTAGCTTGTCAGGTTGAGACCATGCTACACATACAACACTCTGGAAGGCCAACTAAACCACAACCTAGCATCTCACTGCTCTCAACTACACCTACCCACATACACACAAATGGAAGGAAACTCACTAAACCATACCAGAATCGTATGAAACCTAAGGAACACCATCCTCTCACTAGGATACACATGTCCCTAAGCCTCTACATTCAAAACTCTAGCTCTAAACCCATTTGCAAAAAATGCGTATAAAGACAAAGCCTGATTTTGGAAGTGCCCAAAACTAAAATCTATGAGAATGCGTAGCTTATGTCGCCAAAATTCTAACGACTACTTGCAAGTAGAAAAAAGACATCATTTGATATACTTACAGTCGTAAATAGCTCGTAGGTGGACAAGTGCATTTGCTCTATTCCATGTGGAATGCTTAGTATTGTCGCGTAGCTCTTGTTGAGCCTAGCACAATGATGCAGTCAAATCTACAATAAGATGAACAAGCGGGGAGTAGCACCAGGATGAAACTCATGCTCTCTCTCTTCCTCTCTCTCACACATAGTAGACGAAAGCGCTAAACTTTTGTTATGATTAAGTTATTTTACAAATGTGAGCTAGGTACCTTATATATTAAAGCTACCTTACGTTAACCAAAAATAGAGTTTGAGGGGTCAAATGGCTTGGTATTTACAATCTAGAAGTGACATTGCACCACGGCTTCTATAACTAGACTACCTACTTATTACAAATGATGTTTATAACCATAATCCTTGGCATTCCATAACTCTCAAAAAATAAGGCTTTGTTGATTTATGTCGTGTTGTTGACCCGTCGATCAATAGTGTGAGTGTGTGTGTGTGTGTGTGTGTGTGTGTGTGTGTGTGTGTGTGTGTGTGTGTGTGTGTGTGTGTGTGTGTGTGTGTGTGTGTGCACACATACGCTGTCCTTCTCATTTCTTAATATTCTTGTTGTTCCATGTGATAGCAACACTCCCAAGCAAAACCATGAATCCGTTGGTAGACCTGCTGTCATATGTGCTACCAACCCAATTTGCATCTGTGTAAACATAGAGTTGTTTGGCTCACGGTCATCAAGTTATTTGGCAAGTAGAGCAGTAGAGTAGCTTTGACAAGCTTAAAACAACTTTATGTTCATATGTCAAGCTCCACATGTACTACTCCTGAATGACTATCATCGACAATCATCATCAATGTGGCACACCTTGGTGAATATGCATATCTTCACGAGTGATACTACAGATGGAATACATCAATTCGGTCTACCTACCAAAGTGATGTAACACTTATCCATATAACTTAATCACTAGACCATTGTACTAGTTTTCCCCTTATGTTGTATCATCTCTTTTCTTCATTATAGAATTCTTATCTTGAGTTATAAGAAGAAGAAGAAGGTTTTTCCTCCATCTGTGTGTGTGTGTGTGTGTGTGTGTGTGTGTGTGTGTGTGTGTGTGTGTGTGTGTTTGCACGTACGCACGCACACATGCACGTGCACGTATGCGCCATACACGCATGTGCATTTGCAAGAGGTCAAGAACTCTCCTTCTCTATCTCTCAACATTCTTGTTGGTCCATGTGACAGCAACACTCCTAAGTGAAAACATGAATCTGCTAGTAGACCTACAATTATATGTGCTATCAACCCAATTTGCATATGTGTAACCATAGAGATATTTGGCTCAAGGTCATCAAGTTATCTGGCAAGCAGAGCAAATGAGTAGCTTTGACAAGCTTAAAAAAAAACTTTATGTTGGGATGTCAAGCTCAACATGTACTACTCCTAGATGACTATTATCGGCAGTCATCAACATTGGCACACCTTGAGGAATATCCATATCTTCACAAGTGACACTAAAAATGGAATACACCGATTTGGTCTACCTACCAAAGTGATGGAACACTTATCCATCTAGCTCACTCACTAGCTTTTCACACTTGACCATTGTACTAGTTTTCCGGATCCCCTTATGTTGTATCATCTCTTTTATTCATTGTAGACTTCTTATCGAGAGTAAGTAAAAAAGAACAACGAGAGGAAGAAGAAGAAGAAGTTTTAGCCTCCATCTATGTGTGTGTGTGTGTGTGTGTGTGTGTGTGTGTGTGTGTGTGTGTGTGTGTGTGTGTGTGTGTGTGTGTGTGTGTGTGTGTGTGTGTGTGTGTGTGTGTGTGTGTGTGTCCACGTGCACTTGAAGCACTCTCTTTCTCTATCTCACAACACTCTTGATGTTCCATGTGATAGCAACACTCCCAAGTGAGAACATGAATCTGCTAGTATATCTGCGGCCATATGTGCTGCCAACCCAATTTTCATATGTGTAACCATAGAGCCACAACTCAACATCTTCCGTATACAAGAAATCATGATTCAAAGTAGCCCTCATAGAGCACAATGTGTGCCCCATTGCATGCAAGTGTGTCTCTTTGGAAGACTGCCTGAATTGAGTCACGAATCCAATTGTGTAACTCAAGCATGAACATGAGATAGGCAAGTAGATCAAACTACCCACAATCTTCATGTACATGGTAGCATTGTCAAGTACTTGACCTAAATCATTCCCCAACTTCAAATTATAATCCAAGGCCATTGCAATAGGCTTACAATCAGTCATATCATACTTTTTAACATTTTCAAAGCATACTATCTTTGTGATATCCATACACCCTCTTGTGTGCAAATAATCTCAATCCCAAAATGTAATGCAAAATCTCCCATACCTTTCATCTCAAATTCCTCCATAAGTAGAGCCTAAACATGCTCTCTATAGCCACATTATCACCAACAATCAAATCATCTCCATAGATGCAAATAATCACAATTCTTGCATCATTCTTTTGCACATACAAAGAGTGATTTTCATCAACCACAACAAGCAACATCAACCGTGTCTCCCACAACTCCAGCATACAACATTCCTATGGTGAATTGTATTGTTAGGTTGTGCATCTCCATGATCTCTCAAGCTCCCTTTGCCTTGAAAATTTCCTTTTCCACCTACATTCAATTCCTAGGAGCTATTATGTTGTGACGCTTAATGTTGTCTCTTTCTCCACTACCTCCATAGCATGTACCACATTCTCTTTCTTTGCTATTGAAGAGGACCTATTCTTATTTCTACCTTGCGTAAATGAATCTTCCTCCAGCTCCTCTTTTCATGATTAACAAGGACACTTAATTGATAAATGCAAGAATGTTCTCTCAAATATGGATACCTATCTTAAATTGTTTTGTATTCTAGACATTTTGCAGACATACTTCCATCTTATCATCATCAATAACTATAGCACCAATTGATACATGGGACTCACATATGTTCTTTAACTTCAACAAATAGTCATTGATAGAAAGGTTTTGTTTTTGCAATGTATTCATCTTGGTCTTTAGTAGCTTCCTTGCTTTTGTGTTGGTCACATCCAACAAAATCAGGGTGTCCCAACCCTCCATAGGGGTGTGAGCATCTTGTATGTGCCCAATCACAGTGTCCTGCACATTCACAAAATCCCTTCCATTGAGCATAAGTTCTATCTTACATATTCCACAGTGGACACCGTAGGGAATACCCTTGATTTTTGGAAAAAATCTACAAGGTGGTGAACCTATATCCCCTTCTCCCCCCCATCTCCCCACCCCCCCCCACCTTCCCCCACTTCCCCCCTCTCCCTTACATATGGTATATGCATCCCCAAATTTGGGGGCACCCCCTATTGTATATGCTCATGGAAGTTCTAAAAAAAAAAACCTATTGTCTACTCACATGCCACCACAGAATGTACTAGTGAATCCCCTGAGGTTGGGCACTTCACAACCCTTAAATGGATATAATGCTTCAATTTTTTGAAGTTATCATGTCAACAACAACAAACTATAGACAGTGCTATATGAGAGCATGTATATGATTTTAATAAACTTTAATCTATGAATATATATGTTGCGTTGGAGGTTGAGCTTGATTGCTAGCCCTTCAACTTTGATTATGATCACAACCATAGAGACAAACAAATTGTGTTGTACTTTGATGTTGGAATTAGGGTTGCAAAGAAACACCCACAGCTTGGAGAAGATGAAGGAAGCTCAAGTCACACAACACTTAGTGTGCAATGGAAAGATAGATAGCCCTAGAGAGATGGGCATATATACAATGCACGGGGGAAAAAACCTCCTAAAGAGGGAAAAAATGCCCCGATGGTCCTAGTGTGTTCACACACATCACAAATCCTCCCTGGAGTGATGCGGTGAACGAGAGCTGGCACATGAGTAAAGGGAAGTGCCATGCCTTGAGGACATGATTAGTCCACAAAGGGGAGTAAGCCCAAATCTTTGCGGAAGGCTTTGAGCTTCTCACGAGACAATGCCTTTGTGAAAAAATCTGCAAGGTTGTCCTGTGTTGGCACATAAGCCAAGCTGATCTCTCCTGCTGAGAGTCTCTCCCTAACATAGTGGTAATGCACCTCAATGTTCTTTGTGCGAGCATGAAAATTGGGTTTGTCACAATTGCTAATGCACTCTGACTGTCAATGTAGATAGTGTTGGCAATGTCCTGTCCAACACCCAAATCACCATAAGGCGTCTGAGCCATACACACTCAATTGTAGCTATGAAGACTTCCATGTACTCAGCCTCACAACTCAAACTGGCAGGTTGCTTCTTGCTCAACGATGATATACATGAACTACCAAGCATGAAGCAAAAATCACTTGTGGACACTCTCATGTCAAAACAACCAGCCCAATCTGAGTCCGAAAAAGCATGTAAGCCTAGCGGCAATGATCCCCCCTTGGGATAAAACAAGCCAAGATGTAAAGTGCCACTAAGGTAGCAAAAAATCCTCTTGACAGACTTCCAATGCTTAGACCCTAGGCTATGCATAAATCTATTGACCTGTGAGACTGCAAACTGAATATCGAGCCTCGTGTTGCGTACATAAATGAGGCATCCAACAACAGTTTGGTAAAGAGTGACATCCATAGGATCACAAGCACCATGAAGACTCAATTTCAAACCTGTGTCCATGGGAGTGGCAATAGATTTGCAATCCTCAAGTCCAAACTTACATAGCAATGTCTCTATGTAACTTTTCTAACACAAGGAAATACCACCATCACACTGCTCAAACTATATGCCCAAGTAATGATGCAACAACCCCAAATCTTTCATCTTTAAATTAGCATTCAAATCAGCCTTAAATTCAAAAATATGTCTCTCATTTGGTCCAGTGATCAACAAATCATTGACATAAAGAACCACAATGGGAAGTACATCGCCCTCACGCTTTATATACAATGTGCTTTTTGTTGGAATGTTACGAAAGCCTTGTTTGGCCAAATGAGTGCCAGCTTTCTCATACCAAGCATGAGGAGATTGCTTCAACCCATACAAAGCCTTGTTACATTTGCACACTTTGTCCTCTTATCCTCGCTAGACAAAACCATGAGGCTACGTTACATAAACTTCCTCAAATATGTCACCATTCAAGAAAGCAGTAACAATGTCTGATTGATGTACATCCCAACCAAAATGAGCTGCCAATGCACATAGAAAATGCATAGTAGTCATATGACAAGTGGGAGCAAAAGTCTCTTCATAATCTATGCCTTTTTTATGTGCATAACCCTTTGCAATAAGTTGAGCCTTATGGCAATAGATATCACCATCTAGCTTGCATTTCAACTTGTAAACCCACTTCATACTAATGGTCTTTTTTCCAGGATGCAAATCACATAAAGTCCATGTGTCATTTTCTATAAGTGCATCATATTCTAATTGCATGGCAGCCATCCATTTTTTTGAATTTTGTGCTTCATCAAAAGACAGAGGTTCCTCAACACAGCCAAAGCATAACAATCTGATGCATAAGATGCATGTCGAGAGCTTGAACAAGTACGACTAGACAAAGGTGCATCCCATTTACTGTCACGCAAAGTGTGCACCAGCCATTTTGGAATACCTCTAGCGTCCTCATTTTCAGCCCTTTCCTCATCAAGTACATCATGTACATCTGCATCAGTAATAGACTGATCTATAACATTTTTGAAAACCCCCATAGGCTATACATTTGCCTCATTGGAATTTACATTCAAACTTCCACCATTGAAAAGAGGCAACAAAGTGTCATAAATGTCTTGTGAGCTTACATTACTATCTCTAGTACATGACAACAAGGGCTGAACAGAATCTTCCACAAACACTACATCTTGTGAAACCAAAATACGCTTTGTTTGCAAATGATACAAGCTGTAACCTTTGCTTTCAGCACTATAATCAACAAAAATACATTTGATAGCCTTATCATCCAATTTTTTGTGCTGCACTTGGGGCACTAAATCATAAGCCAAAACAACCAAAAACAGCATGTGCTCAATAGATGGCTTTCTATCATGCCATGCTTCATATGGAGTCATAGACTGCAATGCTTTCGTAGGATACCTACTGAGTACATAAGTGGCACACATGACCGGGGGGGGGTATGTGTATGTGTGAGTGTGTGTGTGTGTGTGTGTGTGTGTGTGTGTGTGTGTGTGTGTGTGTGTGTGTGTGTGTGTGTGTGTGTGTGTGTGTGTGTGTGGGTGTGTGAACGGGTAAGCGGAAATTGCGTGTGTGCGTGTGCGTCTAAGCTGGCTGTGGAGAGAGAGAACAGGAGCGGGGCTTCCTGCTGGGAGCGCGCACAGCATGGGTGAGAGGGAGAGGGTGTGGGAAAGAGGAGGGGGGGGGGGGGGGGGGGGGGGGGGGAGAGAGGATAGGGGGTGGGTGATGGGGCTTCAATTGACGCCCGCCATGGGCTGGGTCCGGAGTGCGCGAGGGCGAGCGTGAGCGGCGGGCCAACAGAAGCCGAGAACGGGGGGGGGGGGGGGGGGGGGGGGTCGAGCTTAGTCAACGGGAGAGGGGCGTGAGAGATTATATAAAAAAAGACTCCCCTAAGGCGGGTTCCTGCCATGGGAAAAGAAGGTGAGAGAGGCGAATGGGAGGGGTTGTGAGTGATGGTGAGAGGATACGGTGGGAGAGAGAAGATAGAGAGAGAGGGGGGGGGGGAGAGAGAGAGAGAGAGAGAGAGAGAGAGAGAGAGAGAGAGAATCATCTAAGGCCCGCGGGACCGCTCCCGAGAGAGAGAGAGAGAGAGAGAGAGAGAGAGAGAGAGAGAGAGAGAGAGAGAGAGAGAGAGAGAGAGAGAATCATCTAAGGCCCGCGGGACCGCTCCCAAGAGAGAGAGAGAGAGAGGGCTAAAGCTAGGTGAAGATGGGGGGTGGGGGGTGAGAGAGATGGTCCGCCAAGGTTAGGGAAGAAACAGGGGGGGGGGGGGGGGGGGGGGGTATAAGGCCAAAGGGAGTGTGGACGAGACGGGGGAGAGGAATAATATATGGCGGCCCGCCGGGGCTGGGGTGTGGACGAGCAAAGAGAGAGAGAGAGAGGGGAAAGAATATTTGAAAGAGAGAGAGAGTATATACAATATCTGTGGCGGCTCGCCAGAGGGTGTGACAGAGGCATCATCGTCTTATGCGCCCACTGGGCCGGGTGATGCAGCGACAGAGTAGGTGAGAGAGAATATTGGCAGAGCCGAGCAGTAGGAGAGAGAGAGTCCGTCTTCTAGAGATAATGGAGAGATGTGGCCAAACTGGCGGCGCCCCGCTAGTGGTTAAGCTTAGAGGGGGGGTGGTGAATGGTAAAGAGATTTTTTTTTTCCTTTGGTAATATGGCTTCCCTTCCTTAGGGTGTGGTTCTCGCGGTTGCGGTTTTGAAAACCGGCCGTCATTAGCCCTCCCATCTGGCTAGAGGCATTCATGCTTCTAGCCCTTCCTCTGCATCTTTTGTTGTGGAATTAGAGGGTTCTCCCTCTTCTGGAATGTCTAGCATGAACTCTGGATCAAACCTAAGGAAATACCTTTTCAGCCTCCATCCATTGACTCTAGTCTTGTGAATTCTCCCATCTGCTTCCATCAGCTTATAGTTGCCGTTGTCATAGAGTTTTTTGACAATGAATGGTCCTTCCCATCTGGGTTGAAATTTCTTGTCTTTTCTGGTGTCAAACCTATTGTCGTATCTCAGCACCAACATGCCTTTTTCCAGGCCCTTTTCCTTAAGCCCTTGATTGAAGGTGAGCCAACGTTGTTTTGCCTGCGCTGCATAGTGATTGATTGCTTCTTCCCTATCTAGTTGGAGCCTCTCCATATCCAGGATGTGGTTTCATAGATTTACAATTGGGCGTTGTATTTGGCTAGCCATGACTCGTAAGGTGGCTATCTGTACCTCAATGGGTATAATTGCTTCCTTTCCGTAAACTAGATGGAAAGGGGTGAAACCTAATGATGTTCGAAACGTCGTTCGATAGGCCCATAGAGCGGCCATGAGATGTTTATCCCAGTTACTTCTGTGGTTGTTCACCTGCTTTGTGATGATTTTGCAGATCATTTCGTTTACCTTTTCTACTAGGCCATTACACTGTGGATAGTATGGTGTGGAATGTCGGCGTGTGATGCCTAACGTTTTCATCAGTTCTCCCACTAGATCACCTCTAAAACATGGTCCCCTATCTGATATTATCTCTAGAGGAGTGCCAAAACGGAAACAGATGTACTCAAAAATGAACTTTGCTACCTTTTGGGCTATAATGCAGGTGGTGGTTGTTGCTTCTGCCCATCGGATCATGTAATCTACACCCACTATAATGTACAGTTTACCTGATTGGGCCCTTGGTAGAGGACCGATTGCATCTATTCCCCACTTCTCAAATGGACCATATGAGATGATAGGAGTCTGTGGCTCATAGGTTAGTGTGCGATCACTGGCCACTTGACAGGCCTTGCATGTTTTACACCAATGATGTACATCCCTGTTTAGACTAGGCCAAGAGTATCCTACCTGTAGGATCTTCCTACTGGTGATATCTAGAGCATAATGACCGCCGCAGACGCCATCATGGCAACTTGAAATTACCTCTGTGATCTCACTGGAGGTTGGCACTCGCTTGAGAATTTGATCCTTGCCCTTGCAATACAAGTGGTCGTTTACAAGGCGGTATCTGGTAGCCTTCCTTACCAGCCACTGTTTCTGGCCTTTAATGTACCCTTCCGGACATTCTCCTGTATCTAGAAAGTTAATGATATCTAGCATAGCATCACTACCTTGAAAGAGGGGTAGTTTTAGTTTGATAGCTCCTACGGGAACGTCTTGTATTCTTTCCTTGGCTAGAGCATCTGCCTCCTAATTTTCTGTCCTGGGACATGAAATAGTTGCACTGCTTCAAACTTCCTTAAAATATCCTTAACTTGGCGTAGTTAACCAAGTAAAACTTGATTTTTACAATCCCAAGTGCCGTTAATCTGTCTTATCAAAAGCAAAGCATCGCCAAACACATTTAGGCGTTCAATTCCTTTTGAAATACACCGCAAAGCAGTTGGTTTCCTTCCTTCAGAAGGTAAGATACTTAAGTAGGTTCATTCACTTGCTATCTGAAGTGGTCCTCCCTCTACAACAAGTCGCCCAGAGGGATGTCTTCTCACGGAGTGAAGAAAATGAGCAGCAATTTATCGAGGTGAAGCAAATCCTAGCCACGCTTCCCACCATTTCACCCCCCAAGTGGGACGAGCCATTTTATGTGAACCCCAGTGTAGGAAGTGATACACTCGGAGCCGTACTAATGCAAAAGGACCCCCAAACTTCTTTCATGCGTCTTATTTACTTCTCTAGTCATGTCATGATGCCATCAGAAAAGGGATTCACCGAAGTAGAACACATGGTTCTTGCACTAATGTTTGCTACCACAAAGTTTCGCTCCTATCTTCTGCTTAGACCCTTTGTAATTCTGACAATGGAGGAGGTCTTTCCATATGTAATGCGACACATGGATTTCTCATCTAGGATCTCTAAATGGCTGGTTAGATTACAAGAGTTTGACTACACCATGCAAGTGGAAAACTCCACCAGGGCTAGTTTAGCGGGGATTCTTACTCATCGCCATTATGAGAAGAAGCTGAAGGTCAACACGGAAGCAAAAGAAGAAACACCATTGGTAGAAAGTCCTAAGCTAGAAAGAGCTCACTCTCTTTTCTTTGACGGAGCATACAAGAGAACAATGGACCAGTCTGCAGCAGCTGGCATAGTCATTTTTAATGAGCAAAGATACCAGAGCTTGAATCTTGCTAGGGTCATCCTCAATCCCTTTTGCTGAAATTACATGACCAAGGAGAGTGACTTTGCTCTCACCAATGTGACACTTATCTATGTTGAGCTGGCCACCCAAGGTTTGTAGCCTGGTTAAGTCATCATAGACTGTGCTTAAATGGAGGGCTCGTGAACTATAGATGCAAAAATCATCTATGAAAACCCGTGTTGACGTTCCAAAGTAGGATTGGAAGACAAAAGGCATCACTCTGTAAGCAAAGCATCCCCAAGGTGTGATGAAGGTTGTCTTCTTCTGGTCCTCTTCCACAGTGCTAATTTGGAAGTATCCTAAGTAGCCATCACACACTGTGTATCGCTCGTGACCCGCCACTTCATTGAGAATTTCATCCTGGAATGGGAGGGGAAAGTGATCCCTCTTTGTGGTTGCATTGAGAGGTTTATAGTCCACACAGACTCTCCACTTGCCATTCTTCTTTGGTGTGACTACTACTGAGGAGACCCATTCCGAGTCTTCGACAAGGTAGATGAAACCTACCTGTAGCAAACTCCTCACTTTTTTAAGTAGTGCCTCTTGTTGGATTACTCCAAGTCTTCTGAGCTTTTGCACCACGGGTTTTTTGCCTTCCTTGAGTTTTATGTGGTGTTGTACTACTGTGATTCCTATGATCTTATCATAGCCATCAATGAACAGTGTAGTGAAATTACCCAGCATGGAGACATATTCCTTCCTTTCTTTATTCGGTTAACTCATTTGAGAGCATCCTTCGTAATTTACCTGCATCCTCTAAGGATTCCGTACCTGATGGTTCCTCTTGGTTTGTCGGGAATGTTTCAAATTGTGTCAATCTTTTTGGGTCTTTAAGAATGACCCCCATCACTTCGATGCTACAGTCACTCTCATCAATTGTGGTTGTCTCTTCTCCTGAGGTAGACGAATAGTCTCCGGTGGACTCATCTTCTGAAGCCTCCAAGATCATGTTGCGTTGCTTCCCAGTCCTCGTGTCGTAGAATATGGACTTCCCTTAGCGTCCTTCATCTAAATCATTTCGGTGCTCCAGTCTTGCTTAGCTTCCATAGCCATGAGCCAGGGTCTCCCAAGAGTGATAGGGTAGCCCTCCCCTTTGTGTGGCATGACAAAGATGTCTACCTCCACTTTTGTATTGAATGCTTTTACTTTGACCGCATTCACAATGCCTACGCATTTCACTCTTACGTTGTTTGCCATTTTGGCTCGGCAGGGTGCTGGCCTACTCACCTCTAGACCTAGATGGTGCATCATTTTTTCACTCATGATGCATATTTGCATGCCACCATCTATGTAGACGTTTGAGATTCTATGCCCCTTGATGTGGGCATCCATGGTTGGTAGTGATGGGGGCTTTTCACAAGCCAAGCTCCCATACCCCTCTTCTCTCGTCCCCACCCCATGAAAACCCCCTCTTAGGGAGGGAGTGATAAAAGGCATTGGAAAAAGTAAGAAAAAAATAAAGTATGATTATGTAAATATATAAGAAAGGTAAAATAGGCCACCTCATGCCTGCGGGTAGCCCATCCCCACCTTGCCTCCTTTTTCTTCACTGTTGCCCCGTCGGGTGTCCCTTTTCCTCTCCTCCACTCAAAAGGTCAACCCCCTCTCTCTTCCCCTTGTCCTTTCTCCTTTCTCTCTCCCCTCAAGCTACCCCACCTCTCACCAATAATGCATTATAACTCACCAATAATGCACCCTAACTCACATGCAACTTACCCTATCTTCCAAAATAGTATACCCCACCCCCTCTTTCTCTCTCCTATCATATCCCATGACCCAAATACCCCCCTCTCTCTCTAAAGGGTGCCATGTCTCTTGTCTTGTAGCTAAATAACCTCCCCCACACTCACACACACTCAGCTTCAACTGAAAAAGGTACCCACAGACCCATCCCTACCCGGTGGTTACCTGATTTTTCTTGTGTTCACACACATCTGCACACAGATTCACCTCTGAACACACTCCCCTCTCTTCCCTCTTGTAATTACTTTATTCTCCATGTCACCTCTCACTTTTTTTCATCAACCCATCTCTCTCTCTTAATCTCTCTCTCATGAGACTGCTGTTCTGGCACATATACACACAGCCATACAAGTGGGGCCCACAGTCACATGGCCTATGTAGATAATGATTTCTTCATTTCTAAATTCTAGAATTTCTACCCCCTCCTCCCCTATATAAAGAGGGGTCACCATCACACTAAACACACACCATCACCAAAGAGTACACTATGCACTGTGTGTGCCTAGTGCACACACACACACACACACCATCACCATCACCGCAATCACCATGCTCGTCTTGAGCATGACCTCTACACCCTTGGGCTATTGAAGATGAAGGGAAACTAAATGAAGGATGATGGCCGTAACCTTCGCGCGAGTCTTCGCCATCAACTCCCACCTATCCGCCATGTGCTCTACCACGCTCTCCCTTCTCATTCCCCTACCCTATGCTCCCCATTTCATCGCCTTATTCTCTAAATAAAGCTTGAGGTTTTGTGAGTATGTTTTCTTGCAATGTTTTGCCCATGTGAGGTGTGCGGAATCGCCACCTAGTCTTGTGTTTGGAGCGAGTTTGTGTATGTGTGAAAGGTGTGCGGATTCGCCATCCTTTTGTGGTGCCTAAGTACTAAGCCGCTATACCCCCTCCCTCACTCTCTCTCTCTCTCTCTCTCTCTCTCTCTCTCTCTCTCTCTCACTTGATCTCATTCCCTTTCCTCTTCATCATTACTCCCAAGCATCCATCTCTCTTGGATGAAAACTTTGTTATGGTGGTGTGTTGTTTGCGTCCTAGCCGCTGAAGCTAGGTGGTGCCCCCTGTTTGCTTTACCATGACAGGCTCGAGGCGCGCCATTCGGTCCCCGGTGTTTTAGAGGCCGTCGGGGGTTCGGGGTTCGCTTTGCTCCCGTCATTTGGTGCCCCCACGGAGGAGGGCTTTCTAAGACCCTTCAGTTTACAATGTTGAAAGTGACGCCCACTATCAATCATGGACGAATGGCTGAAGGAATTTTTTAACTGGAGGACGGAAGAAGAAGAGACGAAGGAGGCACTAGCCGCCTTCATTGAGGTGCTACCTTTTGGCTGCAGTGTCGTCAGCATTCAAGAGGTAAATTCTCCATCTCGTGTCGCTCGTTCTAACTATAAATTGAGAGCATCAGGTGGGAGGTCGGTGAAGTGCCATCACTGTTGTCAACCAAGGCACACTGTCAATGAGTGCCAGCAACGAAGGCAGCGAAAGGGCTGAAGTCATCTACATCGACATTCATCGCAAAGAAGTCATTCACATCAAGGAAGGGAAGCAAACGGTGAGACCTCTTTTCCCTAAAGAAACTATAGTCAAAGTTATAACTCCAAAGTGGCCTAAAGGGGCTGCTCGAGCCAAAGGCAACGAGAAGATAAGCCAGTCTGGAAACACATGACCCCGAAGGGAGAAGCATCTGGCCAAGCAAGTGCTTCAAGCTCAGAAAGCCGGGTTGTACCCAGTTTGCCAAAGAGGAAGTCATCCGAAGCTAAGCGGCGAAAGGTCGCCTACCGGTTTGCACGACGCATGCGAGTGCTACCAATCCACTTCGACAATCCGGAAGAAGAAGTGGTAAGAAGATTCCCATGTCCTAGAGAAGAGTGGTTCGGCTACTGCTCTCGTTGTTTTGGAAAGAGAGTGCAGGATCTTCCTCCTCTCCCGGTACAACTTATCTTGAAGAAGCTCTCTACCACGGGAGAAACCCAGTGGGCTGGGGACGAGTTGCAACTGAATGGAGTAGAATTCATGCAACACGCCGACTACGGAAATTACCTGCAATTGTTGTTAGCCAAGAGGCTGGGAGTGGTCAGACGCGTCGCCATCACCCCGTACGTGCTGAGCAACGAAGGAAAGGTAGAGCCCATGAAAGGCGACGACCTCTTGTGGATGTGCCAACTCATCAACACTGGCACGATAAGAGTATAAGTAAGTATTTCATCCTCTGTGCATGATGGAAAACGGGCCAACGGTATTCCCGTTCAGATTCTTGCAGCATATGCATGTGAATATCTATGCAGATAGGAAAGTCTTCTACCAACAGAAGATCGTACACCTATTCGGTGCGGCGGTACTAGGAGAAATCCTCAATTCCCCGAACCCTATCATTCTCCCCATATTAGATTACCATCATTCCTTTAATGTTTCTATCTTTATCTTGTTTTAACCTATCCACCCACCCTTGTAAAAAGCTGCTATGAGCCGCACTATTAATGTAATGTAAAAAAGAAAAGAAAAAAAAGAAAAAAAAGGTTTGTAATTTCCTGAGTCACTACCATGGCAAGTGTTTCTTTCCCCACGTTCAGTGGAAAGAAGGGAGAGGATCTCACCACCGACTTTTTGGATGATTTCGACATTGCTTGTATCGTCTCCAACAAAGATGACGATGCTTCACGACTTAGAATTTTTCCTCTACTGATGAGAGTAGAGGCCAAGTCCTGGTATAATGCATTGCCCCAGGCCACCAAGAATGCATGGGATGTGTTAATGGCTACTTTTGTAAAGAGGTTTGGTGGAGGCACAACCTCGGAGAGGCTATGGCAGTTACTGACAGACATAAAGCAGGGAGGCCTGCTGGAGTATGCCACCTACGAGTCCAAATTTGTGGACTTATGGGAGAGATGGGTTGCCTCACTGGAGGAAGGTGAAGGAGCGCCTAATTTCCTAAAGAAGGACCGTTTCATTGCTGGTCTATGGTCGCCGCTTAGAGAGAAGGTGAAGGGAAGGTTTCCTACAACATATGAGTTGGCAGTCGAAGTAGCCCGCCTTAAAGACAAGAAGCTACGCATGCAAGCAAGAGTAAACGAGTCAGAGGAAACAAGCTCGATACAACCAACCCCAGTGACTGCAACAGCCAATCATAGAGTCCAACCGCAAGAGGCATCAGAAGAGCAAGACCTGCTGAGTCGTATCACCACCCAACTAGAGAGTTTATCTGTGCATCTGGTGCAGCAAGGGCATACACCTGGCAGGAACCCAGAACAAGGAAGAGGACAATGAAGGCAGAACCCAGAGTACCACTGTTACAACTACGGGGAAGATGGCCATGAAATGTACTACTGCCCACACCCGAGGAGGCATAATTTCAATAGAGGGGGGAGACAGAATCAAATCTCTCCACCAAGAGCAAGACCTCCGCCACTCAGGCAACCAATCCCACCTGTTCAAATCACACCACCAGTGGTGCAACCACAGCTGGCCACACCAATTCGACGCCAGTCACCAATGCAACCACCACCACAATCACCACTTACAATCATCCTACGCCCACCACCAATTGGTACCCGCACACCAAGTATCATTGGTCTTGCAGAAGAGGTCAAGATGAGTGTAACAGAAGAAGGATTAAGTAAGAAGACTATTCAAAGAACTGAAGCAGTGGAACAAGAGGTTAAAGAATCAAAAGATGCTACCCAGGTGGGGGAGGTAAGTCAAGAAAATTGTGTTACAAATGTGAGTACATCTTTAACCTTGGATGAAATAGGCACCAAAGCGATCAATCGACAGCATTGGGTAGTAAGGATAAGAAGGTGTAAAGTGTTGATTAGGCCTCGTCAGAGTAAGAGGAATGCAAAGTTCATGAAAGATACAAGAGAAGAGGAAAACCAGCCTTTTAGCAAGGCTTTGCAGAAGATGGACAACATATCAAGCAAAGGGGAGGGCTTTGAAAACGGAAGCCTGTGCACCAGCATGGACCCAGGACAGTGTAGCAAGCTAAAGGAATCTTGCATCAAGGCAGTTTCACATGAGGACCATAACTAAGAGGTAAGTATGACTGAAGGTTTGGAGTTGGATATTGCTCTAGAGGCTTGGCAGCCGAGCAAGACTTTATTGTGTAGTGTTATAGATTTAGAGATGGGTAATGCCTCCAGTTTATGTGAGGGTGTTCAGAGTAAGTTTGATGATCAATATGCTGCCAACCTTTTAAGGATGTTCCAAACTCCTCCACAACACAACATTGTGTTTGCATGGGATGCATCAGACCTATGGCTATGGCTAGCTGCTCTAACATATAGAGATACGATCAGCATGGAGATAAGAGCAAAGGAGCCATGGATAGACAAAAGCCTAATAGAATGCAAGAATGAAGACCTCATTCGCAATTTGGTACAATTTTTTACAAATAGGGCATCCTCTCTTTGGAGAAAGGTAAGTGGATTACGCTTGAATTTAAGCAGCAAGGTAGGTGGCTTGCTATTAGCATCAGTAAAGGAAGCTGACATGTTTGAGCACACCCAAAAGAAGCATGATATGCTCGCAGTTTTTTCTAGTCATGGCAGTGACGGGAGCAAAGCGAACCCCAACCCCGACGGCTCCTAAAAACGGGGTGGATTCGCCTGTCATGGTAAAGCAAACAGGGGGCACCACCTAGCTTCAGCGGCTAGGACGCAAACAACACACCACCATAACAAAGTTTTCATCCAAGAGAGATGGATGCTTGGGAGTAATGATGAAAAGGAAAGGGAATGAGATCAAGTGAGAGAGAGAGAGAGAGAGAGAGAGAGAGAGTGAGGGAGGGGGTGTAGCGGCTTAGTACTTAGGCACCACAAAAGGATGGCGAATCCGCACACCCTTCACACATACACAAGCTCACTCCAAACACAAGATTAGGTGGCGATTCCGCACACCTCACATGGGCAAAACATTGCAAGAAAACATACTCACAAAACCTCAAGCTTTATTTAGAGAATAAGGCGATGAAATGGGGAGCATAGGGTAGGGGAATGAGAAGGGAGAGAGTGGTAGAGCACATGGCGGATAGGTGGGAGTTGATGGCGAAGACTCGCACGAGGGTTACGGCCATCATCCTTCATTTAGTTTCCCTTTATCTTCAATAGCCCAAGGGTGTAGAGGTCATGCTCAAGACGAGCATGGTGATTGCGGTGATGGTGATGGTGTGGGTGTGTGTGTGTGTGCACTAGGCACACACAGTGCATAGTGTACTCTTTGGTGATGGTGTGTGTGTGTGTGTTTAGTGTGATGGTGAACCCTCTTTATATAGGGTAGGAGGGGGGAGAAATTCTAGAATTTAGAAATGAAGAAATCATTATCTACACAGGCCATGTGACTGTGGGCCCCACTTGTCTGGCTGTGTGTGTGTATATGTGCCAGAACAGCAGTCTCATGAGAGAGAGACTAAGAGAGAGAGATGGGTGAATGTAAAAAAGAGAGGTGACATGGAGAATAAAGTAACTACAAGAGGGGACAGAGGGGAGTGTGTTCAGAGGTGAATCTGTGTGCAGATGTGTGTGAACACAAGAAAATCAGGTAACCACTGGGTGGGGATGGGTCTGTGGGCACCTTTTTCAATGAAACGGAGTGTGTGTGAGTGTGGGGGAGGTTATTTAGCTACAAGACAAGAGACATGGCGCCCTTTAGAGAGAGAGGGGGGTATTTGGGTCATGGGATATGATAGGAGAGAGAAAGGGGGGGTGGGGTATACTATTTTGGAAGATAGAGTAAGTTGCATGTGAGTTAGGGTGCATTATTGGTGAGTTAGAATGCATTATTGGTGAGAGGTGGGGTAGCTTGAGGGGAGAGAGAAAGGAGAAAGGACAAGGGGAAGAGAGAGGGGGTTGACCTTTTGAGTGGAGGAGAGGAAAAGGGACACACGGCGGGGCAACAGTGAAGAAAAAGGAGGCAAGGTGAGGATGGGCTGCCCCGCAGGCATGAGGTGGCCTATTTTACCTTTCTTATATATTTACATAATCATACTTTAATTTTTTCTTACTTTTTTCCAATGCCTTTTATCACTCCCTCCCTAAGAGGGGGTTTTCATGGGGTGGGGACGAGAGAAGAGGGGTATGGGAGCTTGGCTTGTGAAAATCTCCCATCAGCAGTAATCAGGATTCTGAAGACAACTTGAGCTCACCACACCAACAAGGCGTCCATATATGGTGGATTCTCGGTACACTCTTGGGAATCATAATTTTCAGTTCTGTCTTTGCAGGAGCCAAGATGCTCATTTCCCCTCTCGCTAATGGTGGTTACAAATTTGATCCAATTTGGCATGCAAATTTTATTGTTCGGACACTGCAAACAATGATCTTATTTTTCACTTGGGATCCAGGAGGACATTGGCACAAAGTTCTGGAAGCCATGGGCTTCCCCTTTAATCAACCGACACTATTCCAAGGAACAAGTTATCACTCGGACCTGTTACAGATTCATGAATATCCCAGAAATCTCACCAATGGCCAAATGGAATGGCTAGTTCAGAAGGCAACTCGATATCGGATCCTACAGCTAAGCGAAAGAAGAAACAGAGCTAGAGACATGAATGTCTCTAGCCAAAAGTGGAGGGCTAATGATGGGGGCTTTTCACAAGCCAAGCTCCCATACCCCTCTTCTCTCGTCCCCACCCCATGAATACCCCCTCTTAGGGAGGGAGTGATAAAAGGCATTGGAAAAAGTAAGAAAAAAATAAAGTATGATTATGTAAATATATAAGAAAGGTAAATAGGCCACCTCATGCCTGCGGGTAGCCTATCCCCACCTTGCCTCCTTTTTCTTCACTGTTGCCCCGTCGGGTGTCCCTTTTCCTCTCCTCCACTCAAAAGGTCAACCCCCTCTCTCTTCCCCTTGTCCTTTCTCCTTTCTCTCTCCCCTCAAGCTACCCCACCTCTCACCAATAATGCATTATAACTCACCAATAATGCACCCTAACTCACATGCAACTTACCCTATCTTCCAAAACAGTATACCCCACCCCCTCTTTCTCTCTCCTATCATATCCCATGACCCAAATACCCCCCTCTCTCTCTAAAGGGCGCGATGTCTCTTGTCTTGTAGCTAAATAACCTCCCCCACACTCACACACACTCAGTTTCACTGAAAAAGGTACCCACAGACCCATCCCTACCCGGTGGTTACCTGATTTTTCTTGTGTTCACACACATCTGCACACAAATTCACCTCTGAACACACTCCCCTCTCTCCCCTCTTGTAATTACTTTATTCTCCATGTCACCTCTCACTTTTTTTCATCAACCCATCTCTCTCTCTCATGAGACTGCTGTTCTGGCACATATACACACAGCCAGACAAGTGGGGCCCACAGTCACATGGCCTATGTAGATAATGATTTCTTCATTTCTAAATTCTAGAATTTCTCCCCCCTCCTCCCCTATATAAAGAGGGGTCACCATCACACTAAACACACACCATCACCAAAGAGTACACTATGCACTGTGTGTGCCTAGTGCACACACACAAACCCACACCATCACCATCACCGCAATCACCATGCTCGTCTTGAGCATGACCTCTACACCCTTGGGCTATTGAAGATGAAGGGAAACTAAATGAAGGATGATGGCCGTAACCCTCGCGCTAGTCTTCGCCATCAACTCCCACCTATCCGCCATGTGCTCTACCACGCTTTCCCTTGTCATTCCCCTACCCTATGCTCCCCATTTCATCGCCTTATTCTCTAAATAAAGCTTGAGGTTTTGTGAGTATGTTTTCTTGCAATGTTTTGCCCATGTGAGGTGTGCGGAATCGCCACCTAGTCTTGTGTTTGGAGCGAGTTTTTGTATGTGTGAAAGGTGTGCGCATTCGCCATCCTTTTGTGGTGCCTAAGTACTAAGCCGCTATACCCCCTCCCTCTCTCTCTCTCTCTCTCTCTCTCTCTCTCTCTCTCTCTCTCTCTCTCTCTCTCTCTCTCTCTCTCTCTCTCACTTGATCTCATTCCCTTTCCTCTTTATCATTACTCCCAAGCATCCATCTCTCTTGGATGAAAACTTTGTTATGGTGGTGTGTTGTTTGCGTCCTAGCCGCTGAAGCTAGGTGGTGCCCCCTATTTGCTTTACCATGACAGGTTCGAGGCGCGCCATTCGGTCCCCGGTGTTTTAGAGGCCGTCGGGGGTTCGGGGTTCGCTGTGCTCCCGTCAGTATGATGTTGTCGAGATCCCTCCCAGAGATAGCCCCAGCTATCCTTGGTCTTGATTTCCTGGTACTCACCATCTTTGTCCATTGTCTCCTCATTCTCGGTGCAAGGTGGAGTAATTGGGGCCAAGTTATCTTCGGGCCCTGCATCAACACATCTTGAACCAAGTCATAGGGTTTAGCATACTCACCTATTGAGAAATCCACGATGTCTATCTTCCATCGTGGTTTAGCTGCTTGCTTGCTAGACTTGGCCTTCCCTTTCATTTTCTCTTCTCTTTGAGAGGCTTCCTCGTGCCTAGCACGCTTTACTCCCATAGAATCCACTTCTTCTACTTTTGCCTTCCCTTTGTGCTTCTCTCGAACTGGTTCTTCTACCTTTGCCTTCCCTTTAGCTTCCAAGCTAATAACACTCACCGCTTGGTTTACAGCAGGTGGTGGGGGTAGTGGTGGAATAAGAGGTTGCGGTGGTGGTTGTTGTTGTACAGGTGGTCGAAGAATCTAGACCGGTGGAATTGGTCCTGGTTGCCTAGGTGGTGGTGGTCTTGCCCTTGGCGGAGAGATCTGATTGTGTCTCCCTCCTCTATTGAAATTATGCCTCCTTGGATGTGGGCAATGGTACATACCATGGCCGTCTTCCTCGTAGCAGTGGTACTCTTGGTTTTGCCTTCGTTGTCCTCTTCCTTGTTCTGGATTTCTAACAAGTGCATGCCCTTGCTACACCAGATACACGGATAAACTCTCTAGTTGGGTAGTGATGCGACTCAACAGGTCTTGCTGCTCCTCTGATGCCTCTTGTGGTTGGGCTCTATGAATGGCTATTGCAATCACTGGGGTTGGTCAGACCGAGTTTGTTTTCTCTGACTCGTTTACTCTTGCTTGCATGTGCAGCTTCTTGTCTTTAAGGCGGGCTACTTCTACTGTCAACTCATATGTTGCAGGAAACCTTCCCTTCACCTTCTCTCTAAGTGGCGACCACATGCCAGCAATGAAACGATCCTTCTTCAGGAAATTGGGCGCTCCTTCGCCTTCCTCCAGTGAGGCAACCCATCTTTCCCATAAGTCCACAAACTTGGACTCGTAAGTGGCATACTCTAACAGACCTCCCTGCTTCAATTCTGTCAGTAGCTGCCATAGATTCTCTGAGGTTGTGCCTCCACCAAACCTCTTCACAAAGGGCAGCACATAACACATCCCATGGATTTTTGGTAGCCTGGGGCAAAGCATTGTACCAAGACTTGGCCTCTACTTTCATCAGTAGGGGAAAATTTTGAAGCGGTGAAGCGTCATCATCCTTGTTGGAAACCACACAAGCGATGTCGAAATCATCCTGAAAGTCGGTGGTGAGATCTTCTCCCTTCTTTCCACTGAACCTGGGGAAAGAAACAGTTGCCATGGTAGTGACTCAGGAAATTACAAACTTTTTTTTTATTTTAAATATTAACAACAGTAGCAGCTCATAGCGGCTTTTTATAGAGTTGGGTGGATAGATTAAAACAAGATAAAGATAGAAACATTGAAGGACTGGTGGTAGTCCAGTATGGGGAGAATGATAGGGTTTGGGAAATTAAGGATGTCTCCTAGCACCGCCGTACCGAATAGATACACGATCTTCTGTTGGTAGAAGATTTTCCTATCTACATAGATATTCACATGCATATGCTGCAGGAATCTAAACGGGAATGCTGTTGGCCCGTTTTCCATCATGCACAAAGGGTGGAGTACTTACTTATACTCTTACCGTGCCAGTGTTGATGAGTCGGCACATACACAGGAGGTCATTGCCTTTCATGGGCTCTACCTTCCCTTCGTCGCTCAGTATGTACGGGGTGATGGCGACACGTCTGACCACTCCCAGCCTTTTGGCTAGCAACAATTGCAGATAATTACCGTAGTTGGCGTGTTGCATGAATTCCACTCCATTCAGCTGTAATTCGTCTCCTGCCCACTGGGTCTCACCCGTGGTGGAGAGCTTCTTCATGATAAGTTGTACAGGGAGAGGAGGAAGACCCTCTATCCATCTTCCAAAACAGCGAGAGCAATAACCAAACCACTCTCCCTTAGGGCATGGGAACCTCCTTACCACTTCTACTTCAGGATTGTCAAAGTGGACTGCAGTACTCGCATGCGTCGTGCGAATCGGTAGGCGACCTTCCGCCACTTAGCTTTAGATGACTTCCTCTTTGGCAAGCTGGGTACGACCGGACTCTCTGAGCTTGAAGCACTTGCTTGGCCAAATGCTTCTCCCTTTGGGGTCAACTGTTTCTAGACTTGCTTAGACTTTTCTTACCTTTGGCTCGAGCACCTCCTTTAGGCCATTTTGGAGTAAGGTTATAACTTTGATTGGAGTTTCCTTAGGAAAGAGAGGCCTTATCGTTTTCTTTCTTCCTTTGATGTGGATGACTTCTTTGCGATGAATGTCGATGCAGCCCCTTCGCTGAGATGGGGAGCTTACCTCTTGAATACTGACTACACTACAACCTGTGGCAATAGTACTTCAATGAAGGCGGCTAGTGCCTCCTTAGTCTCCTCCTCTTCCGTCCTCCAGTTAGAGAATTCCTTCAGCCATTTGTCAATGATTGATGGCGTGTGTTACTTTCAGCATTGTAAACTGAAGGTTTCTTAGAAGCCCTCCTCAGTGGCATTAGGAAATCTCGGAGATTATTTGGAGGGCCGTATGAAAGAGAGAGAAAATAGAGCGCGTCCAATGAGCTTCAGGGCTACGCTACGTAGGAAAATACGTGGAAAGACTCAAGAAATAGGAAAATAATTTAAAAAATTTCACGAATCTAGGATTGTGGCATCGTAACTTCTTTGCTTTTATCGAGCTGTTAGGTGCATGTGTGGTCCCACTGCTGATATTCTCTTATGGTCATTAACGTACTGGAGGGTGGTCATTAAGCCCGCACAAGATATTGGAATTGTAAAACACTTTCCCTCCATTAGGATACTTTCAAAGTGAATCTCCCTCCACTAAAGCTTTTCTCTCAGAGCTATGGCTTACAGGTCTTCCCGCCCAAGAAGCTCTAGGTGTTTATGGTCTCTCACACCAACTAGCAACACCTGCACTTTGCCTAGAAGGCCAAGGCATAGCAAATCATCAAGTACAATATCAACTTCAATAAGTGCAGAGAACCAATGGGTTGGACAAAGGATAAACAAAGGTTCATGGGTCCTAATGCAACCAAGAAGAGCCAAGAGGTCTAGTGCTATCAATGTTTACCGCTCAGCATGGAAGGCCAGAGTGTTGGATTTCAAAGTTGAAATCGGCAAAAGATCTGTAAAGGAAGTTTTTGTTCAGCATGTATTTACCCATCCAGACGTGATAGCAAACGGTGGAAATGTGTTAGATATACATCAACCATGATTGCAAGAGTTATCAGTTGTTCTTATTCTCTCTCTTTCACACCTCCCACAGCCAGAGGCTCGGCGCCTGCCCGGCTCACGTAGCGAACACATATCCCCCGACATCTTTGGTGAACCTGACGCGAAACGAGCCGGGGTGGGAGGTAAAGATGGAGAATTTAGAACAGATGATGAAAATGATTGCAGAATTAAGTGCGAACGGTTTTGATGATAAGTCAGCAGTTCTCGATTTTTCGAAGATGCTTCAATTAGTTCAAGGATCTCTGCTTGAAATAGAGACCGTAAAGAAGAAAAATCAAATCGATGAAGCTTTGGATGCAGCTTTAGATGCAGTATACGACGAGAGACGACTCTTTGATGGATACGATCTAGAGGGCTACCTAGAGTGCTATGAGTTGGAGACCAAGGTAAGAGGGATACGAGAAGACTCGATGATCAAATCTTTTGAGCAGTTAGTGAGTTTAGATGTGAAGGAGCAGATTCAAGAAGTTACCAAAGCTTGCAACGATGACTGGGAGTATTTCAAAGAAGATATTGTGCAAGTACGTTATGAGCAGTATGAAGTTTATCAAGAACAGAGTTCAAGTCTACTGAACTACGCAGATATTCGAGGACAAGTACGATCAAAGTTAGAAGCTGTGATTGATGAGTTTATTGTGCAGGATGCTACCTTCTTACAGGCTAATGATGAAGACATAGTCAAATCTGTATATGAAAAGTTGGGGTTTGCAAATGTTGTGCATGAAGTAGAAGTCCTTGAGGGTGAGTCTCTATAGCCTCAAACTACACAGGGTGAATTTTTCAAAGAACATATACCTGTAGTACAGGAAGAAAAGAAATCATGGGATCAAGAAAATGAATTAGATAAAGCTCAGGAAGATGTGCAGGTGAATGAGTGCAGTCGTATTCAGGTAGACATGAGAGAAGATTCGATTACAATTGATACGTTTGCTACTGACTCAGAATCAGAGCAAAATTTTTCTGGTACAGATTCTACCATAGAGGTGATTGATGATGCTGGTACAGAATCCATGTACGATGCATACGCGAGCGATGCTTTTTTCGTTTCATGCGCATCTTGAGTTCCAGCACCAGCGTGCGTGCGCAAGCCCTTCCTCTTCCCTACAACACTCGTCCCTGATTTTACGCCATGCTTTTCTTTTTTCTCTTATTTCCTTCCACACTCAAGCCCTTACTTAGTTAGTTGGGTGGCCTTTAAGTTGGTGGGCGGCCGGTTCTTAGTGGACGGCCTTTAAGTTAAGGCTTATGGGCGGCATATGAAGGGCACCACATTTGGCATACATATCGGCCAGGCAATGTTAAGCTTGGCATTTAGCTCCAAAGTCTTTTAGCATTACTGTAAATTAATATGAACCTCCCTCCAAAGCTGTGTTAAGCACATCATGTTTTAGTCGGCCATGGAATTCAATTCAACTAGCGCATTAGCTATCGATGCACTGCAAGAGATTCAATTATAAACAAGATATTCCTCGAGCACTTATTCTATCATTTTCCAGAACCCGTATGAAGCTCAAAACTCCCAGATGGCACTCCGCCGAGCCGACTAGATTGGCACGGAACCGACCCCCAGTGAATATTTAACAGCCATAACTTGGCAACCAAAACTCCAATCACTAATCTGAAAAGACCTACGCGCACTTCAAGCCCATGCATTCATTTCAATTATGTCCCCTCAGCTACAGTTTTCCCAATCCGGTACGGATCTACAATCGACTTAAACTTCAAACCACCATAACTTCTTCACTGTAGCTTCCAATCGATGAGCCGTAAAGATAGACCGGTAGAGCACTTCAAGCACTACATTTCTAGATCATAATCTCCCATTTGTGCTCACTTCAAGCATGGCATCATTAAGGCATTTGTTGGCCCTTTTAAGCCGTATATGGCATACATTAATCATTAAACTTGGCATGTTAACAAGCCCTGATCACTAACCATTAATCAAGTACGCTTCAATAAGCTTGATGTACATTTTTTCTGGCATCTTTCTTAGCATGGGAGCAGAGCTACACAACATGGTCAACACCTATCACATCTTGGAAAGAGATGGAACAAAGACTAAAATGTAAATCATGGGTAGCAACTCAACTAGGGCATAGAGGCACGCCAAGAGATTTTTCAATCTCTTGTCTAAACACAATACACTCTTCTTTGATGATTAATGTGTGTTCTACTACAAAAAACCTGGGTTTTTCCTCTAATCCCGTCACACATCCACATGTAAATCCACTAGCAAAACAACTCCAAACGGCTCCAAACTTCATAGGTAACATCCTTACACTATTTAGAACATATCTAGGTTGTCAAACTTACAATCTGAGCACTAGAAAAAAAAATGATTTTTCTCTAGCAGACTATTTGCAGGTCAGGTCACAAACTCAAATATCGGGCATGCCTACTAGGTTCTCCTTAGTGTTTGTTAACCTCGTATAATCAACAAAATCTCAATACAACACTCGGGTGGTAAGATAAGGCACTTGGAAGATTGAGAAAGTCAATCCTTGGATCTCGCAAAGAAATTGCAATGTAAATATTCATGCATAGAGCTTGATGAGACTAACAGAGTGGTGCCCTTGAAATTCTAATGGACAACCATGTGGTGCAATGCAAAGAGATAAGCTCACAGTTCAAATTACAAGCACACAAAGTACATAAGAAACCCTTATTTGCTCCTTTCATTCATAATAATGATCATAACTATACAAAGCTACCTTTTATACCCGGCTCCAGGTTTTTATGTACAAAAATTGAATTTGCCACAATAATAGCAGAATTTATAACTAAGACTTATAATCTTAACATCTTCAAAATTATAAGATGATCGTGGGATACGGGGTTTGAGTAGAAATATTACAACAGTTTGCATTACAAAGAGAGAGGTCTCCTTGGCATCTTCCTTACATAGTTGATCTTCATTATTGTTGGAATCTTCCAACATTGTTGCCATACATTTGGATTATATCTATAGCCTTGGTTCCTTCTCCTTACCACTTATTTGACCAATTGATCAATGTTTAGCATGGTAGGAGTTTGAACGCTCCGCTTTCCGCTTACCTTATGATTCACTCGTTTTAGAAGAGGCACTACTAGTTTCATTCTCTGTATCTTTTGTCACCTCTCCATAGGCCTTACAATTGTCAACTAGATATAAAGCTTTTGTAATGACTTGCTCAAACATTGTGCATTCTTTCAAGTGTAGATATTTTTTGAGAGTTCCATTTTTGAGCCCTCTCCTACAGTTACTCTTGTGTGGGACATTTCTCACTTGAAAGCATAGATCTATTACACTGTGTTGTGTTTGATCCCCCCTTTAGGAGAATGTCATTGCAAATTCTTGTATGAGATTTTCAACGTTTGAAAAAGTCTCTATGTTTAAATGGATGGAACCAAGTCAATGGTATCCCTTCCCAAGTTAAGCCAAATCTCTGATATTGTGTATGAAAATTAGATACTTTTTTAGCCCTTAATACTTGTTTAAATAGTGACACTTGTGCATACAGATCCCAATACCCATTGTGCCATGTCTTGACACTATTTGGCCACTTGATCTGGTCTCATTTGTGGTGGTTTCAGCCACTAACGTGATCAATTTGGATCTCTTGCAAAGTCATCTCTCGATCTCTCTCATGTCTCTTGCTCTCTCTTCTTGTCTTGGAGAAAATTATTATGGAATCCTTTCTGATATATTCTCTAGCATAATTTTTGGAAATCTATGTCCAGATTGTGGTCCTATTGGCCCCATAGCTTTAGTCTCTAAAACATGAGTATATTCAAGAGGCTTGTTGAATCCGGTTCTTCCCATAGATTACTTCTCTATTCCTTGTGGTTTGGTCTCAAAGATGATTGGTGCACTTACACTTGGCATAGAGATTGGAGTACCCTTGCATATATATCTTTCTAGGTCAATTGGATCAACAATCTCTAACTCTCATTCATACTTACCTACCCTCAAAACTTGCACTCCTTGGGGATCTATAGATATGAATGCATAGAGGTTCTTATGGTCTGTCAACTCTCCAACATTGGGTTTCTGCACACTTGTAGAAGTTATGTTGATCCCCATTTGTGTGAGCCTATACAAGCTTTCATGAGCATAATCCATTAAAACTCTCATGTCTTTGTTTGTTTTGATGAATCTCATGTTGGTTTTAGTGGATGCTTCTTCTCTAGGTCTTCATCAATTTTCGCTCTTGTATTTCCAGGCACACACATTTTACTTGAGGTGTATAAATATGGTGTGGTTCACAATGAGGTTTTATAATCACTTGACAAAGATCCATGATCCATGCCTTGAGTTGTGGTGTTGTATGTTTGATATGTCTCCATGTTCCCTCTCAACCCCACTATCGAAGGTGCTACGACATTTCTTGCAATTTGACTATCTATGTGCTGAGTAGAAAACCCTGATTGTGATGATTTTTAATGTTTAAGCTCACTCAATACTCTCAAGATACTTTTTGACAAGCCCACCTTGCATAGTGTAACTTATCCCTTTTTTCCTTGGTCACTCTCTCAAAATTTAGGTCTTTGTGACCTTTGGTCTATGGAAATTGGTTGTAGGTACCCTAAAAGTTTGAAATTAGGAAACCTATCAAATTTGGGCTCTAAAATACAAACTAAACGCTAATTTGTCCTATTGCTCTCACAAGATTTTTATTAGCTTTACCTGACTCAATTTGGAGTTGTGTAGCAAAAGTTAGAGAAATTTTGGTGAACTTCACTTGAAATAGCACTCAAAACAGTCTCAAGACCAAGAGACAAAAACTTTTGCTTGTATCTTGGTTTCTAGAGGGTATTTTTAGCTCAAAATTGAGATGTAAGATGTACTTAAAGTATATCTACAAGCTCATCAACTCAGATACCCTCACTATGAAGAGGTAAATGGAACATGATCCATGACCCTTGTCAAATTTTGGACTTCAAATTTTGACAGTAGTAGCTAGGAAAGGTCATCTATATGCTCTGTACCAATTTTGACCAATTTTTGAGGTTGGGAGACATGGATCGTGATCCATGTTCCACTACATCCGGACTTGATCTTTGGAGAGCTTGTTACACTCTATATCTACAAGCTATATCTCAAATATTTTTGAATTTATGAATTCTTTTGGTTGGTCAAATGACAAATTCTAGGTCTGATCTACGGTTTTGAGTCTATCTTCTATTTTGATGTCTTTTGACCCAAATTTGCTCAATTTTTTTCCAAAATTGAACTTAGGATATGTCCTTATATACACTATAGTCTAAAAGACATTCAGGTTAAGTTGTCACCAAGGAGACATGGATTGTGTTACCATGTTTGGAAGCCAAATTGAGTTTCCTTGTACCATTAGGATTAGCATGATTACTAGATGCTATGGTATTAAATATTTTGGTTTTGGACCTCTAGATTGGAAAATTAGGTCATTTTTGCACTTTCTCAGAGTACTTGGATACTTTTGGAATCTTGACTTGGTGTTGATACCCAAATTCTTAGTTTTAGTCAAATGAAGTCAATATCTATCAATTGGGTCTCTGTTATGCCCAATTTTTGTCTTAGGAGTAGATGGATCGCAATCCATGTTCCATCACAAATGAATTCGCAATTTTCACTTTTTAAACACCGATTTTCTCTAACTAGTTCACTAGGTCTTTTGCGATTTGGATCTCAGAATCTAAAGATATGCCCAATTTTGTGCTTGAAATCCTTGTTTCTAGGGATTTTTCCCTATCAATCAATTTGACGTGAATTTTGAAAAGTTTTCTACAACCAAACTTTCTTAGAGGAATGTTCTACTGATACAGAGTGTCACTACTGACAACTTTCCTGTAAAAATGACCTATGGGGTACATGGATCGCGATTCGTATTCCACCACACCAATCTGTTAAAAATTTCTAGCTTGCTTTTCATGAGTTTTGTTGAGGCTCTTGAGCACCAAATTTTGGTTTTAGATCATCTTTCAGGTCTCTCCCATCAAATTTCTAGTTTTTCAAAGTTACGGTCGTCTTTGCCCAAAATATTCCCCGAGAACAGTGCCAATGTTAGCGGGTCACCAATGGACGTTTGTAGCATAGCTATCTGGCACTAACATACTTTAAATGTCAATACTTGAGAAAGTGACTCAGATGGGGCATGGAGGAGTCATTCAAGAAGTGAACCTAACAAGAAAATGGATCAACTCAACAATCAAAGGAAAAGGGGCTGAAATCTGCAAGTGCTATCTGTTCTGCTGAAATCTGCAAGCGCTAGCTGTTCTGCTGAAATCTACAAGCGCTAGGGTTGCTCTGCTATTGTAGAGCAAAATGCCATGGCTGATGCAAAATGCTAGCCTCCCTAATGCAAAATGTTGTATGTATTATTGCTTGTTTGGGTGCTTCCTTCACTTGTTGAGATCACTAGCCAACTTGCTCCCTTTATAAGTGAGTTTGGCTAGTTATAAACTTCTTAAGGCTTAGGTAGGGCAAAACCTGTGTCAAATTCTTACAAAATAAATCATTAAAATGATTTATTGATAAGTTTGACCAGGGCTTACTTTCTCGGTGAAATTGTTGCGCGCATTTTCCCATCCAAGAATCCGTTTGACATGGGGAATGTGTCATTAAATTCCTCTAACCTAAAACTACATGCATGTCATGCAAGATGGCCTTCGCCTCTCAAACACTTGTACAATCCATTCATGCAACAAGGTTGCAAAACTGGAAAACCTAATCTAATGGACCCGTCTGAACATACAGGTCCTTTCTCACTGGTGTACATCATCATGCCATTTCAATGACTAAACGGACTTGAATTGTCACAAAACTTTAAGGGAAGCTATATTAGGTCTAAGGGAACATAGTCGCAATCTGACAAGGTATCAAAATCATGATCCATCTTGTACCAGGTCACAAAAATTGCAACAGAACAACCCAAACAAATTGCCCTAAGGTCTAATAACACTCTCCTTGGTCAAAATCTCATAAAACAATGATTTAAGTACTCAAAAAATTGAAGTTGAGGCTCATAGAGCGAAAGCACAAACCATGACAGAATTTGAAATTCTTACACATGAATGGAAGAGAAGAGAAGAGGAGCACAATGCAAACTAGATTACCCAAACATGAGAAAATTTGATTAAAAATTTGGTCGCTTGAGCGTATGTACATAGAGCTCCTTTTTCTCTAAAAGATAAGCCTCCTTTTCACACTAGCATTAATAACTTTTATACCTAACGCTTTTCTAAATGGCCAGTGGCCAGGATCACATGGGCCTTTACAAAGATCATGAAAATTACAACTCATTATTGACTTGCACTTTGGAATAGATCACATGGTATAGCTACACTAAGTCGTAAAAATAACAAAGTACAAATATATTACAAATTGGTGTCTTGTTAGGTGATTAATTACAACTAAACTAGTAACAAAAAAAAAACAAATCATTACAAGATGGAATGTCATTAGGTGAGCGCCTTGGTTATCGCAAAAAGATACCCATAATCTGAAATGGCCAAACAACAAGATATCCTTATTAAGGACTTAGTGGCAATTAGTACGCAAAAAATTACAGAATTGTGCATAAGTGGTACAAGCAGGAATAGATTATTCATATGGTTTTTGGCACTTGTTTATGTGTGATCACTCCATTTTTGTATGTTGAGTGCGAATTGCCATTGTATGCACATTGTGGAACCACTTTGGCATCTTGGATGCGGTTTTGCGGTTTGAGAGTTTGCATTGAGATTTTGCTCATATTGCAGGGGAGACTCTGCACAGATTTTTTTCTCCTATATTTTTCGTCATAGTTTTGGCTTGATTGCATACACACTCTTTATGATGTACTTACGATCATTGATGATTGAGATGGTGATTCTCTCTTGTTGTGTTGACTTTTCTCCACATTGACATCATGTGATTGGATATTGGACATTGTTCTGGTGTATATCCACTCTCGCAAGAGAGATTTTTATATGTCTGCAGTGGCTACAGATAGACTTATGTATGCACTATTTTTTATCGACAAAATTCTGATCGTAAGTCTATGGCATACACTTTACAGTAGTCTCTCACTGGTTACAAGTTCTATGTACTTTTGACATTTGAGACTTGCATCAGTGTGTGAACGATTGCAGAGCAAAGTGTGGGTTACACTATTGCGAGAGATTTTTTGTGTTGATGCGTTGAGCACTATAAGTGTTACTAAGCTCTTCTTTCCTTGCAAGGAGCTCCTTTCATTCTAGGTTTGGTGCACTTCTCTTCAACATTGGTTTATACACATTGCCCTTGTATATAATGTAGAGCCATAGCTTCACTTATGGCAGTTGATATGTGTGAAAATTTTGAGTCCACCACGATGACTTACGTGAGACAGTGGTCTCATTCACATCAACACTTGAAATTTTGGCATTGTGATCACATAGAGCACATTAGAAGTTCTTGTTGTAGATGCATGAAACATCAATTCAGATGTATACATGATACAGAGACAGTCTTGACATAGATTAAAGAGGTAGTTTTGTATGCTAGTGACGGTGATGTCACATTTACCTCTAGTGTTCTCTGTGCTTTTATGTATAATTGAGATAACACTTGCTCTCAATGGCTGCTACATGAGTATGCATTGTTTGACATCACATCACATTGTTGTGAGTGGTTTAGCACTTTTGTTAGTGAGAGCTTTGATTGTGTGCATCTAGTTTATGGGTGAACACATAATAGAGAGAGGTGCAAGAGATATATGAATGTGATTACCCAGTGATACACATCTAATATGCTACGATATGTACATTATTTTCCTTAGATGGCACAGAGTTTGATCTCGATGAGACAGTTGATAACACATTGGATGTGAAGTAGTGCTTAGAGAGTACTCTTTTCAAATGCATTGCAAATTGCTCGTCATTGCAATTCTTATTGTCCCACTTCTCACTGACAATAGTGTTTGATTCCATCTCCGTTAGACATGGTTGGTGAAAATTAAACAATTACACAATTCTACAACGCAACATTGTTTCACGTTGTTGAGAAGTTTGAGGTCTTGCCAAGAAAGCACCGGGCTTTTGGCTGTGAGATTTTGTGAGAGAATTCAAAAAAAAACTATATGAAGGAGTTATACCATAGATGCCATGAAGTCTAGGGTTTGGAAGGAAGTGCAATCAATAGAATATTCACTCTCTCCTCTCTCTCTCGCACACACAAACAGAAAAGAAAGAACACAAAAGAGCATATCAAAACAACACAAAATGAAAACATCAAGGCTATGGTTGTATCGTATCATGGGTAATATGAGAAAGTATTAATAGATGAGTTAATGGCGTTCAACCTTTGCCGACCAAATAGGCTACAAATTAAATTTGTGAAATTGTAATTTTGTGCTTACCGTAATAATATATGTGTTTGTCTAGTGATTGGGATTAATCTTGTGTACAAATCCTTTTGTTTCATAGCAAGATAACTACACTTATGTCAAATAAAAAGTTTATAATCTACAAGGGGGATTTGGGATCCGGAAAGAAGTATTATTCTATGAGCCTTTTTTGCCAAAAAGAAATACTATATTGTTGAAAGTGCAATTTTTTGGCTAATCCATACGTTAACTGTAATAGATCGTACAGAGTGGAGGCGATAGAAATTCACATTGTGTGGATTATTCATCTAGGATATTATTTACAACATACGTCCAAACCATCTGTTTTTAAAGAGATGCATAACTTGTGCTGGTTATCAAGGCTTATCCTATACTAAAACCCAGTCACCTTTGTCAATTGCTTTACTCTTGAGCCGATTCTCTTATCTAAGTAGTCTTGTTTTACAACCTTGCATTTTTGAGTTTTCTTATCTTTTTCTTAGCATCTCACTCAATGTCTCTAGGTCTTCTCTTTAGTTATCTTATGCGCAATGCAAGGAGACCCTCCCTGGTGAGCCCTCTTGCCAAGGTAGTACATTCCATGTGGGAATTGTATCTTCAATGGTATCATTGTCTTTTGACCATACATCAGCTCCGCAGGCATATAGCCAGCTATTGAGTTATGTGTTGTATGATCCACAACCCATTTATAGTGCATGGCTAGTGTATATGTAGGGTGCAATCCATCATGATGTCGAACATTCATTTGACATACTTTGACACGTTACACACAACTCTACAAATTGAAATACATCATTTTATACATACACTTCCACCAGTATTTTTCTTTCAACTTGGTCGAAGATTGGCCCACACAACACCTGTGTCTAGCCCAAGACTATAGACTATCAATGAAACTCTTGCATGAGCTTTACTTGAGTCTCTTTTTTACATATAACCCTTTGTGGTGTAACACCTTTGTTGATCCTTCCACAAGTAACCATCCCTCAAAAAGTACCCATATGGTTTCGTGTGTATCCTCCGGAATTCTTGTTCAGACCAATCATCGTGTTTTGTTAAAGTACTCAAATAGCTTCCAATAGAAGCCAATCACCTTATAAAGCTCTTTCAAGAACAATTCAAGTGGATTGAGAGATAGAATAGAACTTTGTGCCTACATCATCTCCCTCTTCAATCATTTGTGACTCATCTTCATACATTCCCCTTGATAGCATATCTACCATTGTATTGTCTTTACCTACAATGTGCTTAAACTTCGAATTGAAGGACTTAATGTAGGCAATCCACCGCAACATAGCAATGTCTGGTGTTAAGCAGCTTGTAATCATCCCAATAAGTGGTAGACAATCTCTTTCTACAGCCACACATCAATTAGGTACTCTTTCCCATTTTTCAAGGCTGTAACCATACCCCATAACTCTCTCTTTATTTGTGGATAGTTTCTTTGGTGAGAACTTAGTACTTTTGCTCCAAATCTCACCACATACTTGTGTCCTTCTTCTTCGTCATCTTTCCCTATTGCCCATCCAATTCCTATAGGATTGGTGTCTATTGTCACAATTACTAGCCTTTGACACTCAGAGTCTACCTTTCTTAAAGTTGGTGCTTGCTTCTATCCATTTAAATTTTTGATTATTTCTAAGAAATTGATAAAGAGGATCAGCTACATGCGCATAATGTGGAATCCAAATAACATAAAAGACACATGCTCCCAGAAATGTTCTAACCTCAGTGATGCTAGTGCATGTTTCTTTCATTCTTTGGATGGCATCTACCTTTGTTGGACAAGGTTTCCTACCATATGGCCGCACATGTGTCCCACAATGAGTACTTCATTGACGCCAAGCATTGAATTTTTCCATGACACAGTAAGATTCACTTATTCCAACCTAAACAAAATTTTATCACAATCATTTATGTGATTTTCCACAAACTTGCAACATCCCCTAAGATCCAAAGCTTTATCTTTCTCACTTTCTTCACATCCTTTGATAGGTAAATCATCAATGAAAGGCATTGTGATTTGAGGAATAAAGTCAAGTAAGACCTTTTTCATCCCATTCGTCATATATGCAACAGAGTTGGTTGCTCACTATGGCAAGGTACGCATTCTTAGCAAACGTAATGGTGTCCTCATGGTTGTTAAGTCTCTGCTTTTAAGCTGAAATTGATCATACCTTGAGTAGTCCCCCATTGAGTAGATTGCCCTCCCTGCAAACGCCTCTGCAAACTCATCCACAATCAGACCTGTACCTACATTTTTAATTGTCACCTTGTTCACTGGTTGCATTTCTTTAATGAAGCGTAGAGCACCATTCTTATTTGGAATTGTGAACCACACAAGAAGGCTCCAAAATCCCCTTTTTGATCTTTTCATTCAATAGCTCTACTAACTTTGACAAATGTGCCTTTGGAACCGGAATAGGCCGCAGATTCCAAAGCACATGAGGTATTGTAAAAATTACCATGAGAGCTACAATAGAAGCACCAACACATCCTATCTCATGTGGCTCAAATGCAAAAGCCTTACCATGCTTTGAAAGCATTTCTTAAGAGCACTTTGTCTCCTCCTGTGTTAGAAACTCCTCGCAACCAATCTGCAACTCTTGAAAAGACTCCTTAAGGTGTGCCCAATATTTTTAGGATTCCTCAAACTTGGTTGCAAAGCAACTCGCTCAATCTTTTCCCTGTTGTTGGGTGATAAGCGTGAAGCTAATGGTTTCACCTTCTTTGCTACACTCTAATATTTAGTTTAAATGTAAGACCGCAGGGGACTGGACCATGCAACTCTCCACCCAACCGTGCCATATATAGACTCCTAGCCCCTAAATATAGTGCCCCTTGACCGTATGTCCGTCCTGGCCCTTGGCCCTGCCCTTGGCCTGACATTACTTCCCCCTTGGAGAAGCGTTTTTGTCCTCGAAAACACAAGTGGTAGTATCTTCGTAAGAACACTGATGTTTTCCTTATTGGCATCCTCTACACGGGCAAATTGTCCATATACCGATACCTGGTGCAGTGAGGAGGTTCAATGAAACCAAGAGCAACATCTTGATTTTCAACATTGTTGTCCTTTTGCAACCACCCGTATCTAAATGGTAACTCATGATAACTCATGTGAGTATCTTGAAAAGTTCATAGCTACTGAAAGATAGAATAGGGAGTGTTCTCATGTCAGACTTCTGAACCTTTTGGAACACACAAAACCACATGTTCACCCCTAACAAAGGTTACATGCCAACATACTCTGTCAGCACACCTACTAAGTCCTTGACTTATGAAACTATCGGTATCCAACCCCACCACAACAGGTGTTCAAAGTTGAAAACCTAACCTAAGCAAATTCTAGAATAAGGAGAGAATCACCTATTCAGAATGCATTGTGCTAATGTATGATCTTAGCAGATCCTTTAGCACGGTTTACTAATGTATGCGCTTAGCATATCCTTCAGTACTAAATAGAATACTTGTCAGCTGCCTATCCAACGTAGGATGAATAACAGCAGTAAGAGTGAGGTACTTTCCCCAACCACTTACAGACAGTCTTCCACGACTGACGACAAACTATGACTCAATCATTGAGTATCCAGCCATATACTCGATATGGAATGGAGACAACCAACTAGGTTGAAGGTAGATTGGAGGTTCCAGCAACCAATCGCTAACATCCATACTCAGCCATCACCTTGTATGGCAGGGTGTAAACTCATACGAAATCTACAAGAGAGATTGCACTAGCAATGCAAAAGGGTGCAGAAAGAATAAAGTCCATGGATTTGCATGCCGCTCCAAATAAATTTGTGTTAAACACTAGGCCCATAACACCTAGTGTGCATGCATTTAACACAAACATATCCAAGCCGCAATTCCATGACGAGACTTTCCACGATACTTACATGAAAATCTTGCAACAAAGTTGGACCATAATAGAATGTGACAACCTGGTCACACCTAGGAACCAACCATGAGACCTTCTCATGAACGTAGCATACTTTGCAACAAAAGTTGGACCATAATAGAATGTGACAACCCGGTCACACCTAGGAACCAACCATGAGACATTCTCATGAACGTAGCATACTTTGCTATATGTAGAAACGACCCTCCGTTAAGGTGGTTTCACAGCACTTGTAATCACAACAAGTCTGTACTTAGTACCCGACAATTTTTTGCCACTGAAATTGTTCCTGATACTGTGTGCGTCAATTGGTCTAATGAACGATGCGACCAGCACCTAGGGACTTCGTCGCGACACATCATTTCGAATTGGGCGCCAGTGTCAGTCCCAGAGACTCATATTCTCCACATGTGGAATATGTCTCAAGTAAGGATGCCAGGAAAAGTCACATCCATCAAGTACGAGTTGTACTTGTGTGTGGAGGTAACTACGAACACTCTGCGACACGAGTGAGAGGGACCCTCATTATCATGCTCCACACTGGCTAAACCAAACTCCTTGAGTTCCTAGACCATGTTGTATCCCATGTGACAACATGTGCCAAATCGAGCCCTACAAGTAGGTTCATAACAGCATAAGGCAAAAAGGTAGATTGGACACTTGGCCCAAAATACTTTGTGCCGACATGCCCTTGGCATGGCTCTGTAACATTCAAGCGTACTTATACGTCTTGAAAAAAAAACAAGCAAAGTATACAAAAAATGGAATAACACCAAATTAATAGATGTGTACCAGGAGGTTTGAACGAAATGTTCACTTACCAGTATTCAAACGAAGAGGAGCACATCTCCTACCTGAAAAACAAACAACATTGCACTGGGAACCGTGGGTGTTGCCTTCGCAATCCAACCCCTTTGGTTAAAATCTACGTAGTCAAACCCCTTGGTAAGACCCTTTAAGACCCTTTGTAGAAACTACTCAACTAGCAGGTAACGGCAACCAACATAGGTAACCGTGTACATAATAAATCAACTTGAAAAGTTGAGTTTGTCCGCTACCGCGTAGTAGATTGCGAATTCTTTCCTTGAAAGTCTAGCTGAGAGAGATCAAACAGTGGGAATCCTCAATGCAGCTTGCTTGTGCATTAACGTCGATGTATACTTCCCTGGGTAGATCTGTTCAATCTTGAAAACAATCACCCCAAAGAATGTCAATAGTTGGGTCTTACCCTTGGCCTGGTAATGGCTCTTAGCCGGTGTGGCTCATAGCCCTTATGCAAATTAGTGTTCAATGGACGAACCGATGAAGACTAATTTGAGTAGCATATTAGCCACATGCTAGCTGAGAGTTAGAGCACCTTGGCTCAGGCTGACTCACGAGCAAAACACGTATCAAAAGCTTCTTAGAAGATTTTTCATTTTTCCCTTAAAGAGAAGGAGAGAGAAGAAGAAGAACATGCTGGGCTGAGGATTTTTTCTTAAATTTCTAGAGTGTGTGCCCAATCTGTGTGCTTTTACGCATCTTATGCCTAACTTGCAGCTTATCGTATAAGCATTCCACAGTTTTCCGGTATGACTCTCTCATCAAGAGAGGTAACAGAAAAACACAAAACTCATCATTCCGACCCACGTACCTTGGAGGGGTCGTGATTGTATGAGGGCAACTTAGCATTGACACTTTGCCCGTGAAATAAGTCCTAGATTTAGGTTCCTTTTAGTGTTGTTGTGTGTTAATAGCAACCAACAATCATGGTAAAAAAATCCATCAGTTTGACAAAGTTGCGAGTGTGATAGCGGAAGCGTAATGCATGAAGTGGTAGAATTGAATCCACCTCGCTAGCATGCCTTGCATGCAGAATTGTAAGCCCTTGCCGAGAGTGATGGCCTCAAACGTGAGAACCAAAACCATAAGTGCCTTGCACAGTTTAAACTGGTAGGGATTCTGTGAGCTGATATTCCCTATTTTGCCAGTTCCCAAACTTGTGTGCCAATGCCCTTGATTCCAAATCAATGGCAGTATCGCGGCACAAGGGAGAAGCCTTGCTTCGTATAAAATTTCCAAAGCACTTTGCTTTGCACAATGACAGTAATTGCCAAGTAAAGTGTAAACATGGACAAAAAAAAAAAGAAAAACTTAAACTTGGCTAACCTGGTCGTTGTTGCTGCAACCAGTTGTCATGAAATTTGGAAGGAAAAACTCATTCCAAAACGCCTCATAGCCATATCTGCGCAGACGCCCTCGTATAGCGTATACACCTGTCTGGTACATAATGAAATAACCTGCAATAGGAAATAACCTGCAAACACATTGCCTATTCCTTCCCAATTGTGTATGCTCATAGCATATGCCAAAAGTGGGAATCTTCAATGGCAGATGCCCAAATTGAAGCCATGCTTCACATAATTACTTTTGTTCGCATAGCCAACAGATGCTTCTGCTAGGTGTTAGTGCCATTACCCGTGACAAGGTACATGATGTGTGCGATGATGCATAAGTATAAACTCCATGCTTCACCATTTTGGATTGTCTCCATCTACTGACGTGCGGAAATAATTTGCCGAAGAGCCATGCCCTAGCAAATTTGGAACCGCAAACTCAAAGATGGAGAAAGAAAGACTCCTGTCAATCTGCCTGAACTTCAAAGCGCTGGCCATGTTGAACATGTTTGCACCTTTTGTCAAATCTAACAGTAGGCCATGTCGATCTCCTTGAGATACTAAAACAGTGCCAATGTGCTATGCTTTGGCAGCAAAATAGAACCGTTGAGGAGCCTGCTCTGGAGCAAGGAGGTCGGTACTCAAGCCATGCTTGATTCTAATCTTGAAACCAATCATTGGACCCTTGCCAACAATTTACGCATCAAATTTTTATTGCTTACGGTAATTATCACAAGCCGTGATTGTGCTTTGTGTGCCGAAAGTGTATGCGCATTTGTTGCATGCCATAACTATACAGTATATTCCAAAAAAAATTGCCAAACAGATTCAAAAGCTACTACATACCGTATTACTGATGACGAATGCCGACCCGCCTTGCCGGCTTCTTGCACTTTGCATGATTAGATACTGACGTCAACTCGCCTTGCGAGCTTCTTGCTTTCGGTATGTAAACTTGTGCAAGCATTGAAATTTCTACAACTTTGTGACAAACAAAAATGCTAAAGGAACTCTACGTACCTTTTGGGAATTCGATTTTGGACTATGTCATGCAACCATGGCCAGTGCCTTGTCGATGCCCTTGCAAACGGCCTTCGGCGACCTTTCAGGCCTTTGCATTCCCTTGATTTCAGATGTGTTGCGGATCTGAAGTTTTCTGTTATGGTAGTGACATGCCTCGGAAAGCCAAAGGCGAGCACCTTGGCTTGGTACCTTCATGATACCGAGGCCTTCCCATCCAACGAGTGTAAGCTCGTCTCTTAAATCGCCATGCTCAACCGGTGTGTACCCACCCTTGAGCCCTAAAATCTTTAGGGCGCCCAAGCTTTGGGACACCTAGATGAAAAAAACAAAGTTTTGCAATCCGATGCTACCGCCGCAGGCGAGGATGATGACGATGCTCTTGCTATGGTGCTCCAACGATGGTGCCCAAGTGTCGAAAACTCACCCCCTGCCCAGCACGCAACCAACGAAATCGAACTTGCAGGTTTTTGAGGTGGTCGACAGACCCCGCTTTCCCCGTTAAGAGATGCTGCACATGTGGTCCTCGATTCCCCAATCTTCATCTTCCTTGGCTCTGCAGGGACTGCTTCCCACGCCTGAGATTCATGCAATTACCTCTTGCATGCTTCATGCATGGCGCCCATCTCCTTCCTCCTTCCGCAAGGCAAGAGCCATGCTCAGCCATGGCAATATGCACGAACGAGAGAGAGAGAGAGAGAGAGAGAGAGAGAGAGAGAGAGAGAGAGAGAGAGAGAGAGAGAGAGAGAGAGAAAACAAGCGCATGCACTCCTTGATTTGGAGCTTCAGAATGGTTGCTTTTTGTCAAGATGCTGTTCAACAGTGTATGTTCTAAGGGCTTGAGCGTGTTTCTGGTCTTTGTTGTGTTCAGACTCCACTTGAAGTGCTGGAGCGCATCTTGCGGGAGGATGTGCAGAAAGTGAGTGCTTTCTTTAAGCTGAAGTGCTTGCTTAGAATTTCTAGTGACCATATTGTTCTTGCATGCAGATTTGGAACTCTGTTCCAAAGCCCGCAAAGCATGTTTCTACTCCTATCAGTGAGTTTTTCAATGTGAGTATCATCTCTTTAAGATGTCTTGGCTGGTTTCTGTTTCTATGTGAAGGTATTGATGACAACATGCTTCTGTCAGGTTGAAGTTACTGCCTTATCTAGCTACGAAGAAAAGGAAGAACAATTTTTGGAACAAGTTAGCTCTTGATTCAAAGAGTTTTTTAATTTTATCATACTCTGGCTCGGTTACAAGCTACTGAGTATCGACCTTTATGGATGATTGGGGCAGGTTTCGGATTTAAGACAGCGGTTTATGAACTCTATATCACCAGGTGGTCTTGCTGGAGATAGAAGAGCTGTTGTTCCTGGGTCAGGTTTCCCTCTCAGCACACAAGAAATCTGGAAAGTGATTAAAGAAAACAAAGATCTTGACTTGCCTGCTCACAAGGTTCAATTTTTATCTGGTTGTCTTGGCCTCGTCTGAAGCCGTATGAGTATGAAGTTATTGATGTCTTTGTGTGGATAAATGTTAGGTGATGGTTGCCACAGTTCGTTGCGAGGAGATCGCAAATGAGAAACTGATGGAGCTAGCTGCAGATGAGGTTTTGTTTCAATGTGGAATGAACTTTTATAGTTTTCATGGTTTGGTCTTTAGTGAAGGTTAGAACTCAGTTTTAGTTCCAACTTTTGCTCTGAAGGAATGGAGGACTTTGGAGGATGACAGTAGAGCTGCTATTGTTCCAGGTTTTGGAAGGAAGTTAAACAATGTTCTTAGCCGTCACCTTTCCAGGTGTGTTTTCAGCAGCCTCTTTTGGCAGAGCTCATGTCTTGTATTTGTATTTTCACATCAGACCGAGATTTCTAGACAAGGAAACCTTTGGTTCCATTCACTTCTCTGGCTGTAGAGTTTTTTGATGCACCAAGGACGACTGCTTCTTCTACTTGGTTGTTTATACCGTTCTAAAACACATTCACAGCACTTGTTTTGATTTGAATCTGGTTTCTTTTTTGTGGCTCAATGGATTAGATATGACGCAGAAGCAGCCTTTTTTGATGAGGGCGTGAGAACAGCAAAGCGGCAGGTTTTACTGAAGAAAACGCTGGAGGTAATTTTCAATAAATTCTACTGAAGGACTTTATTCTTTGCTATGTAAATGTTGTATAGATTGCACTGAGAAGAAACATACTCTTGCACACATTCAACTGTTCAGTATCAGGACAAAATTGCATACTCTCCTTTCCAGCCCCTGGCTGCTTCGATCACCCATTTCATAGATGCCCACAGTTGAGGGGTGAGGGTTTGCAGTGATTCGAGAATGGTTTTTGCGTTGGATGCTTTTAGGTACAGTTAAGCAGTCGGGCTTGTGCAGCCAATATGGCTCTAGAACAGCAGGGTTATTGGCAGATGTAGAGAGAGGTAGGGGCTAAAATAGGTGCAGTTTCCAAGGGGCGAGAATGTGCAGGCAAGATGGCTTGGAGCAGCAGCGGTATGGGCTGATGTAGAGGGAGGTTGGTGGCCGCAAAATGCTAGGAGGAATGCTGGCCAGAAAATGCCGGAAGCTCCTCCTCCCTGCCCTTCAATATGGACAGCTCCTTGTAACTTCCAAAATGTGAAAAACTGTGTGAATGTTGCAGATTGTGGTAGGATACGTTATTTTATTATTCAATGACTAGTTTTAAGTGATTGCAATGGGACGTGCATATCTTGCTTCTGCATGCTTGTGTGTCTATTCTATATAACATGTAGCTATACAAAAATTGCTTGTCATTGATTGATTCTGGTTTCACTCTGTTTTCATTGTGATTCTGTAGACGGTAGTATTTTTAGGACATGTTTTGAATTATTCTTTTTGTAGATGCTTTACCCTTCGTATCAAGCTATGCTATCACACCAAAGATCGAAGGCATTTGACAAATTCAAGAAGGATGTAGTAACATCTTCTTCCAACCATGAAGGTTTTGCAGCTAAAGTTAAGGATTGTTCAGCAAAGTGCTTGGCAGAGTTTGACCGAGGCTGTGCAGGTATGGAACATTCTTATATCTGCCCCCAGACGTAATTTCATGTCTGCATGACTTGTTGAGCATTTTGTAGAAACTGGAAGCACTAAAAAAAGTTGTGAAATGGTTTAGACGCATTTGTCCAAATTGCTGGCTGGGATGCTAGCAAAGTTCGAGAAAAGCTCCTCCGAGATATTGATGCACATGCGATTGCCTTGCGGGCTGAAAAGCTTGCAGATATTGCAGCCCAATTTGAGGTAAACCTTTCTTGCAATACAGTGCTGGAAGGAAATTGATTCTAGAAAATATCAATAGATTGGTTGTGTGCAGAAACGCCTTGAAAGAGGTCTTGGAGACTCTGTCTCATCTCTACTTGAGGGTGCCAAACCTGACACCTGGCCTGCTATTAAGGAGTTACTGGCTCAAGAAACAGAAAGTGCAACAGCTGACCTTTCTGCAGTTCTTACTGGTTTTGAGCTGGAGGAGGAAGAAGAGCACAGGATGGTTAGCAACCTGAAGCAAGCCGGAAGGCAGATCGTTGAAAAGAAGGCAAAGGAAGAAGCAAGCCAAGCTTTAGTACGTATGAAAGAAAGGTAATTATGGTTGCTGGTCTTTGTCCTTAAGAGCTACATGGATTTATTTGGCATGTCAAATTATGTAAAGTGGGGATTGTTACAAATGTTGAACAGGTTCAACCAAGTTTTCAGCTATGGTCCTGATTCTTTACCACGGGTTTGGACTGGCAAGGAGGATATGAAAGCAATTATCCGAAGTGGCCGTGTGCAGGCGATCAAGCTTCTCTCCATTCTTGCAGCTTTACAACTGGATGATAGGAAGTTTGACCATATAGAGAGTGGGCTAACTTCTTTAGTGAGTGATGCAAGTGACTTGGCGCCGGAGGGTGGAATCCTTCCTGTCACAACTGGCTCTAGTTTGCTTGCGTCAAGCACGTGGGAAGGAGTAAGCTTAATTTTTTTTGATAGTTTACATTCTGTTCAGTGTCAAACATATCTAAGAGTAATTGTCGTTTCTCATATGCAGATACCAGCATCTGAGACATTAATAACACCTGTCCAGTGCCGAGGCCTATGGAGGCAGTTCAACAGGGAAATTGAATATACAATTTCTCAAGCAATTGCAGCTCAGGTTGGTGCTCTTCATGTTATTGAGGTAGGGCAAAGATCACTTCAAACACTTATAGATTTTTGGCTTTTGTTTCTGTGCAGGAGGCAAGCAAGCGCAGTGCTTCATGGCTACCTCCACCGTGGGCTATTCTTGCCATGATATTTTTGGGATTCAACGAGTTCATGATGCTCTTAAGGTCCTCTTTTAAGGGAAACAGCAATTGCCACAAAGTGAATGTTTTGAAGGAATACTAATCATGTTGTTGTCTTTCAGAAATCCGTTGTACTTGCTTATAATGTTTGTATTATTCTTACTCGGGAGGGCAGTGTGGGTACAGCTTGATGTTGAAAGAGAGTTTCAGCATGGATTTGTGAGTCTTTATTCTCATAGAGGGTGCACTTGCTTTTAGGTCCATGCTTTCTGACTTGTCAAGCAATCGTGGTCTATGCTCTCATGAAATTGTTTGCTTATTTAGTTGGCGGGAGCTTTATCGGTATCCGCAAAGCTGTTGCCAACCTTCATGAACTTTTTAAAGAGGCTGGCCGAAGAAGGACAGCAAATGGCGAACAGTGCAACTCACAGTGACAATAGCAGCATTACATCCGGCAATTATACAAGACCGGCGTACAAGCAGGTACCTATGCAAGAAATGGCATCTTATACAGACTCTAGTGAGGACTCATTCAGCAATGGGGATGATCGAATGAGGTTTCGACAAAACGCTAAGCTCGCTTCTTAATGGGAAGTTGCTGCAAGGATGATGGGTTGTCCCAAGATCTTCAGGAGTGCCACATACTGCCTTTGGAATTTCCTTTCCTTCGATTGAATTTATGGTAAGGTCCTTTTACAGAGGTCACGATGATGTCAGGCATACAAGCTTAAGCTCTGAGAGATGCTTTACCAAAAGCTGGCTGTGATTGTAAGCTAAGTTTTTAAGTGAGAGAAAAGATGTAACATTTTTGTGTTGGGCAGTATTCAATATAACAGCTATTGCAAGCTACAATTCGAAATTATTGGAGATAAACACATCTATTTATTTTTGACCGTGTCTTGTACAAGGAAACCTATCTGTAGAGATAGTTAACGTGTTTTTTTTGGATTTTTTTCACGTGTGCAGATCTAAAATAAGTAAAATTGGCTTGGTTGTGAGGCCAGCTCAAGATTGGTGGTATACTTGACAGCCTATGATCTCTCCAAATGCAATCACATACACTTGCACCTTGAAGGCATGTGACATTTCACAAGATATGGGCAAAAAAATTCACGATGATATTGTTAGTCAAGGGTTGTTGAAAGAAGACGTGCTTGGAAGTGCCATGGTCAACTTGTATGCCCGATGTCATGCACTTCATAAAGCACAAAAGAGTACGCAGCTTGTCCGGGAGTTTCTCTTGGAATGGCTACAAATCAAAGAGAGAGAGGGAGAGGATACCTCTATGGAGGAGTGGGATAAATATGGGGAGAGGGAAAGAGAGAGAGAGAGAATAATCCATGAAAGAGAGAGAGAGGGAGAGGATACATAGAGCAACTAAGAGCTCTCTCTCTCTCTCTCTCTCTCTCTCTCTCTCTCTCTCTCTCTCTTCATGGGCTCTCTCTCTCTTCATGGATTATGGTCTTAGTTGCTCTATTTCTCAATAGAGGTGTCCTTTCCCTCTCTCTTATTCATGGATCTCTCTCTCTCTCTCTCTCTCTCTCTCTCTATCTAAATGTATGGCTTATGTAGATAGTGTTGGCATGCTTAAGCACCTTTGGAGGCCTTGTCATTGTACCATTGGTAAGAGCGAGTGAGACTTGTCGTAGGTGGGTCATGCGAGCTAGTAGTGTCATAAGAGTAAGGAAAAGTTTTGCAAAAGAAGGGTGGACAAGAAATTGATTACAACGTTAGGAACCTTTTTTCAAACTTATGTTTGGAATCTTTCTTGATAAGAACCTCCTGTTGTCGAGCGGAAGCTTCATGCGCTTTCATGTTGTCACCTTGATTGGAACCATTTCTAGTGGTGAAGATACTTCATGAGCTCTCTTGTTGTCCTTTTTGTGCCTTCATTGGTGGAGGCTATTCTTTAGGTAATCTTAATCCCTTTGACCAATTTATGGAGCCAGTGCTTTGTCATCTTGAGCATTCCGCTTGGTAGTCAGAGTTGAGAAGGATTTACGTACCTAATTTGTTGTTTTGGAGCTACTTTGACGAGGGTGAGGAAGAAGGATGTTGAGGTGATTTGAGTTTGGATCAAACACCTATTATTTGTACTTACTGTTGTACTCTTGACAAGGTGCGTCTCTCTCTCTCTCTCTCTCTCTCTCTCTCTCTCTCTCTCTAGGAATGTACACGGTTGAACAACAAATTGAACAACTATGTATAACGGCTAGAAGACCAATATTGGATGTGAACATGAAAAGCCTATAGCCAAGATGTCAAGTCATGTTAGAGAATTAGACAATGAATGTTGCCGCGAAGAGCATCCTTCCTCTCAACTGACTTAACACGAATTTGAACGCCACTTGCACCATTGAGAGTAAATATTGAGATGCCAAGCTTAATATATGGTATGCTTAGATGACTTCTTGCCTACTATTGTCATTAGCACGAGGATTATCGCTAGTGGTACTGCAATTGGACTGCATCGACACGATTTATCTATGGAAAGAGATGGCCACTTATCTTGTCAGCTCACTCACTATTGGTTTCACATTCCACTTTGTACATAGTTATTGTTACATTGTATTTTCCTTGTATGTTTTGTAGATCTTTTGATTATTTTGAGTAGTGAAAAAGAAGAAGCAAGTTTTGGTCTCCATCTCTATTGTGTGCTCTTTTGGTTGTGTGTGTGAGCTTGTAACAACTCAACTCTCTCCATCTCGATCTCTGTACATGTTATAAGCGTCAAGTTGTGGCCAAGGAGCTATGAGTGACAAACAAGAGAAGCACAAGAAGTAGTTGAGGATAAGGGTTTCTCCATTCTGCTCCCTCGTATATTGGTACTACACTCATCCTTGAGATTCTTGGGAGGCGTCGATAACGATATTTAGTCCAATGATTTTAGTTGAGTATCGTATGCTTGGGATTCTATGTAATCATTTGGACTAGCAACCAAGTATCAGTTTTAGATGCGTTTGAATCTCCATATAAAATTAAGAGTGTGTTTGTGTGCAATAACGCAGATGTTCAAGAATCAATAAATCTCCTATTTTGGTGTTACAATTTTTATAGCTACTTCATTGTAGCGTTGTCGTGTTGTAACAAGTACATAGTGGGAACAAATGCTACAAGATCTATCTTGCAACATTTTAGATACATAAGTATATTTCTTATAATGTACATATGCATATCTAAGAATAAAAATAAGCTTTCTATATCATCCTAATATTTATCTCAAGGGTAACATATTTTCACTTTACCGTTAGAAAGCAGTATGTGAAAAATATCAATAGCTCCGCTTCTTTAACTTGAGGCAAAAAACATTGGTTCTTTCTTTTTACTATCTCATTATCATCTCACACCCTAGTTAGATCCTATATCTAGGGTAACTTTATATATATATATATATATATATATATATATATATATATATATATATATATTGTGGTGTGTGTGGCCACTAGGTGTCCGACCACCTAGTGTGGGAAGACACCCTAGGTTCTTGGCATGTAGGGATTTCCTCTAATATAAGGATGTGCACTCTCATAGAAGAGGCACGCTCATTGGGTCTCAATCTTGCTCTACATTTGGATACACCACATTGGTGGAGGAGACGGGCATGCCCTAGGCAGTTAGGGGCGTTTCTTGCTTTTCTTGCTAATTCCCTGAGCCCGCTCATGACGTTCTTGCTTGATACCGGAGAGAGAGCTTGATACCGGAGAGAGAGAGAGAGAGAGAGAGAGAGAGAGAGAGAGAGAGAGAGAAGAGAGAGAGAAGATCACAAGGCAAAGGCCATTGTGCTTCCAGAGTTTTTCCCGCAGCGAGACGAACAAGAGGTGGTCTCACCCTCGAAGGAGAGGGCCTTGGCGGTAGCTGGGGCCACGTTGGCGCATCGGCTGCTGCACTGACGGTGCAAGTGACACATTCGGCCACTAGTGCAGTGCAGATATATGTAGCCTACACTTGAACGAGCCCTCAGCTAGCCAAGCAAAAATACTTGCACATCGCTGCTAGGCCTTCTGCTTTTCCTTGGAGAAACGAGTCCCAGTCCTAGAGGCGACGAGGAAGCTTGTGGAGGTCGCTGCTAAAAACAACCAAGAAATGAGAGCTACTCCTTGTGAAGAAGGAGCCATGGCGATGGCACATTCAACAGCTGATCAGTCCCATGCTTGCATCGTCAATCACAAGAAGCTTACGGCTTGTTTTTTGTGGGCTCTTCTTTCGATAGCTGAAGTCCGGCAAGAAACACTTCTCGAGCAGTTCATGTGCATGCATAGATGATCGGCAAGATATAGTGTGCAGATAGCCCGCAGATGTATACTCCTCTCTCATCGTTCAAAATCCCCGCTTTCTTGTTCCGCTCTGAAATGGCTCACTGCTAATTTTTTCTCAAGCTCATGCTGCTCTGCGATAGTGGATACCTCACCCTTTTCTTCGCTAGTTATTTTCTTGCAACATGTTTGAGTCCTGGAACCAGCCTCAACTCGAGCCATGCTTCTGATTCCGACTTTGGCTCCACTCATACTCTGCCCATACTGAATGCTCTTGCTCTACCAGCTAGCTAACCTGGGTGTGTTCGACAAAAGAACCTTTCCTTGCCCTGCTCCAGCTTTCTCTACACCAATCACCAAGCTGTCTATGTGATTGTTACTCATGTGCAGGCACTCAATCTTGTTGTAGTCAAGTTATGCTCTTGGTGTGCCGAGATTATCCCCAAGTAGTTTATTCAGGTTAGTGCAACCCAGTTGCAGAGGTACCTGATACTTTTGCTTTCACAGTTGCAATGCAGATTGCCGCCTTGAATCTTAATCTTTCTTTATGTTCTAGTAGTAGTTCTTGTTGAATAAACATCATGATCACACCAAGCCCCTTTTGGATGGGATGTACTTCAAAAAATAAAAATAAAAGTCGCGCTCATGTCCTTATAGTGGAGCTCTCAGTTAGTCATTCCTCGAGTAGCCACTTCCACTGGGATAGCGACCTAGTGTAATGCCTACCATGAGATGTTTTCTTTGTCGAGTCAAGTCCTCTCAGAACCTAACCCCTAACAAGTTGTAAGCTCACCCCCCCCGGATGAGGCGTCGGAGTTGATGCAGTCCCTTCAGTCATGTCGAGTCCCTTCTCAGTTCAATCTTGTAAAAAGATGTCAATCTTTTTCTCCCTAAGGGGGGAGGTGTGGTGTGTGTGGCCACTAGGTGTCCGACCACCTAGTGTGGGAAGACACCCTAGGTTCTTGGCATGTAGGGAGTTCCTCTAATATAAGGATGTGCACTCTCATAGAAGAGGCACGCTCATTGGGTCTCAATCTTGCTCTACATTTGGGTACACCACAATATATATATATATATTCTATGTATTTTTTATATTTTTCTTATATTTATCTTTAATAGCTACTAGGAAAGAAACAAATCCTAGCTTTTATGATTTTCAAAGATACACCTATTTTAATGCATTATTTCAAGGATGATTACAAAACTTTGTCAAGGAGCAAAGTCATGTTTTCATATTGCATGGGGTGTCCATTGGAATCAAATGAAAGTCTAAGCTAAGGGGACCATAAGAAGACTTTTGCTGTCAGAAATCTATCCTATTTTGATGACGTTTTTACACAAGGTTCCAATATGAATTGGAAAAGTATATAAAATGGGGTCATAGCTTATAAGCTTGCCCCTATTTTTACTTTTTATTTGGAGCCACTGTTGAGGAGATATGATCAAAATGGTAGACCTCAGTCTGCCCACATCATGCACAGACAACCTATTTCAAACTTTGCCAATTTCTGTTCACAATGGCTCTTCTTTTTCTTGTGTAACCCTTGGGGGCTCCCTTCACCTATAAAAGGGGACCTGTTCTTCCTTGAAATTCCTTCATGAGAAAGTGAGAGGATTGATGCCTAATTGTAATTAGCCATAAACATAAGCCTAAGCCTACACTTGCTCCTAGAGGAAGACTAGCCAATCTTGTAAGCTATCCTTGGAAGATCAACTCTAATCAAAGAAGGTCTTGAACCTGGTGCATCGATCAAGGCTTGAAGTCTTCCCTCTTTCTTCTCTCTCCATCAAAATGGTGAATAACTCTCAAAGAGTTTGTCAAGTAAGATGTGTTTTACTTTGATATTTTGTTGGTTTCTTGTTTTTTTTTTTTCATCTCTAATCCAACATATATCTTTAATTTCATCTCCCTCCCTAACCAAACCTATCTCTCTCACTCTTAAAAAGTCATTCTCTCTATAAATCCTAGGTTCTCCTTGCTACAAGAACATCTTTCCCCGCAATATTCTTATTGCCTACGGACAAGAATAAGGCTTCGGAGGAAAAATTCTCTTTTCTTCACTTCTCTTACATCTACATTTTGCACATACTAAAAATATCCTAGATGAATAATCCACACGATGTGAATTTCTATCGCTTTCACTTTGTGAGATTTATTACAATTAACGTATGGATTATCCAAAATATACACTTTCAACAACATATAGTATTTCTCTTTTGTTTAAGAAGGCTCAATGAATATTTCTTTCACCAGATCCCATCATACTATCCTTTATAGATTATAACTTTTCTTTTGACATAATGTATATATCTTGCTATGAATCAAGAGGATTTGTACACACAATTAATCTCCATCACTAGACAAAACATATATATTATGATAAGCACAAAATTATAATTCCAAAGAACAATTTGTAGCCTATTTGGTCAGCAAAGATTGAACGCCATTAACTCATGTATTAACTCTTTCATATTACCCATGACACGATACGACCATATCCTTGATGTTTTTATTTTTGTGTTGTTTTGATATGCTCTTTTGTGTTCTTTCTTTGTGTGTGTGAGTGCAAAAGAGAAAGAGTGGGGATTGTTTGATTGCACTTCCTTCTAAACCCTAGACTTCATGGCATCCATTGTATAACTCCTTCATATAGTTTTTTTTTGAATTCTCTCACAAACTCTCACAGCCAAAATCCCGCGGTGCTTTCCTGGCAAGACCGCAAACTTCTCGACATATTTTTGGTGAACTCGACGTTTGTGGATAACCATAGGTAATCATGTGAAGAAACATGATATGCATTTTGACCCACCAACAATGCAAATGTTTCAAGCATTTGCAATGTTTATGCAACAACAACATGCCACTGAAAGAAGGAAGATTTTAACAACCAAAGCTATACAAGCGATCTTCAACAAAATGGATCCGTTCAATGGCAAATATGTAACCAAGTACTTGTGCAAGTATGTGAAGAAGATGGAGCTGCATCGTGTGTCAGAAGGTGTGATGATTCAAAGCTTTGAGCTAGTTGTTGGTCCAAAAATTAGGGAACGTGTTAGAGAAATTAAAGATGGGTATGCGAGAAACTGGGAAGAACTCAAAGTAGCTTTAAAGAAGGAATATTTCATAGAGGACTCTGAGAGAAGGATCAAAAGGACATTCTTAGAATGGGTAGTTAAGCCAAAGCAAGGACTATCAATAACAGAGCTACTAAAGAAATTTGAGCGGCGCTATACACAACTCACTAGGACAGAAAAGGCCACACTAGATGCGGAGAAGATAGATCTTTTCTTACAAGCTGAAGGTAAAGAGTTTCAAGAAAATTTGGAGCGTCTTCTTGAAGATAAAGATGCTGAGAAAGGACTAAAGACTGACTGGAATGAGGTTGAAGGTGCTGTCTCCCTGATTTCCAAACGACAAAGAAGAAGGGACAAGATGGTATTAAACACTACAAGTTCTTCCACCTCAACTTTTGACAAATTGGTAAAGCCTACTTTTATAGCTCCTAAGTTTAATGAGTCCATGTTAGACGAGCTTGTGAAGGGAATGCGTGACTTGAAGGTGAAGCTTGCAAAGCTTGAAGAAAAAGGCCAACCATTAGGGGCAATTCCTAGGCAAAGACAACAACTCAAAGAAGGGTATGTTAATAGATGTATTTGGTGTGATAGTACAGACCACGTAAGAAGGGATTGTGATAGTTTACGTGATGCTTTGACAAAAGATGTTGTCTTTTTTAAGGATGGTAAAATCCACTTAAGAGAAACAGGTCTACCGTTGAGAACTAACTTTGGAAAGGGGGGAATGCAAACCTTAGTTGAAGATATGTCAACTAACCATGCCACCTCTTCAGTTGAGGCTGCTACTTATGGAGCAAAGATCGAGCACTCCAAGGATTTCATGAGTAATGATGATGGTAAGTTGTGGCCCAATTTTGTGGAACTTTGTAGGAAAGGAAAGCTTACAAAGGAGATCCTACATGAGGCAAGGGAATGCATACGCCTAGAAATAGGATGGAATGATCCAGTAGACTCGTTGTCAGTACATGACTACATTACAAAATGCCAACAAAATGAGGCTATTGTAGAAGAGAAGCGTAGATGTGAGAATGCTGTGATGAAGGACCATTAAAAAGAGATTCTGGAAGTGGGGAAAGAAGCGACTCAATGTCTTCCCAAACACCCCCGACACAAGGAGCATCTCCACCTAAAGTACTCATGGAGGAGTCTACAACAGGAAAGAAGAAAGAACCAACAAAAGGTAAGCGAAAAGGTCCAACTTATAAAATACAATCTGATATTGAGGCTGCTACAGATTTGAAGAAAATCTTGAAGGATAGGATTTTGAATAGCAAGATTGAGTTTACTCTGGGAGAAGTCCTTGGCATTGCAAAGCGTGAATTCCATGAGGAGATAATCGACATAATCAAGAGAAAGAGGCAAACTATTGCTGAGGTTGCTCATCCACAGGTTGAAAGTGAAACCTTGAAGACACAAGGGATGCAGTTGCAATAACAAGGATGATGGAGGTGTGGTAGGATGCCACCAATCTAGTGGGAGAGTGAAATAAGTGCATTTCTCAAATGATGATGAAGAAGTTGAAGCTATTCCTAGGACCTACTATTCACAAAGTCACTGGGCAAGGGCTACTACAGAAACTTTGGGCAAGGTAGGTGATCTTGAAGAGCCATTTGTTGCCTTGATTGACCATGGTTCAAAAATAAACATAATGTCAAAGAGTCTCTACAACAAGTGAAAATGACCGATGGACATAGATCATGGTTGGATGGTGAAAGTGACAAACAATTCATCTCGTGAATTATATGCAACATGTCTAGGTGTGAAGGTGACAATAGGTGATGTAAAAATTGACCAAAACTTCTTTGTACAGGAAACATCTTCATACCATCTCATCCTTGGACAACCCTACATTATATGCAACATGTCCAGGTGTGAAGGTGACAATAGGTGATGTAAAAATTGACCAAAACTTTTTTGTAGATGATACATCTTCATACCATCTCATCCTTGGACAACCCTACATTGTGGGAGTTTGAATGGAAACAAATGTAATGGACGGTGGTTCAACATATGCTAGGATACAAAGCAAAGATGGTAAACGTGCTGTTCAATTCCTCACAGTTTGTGTAAACTATGAAAGGAATCGTGACAACCTTAGAGATCATCCTCTACCAAAGGTGAGCAAAGAGTTTCATGACTATAGGGAAATGATGGGTTTTGGCCAAGTACCATTGTAAAAGCGAGATTGCAGTGGTATAGAAAGAAAAAGGGTCTCACCTGATCTAAAAATATGTGAAACTTTCTCAAAGGGCTCCTTGTTAGCAAGGAATGGATCAATATGTTCTACAAAAATGAAGATTTGAAGAGATATGAGAGGCAATATATACATAATGTACAAATAAGCATGAAAGAGAGTGGGTTGCTAGCCTACTACTGAAAATGTTTTGGGTTTGTGAGACCAAGTTTCTTTTGTAGATACTATGGGTGAGCTTGATGCTATAATGGAGTCTATTTTGCAGCTTGAAAATGAAGTTGTGGAAGTATGCCCTATGGAAATGTATCAAGTTATAGAAGCCTTTAAAGAAAACCAATGTTTCAAGCAAATAGATGACCTAGAAGTCCATGTTTAATGTCAGGCCAAGGGCAGGGCCAAGGGCCAGGACGGACATGCGGTCAAGGGGCGCTATATTTAGGGGCTAGGAGTCTATATATGGCACGGTTGGGTGGAGAGTCGCATGGTCCAGTCCCCTGCGGTCTTACATTGATATCAGAGCTCAGGAGGCATGGAGAAAGAGAAGGGACGTGGAGTCTCAAGGAGTGCATGCGCTTGGTTTCTCTCTCTCTCTCTCTCTCTCTCTCTCTCTCTCTCTCTCTCTCTCTCTCTCTCTCTCTCTCTCTCTCTCGTTCGTGCATATTGCCATGGCTGAGCATGGCTCTTGCCTTGCGGAAGGAGGAAGGAGATGGGCGCCATGCATGAAGCATGCAAGAGGTAATTGCATGAATCTCAGGCGTGGGAAGCAGTCCCTGCAGAGCCAAGGAAGATGAAGATTGGGGAATCGAGGACCACATGTGCAGCATCTCTTAACCGGGAAAGCGGGGTCTGTCGACCACCTCAAAAACCTGCAAGTTCGATTTCGTTGGTTGCGTGCTGGGCAGGGGGTGAGTTTTCGACACTTGGGCACCATCGTTGGAGCACCATAGCAAGAGCATCGTCATCATCCTCGCCTGCGGCGGTAGCATCGGATTGCAAAACTTCTGTTTTTTTCATCTAGGTGTCCCAAAGCTTGGGCGCCCTAAAGATTTTAGGGCTCAAGGGTGGGTACACACCGGTTGAGCATGGCGATTTAAGAGACGAGCTTACACTCGTTGGATGGGAAGGCCTCGGTATCATGAAGGTACCAAGCCAAGGTGCTCGCCTTTGGCTTTCCGAGGCATGTCACTACCATAACAGAAAACTTCAGATCCGCAACACATCTGAAATCAAGGGAATGCAAAGGCCTGAAAGGTCGCCGAAGGCCGTTTGCAAGGGCATCGACAAGGCACTGGCCATGGTTGCATGACATAGTCCAAAATCGAATTCCCAAAAGGTACGTAGAGTTCCTTTAGCATTTTTGTTTGTCACAAAGTTGTAGAAATTTCAATGCTTGCACAAGTTTACATACCGAAAGCAAGAAGCTCGCAAGGCGAGTTGACGTCAGTATCTAATCATGCAAAGTGCAAGAAGCCGGCAAGGCGGGTCGGCATTCGTCATCAGTAATACGGTATGTAGTAGCTTTTGAATCTGTTTGGCAATTTTTTTTGGAATATACTGTATAGTTATGGCATGCAACAAATGCGCATACACTTTCGGCACACAAAGCACAATCACGGCTTGTGATAATTACCGTAAGCAATAAAAATTTGATGCGTAAATTGTTGGCAAGGGTCCAATGATTGGTTTCAAGATTAGAATCAAGCATGGCTTGAGTACCGACCTCCTTGCTCCAGAGCACGGCTCCTCAACGGTTCTATTTTGCTGCCAAAGCATAGCACATTGGCACTGTTTTAGTATCTCAAGGAGATCGACATGGCCTACTGTTAGATTTGACAAAAGGTGCAAACATGTTCAACATGGCCAGCGCTTTGAAGTTCAGGCAGATTGACAGGAGTCTTTCTTTCTCCATCTTTGAGTTTGCGGTTCCAAATTTGCTAGGGCATGGCTCTTCGGCAAATTATTTCCGCACGTCAGTAGATGGAGACAATCCAAAATGGTGAAGCATGGAGTTTATACTTATGCATCATCGCACACATCATGTACCTTGTCACGGGTAATGGCACTAACACCTAGCAGAAGCATCTGTTGGCTATGCGAACAAAAGTAATTATGTGAAGCATGGCTTCAATTTGGGCATCTGCCATTGAAGATTCCCACTTTTGGCATATGCTATGAGCATACACAATTGGGAAGGAATAGGCAATGTGTTTGCAGGTTATTTCCTATTGCAGGTTATTTCATTATGTACCAGACAGGTGTATACGCTATACGAGGGCGTCTGCGCAGATATGGCTATGAGGCGTTTTGGAATGAGTTTTTCCTTCCAAATTTCATGACAACTGGTTGCAGCAACAACGACCAGGTTAGCCAAGTTTAAGTTTTTCTTTTTTTTTTTGTCCATGTTTACACTTTACTTGGCAATTACTGTCATTGTGCAAAGCAAAGTGCTTTGGAAATTTTATACGAAGCAAGGCTTCTCCCTTGTGCCGCGATACTGCCCATTGATTTGGAATCAAGGGCATTGGCACACAAGTTTGGGAAACTGGCAAAATAGGGAATATCAGCTCACAGAATCCCTACCAGTTTAAACTGTGCAAGGCACTTATGGTTTTGGTTCTCACGTTTGAGGCCATCACTCTCGGCAAGGGCTTACAATTCTGCATGCAAGGCATGCTAGCGAGGTGGATTCAATTCTACCACTTCATGCATTACGCTTCCGCTATCACACTCGCAACTTTGTCAAACTGATGGATTTTTTTACCATGATTGTTGGTTGCTATTAACACACAACAACACTAAAAGGAACCTAAATCTAGGACTTATTTCACGGGCAAAGTGTCAATGCTAAGTTGCCCTCATACAATCACGACCCCTCCAAGGTACGTGGGTCGGAATGAGTTTTGTGTTTTTCTGTTACCTCTCTTGATGAGAGAGTCATACCGGAAAACTGTGGAATGCTTATACGATAAGCTGCAAGTTAGGCATAAGATGCGTAAAAGCACACAGATTGGGCACACACTCTAGAAATTTAAGAAAAAATCCTCAGCCCAGCATGTTCTTCTTCTTCTCTCTCCTTCTCTTTAAGGGAAAAATGAAAAATCTTCTAAGAAGCTTTTGATACGTGTTTTGCTCGTGAGTCAGCCTGAGCCAAGGTGCTCTAACTCTCAGCTAGCATGTGGCTAATATGCTACTCAAATTAGTCTTCATCGGTTCGTCCATTGAACACTAATTTGCATAAGGGCTATGAGCCACACCGGCTAAGAGCCATTACCAGGCCAAGGGTAAGACCCAACTATTGACATTCTTTGGGGTGATTGTTTTCAAGATTGAACAGATCTACCCAGGGAAGTATACATCGACGTTAATGCACAAGCAAGCTGCATTGAGGATTCCCACTGTTTGATCTCTCTCAGCTAGACTTTCAAGGAAAGAATTCCGCAATCTACTACGCGGTAGCGGACAAACTCAACTTTTCAAGTTGATTTATTATGTACACGGTTACCTATGTTGGTTGCCGTTACCTGCTAGTTGAGTAGTTTCTACAAAGGGTCTTAAAGGGTCTTACCAAGGGGTTTGACTACGTAGATTTTAACCAAAGGGGTTGGATTGCGAAGGCAACACCCACGGTTCCCAGTGCAATGTTGTTTGTTTTTCAGGTAGGAGATGTGCTCCTCTTCGTTTGAATACTGGTAAGTGAACATTTCGTTCAAACCTCCTGGTACACATCTATTAATTTGGTGTTATTCCATTTTTTGTATACTTTGCTTGTTTTTTTTTCAAGACGTATAAGTACGCTTGAATGTTACAGAGCCATGCCAAGGGCATGTCGGCACAAAGTATTTTGGGCCAAGTGTCCAATCTACCTTTTTGCCTTATGCTGTTATGAACCTACTTGTAGGGCTCGATTTGGCACATGTTGTCACATGGGATACAACATGGTCTAGGAACTCAAGGAGTTTGGTTTAGCCAGTGTGGAGCATGATAATGAGGGTCCCTCTCACTCGTGTCGCAGAGTGTTCGTAGTTACCTCCACACACAAGTACAACTCGTACTTGATGGATGTGACTTTTCCTGGCATCCTTACTTGAGACATATTCCACATGTGGAGAATATGAGTCTCTGGGACTGACACTGGCGCCCAATTCGAAATGATGTGTCGCGACGAAGTCCCTAGGTGCTGGTCGCATCCGTTCATTAGACCAATTGACGCACACAGTATCAGGAACAATTTCAGTGGCAAAAAATTGTCGGGTACTAAGTACAGACTTGTTGTGATTACAAGTGCTGTGAAACCACCTTAACGGAGGGTCGTTTCTACATATAGCAAAGTATGCTACGTTCATGAGAATGTCTCATGGTTGGTTCCTAGGTGTGACCGGGTTGTCACATTCTATTATGGTCCAACTTTTGTTGCAAAGTATGCTACGTTCATGAGAAGGTCTCATGGTTGGTTCCTAGGTGTGACCAGGTTGTCACATTCTATTATGGTCCAACTTTGTTGCAAGATTTTCATGTAAGTATCGTGGAAAGTCTCGTCATGGAATTGCGGCTTGGATATGTTTGTGTTAAATGCATGCACACTAGGTGTTATGGGCCCTAGTGTTTAACACAAATTTATTTGGAGCGGCATGCAAATCCATGGACTTTATTCTTTCTGCACCCTTTTGCATTGCTAGTGCAATCTCTCTTGTAGATTTCGTATGAGTTTACACCCTGCCATACAAGGTGATGGCTGAGTATGGATGTTAGCGATTGGTTGCTGGAACCTCCAATCTACCTTCAACCTAGTTGGTTGTCTCCATTCCATATCGAGTATATGGCTGGATACTCAATGATTGAGTCATAGTTTGTCGTCAGTCGTGGAAGACTGTCTGTAAGTGGTTGGGGAAAGTACCTCACTCTTACTGCTGTTATTCATCCTACGTTGGATAGGCAGCTGACAAGTATTCTATTTAGTACTGAAGGATATGCTAAGCGCATACATTAGTAAACCGTGCTAAAGGATCTGCTAAGATCATACATTAGCACAATGCATTCTGAATAGGTGATTCTCTCCTTATTCTAGAATTTGCTTAGGTTAGGTTTTCAACTTTGAACACCTGTTGTGGTGGGGTTGGATACCGATAGTTTCATAAGTCAAGGACTTAGTAGGTGTGCTGACAGAGTATGTTGGCATGTAACCTTTGTTAGGGGTGAACATGTGGTTTTGTGTGTTCCAAAAGGTTCAGAAGTCTGACATGAGAACACTCCCTATTCTATCTTTCAGTAGCTATGAACTTTTCAAGATACTCACATGAGTTATCATGAGTTACCATTTAGATACGGGTGGTTGCAAAAGGACAACAATGTTGAAAATCAAGATGTTGCTCTTGGTTTCATTGAACCTCCTCACTGCACCAGGTATCGGTATATGGACAATTTGCCCGTGTAGAGGATGCCAATAAGGAAAACATCAGTGTTCTTACGAAGATACTACCACTTGTGTTTTCGAGGACAAAAACGCTTCTCCAAGGGGGAAGTAATGTCAGGCCAAGGGCAGGGCCAAGGGCCAGGACGGACATACGGTCAAGGGGCACTATATTTAGGGGCTAGGAGTCTATATATGGCACGGTTGGGTGGAGAGTTGCATGGTCCAGTCCCCTGCGGTCTTACATTTAAACTAAATATTAGAGTGTAGCAAAGAAGGTGAAACCATTAGCTTCACGCTTATCACCCAACAACAGGGAAAAGATTGAGCGAGTTGCTTTGCAACCAAGTTTGAGGAATCCTAAAAATATTGGGCACACCTTAAGGAGTCTTTTCAAGAGTTGCAGATTGGTTGCGAGGAGTTTCTAACACAGGAGGAGACAAAGTGCTCTTAAGAAATGCTTTCAAAGCATGGTAAGGCTTTTGCATTTGAGCCACATGAGATAGGATGTGTTGGTGCTTCTATTGTAGCTCTCATGGTAATTTTTACAATACCTCATGTGCTTTGGAATCTGCGGCCTATTCCGGTTCCAAAGGCACATTTGTCAAAGTTAGTAGAGCTATTGAATGAAAAGATCAAAAAGGGGATTTTGGAGCCTTCTTGTGTGGTTCACAATTCCAAATAAGAATGGTGCTCTACGCTTCATTAAAGAAATGCAACCAGTGAACAAGGTGACAATTAAAAATGTAGGTACAGGTCTGATTGTGGATGAGTTTGCAGAGGCGTTTGCAGGGAGGGCAATCTACTCAATGGGGGACTACTCAAGGTATGATCAATTTCAGCTTAAAAGCAGAGACTTAACAACCATGAGGACACCATTACGTTTGCTAAGAATGCGTACCTTGCCATAGTGAGCAACCAACTCTGTTGCATATATGACGAATGGGATGAAAAAGGTCTTACTTGACTTTATTCCTCAAATCACAATGCCTTTCATTGATGATTTACCTATCAAAGGATGTGAAGAAAGTGAGAAAGATAAAGCTTTGGATCTTAGGGGATGTTGCAAGTTTGTGGAAAATCACATAAATGATTGTGATAAAATTTTGTTTAGGTTGGAATAAGTGAATCTTACTGTGTCATGGAAAAATTCAATGCTTGGCGTCAATGAAGTACTCATTGTGGGACACATGTGCGGCCATATGGTAGGAAACCTTGTCCAACAAAGGTAGATGCCATCCAAAGAATGAAAGAAACATGCACTAGCATCACTGAGGTTAGAACATTTCTGGGAGCATGTGTCTTTTATGTTATTTGGATTCCACATTATGCGCATGTAGCTGATCCTCTTTATCAATTTCTTAGAAATAATCAAAAATTTAAATGGATAGAAGCAAGCACCAACTTTAAGAAAGGTAGACTCTGAGTGTCAAAGGCTAGTAATTGTGACAATAGACACCAATCCTATAGGAATTGGATGGGCAATAGGGAAAGATGACGAAGAAGGACACAAGTATGTGGTGAGATTTGGAGCAAAAGTACTAAGTTCTCACCAAAGAAACTATCCACAAATAAAGAGAGAGTTATGGGGTATGGTTACAGCCTTGAAAAATGGGAAAGAGTACCTAATTGATGTGTGGCTGTAGAAAGAGATTGTCTACCACTTATTGGGATGATTACAAGCTGCTTAACACCAGACATTGCTATGTTGCGGTGGATTGCCTACATTAAGTCCTTCAATTCGAAGTTTAAGCACATTGTAGGTAAAGACAATACAATGGTAGATATGCTATCAAGGGGAATGTATGAAGATGAGTCACAAATGATTGAAGAGGGAGATGATGTAGGCACAAAGTTCTATTCTATCTCTCAATCCACTTGAATTGTTCTTGAAAGAGCTTTATAAGGTGATTGGCTTCTATTGGAAGCTATTTGAGTACTTTAACAAAACACGATGATTGGTCTGAACAAGAATTCCGGAGGATACACACGAAACCATATGGGTACTTTTTGAGGGATGGTTACTTGTGGAAGCATCTTAAACAAAAGGTGTTACACCACAAAGGGTTATATGTAAAAAAGAGACTCAAGTAAAGCTCATGCAAGAGTTTCATGATAGTCTATGGGCTAGACACAGGGGTGTGTGGGCAATCTTCTCCAAGTTGAAAGAAAAATACTGGTGGAAGTGTATGTATAAAGATGTATTTCAATTTGTAGAGTTGTGTGTAACGTGTCAAATGTATTCAAATGTTCGACATCATGATGGATTGCACCCTACATATACACTAGCCATGCACTATAAATGGGTTGTGGATCATACAACACATAACTCAATAGCTGGCTATATGCCTGCGGAGCTGATGTATGGTCAAAAGACAATGATACCAATTGAAGATACAATTCCCACATGGAATGTACTACCTTGGCAAGAGGGCTCACCAGGGAGGGTCTCCTTGCATTGCGCATAAGATAACTAAAGAGAAGACCTAGAGACATTGAGGCTGCAAAAGAATGACTCAAAAATGCAAGGTTGAAAAACAAGGACTACTTAGATAAGAGACATCGGCTCAAGAGTAAAGCAATTGACAAAGGTGACTGGGTTTTAGTATAGGATAGTAGCCTTGATAACCAGCACATAGTTATGCATAAGTTCTCAAAACAGATGGTTTGGACCGTATGTTGTAAATAATATCCTAGATGAATAATCCACACAATGTGAATTTCTATCGCCTCCACTCTGTACGATCTATTACAGTTAACGTATGGATTAGCCAAAAAATGCACTTTCAACAACGTATAGTATTTCTTTTTGGCCCAAAAAGGCTCAATGAAATACTTCTTTCACCGGATCCCATCATACTACCCCTTGTAGATTATAACTTTTTATTTGACATAAGTGTAGTTATCTTGCTATGAACCAAAAGGATTTGTACACAAGATTAATCCCAATCACTAGACAAAACATATATATTACGGTAAGCACAAAATTACAATTTCAAAGAATAATTTGTAGCCTATTTGGTCGGCAAAGGTTGAACGCCATTAACTCATCTATTAATACTTTCATATTACCCATGATACGATACAACCATAGCCTTGATGTTTTCATTTTGTGTTGTTTTGATATGCTCTTTTGTGTTCTTTCTTTGTGTGTGCGAGTGCAAGAGAGAGAGAGAGAGAGAGTGAATATTCTTTGATTGCACTTCCTTCCAAACCCTAGACTTCATGGCATCTATGGTATAACTCCTTCATATAGTTTTTTTTGAATTCTCTCACAAAATCTCACAGCCAAAAGCCCGGTGCTTTCTTGGCAAGACCTCAAACTTCTCAACAACGTGAAACAATGTTGCGTTGTAGAATTGTGTAATTGTTTAATTTTCACCAACCATGTCTAACGGAGATGGAATCAACACTATTGTCAGTGAGAAGTGGGACAATAAGAATTGCAATGACGAGCAATTTGCAATGCATTTGAAAAGAGTACTCTCTAAGCACTACTTCACATCCAATGTGTATCAACTGTCTCATCGAGATCAAACTCTGTGCCATCTAAGGAAAATAATGTACATATCGTAGCATATAAGATGTATCACTGGGTAATCACATTCATATATCTCTTGCACCTTCTCTATTATGTGTTCACCCATAAACTAGATGCACACAATCAAAGCTCTCACTAACAAAAGTGCTAAACCACTCACAACAATGTGATGTGATGTCAAACAATGCATACTCATGTAGCAGCCATTGAGAGCAAGTGTTATCTCAATTATACATAAAAGCAAGAGAAACACTAGAGGTAAATGTGACATCACCGTCACTAGCATACAAAACTACCTCTTTAATCTATGTCAAGACTGTCTCTGTATCATGTATACATCTGAATTGATGTTTCATGCATCTACAACAAGAACTTCTAATGTGCTCTATGTGATCACAATGCCAAAATTTCAAGTGTTGATGTGAATGAGACCACTGTCTCACGTAAGTCATCGTGGTGGACTCAAAATTTTCACACATATCAACTGCCATAAGTGAAGCTATGGCTCTACATTATATACAAGGGCAATGTGTATAAACCAATGTTGAAGAGAAGTGCACCAAACCTAGAATGAAAGGAGCTCCTTGCAAGGAAAAGAAGAGCTTAGTAACACTTATAGTGCTCAAACGCATCAACACAAAAAATCTCTCGCAATAGTGTAACCACACTTTGCTCTGCAATCGTCACACACTGATGCAAGTCTCAAATGTCAAAAGTACATAGAACTTGTAACCAGTGAGACTACCTGTAAAGTGTATGCCATAGACTTACGATCAGAATATTTGTCGATAAAAAATAGTGCATACCATAAGTCTATCTGTAGCCACTGCAGACATATAAAAATCTCTCTTGCGAGAGTGGATACAAGAACACCAATCAATGTCCAATAACAATCACATGATTGTCAATGTGGGAGAAAAGTCAACCACAACAAGAGAGAATCACCATCTCAATCCAATGATCGTAAGTACATCAAAAGAGTGTATGGCAATCAAGCCAAAACTATGACGAAAAATATAGGAAAAAATCGTGCAGAGTCTCCCCTGCAATATGAGCAAAATCTCAATGCAAACTCTCAAACCGCAAACCGCATCCAAGATGCCAAAGTGGTTCCACAATGTGCATACAATGGCAATTCGCACTCAACATACAAAAATGGAGTGATCACACATAAACAAGTGCCAAAACCATATGAATAATCTATTCCTGCTTGTACCAACTTTGCACAATTCTGTAATTTTTTGCGTACTAATTGCCACTTAAGTCCTTAATAAGGATATCTTGTTGTTTGGCCATTTCAGAATATGGGTTCTTTTTGGCCATTTCAACACACGAGCGCTCACCTAACTAGACACCACATTTGTAATATATTTGTACTTTGTTATTTTTACGACTTAGTGTAGCTATACCATGTGTAAATCTAATTCCAAAGTAGCAAGTCAATTACATGAGTTGTAATTATTTCATGATCTTTGTAAAGGCCCATGTGATCCTGGCCACTGGCCATTTAGAAAGCGTTAGGTATAAAAGTTATTAATGCTAGTGTGAAAAGGAGGCTTATCTTTTAGAGAAAAAGGAGCTCTATGTACATACGCTCAAGCGACCAAATTTTTAATCAAATTTTCTCATGTTTGGGTAATCTAGTTTGCATTGTGCTCCTCTTCTCTTTCTCTTCCATTCATGTGTAAGAATTTCAAATTCTGTCATGGTTTGTGCTTTCGCTCTATGAGCCTCAACTTCAATTTTTTGAGTACTTAAATCATTGTTTTATGAGATTTTGACCAAGGAGAGTGTTATTAGACCTTAGGGCAATTTGTTTGGGTTGTTCTGTTGCAATTTTTGTGACCTGGTACAAGATGGATCATGATTTTGATACCTTGTCAGATTGCGACTATGTTCCCTTAGACCTAATATAGCTTCCCTTAAAGTTTTGTGACAATTCAAGTCCGTTTAGTCATTGAAATGGCATGATGATGTACACCAGTGAGAAAGGACCTGTATGTTCAGACGGGTCCATTAGATTAGGTTTTCCAGTTTTGCAACCTTGTTGCATGAATGGATTGTACAAGTGTTTGAGAGGCGAAGGCCATCTTGCATGACATGCATGTAGTTTTAGGTTAGAGGAATTTAATGACACATTCCCCATGTCAAACGGATTCTTGGATGGGAAAATGCGCAACAATTTCACCGAGAAAGTAAGCCCTGGTCAAACTTATCAATAAATCATTTTAATGATTTATTTTGTAAGAATTTGACACAGGTTTTGCCCTACCTAAGCCTTAAGAAGTTTATAACTAGCCAAACTCACTTATAAAGGGAGCAAGTTGGCTAGTGATCTCAACAAGTGAAGGAAGCACCCAAACAAGCAATAATACATACAACATTTTGCATTAGGGAGGCTAGCATTTTGCATCAGCCATGGCATTTTGCTCTACAATAGCAGAGCAACCCTAGCGCTTGTAGATTTCAGCAGAACAGCTAGCGCTTGCAGATTTCAGCAGAACAGATAGCACTTGCAGATTTCAGCCCCTTTTCCTTTGATTGTTGAGTTGATCCATTTTCTTGTTAGGTTCACTTCTTGAATGACTCCTCCATGCCCCATCTGAGTCACTTTCTCAAGTATTGACATTTAAAGTATGTTAGTGCCAGATAGCTATGCTACAAACGTCCATTGGTGACCCGCTAACATTGGCACTGTTCTCGGGGAATATTTTGGGCAAAGACGACCGTAACTTTGAAAAACTAGAAATTTGATGGGAGAGACCTGAAAGATGATCTAAAACCAAAAATTTGGTGCTCAAGAGCCTCAACAAACTCATGAAAAGCAAGCTAGAAATTTTTAACAGATTGTGTGGTGGAATACGAATCGCGATCCATGTACCCCATAGGTCATTTTTACAGGAAAGTTGTCAGTAGTGACACTCTGTATCAGTAGAACATTCCTCTAAGAAAGTTTGGTTGTAGAAAACTTTTCAAAATTCACGTCAAATTGATTGATAGGGAAAAATCCCTAGAAACAAGGATTTCAAGCACAAAATTGGGCATATCTTTAGATTCTGAGATCCAAATCGCAAAAGACCTAGTGAACTAGTTAGAGAAAATCGGTGTTTAACAAGTGAAAATTGCGAATTCATTTGTGATGGAACATGGATTGCGATCCATCTACTCCTAAGACAAAATTGGGCATAACAGAGACCCAATTGATAGATATTGACTTCATTTGACTAAAACTAAGAATTTGGGTATCAACACCCAAGTCAAGATTCCAAAAGTATCCAAGTACTCTGAGAAAGTGCAAAAATGACCTAATTTCCAATCTAGAGGTCCAAAACCAAAATATTTAATACCATAGCATCTAGTAATCATGCTAATCCTAATGGTACCAAGGAAACTCAATTTGGCTTCCAAACATGGTAACACAATCCATGTCTCCTTGGTGACAACTTAACCTGAATGTCTTTTAGACTATAGTGTATATAAGGACATATCCCTAAGTTCAATTTTGGAAAAAAATTGAGCAAATTTGGGTCAAAAGACATCAAAATAGAAGATAGACTCAAAACCGTAGATCAGACCTAGAATTTGTCATTTGACCAACCAAAAGAATTCATAAATTCAAAAATATTTGAGATATAGCTTGTAGATATAGAGTGTAACAAGCTCTCCAAAGATCAAGTCCGGATGTAGTGGAACATGGATCACGATCCATGTCTCCCAACCTCAAAAATTGGTCAAAATTGGTACAGAGCATATAGATGACCTTTCCTAGCTACTACTGTCAAAATTTGAAGTCCAAAATTTGACAAGGGTCATGGATCATGTTCCATTTACCTCTTCATAGTGAGGGTATCTGAGTTGATGAGCTTGTAGATATACTTTAAGTACATCTTACATCTCAATTTTGAGCTAAAAATACCCTCTAGAAACCAAGATACAAGCAAAAAGTTTTTGTCTCTTGGTCTTGAGACTGTTTTGAGTGCTATTTCAAGTGAAGTTCACCAAAATTTCTCTAACTTTTGCTACACAACTCCAAATTGAGTCAGGTAAAGCTAATATAAAATCTTGTGAGAGCAATAGGACAAATTAGCGTTTAGTTTGTATTTTAGAGCCCAAATTTGATAGGTTTCCTAATTTCAAACTTTTAGGGTACCTACAACCAATTTCCATAGACCAAAGGGTCACAAAGACCTAAATTTTGAGAGAGTGACCAAGGAAAAAAGGGATAAGTTACACTATGCCAAGGTGGGCTTGTCAAAAAGTATCTTGAGAGTATTGAGTGAGCTTAAACATTAAAAATCATCCACAATCAGGGTTTTCTACTCAGCACATAGATAGTCAAATTGCAAGAAATGTCGTAGCACCTTCGATAGTGGGGTTGAGAGGGAACATGGAGACATATCAAACATACAACACCACAACTCAAGGCATGGATCATGGATCTTTGTCAAGTGATTATAAAACCTCATTGTGAACCACACCATATTTATACACCTCAAGTAAAATGTGTGTGCCTGGAAATACAAGAGCGAAAATTGATGAAGACCTAGAGAAGAAGCATCCACTAAAACCCAACATGAGATTCATCAAAACAAACAAAGACATGAGAGTTTTAATGGATTATGCTCATGAAAGCTTGTATAGGCTCACAAATGGGGATCAACATAACTTCTACAAGTGTGCAGAACCCAATGTTGGAGAGTTGACAGACCATAAGAACCTCTATGCATTCATATCTATAGATCCCCAAGGAGTGCAAGTTTTGAGGGTAGGTAAGTATGAATGAGAGTTAGAGATTGTTGATCCAATTGACCTAGAAAGATATATATGCAAGGGTACTCCAATCTCTATGCCAAGTGTAAGTGCACCAATCATCTTTGAGACCAAACCACAAGGAATAGAGAAGTAATCTATGGGAAGAACCGGATTCAACAAGCCTCTTGAATATACTCATGTTTTAGAGACTAAAGCTATGGGGCCAATAGGACCACAATCTGGACATAGATTTCCAAAAATTATGCTAGAGAATATATCAGAAAGGATTCCATAATAATTTTCTCCAAGACAAGAAGAGAGAGCAAGAGACATGAGAGAGATCGAGAGATGACTTTGCAAGAGATCCAAAATTGATCACGTTAGTGGCTGAACCACCACAAATGAGACCAGATCAAGTGGCCAAATGTGTCAAGACATGGCACAATGGGTATTGGGATCTGTATGCACAAGTGTCACTATTTAAACAAGTATTAAGGGCTAAAAAAGTATCTAATTTTCATACACAATATCAGAGATTTGGCTTAACTTGGGAAGGGATACCATTGACTTGGTTCCATCCATTTAAACATAGAGACTTTTTCAAACGTTGAAAATCTCATACAAGAATTTGCAATGACATTCTCCTAAAGGGGGGATCAAACACAACACAGTGTAATAGATCTATGCTTTCAAGTGAGAAATGTCCCACACAAGAGTAACTGTAGGAGAGGGCTCAAAAATGGAACTCTCAAAAAATATCTACACTTGAAAGAATGCACAATGTTTGAGCAAGTCATTACAAAAGCTTTATATCTAGTTGACAATTGTAAGGCCTATGGAGAGGTGACAAAAGATACAGAGAATGAAACTAGTAGTGCCTCTTCTAAAACGAGTGAATCCATAAGGAAGCGGAGCGTTCAAACTCCTACCATGCTAAACATTGATCAATTGGTCAAATAAGTGGTAAGGAGAAGGAACCAAGGCTATAGATATAATCCAAATGTATGGCAACAATGTTGGAAGATTCCAACAATAATGAAGATCAACTATGTAAGGAAGATGCCAAGGAGACCTCTCTCTTTGTAATGCAAACTCGTTGTAATATTTCTACTCAAACCCCGTATCCCACGATCATCTTATAATTTTGAAGATGTTAAGATTATAAGTCTTAGTTATAAATTCCTGCTATTATTGTGGCAAATTCAATTTTTGTACATAAAAACCTGGAGCCCGGGTATAAAAGGTAGCTTTGTATAGTTATGATCATTATTATGAATGAAAGGAGCAAATAAGGGTTTCTTATGTACTTTGTGTGCTTGTACTTTGAACTGTGAGCTTATCTCTTTGCATTGCACCACATGGTTGTCCCATTAGAATTCCAAGGGCACCACTCTGTTAGTCTCATCAAGCTCTATGCATGAATATTTACATTGCAATTTCTTTGCGAGATCCAAGGATTGACTTTCTCAATCTTCCAAGTGCCTTATCTTACCACCCGAGTGTTGTATTGAGATTTTGTTGATTATACGAGGTTAACAACACTAAGGAGAACCTAGTAGGCATGCCCGATATTTGAGTTTGTGACCTGACCTGCAAATAGTCTGCTAGAGAAAAATCATTTTTTTTTCTAGTGCTCAGATTGTAAGTTTGACAACCTAGATATGTTCTAAATAGTGTAAGGATGTTACCTATGAAGTTTGGAGCCGTTTGGAGTTGTTTTGCTAGTGGATTTACATGTGGATGTGTGACGGGATTAGAGGAAAAACCCAGGTTTTTTGTAGATAGAACACACATTAATCATCAAAGAAGAGTGTATTGTGTTTAGACAAGAGATTGAAAATCTCTTGGCGTGCCTCTATGCCCTAGTTGAGTTGCTACCCATGATTTACATTTTAGTCTTTGTTCCATCTCTTTCCAAGATGTGATAGGTGTTGACCATTGTTGTGTAGCTCTGCTCCCATGCTAAGAAAGATGCCAGAAAAATGTACATCAAGCTTATTTGAAGCGTACTTGATTAATGGTTAGTGATCAGGGCTTGTTAACATGCCAAGTTTAATGATTAATGTATGCCATATACGGCTTAAAAGGGCCAACAAATGCCTTAATGATGCCATGCTTGAAGTGAGCACAAATGGGAGATTATGATCTAGAAATGTAGTGCTTGAAGTGCTCTACCGGTCTATCTTTACGGCTCATCGATTGGAGCTACAGTGAAGAAGTTATGGTGGTTTGAAGTTTAAGTCGATTGTAGATCCGTACCGGATTGGAAAACTGTAGCTGAGGGGACATAAATGAAATGAATGCATGGGCTTGAAGTGCGCGTAGGTCTTTTCAGATTAGTGATTGGAGTTTTGGTTGCCAAGTTATTGGCTGTTAAATATTCACTGGGGGTCGGTTCCGTGCCAATCTAGTCGGCTCGGCCGGAGTGCCATCTGGGAGTTTTGAGCTTCATCCGGGTTCTGGAAAATGATAGAATAAGTGCTCGAGGAATATCTTGTTTATAATTGAATCTCTTGCAGTGCATCGATAGCTAATGCGCTAGTTGAATTGAATTCCATGGCCGACTAAAACATGATGTGCTTAACACAGCTTTGGAGGGAGGTTCATATTAATTTACAGTAATGCTAAAAGACTTTGGAGCTAAATGCCAAGCTTAACATTGCCTGGCCGATATGTATGCCAAATGTGGTGCCCTTCATAATGCCGCCCATAAGCCTTAACTTAAAGGCCGTCCACTAAGACCGGCCGCCCACCAACTTAAAGGCCACCCAACTAACTAAGTAAGGGCTTGAGTGTGGAAGGAAATAAGAGAAAAAGAAAAGCATGGCGTAAAATCCAGGGACGAGTGTTGTAGGCGAAGAGGAAGGAGCTTGCGCAACGCACGCTGGTGCTGGAACAATGATGCGCATGAAACGAAAAAGCATCAGCTCGCTAGCACGCATGATTTCGGCACTACTCCCGTCGAATTCCGTACTGATCATCGTACATGCTACCACGTCATAGATTCTCCCATGCCATGTCATCGATTCTCCCATGCCACATCATCGATGGCGCACTCGTTGCATAAAAACAAAAGAGGGATATTAATAGGGGAAGTGGTGAGTAGATGCAAAAAGGAAGGGGTAATAGGGTAATGAGGTGAAGCAGAAGGAGCAGGCACAAGGAAGCTCTCTCTCTCGCTCTCGTTTTCAGCTACTCTTCGATAAGCAAAGCAAGCAAAGGAGGAGCGGGCACAAGGAAGCTCTCTCTCTCGCTCTCGTTCTCGGCAAGCAAGCTCCATTTCTCTCGCTCTAGTTCTTGGCAAGGCAAAGAAGCGAGCTCAGAGGAGAAAGGGGCAAAGAGGAGAGTTCTCTCTCTCTCTCTCTCTCTCTCAAGTTTGAAAAGCAAAACAAAAGGAGACTTTCTCTCTCACTCTCGACCTTGGTGAAGCGAGGAAGGACGAGAAGAAGGTAACGGGTCCTCGACTAGTAGAACAAAGTGAGGGCTTTCATGTTGAAGGGCAAAGTGGATCTCTCTCTCGTGTTGGAGAAGCCGGCAAGGGAAGGCTTGAAGCAAGATATAGGCTATCTTGCTCTCGTTCTTGAGAAGCAAAACCAAGGATCTCTCTCTCAGCATAAGCAAAGGAATCGACCTAACTAAAGAAGCAAGAGGAAAGGACAAGGCAGCAGACCAAGCAAGGGTTAAGGGAATCGGAGCAAGTTGAGTAAAGGAGAAATTGAGGCTCGTGAATGGCAGATAAGGCAATGCAAAGCACACAAAGCAGGATAATTGATAACCACGGAAGCTTGATGATTGAGGCAGTGAGCAGAATTGAAGCTTGTAAAACCCGCGAGGTATTTGAAGCAGATAAAGCGGTAGAGGAAAATTTCCATCACCTCATCATTCCAAAGATTGATTATATAGCTTATTAAGCCCTGGTGTCATTAACGGCTTGGTTAATAATATAAATGAGAGCTTAAACTCCTAGTTAGCAGATGATCCAAGTGACGATGCTGTTAACAGCCCACCTTGGCTAAGGATAATTGGCTAAGGTTAAGTTGTACTCAAAACATTAATCAATTAATTGATGATTATGGTGATTGCCAGAGCTGTCAGTGTCTCTTGTTCTCTCTCTTTCACACCTCTCACAGCCAGAGGCCTGGCGCCTGCCCGGCTCACGTTTCGAACACATATCCCCCGACACCGTTGGGTCCCAAGACATTAGCACCGTTGTCAAGGAATGAGTACGTAAACTAGTGGACGTGTGTGACAGAGTTTCCTTAGGTAGGTTAGTAGATAGGAAATAATAGAAGAAGAGGAGATCGGGGTTTCCTTGGTCCTTGTTTTGTTATGGTGAGTATCTCATTTCAAGAGTGTTAGACAATTAATGTAAGTGTGTTTAATAGGGTTAGAGCTTGGTCCAAGGCTTCAGTGGCTATCAGAGTGGTGAAGTTTGCACTAGGCAAGAAAAATGCAAGAAAACAAGGTTGTTTAGAGTTCACGTAGAGAGTTGTTTGTTTGAGTATTTTGAGGTTGTTTTTAAGCTGGTTTCTTTTGTCATCGGAGTAGAGTAAGTAGATAAATTTTGACAAGTACTCTTATCATTCTAAATCTGTATATTATTGAAAAGATCTTTATTGTGTTTGGATTTCAAATTGGTGAAATTCCAAAAGAAGATAGGTCATCTTTTCAAATTTGTGACTTAGGGCATGGATTGCACGTACTAGAGTGTGTGAATGCACATCCACAATCAGATTTTACAAAAAGTTTGTCATCAGTCTCTGAAGGAGAAAATCACTTTTTTTTTGCAGAATTGAAATGGAGACAATATTATACATGTGATTTTACATTGGTGCCATTCTCAAGGAGCGAGTACGTAAACTAGTGGACGTGTGTGAAAGAGTTGCTTTAGGTAGGTTAGTAGATAGGATATATTAGAAGAAGAGGAGATCGGGGTTTCCTTGGTCCTTGTTTTGTTATGGTGAGTTTCTCATCGCAAGAGTGTTAGAAAATTAATGTAAGTGTGTTTAATAGGGTTAGAGCTTGGTGCAAGGCTTCACTCGCTATCAGAGTGGTGAAGTTTTGGACGAGAAAAACACAAGAAAACAAGTTTTTTAAGAGTTCACGTAGAGAGTTGTTTGTTTCAGTATTTTGAGGTTGTTTGTAAATTGGTTTCTTTTGTCGTAGAAGTAGAGTAAGTAGATAAATTTTGACAAGTAGTCTTATCATTCTAAATCTGTATATTATTGAAAAGATCTTTATTGTGTTTGGATTTCAAATTGGTGAAAGTCCAAAAGAAGATAGCTCATCTTTTCAAATTTGTGACTTAGGGCATGGATTGCACGTACTAGAGTGTGTGAATGCACATCCACAATCAAATTTTACAAATTTTTTGTCATGAGTCTCTGTAGCAGAAAATCATGATTTTTTTTCCAGAATTGAAATGGAGACAATATTATACATGTGATTTGACCTGTGTGTTTGACTTGCTTGACAAAACATATGTATGAAGATTAGTTGCACGTTGATCTTTAGAGTGTGAGAGAGATCAAGTCGGCTTAGTGTCAAGACGGCTAAATTCTTACTAAAAAACAAGGTTAAAAATAAGCTACATGCTAGTTTTTTAAACTAAAAGAGTGGTATAAAAGCAATAAATTTAGAAAAAGGCTAAAAAGAGCATTTCTAGGAGATTCTTGGAAAAAATCGTGATTTTTTTCCTTTTTTCACATCTTGAGATCAAAAGTTTCCAAGGTTTGGTTCATGCATTCACCTGTCCAAGAAAGCCACCCATCAAATCGAAAGTAAATTTTTGCATCAAGAATGAATGTAAAGTTGGCTTTTGGACTTGAGAAATTCTAAAATTGAGATTGAGGTCAAATCAATTGTCTAAGTGGGGTGAAAAATGGTAAGTATACTCTTGAAGAAGGATAGAATACAATTGGAGTTGACCACAATTGCACACAATAGCCAGAAACAAGAGTGCATAAAAAAATCATGATTTTTTTCAAATTTTTGACTAGGCTTTGTACCAAAAGTCTACCTTGAGGTAATAATCACACCTATCTAGTTCAAATTGCCTATGGGCATTTTTGTAGTAAGGATGGGAGAAAATCACGAATTTCACTTGACTTACTACTATCTCCAGCAATTTGGGCCAACACTTGAGCTCAATGCAAGGAACACATCCATAGAGTCAAATCTTGAAGTAAGTTGGTGTGCATGAGATTAGACCAATTTCTATTCAAGAAGTGGGCCAAAAGTGGGTTAAGTGACCACCTAAGACTATAAAAAAAGCCTAAACATTGGGATTGGTGTATGATTGAATTCTTGAGACTGTGTGGTATGCTTGTGAGAGAGATAGAGTGAAAATTAGCTCATAAGTTAACATGTAGGAGAAAATTGTGATTGTTTCTTCCAGAGAGCAAGGAGCACAAATTTTTGACAAATTTTGGTTCCACACACTGAAGTGAGTCCCATAGAGTAATATTAGGCCCTTGGATTAAGGAAATTGAGCATGAAGTCTTGTGTTCTACTAAAGTTGTGTACACACCATTTGCTAGCTTGACATAACTCCATCAGTGCTTTACTTTGTGTCGAGTCTTGTATTGGCAAGGAGATTGGTGCATGAGAGGATTTGGACCGTGGTAGAAGTTCCAGAGAAGTTGGAGTGGGGTAGAAGTTCCAAGGGATCCAAAGAATTCTAGGTAAGAGGTCAAGTTTCAAATTTCCATACTGTTCATGTTCTCGAGATCGGGAGTTTGGTATAGGTCAGGTGCCAAACTATCGAGAGATCAAGTAAGTAGTGGGTCTACTGAAGAGAGTGTCAATCAGGTTAACTTAGAACACTTATCAACTATTCATGAAGAGGTAGTTTTTGACACTTCTTTTGAACAAGCTTCTTTTGAACCAGCACAAATGAGACCATCTCAAGTGGCCAAATATGTCAAGACAAAGTACAATGGGTTTGGGGATTCGTATGCACAAGTGTCACTATCTAAACAAGTGTTAAGGGCTGAAAAACTATCTAATTTTCATACACTATATGAGGTATTTGGCTTAACTTTATAAGGGATAGGCCGACTTGGTTCCATCAATTTGAACACAAAGGTTTTTTCAAATGTTGAAAAGCTCTTATAAGGATTGGCATTCTCTACAAGGGGGGATCAAGCACAACACGGTGTCATAGATCTATGCTTTCAAGTGAAAGGACAATAAAAAGGTGAAGATAAGCATTGCTTTTATTCAAACAATACCTTAAGAAATGTCCCAAACGAGAGTTACCGTAGGAGGAAAGATTTTCAGTTCTCTTTATAGAGGGCATAAAAATGGATCTCTCAAAAAAGATATACATGCACAATGTTTGAGCAAGTCATTACAAAAGCTTTATATCTAGTTGACAATTGTAAGGCCTATGGAGAGGTGACAAAAGATACAAAGGGTGCAACTAGTAGTGCCTCTTCTACGATGAGTGAATCTATGAGGAAGTGGAGTGTTCAAACTCCTAGCATGCCGAACATTGATCAAATGGTCAAAGAAGTGGTAAGGAGAATGAAACAAGGCTATAGATAGAATCCAAATGTATGACAACAATGTTGGAAGATTCCAACAACAATGAAGATCAACTGTGTAAGGAAGATGCCAAGGAGACCTTTCTCTTTGTAATGCAAACGTGTAATATTTCTACTCAAAACCCGTATCCCATGATCGTGTCATAATTTTGAAGATGTCAAGATTATAAGCCTGAGTTGTAAATCCTGCTATTATTGTGGCAAATTCAATTTTTGTATGTAAAACCCAGAGCTAGGGTATAAAAGGAAGCTTTGTATTGTTTTGATCATTATTATGAATGAGGAGAAAATAAGTTTTTCTTCTGTACTTCGTGTGCTTAGACTTTGTATTGTGAGGTTATTTATTTGCACTGTACCACATGTTTGTCCCATTGGAATTCCAAGTGCACTACTATGTTAGTCTCATCGAGCTCTACGCGTGGATATCTACATTACAAGTGCTTCACGAGATCCAAGAATCAACTTTTTCAATCTTCCAGGTGCCTTACCTTACCACCCGAGTGTTGTATTGAGATTTTGTTGATTATATGAGGTTCCCAACACTGAGGAGAACCTAGTAGGCATGCCTAATATTTGAGTTGACGACCTGCAAATAATTTGGTAGAGAAAATCATATTTTTTTTCTAGTGCTCAGATTGTAAGTTTGACAACCTAAATATGTTCTAGATAGTGAAAGGATGTTACCTATGAAGTTTGGAGTCGTTTGGAGTTGTTTTGCTAGTGGATTTACATGTGGATGTGTGAAGGGATTATAAAACAATTCCAGGTTTTTTGTAGATAGAACACACATTGATCCATCAAAGCAGAGTGTATTGTGTTTAGACTCCATGCCCTAGTTGAGTCACTTCCCACGATTGAAATTTTAGTCTTGGTTCCGTCTCTTTTTCAAGATGTGATAGGTGTTGACCATTGGGTCTCAAGACATTGGTGCCATTCTCAAGGAGCGAGTACGTAAACTAGTGGACGTGTGTGAAAGAGTTGCTTTAGGTAGGTTAGTAGATAGGATATATTAGAAGAAGAGGAGATCGGGGTTTCCTTGGTCCCTGTTTTGTTATGGTGAGTTTCTCATCGCAAGAGTGTTAGACAATTAATGTAAGTGTGTTTAATAGGGTTAGAGCTTGGTGCAAGGCTTCACTCACTATCAGAGTGGTGAAGTTTTGTTGCACTAGACGAGAAAAACACAAGAAAACAAGTTTTTTAAGAGTTCACGTAGAGAGTTGTTTGTTTCAGTATTTTGAGGTTGTTTGTAAATTGGTTTCTTGTGTCGTAGAAGTAGAGTAAGTAGATAAATTTTGACAAGTAGTCTTATCATTCTAAATCTGTATATTATTGAAAAGATCTTTATTGTGTTTGGATTTCAAATTGGTGAAAGTCCAAAAGAAGATAGCTCATCTTTTCAAATTTGTGACTTAGGGCATGGATTGCACGTACTAGAGTGTGTGAATGCACATCCATAATCAAATTTTACAAATTTTTTGTCATGAGTCTCTGTAGGAGAAAATCACGATTTTTTTTCCAGAATTGAAATGGAGACAATATTATACATGTGATTTGACCTGTGTGTTTGACTTGCTTGACAAAACATATGTATGAATATTAGTTGCAAGTTGATCTATAGAGTGTGAGAGTTTTGTAGTAAGGGTGGGAGAAAATCATGAATTGCACTTGATTTACTACTATCTTAAGCAATTCGGGCCAACACTTGACCTCAGTGCAAGGAACACATCCAGAGTCAAATCTTGAATTAAGTTGGTGTGCAGGAGATTATACCAATTTCTATTTAAGAAGTGGGCCAAAAGTGACCACCTAAGACTATAAAAAAAGCCTAAACATTGGGATTGACGTATGATTGAATTCTTGGGAGTGTGTGGTATGCTTATGAGAGAGATAAAGTGAAAATTAGCTCATAAGTTAACATGCAAGAGAAAATTGGGATTGTTTCTTCTAGAGAGCAAGGAGCACAAATTTTTGAAAATTTTTGGTTCCACACACTGAAGTGAGTCCCATAGAGTAATAGTAGCCCCTTGGATTAAGCAAATTGATCATGAAGTCTTGTGTCCTACTAAAGTTGTGTTCACACCATTTGCTAGCTTGACATAATTCCATCAATGTTTAGTTTGTGGTGAGTCTTGTACTGGCAAGGAGATTGGTGCATGAGAGGAGTTGGAGTGGGGTAGAAGTTCTAAGGAATCCAAAGAACTCTAGGTAAGAGGTCGAGTTTCAAATTTCCATGTTGTTCATGTTCTCGAGATCAGGAGTTTGGTATAGGTCTGTGCCAAACTATCGAGAGTTCAAGTAAGTAGTGGGTCTACTGAAGAGAGTGTCAATCATGTTAACTTAGAACACTTATCGACTGTTTATGAAGAGGTAGTTTTTGACACTTCTTTTGAACAAGCTTTCACTATCCTTATGGCTGAGGGAGAATCAAAGATGAGTTATCATAGTGAGGGAAATGGGACTAGTACCTCAAGGAAACTAGAAATTCCACCGGCCATGCATCTGTACTACCATTACACTAATGGTATGTGGATGTGGACATTTATCATAAATCTATGTTAATAAAGACTTAGGAAACCCGGAGTTTTGGGAGCAAGTTGAGGCTGTTGACAATGGAGACTAGTACATTGACAAGAGAGGGGTTGCCTATATCTTAGGTCCAATAATCTTGATTTTGTAGATGCAATGGGAATGGTTGGGATCAAGGACAAAGTCAATGAAGGAATTGAGAGACCCCCTTTGTAGAATGATATGAGAGCTAGATTCATAGCCATGAAGGAGATTGAGAGAGTACTTGTGGATGATCCTAGAGTGGGATTATGGGGGGGTTATATAAGTTGATGACCAAGGAAGGGGAAAACTATTACATCAGGAAAGACGTGAGTGCGATAGAACTTACTGACATCAAGCAGATGTATATGTATGTCTACCAATTTGAAATGAGAAAACGACCTTTTTTGGTGGACATAAGTATAGATATGCATATATGATATACACGGAAAATATTTCCTATTGGGGAGAACCGTTTTCTGTCATTTATTTGAATCAAATGGCTCATAGAAAACTAATTGAGAAAGAAGCAAGTTTTATGGACATAGTCACAGAGATTTGTTGGAATTAGGGTTGCAAGAAAACACACACAGCTTGGAGAAGACAAAGGAAGTTCAAGACACACAATAGAGAGTATATTATGTAGTGTGCAATGGAAAGATAAGATATCCCAAGAGTGATGGTCATATATAAAATGCACGGGGGGGAAAAACCTCCTAGTGATGGAAAAATTTCTTGGACACTCGCGTGTCAAAGCAACCAACAACCCATGTGAGTCAAAAGCATGTAAATTTGACAGCAATGATCCCCCTTGAGATAAAACAAGCCAAGATGTAAAGTGCCACTTAAATAACAAAAAATCCTCTTGATAGCCTACCAATGCTTAGACCTTGGGCTATGCATAAATTTGATGACCTGTGAGACTGCAAATTGAATATCTGGCCTCATGTTGCATATATAAATAAGGCAGCCATTGGTAAAGAGTGACATTGGCAGGATCACCAACATCACCAACCTCATGAAGACTCAATTTCAAACCTAATTCCATTGGAGTGGAAATAGGTTTGCAATCCTCAAGTCCAAACTTACATAGCAATGTCTCTATGTAGTTTGTCTGACACAAGGCAATATCACCTTAAAATGTATACCCAAGTAATGATGCAACAACCGTAAATATTTTATCTTGAAAGTAGCATTCAAATCAGCCTTAAATTTAGCAATGTGACTCTCATTTGGTGTAGTGATCAACAAATCATCCACATAGAGAACCACAATGAGAAGTACATCACCCTCATGCTTTACATACAATGTGCTTTTTGTTGGACTGTTACAAAAGCCTCACTTGACCAAATGAGTGTTAGTCTTCTAATACCAAGCACAAGGAGATTGCTTCAACCCATACAAAGATTTCTTACATTTGCACACTTTATGTTCCTACCCTTTAATGACAAAACCACGAGGTTGCGTTACATAAACTTTCTCAAATATGTCACCATTCAAGAAAGTAGTGAGGCGGTCCGGGGCGGGCAACAAGAAGAGCAACCTTTAGACACCCTTCAAGGCTCCCGTGCTGCTCAATGGGGCTGGGGCACAACACAACACAAACCAAAACAACAAACCCACAGCCAAATCCCAACTACACAAGGGGCACCACCAAGTTTAAGAGCGAACTAGGACGCAAAAGAGGAGAATCGTTAGAGCAACCCACAAACAAGCAAGGAATTTACACTAACCCTAACACCAATGGAACACTCTCATACACTAAAACACGAGAGAGAGAGAGAGAGAGAGAGAGAGAGAGAGAGAGAGAGAGAGAGAGAGGAAGAGAGAGAGAGATGGTGCTCGGGCTGCTTTGAAGTGTATTGTTAATGATCAATCAAACATAAATATATATATGTAAGAAAGAGAGAGAAGGGTAATGGTGAAGAGGGTGGGAGAAGCCATGGAAATTGCAGGTTTGAGTGAGGGAAGGAGAGGGAGGGATGTGTAAGAGTGAGTAGGTGTGTGGAAGGGTGAGAGAAGACTAAGGGCTACTTGTGAGAAAAGTGGGCAGACTGGAGTCCACTCAAAAAATCATAGCTCACCGCTGGTAGCTCCAAAAATCATGAAAAAATTTGAGGTGATTATTCAGAGCGTGGGCTACATTTTCTTTTTTGACCACTGCTCCAAATTCAGAGTGGAGATAAGTGCCAAAATTCTCACCAAAAAGCCTGTTTTTATGCCTGCAAAAGTCTTTTAGTGGCCCCCTCCTTTGTTGAATTTGTACAATGCATCCAAGAGTGAGTCCCTCCTTTGTCATATTATAATACAAAGCATCCAAGTTGCCCTTGACCCATGCATGGAGGAGGATTATTGATGAATAAAGAAATATATACATGGTTGGACTAGTGTATGGACTATTCATGGACTTTAGCTCAATGAGCACATGGTGTTAGAATAATGAGTAAAAATAATAATAAAAATATGGAGGAGTTATGGATATGGAAAGATATTGGAATCATATGATATGGTCCCTCCTTGAATTATTTTGGGTGAAAGAGGAAAAGTTATGCAAGTAAATAATATAATAAACGTAACCAATGAGTAGAAATCAATTTTTTGTTTTCACGAGGGTGAGGGTGAAAATGTGGGAGTGATTTGTATAAAGGAAAAATATGAGGTTAGAGTATGTACATATTGGCAAAAAATATAATTATGGTGTAAGAGGATGAAAGAAGGTGTACATAGGTTTAATAAAACACACACCTAAGTAGAAATATTTAAATAAAATACCAAAATAATAATAAAAAATCCCTATATTTAGGCCATATATACAATGAAATATTTACACACAAAGAGGCCATAATATACTTTTATTTTTTTATTATTTTTATTTTTTTGGCTCAACTAGCCCAGTGACTAGCTAGCTGAGGGTTTTTAAGAAGATATGGGAAAAGCCCCCTAACTCACACACGCCTTTGTACAATGTACAGTGAAATGGTAGGAATAGCCATAGCGTTTGGGTGAATTTGGTAGGGTGGAGTAACTTACTATGGCAATTATGGAGAGCTGAAAAACGGCTATCAGTAGTAACAATGTCTGACTGATGTACATCCCAACCAAAATGAGCTGCCAATGCACATAGAAAATGCACATTGGTCATACAAAAAATGGGACAAAAGTCTCATTATAATCTATGCCTTTTTGCTGTGCATAACCCTTTGCAACAAGTCGAGTCTTATAACAATCAATCTCACCATCCGGCTTGCGTTTCAAGTTGTAAACCCACTTTGTACCAGTGGCCTTTTTGCTAGGAGGAAAATCACATAAAAGTCCATATGTCATTTTCTATAAGTGCATCATATTCTGATTGCATGGCAGCCATCCAATTTTTTGAATTTTGTGCTTTATCAAAAGACAGAGGTTCCTCAACATCACATAAGCTAGACACAGCCAAAGCATAACAATCTGCTGATGCATAAGATGCATAGAAAGAATCTGAATGAGTATGGATAGACAAAGGTGCAACCAATTCACTATCATGCAAATTATGCACCGACCATTTTGGCATACATCTAGCGTGCTCATCTCAACCCTTATGTCATCAAGTACATCTTTTACATCTGCATCAGTAATAGGCTGATCTGTAACATTTTTTGAAACCCCCATAGAGTGTACATTTTCCTTATTGGAATCTATATTTGAACTACCACCACTAAAAAGAGGCAACAAAGTGTCATAAATGTCTTGTGAGCTTACATTACCGTTTCTAGTACATGACAACAAGGGCTGAACAAAATCTTCCACAAACACAACATCCCGTGAAACAAAGATACGCTTTGTTTGTAGATGATACAACCTGTAACCTTTTCTTTTAACACTATAACCAACTTATCATCCAATTTTTTGTGCTCCGTTTGTGGCACCAAAGCATAAGCCAAACGACAAAAAATGCACATGCGCTCAATAGAAGGCTTTTTATCATGCCATGATTCATACGGATACATAGGTTGAAAGCGTTCATTGGACACCTCCTAAGTACATAAGTGGTACACATAATATGCTCAAGCCAAAGCAAATGTGGTAAATGGTGACTTTTGACCATACATATTGCCATTTCCATAAGAGACCTATTTTTCCTGTCAACAACACCATTTTGTTGAGGTTTATACGGAAGTGTACATTGGTGTTTTATCCCACGACTAGCCAAAAATGTATTAAATTCATGAGACATATACTCCTCTCCTCAATCGAAACGGACGGTGCCCATAGTACATTCTGAGACATTCTAGCCATAGCCAAAAATTGCTTGAAGCATAAAAACACTTTAAACTTTGCCTTAAGCGGAGACACCCATGCATGCCTGGAGTAATCATCATTAATGAAAGTCATGAAGTAAAGGTAATTGCCTAAGGACGGAGTTTGCATGGGCCCACAAAACATCACTATGCACAAGTTGCAATGTGCATGTGGATCTAACTGAACCATCCTTTGGAAAATTTGAATGTTGCATCTTACCCAAAATACAGCCTTCACAAACATGTTTGACAGGTGCTTCAAGAGGCGGCAAAGAAGCAACCATATTAGATTTTTGCAAAACTCAAAAAACACATTCACAATTTCTTGTCACTGGTAGACCATCATCTACACCGACACCAATGCACATACATGCTCAAGGAATGCACATACATGCTCAAGGACACCACACACTCACACTCACTGAGATAGGCTACTCACATGCATTTCACGACTCATTTCCAACCGCACACTGTTGCTGCACACAAAACCACTCTCTCACTTTCATTTCCCACACAAAAAAGTCTTGGATGCACACCTGCTCACACACACCAGAACCACACACAAAAGAGTAGAGAAGGGGGCAAGGGGGAAATGACACTCAAGAAACAGGCTATGGAAGCCCGATCATGCTCAAAAAACACCATATATAACTCAATTATAACCAATGAGACACTCACTTGGTCACCGGGTAAAGAAACACACACCTTGGGCTTTGCAGACACACATCTTTGCATAAGAAGCCCCCCAAAAAAAAACAATGTCACCTTGGCTCTATGTAGGCTCAACGGGCTCAAGAGACTAACAAAAAACCTATAAAAATGTACAAAAATTGACTCTTGTAGGGGGTCTCTATTCAACTTTGGCATGTGCACTCTCATTGGACCACTCGGGACTTCAACTTGGAAACTTTGGAAGGGTAGTCACTTGCTCTCTCAAGTGCTACATCCTTTGAGCTTGAGGGGGGTGCACTAGTGATATTGCTAGTGCCCCTAAGCACATTTCACTTTTTTAATTTCATTATGTGTGTGTGTGTGTGTGTGTGTGTTTCCACCTTTGGAAATGCCTCCTTTGCTCATCTTTGACCGATTATTTGACCACCTTTGGATTGCCTTCTAGTTCCTTGAGCTCCACCTTCTCCCCTTTTACCCTTTGGAACTACCCCTTTGCTGGGCTTTGAACGGCTCTTTGAACCATTTTTTGGGGCTCTCTTGCCTTCTCTTGCCTTGCTTAGGAATCACCTCTTGTGCCCTCCCCATTGCACTAGCAATCGCCCAATTGTAAGTATTCTTCACATCTCAACTGCATTTGATTTGTCATTTCACTTATTGATACTCTCAGTTTAACTTTTGTTATATATTTTGCAACGTTTATCCCTCTTCTTATGAGCAATGGCTCCATTCTTCACATCTCAACTACATTAGATTTTTCATTTTCACTTATTGATACTCTTAGTTTAACTCTTGTTATATATTTTGCAAATGTTTATCCCTCTTCTTATGAGCAATGGGAGCCCGTGGAGTGCATAATAGGCCTATTCCTTATCATTCATGCCCACATTGGTTCTCTACAGTATTCAGGGAGAACCAGCAAAAGCCTGGCTGATGAAGGAATATTTTTCTATGACCACTTCTACCAACTCTGCCCAGGGAATAAGAACGGCATGTTGGTGAAAGTGCCTCTACCAATCGACTGGAACACTGTGGACTGAACAGTTCCTGAGGAAACAATGGTGGAGGCAATGCAAAGTAAGCTCTACAAGGATATACAGAGGTCTCTACGTAGCTCTATTCCCACCAAACTGGTTAGAATTGCGAAGTTTTGTCCTGTTGCACTGTTCATAGAGTTGTTTCATAACTACAATATATATGTTATGAAAACTATGTTCATGTGCAAGTCATTTCAATAGTCATCCTGTGACAAAATTTTTGACAGAGGATGGTATGTAAAGGAAGAGATTGGCATACGGTGTGAGGTCGATCTTGACACTCTAGTTGTCAAGTACATGATTGCAAGCCAATCACTGTTAGTCTCCTTTTGGTATATGCGATCACAAATGCTCAGAAGTAAGTACATTCCTATGGACCAGGTTTCTACAGGTTTGGAAGATAATGATGTTGTGGATGTGGAAGTGTTTGATAAAGAGCATGGCCTAATGTTGGTGGTTACAATAAGGGAGCTATGCAGTCTTCTATAGTTGTGGCACAACATCATTGAAGAGTCAGTGGGGACAGGGACCTTTTAGATTTTTCCTTTTTCCTAGCTGGCCGTAAGCTGATGCGACGTAGGGAGAAAGATATTTTGTGCAAAGATTTGGATGGTTGGGTTGAAATAGTGTCAATGTAACAGAGATTCTTGTGAACCAAAGTGTATACGAGTGACTTTCAATACATGAAGTTTCTTTGAGCTCATTTGTCAATTGTGGTCTGTGAATATAAGTGTTCTTGAAATACATTTCTTTAGCCATTGCCACATCTCTCTCTCTCTCTCTCTCTCTCTCTCTCTCTCTCTCTCTCTCTCTCTCAATGTAAGGCAACACAAAGACATGATAGTGAGGCGGTCCGGGGCGGGCAACAAGAAGAGCGGCCTCTAAACACCCTTCGAGGCTCCCGTGCTGCTCAAATGGGGCTGTGGCAAGAACAATCAGAGACAACAACAACCCACAGCCAGAAACCAAACAAGAAAAGCGGAACCACCTAGTTGTAGATGCGAACTAGGATGCACGTGATATCTCCTTGTACTCAAACGCACAATGAGAGGGGAATGCAAGATAGCCACACACACCAAACACAAACATTCACCACGCCAGAGAGAGGTTAAGAGCACAAATCAACTTGAACAACTCAGCCTTAGCCTGAAAGACTAGATACACACAAAGCTCAATGAGAAATAGAGAGACAACACAAAACTTGACCTTGTTGCCAATACACAAATTGTCTTAGGGTCACGGGAGCCCTCTCACTGAGCACCCTCTTACAATTGACCTTGTAGGCAAACAATTCAACAAGCCCTCAAACCACCAAGCATGAAATGGCACAACAAACTTCAAGGATAATATACCTTCAACCACCTGATTAGCCAACTTATCAAGTCAATTTGGAGAGAAGAGTCGTAGTTGCAGCATACAATTGCACCCAAAACTATGAATCTTATTTATGGACAAGAGTAGGCTACAAGTGTGATTGCAGAGTATAGTATCACTCCACTCCTCTAGATGGCATAACTAACTTCAAGCTTCTCCATGCACCTATGTGTAGTGATGGAATAGAGCACTCACAATGCACACACTCTACACAACTAGGCTTGAAGGGTGGTGTGTTATGTGTTGAGAATGGTGTGGTGTAGTGTGATCATGGGATGATTTACAAGGGAGAGAAGGTCTCTATTTATAGGTTTTAGAAGCCCCGATTTGGATTAGGCCTAATCAAGTTTATTTGAAGGAATAAAAGATTATGCACATATATATATATATATATATATATATATATATATATATATATATATATATATATATATATATATATATATATAATGAGGGTGGGTCTTTTTTGTCCTTTGAGTCACATGGATGTAGGCTCAAGGGAAGAGAATTTTTGATGATGAAAGGAGAGAGGATTGAGTGAATAATTTGGGAGTGCCTACTCTAGTAGAGGGTGCATTTTACAATAAGGTTAGTGGTTAGTAGTTAGTAATTATCACTAAAAAATATTTACAAAATCATTCACCAAATGGTGAGATATATGATGAGAAAAGTTAGAGAAGGGATAAGCTTGTAAAGCAAGGTTGAAGCTTGGAGAAGTTGACATTCACCTCTTTAGAGCACCGGTAGAAGAAGCGGTCAGCATGGCGAAGTAACGCGTGTCGATGAAGCTACGTTATCTTCAAACCTTGGAAAATTCATGATAAAGCCTTCATTTGCAGAGGTTAACCTTGGATTTTTGCTGATTTTTTGTAGTTCTTTACAAAGCTGAAGAGAGTATGGTAATATGGACATATATGTAGAGAGAAAGGGGGACACATAGGGTGTAGAAATGGAGGATGAAGGCTATGGAGGTGTGAGAGATGTGGCAATGGTGAAGAGGGTGAATTAGGACATGGGAGTTGCAGGTTTGGGAGTGAGAAGGAGAGGGAGGAGTGTGTGTGAAAGAGGAAAATGATAAAGTGGAAGAGGGAGTGTGGCTGCATAGCATGGGCAAACTGGGGTTCACCAATAAAATCATAGCTCACAGCTCGTACCTTAAAAAAAATATGAAAAAATTTGAGGTTAAAGTTCAGCTCACGAGCTACAACTTTTGTTTGTATCACCTTTTCAAATTCGGGGAGCATGTGATCTTTAAAAATTCAGCAAAACCGATTGTTTTTTCCACTGCACAAGGTCCTTGTGAGGTCTTTCTTTGGATGATTCTTTTGAATACCTCCAAGAGTGAGCTCCCCATGGTGCATGCATGCATTCCACATATCCTTGACCTTATTTGGTAGGTCTATAATTGAAGATATTGTTGAGATCATGATATAAATGAATAGTACAACTAAGAAAATCAAATATTGAGGGGTCTAAATAGTATGTACGTGTCAAATATAAATAATATAGGTGGAAAAAATATAAAGGGGTCAAAATAAATCTCTCTCATTATAAGTCTACCATAAAAAGATGAATATTTTTGGTGGTCTAATTTATGAGAGTAATAAAGAATAGATGTAGGAAGGAAAAAATCACAATAGTGAAAAAAATATACACATAAATAGAACTAGTTTTTTTGGATTTTGGTTAGGATGGAGTTACACCAAAAATAAGAGAAGCTTGCATGAATTTTTTTTTATATGGAATAAAGAGTATGCAAAATGGTAAGAAAAAATATGGTAATGGTGAGTCAATGTACATAGCATAAAGAACACACCATAGGTAGAAATATTTAAATAAATACCAAAATAATTATGAAAAATCATTTTATTTAGGCCCTATATACAATGAAATATTTACACACAAATGGGCCATAATATACTTATATTTTTTATATAATTTTTAATTTTTTTTGGCTCAACTAACCCAGTGACTAGCTAATTAAGGGTTTTTAAGAAGATATGGGAAAAGTCCCATAACTCACACACACCTATATACAGTGAAATGGTAGGGATAGCCACAGTGTTTGGATGATTTTGGTGGGGTGGATTAACTCACTATGGAAATTACGGAGAGCCGAAAAACGGCTATCATTAGCCCTCCCCCAGGATGATCGTATATTCATGTACCATCATAGAGCATCTTTTCCAAAGAGAGTGCTTCAGAGTTCTTGACGAGGTCTTCATTGTTTGGCCCCTCAGAATTTTGGTTTGAGTTACACTCATGCTTCACGGAACAATACCTACATGAGATAGCTGCCTTTTGACAGATCTTTGGTAGATCCTTTGGTAGAAGGCGACTCAAATAAGGCTTCAAGCGATACCGTTTTACCTTCCTGGAGTGCTCTTTCCCATTCAAGTCCATAAGTTTATAGTAACTTGAATTGAAATCCTTCTTAACTATGTATGGCCCTTGCCATCTAGTGTCAAATTTGGCATCAAAACGATTATCGAGTCGATTGTCATACCTTAGCACAAGATCTCCTTCATTGATGCCTTTGTCCTTTAGTTTCTTGTCAAGCTTCTCCTTCGCCTGCGTAGCTTTCCTTTTGTAGCACTCGTATGCTGCTTCTCTTTTCCACTCAAGCTCAGCTAGCGTAAGAAGTCGATCCATCCATGCTTCTTGATCATCTTGTGCTGCTTTGACATGAAGTCGCATTGTTGGAATGTTGAGCTCAATTGGTTGTAAAGCCTCTTGACCATAGACCAAGTGAAATGGTGTGAACTCCGTGGCTTCCCTATATGTGGTTCGATACGCCCACAAGGCACCATCCAAGAAGTCATCCCACAACTTTGTCTTGTTTCTCACCATCTTTCTAATAGTGCCTGCAATGACACCATTAGCTTTTTCTACCAGACCATTGGATTGGGGATAAAAGGGTGTACTATGACATGTAGAATGTGAAGTTCTTCACAGACCTCTGTGAGCAAGCCCTTTCTAAACCCTGGACCATTATCAGAAACAATCTCCAAAGGTGTGCCAAATCTACAACAAATGTGAGTGTAGACAAATTTGCTCACTATCCTCTCATTTACCTTTGCGACACTTTGTGCTTCTACCCATCTCGTCATGTAGTCTATGGCCACCAAGATATACGATTTCCCATTTTTAGTCCTACGCAATGGACCCATAGCATCAATGCCCCATTTTTCAAACGGACCATTTGCAAGGACTAGCTGACGTGGACCATGTAACAGACGCTTGTTTCCATTAATCTGACAATTGTGGCAGCTTTTACACCAATGTGCAAGCTTGGCCAAACATATCCGGCAAGAAAAATATTTTTTGCAGTGAGTTCTTGTGCAAAATGACCACCACACGCTTCCTCATGCAGACCTTTTAGAATGGCTGGGATTTCCTCAATAGTTGGTACTCTTCTGCACACTTGATCCTTCCCTCTTTGATAAAGGGATCCTTCTAGAAAGAGATACGCGCTTGCCTTTTTCATGAGTCTCCTCTTCTGAGCCTTCGTGAAGTCTTGTGGAAACTCACCCTCCAAAATGTAGCTAATAATGGGAGTCAATGACTCCAATCCGTGGTATCTCGGTTGCTTGATAGTTGCTGCCACCATGATGACCTACACTTCTTTCTCAACACATGTAACTGCTTGTTGTGCAAGTAAATCGGCATCTCCATTCTGTTTCCTAGGAATATGATATAGTTGCACTTCTTCAAATTGATTAAACAATCTACGAATGACATGAACTTTTGTCCTTAGGCTTTCATTCTTGCATGCCCAAATGCCTAAAATTTGCTTCACAATGAGAAGTGCATCCCCTTTCACCATGAGACGTTGTATACCTTGGCCAATGCATAACTTTAAACCATGAAGTAGTGTGTCGTATTCTGCTTCATTGTTGCTAGTTGAACCTGGTAGATTGAACTTCTCTTTCATGACCACCTCTCAACTTGGGTTGAGCAATACTAGCCCTCCCCCTGCTTTTCCTGTGACTCGTCGAAAAGCTCCATCAAAGAACAAGGTAAAAGCATTAGGAATACTTTTAGGTGGTGGAAATGGTAGGGTCTTTACTTCAGGCACCTTAATCTCCTTCTCATGTACCCTATAAGTAAGGATCCCTGCCAATTGTGCACACACACTATCTTCTACCTTGAAAGAGTATTGGAACTCTTGCAATTCCATAATCCACTTTGAGATCCTGGTGCTAAGATTCATTTGAGATGACACCCAAGGAAATAAATTTTCTGCAGTGAGAATTACAAAAGGTTTTGGTAGCAAGTAGGATCTAAACTTTCTCACTGCAAACATGAGAGAAAGCATCATGAGTTCTGCCTTCGTGTAGCCTCTCTCTAAAGCATTCATGACCCTACTAGCAAAGTAGATGGGTCGCATCCTGGTACTGTGGGAATCTTGTTGTAATAAAACTGCACCAATCATTTCCTTTCCAACACTAGAGCTAACAAAGAATGTGTACTCCCAACAAGGAGGCATGAGTGTTGGTAGTTCTGACAGGATGACTTTAATGTTACAAAAGTACTCTTCAAGCTCATCAGACCATGCAAATTGTACTTGTTGTGTCAAATTTTGCAAAGGATGAAGCAACTCCGAAGCTAAGTGAATAAAGCGTGACATATACTTCACCTTTTGAATGAATGAGATGACCTCTTTGAGATTCTTGGGTGATGGGAGCTCAATAAGAGCCTTTGCCTTTGAAGGATCCACCTCAATGCCTTTATAGGAAACCTTGTGACCAAGCAAGATCACTTCATCCTCACCTATGTGACACTTGTCGGGGTTGAGTTGACCTCCCATGTCGTAGAGCTTCTTTAAACCTTCTTCTACCCTTTGTAGATGCAATGATTTTGAGCTATAAATGAAAAAATCATCAATAAAAACCCTAATGGATTTTCCAAAGAATGTTTGAAACACCATGTTCATGAAGCGTTGGAAAGTTGCAGGAGCATTTGTCAGACCAAATGGCATGACTCTAAAAGCATAACAACCCCAAGGAGTGATGAAGGTTGTTTTCAATTGATCTTCCAATGCGATACCTATTTGGAAGTAACCCGAGTAGCCATCACACACAGTGTCCTTCTCATGACCAGCTACCTCATTTAGTATCTCATCTTGAAATGGGAGGGGAAAGTGATCTCCTTTTGTTGCCTCATTGAGTGGACGGTAATCCACACACACCCTCCACTTGCCATTTTTCTTAGGAGTGACAACAACGGGAGAGACCCACTCTGAATTCTCCACTGGATAAATGAAACCTGCTGCTAGAAGCTTTCTTACCTGCTTGAGTAAATCCTGCTCCTTGATGACTCCTAGACTTCGTAGCTTCTGAGCCTTAGGTGTGGCCTCTGGCTTCAACTCAATTTTGTGTTGAATAGCATCTACTCCACACACATCGGTGTAGTCTTTAGCAAAAAGCCTAGGAAATTTCCTTAACACACCTTTGAGCTCCTCTCTTTCATCCTTTGTAAGTGTTGTAGATAACATACCTTCTAGCATTCTTTCATCTTCCACTTTTTGGTTTTCTTGGGAACCTACCTCTTCCAAACCTGGGCAAGAGGTCTCTTGGTTGTTTGGCTTAAACCTTACCCCTATGACTTCGATGGAAGACTCCTCTTCAGTAATGCTGCCGCTACTTTCTTCTTCTGAACTTCTATCGGTCCAGCCTTCCTCCGTCTCACTTTGAGATGATTCTTCATGGAGCTCCTCTTGGCGTTGCTCCTTCATGTCAAAGACAACCTTCTTGTGATTGTCATTCATGCAAATTAGCTTTCCACTTTCCCAATCCTACAAAGCTCGCATTTTCATTAGCCATGGTCTCCCAAGGATAAATGGGTAACCATTTCCCTTGGTCGACATAACATAAAAATCCACCGCCTTCTTAATGCCAAAGGCCTCTACAAAGACATTTTTACAAATGCCTACACACCTAGCCTTGCTATTGTTTGCCATCTTTTACTTTTATTTCAGGTGTCTCATGGATGTGCATGCCGAGTCTTTGTATGAGTCCTTCTGTCATGATGAAAATTTGTGCACCCCCATCCACTAGACCTTTCCTAACCAATCTTCCTTTGATGTAACAATCTAGCACAGGTGTGATATCCTCATTCATTTCAACATGTGAAATTTTTACAACAGGAACACTCTCTTTTATCTTTCTCCTAGTGCTAACTGCCTTCGTTAAATCCCACCTAACTTGTGGGCATAATGCAAGAAACTGAGGCCATGAGATATTAGGACCCTTACCTCTCATGTCTTCCAATAGGTTGTATGGAGCCATACCATGTCCAAGAGGGAAGTCTTGGAGATTGATACGATGTCGAGTCCTCTTAGCTTCCTTGGTCTCCTTTGCCTTCTTGCCTCGTCCATGGTCACTCTGTGATGTGAAACCTTCTTTCTCTTTACCTTTTCCTCGGCCATGCTTAATGCCATTTGCTTCCATGTCAACCTCATTTGAGTTTGTCACCTCTACCACATACACATTTGGATCTGGCAAAGGTGGAACTCCTTCTACCCCTTGTGGAGGTGGTCTTGGTCCATTTGGTCTTTGTAGAAGCCTTGGTTGTTGACCAGTTCCTTCACCTGCATTCATCACTGGGTAATTCAAGTTAGGTCTCCCTGGCTCCCCACGGGGCCAAGGACAATTATACATCCCATGTCCAGACTCTCCGCAATTCCAACATTGCAAGACTCTCCTAGGTCGTGGATCTCGCTCTTCAGACTTCTTTGCTTGTCCCTTTGGACCTACAGCTTGTGCAAGGTGAATTGACAGGCTGCTTGAAGATTCATTTAATTTCTCAATCAATTCCGCCGTTACCTTAGGAATCTCCTTAGATGTTGATGCTTGTGACTTACCTTTGGGTCTAAGACCTTCTATTGGAATATCCCTCCTTAAGCACTTGAGTTTCCTATATTTCTCAGCAGTCCTAGTTTCAGCTGCATCAAAGGTAGCAAGTGCACCCTCCTCAACTTTTATCTTAAGGTCAGGAAAGAGTCCGGCTATGAACCTCTCCTTCTTTAGGAACTATGCACCATCACCAGGGTTAGCAACATTTCTCACCCATACAGCCCAAAGACGTAGAAACTCTTGCTTGTACAAGTAGTAGTCATCTAAGTCTTTTAGCTTATGAGAAACAATGTCTTGCCATAGCTTTTGAGTGTTTTGGGGATCAAAGAAGTATCTCTTGAAATGATTCACAATTTCCGTGTAATTCCCTTTAACTTCCTCAGGCAAAGAGTCAAACCAAGTGCTAGCATCTTTCCTAAGGACCACCTCAAACATCTCTACACATTCTTGATCAGTTACTATCCTCTTGATACGACAAGACATCTTGAAATTTGCTAAAAATAATTCTGCATCCTCTCCAGGCTCTCCAAAGAAAAGAGGATATCCGGACATTTGGCGTTGGGCCTCCATTGAATCGGTTTCAAAGTGACAACACGTTTTTGTTTTTCTTTCTTAAAAAAATTTACAAAATAATGTTTTCTAAATTGCAATCTATTCTACAACAAAATAAAAATATTCACATCAAATGACCTATGATAATCAATAAGAGGCAGGATGACAGGGTTTGGTGATGCGAGAATTTCTCCCATACGCTGTTGAAAATGGATTTTTCTACTAATTGCAATGTTTATTCTAATGTGTGGAGTGAAATGAAAGGGGAAAACCTCTACTCTTGGGCCATTATCCATTGTCTATGCATGACCTAATGCTTAAAACAAAACAAAAATATAGACGTCCAAACTAAGGTCGTACCTAATGAGAGGCAAAATAAAGGGATTTACTTATGTGTTTATCTCTGCCAACTTAAGGGGACCTAAAATTCTACGAATTACACGTTGAAATTGCAACTTAGTACTAACAATTATGTGTACCTTTTGCCTTGCAATCGGAATGAAAGGATCATATAGATTCTCGTGATTCATGCAACCTACTTGACTATGCTAAAGGTTGAACCTACAAAAAAATACACAAGCCGTCCTCCGTGGGGGCACCAATTTGAGGTGGGACAAGAAGAGTGGCCTCTAAACACCCTTCGAGGCTCCCGTGCTGCTCAAATGGGGCTGTGGCAAGCACAATTAGAGACAACAACAACCCACATCCAGAAACCAAACAAGAAAAAGGGCACCACTTAGTTGTAGATGCGAACTAGGACGCACGTGATATCTCCTTGTACTCAAACACACAATGAGAGGGGAATGCAAGATAGCCACACACACCAAACACAAACATTCACCACGCCAGAGAGAGGTTAAGAGCACAAATCAACTTGAACAACTCCGCCTTAGTCTTAAAGACTAGATGCACACAAAGCTCGATGAGAAATAGAGAGACAACACAAAACTTGACCTTGTTGCCAATACACAAATTGTCTTAGGGTCACGGGAGCCCTCTCACCAAGCACTCTCTTACAATTGACCTTGTAGGCAAACAATTCAACAAACCCTCAAACCACCAAGCATGAAATGGCACAACAAACTTCAAGGACAATAAACCTTCAACCACTTGATTAGCCAACTTATCAAGTCAATTTGGAGAGAAGAGTCGTAGTTGCAGCATACAATTGCACCCAAAACTATGAATCTTATTTATGGACAAGAGTAGGCTACAAGTGTGATTGCAGAGTATAGTATCACTCCACTCCTCTAGATGGCATAACTAACTTCAAGCTTCTCCATGCACCTATGTGTAGTGATGGAATAGAGCACTCACAATGCACACACTCTACACAACTAGGCTTGAAGAGTGGTGTGTTATGTGTTGAGAATGGTGTGGTGTAGTGTGATCATGGGATGATTTACAAGGGAGAGAAGGGCTCTATTTATAGGTTGTAGAAGCCCCGATTTGGATTAGGCCTAATCAAGTTTATTTGAAGGAATAAAAGATTATGCACACACACACACACACACACACACACACACACACACACACACACACACACATATATATATATATATATATATATATATATATATATATATATATATATATATATATATATATATATATATATATATATATATATATATATATATATATATATATATATATATATATATATATATATATATATATATTTAATGAGGGTGGGTCTCTCTTGTCCTTTGAGTCACATGAATGTGGGCTCAAGGGAAGAGAATTTTTGAGGATGAAAGGAGAGAGGATTGAGTGAATAATTTGGGAGTGCCTACTCTAGTAGAGGGTGCATTTTACAATAAGGTTAGTGGTTAGTAGTTAGTAATTATCACTAAAAAATATTTACAAAATCATTCACCAAATGGTGAGATATATGATGAGAAAATTTAGAGAAGGGATAAGCTTGTAAAGCAAGGTTGAAGCTTGGAGAAGTTGACATTCACCTCTTTACAGCACCGGTAGAAGAAGCGGTCAGCATGGCGAAGTAACGCATGTCGATGAAGCTACGTTATCTTCAAACCTTGGAAAATTCATGATAAAGCCTTCATTTGCAGAGGTTAACCATGGATGTTTGCTGATTTTTTGTAGTTCTTTACAAAGCTGAAGAGAGTATGGTAATATGGACTTATATGTAGAGAGAAAGGGGGACACATAGGGTGTAGAAATGGAGGATGAAGACTATGAAGGTGTGAGAGATGTGGCAATGGTGAAGAGGGTGAATTAGGACATGGGAGTTGCAGGTTTGGGAGTGAGAAGGAGAGGGAGGAGTATGTGTGAAAGAGGAAAATGATAAAGTGGAAGAAGGAGTGTGGCTACATAGTATGGGCAAACTGCGGTCCACCAATAAAATCATAGCTTACAGCTCGTACCTCAAAAAAATATGAAAAAATTTGAGGTGAAATTTCAGTTCACAAGTTACAACTTTTGTTTGTATCACCTTTTCAAATTCGGGGAGCATGGGATCTTTAGAAATTCAGAAAAACCGACTGTTTTTTCCACTACACAAGGTCCTTGTGAGGTCTTTCTTTGGATGATTCTTTTGAATACCTCCAAGAGTGAGCTCCCCATGGTGCATGCATGCATTCCACATACCCTTGACCTTATTTGGTAGTTCTATAATTGAAGATATTGTTGAGATCATGATATAAATGAATAGTACAACTAAGAAAATCAAATATTGAGGGGTCTAAATAGTATGTACGTGTCAAATATAAATAATATAGGTGGAAAAAATATAAAGGGGTCAAAATAAATCTCTCATTATAGGTCTACCATAAAAAGATGAATATTTTTGGTGGTCTAATTTATGAGAGTAATAAAGAATAGATGTAGGAAGGAAAAAATCACAATAGTGAAAAAAATATACACATAAATAGAACTAGTTTTTTTGGATTTTTGTTAGGATGGAGTTACACCAAGAATAAGAGAAGCTTGCATGAAATTTTTTTTATATGGAATAAAGAGTATGCAAAATGGTAAGAAAAAATATGGTAATGGTGAGTCAATGTACATAGCATAAATAACACACCATAGGTAGAAATATTTAAATAAATACCAAAATAATTATGAAAAATCCTTTTATATAGGCCCTATATACAATGAAATATTTACACACAAATGGGCCATAATATACTTATATGTTTTATATATTTTTTATTTTTTTGGCTCAACTAGCCGAGTGACTAGCTAATTAAGGGTTTTTAAGAAGATATGGAAAAAGTCCCCTAACTCACACAAACCTATATATAGTGAAATGGTAGGGATAGCCACAGTGTTTGGATGATTTTGGTAGGGTGGGTTAACTCACTATGGAAATTACGGAGAGCCAAAAAACGGCTATCAATAGAAGAGTCATCTCAATTCATTAGAAAGTACAAACTCGTCCATCGTCCGTGAACAATGGACTCAGATACAATTTCTGTAAGTATGGAATGAAAATGTCTTCAATGTAAAAATCAAAGGTATGCCCTTCAAAAGAGGGTGGTGAGATAGTTGTTCCTGGTGGATTTAGGTCTCCCTTTTCAGGAGTATCATCAATCAGTAGTGTATTATTTACATCAAAGGGTACATCGATTTGGCTGAACGATTTGTACAAAAGATGTAAGTTGGGATTTTTAGGGTGGTAGTGGCCCTCGATGGTAACGCATCTTCTCTGATCATACAAAAAGGCAAAATCTTCCTGATCAGCACCGGATACAATGCAAACTATTCTAACTAGTGGCAACAAGTTTTGCCTTTGCACTGAAGACCATACGGCAACTCTGAAGCGCGGAAGAAGAAACTTAATAGATTCTTTTGTGTTAAGTATGGAGCCTGATTTACCCTTGTAATTTTTTGTGGTAAAAGCGCACATTTGTAAGGCCCCCATTATGAGGAGAAGCCATCGTGCGTGAAGAAAAATCACTCGCCGAAAACCAAAATTTTCATGGAAAAAAATCAGGGGCAACTTCAGGGGCCTCGGGGGCCGAAGCCCCCTGAGACTTTTTTTTCCCTCATCGGAACATTCCTTTTTGCCGAAATATTATGGCCGGACGGCGGTCGGAAAGTGGTCAGAAAATAACCGTCGGTTGGCCGGTGGCTGAATTCAAAAGCGGACTTGTCTTCTCAAGGGCGGCCACACATGGGCAGATTGGAGGGTCCGATTTGGACTTATCTACAAAAGGGCCGCTACACATGGCTGCCTCTCATGAGAGAGGGCAGCCCTTTTGGCCTATAAAAGGAGGCCATTTCTACACACATTTCATAGTGTGAAGTTGATGCAACAAGGTGAGTGTGAGGTGGTGAGAGTGAAGCAAGGCGGGAGCTCCATTAAGGGTATAATCCCTTTGTAAACTACTTCTTTTTTTGAAGTACTAAAGCCATTGAGTGACTGCTTTCCCGTGGACGTAGCCCACATTGGGTGAACCACGTATATCGTGTGTACTCTCTCTCTCTCTCTCTCTCTCTACTCTATAATCTTTTGTGTGTGAAATCTATCTCTCTCCATTAAGTAATCTACTCAAATATTTATTTAGCTACATCTTATTTCCCCCGGGGCAGTCACTTATCAAAAGCTTCCTATATCACGTGCGTTCAAGAGGTTATTAGTAATACCTCAATATACATATTATTTTTACACTACGTGACTATTTAAAAAACCCCCACCCCCCTCTGTATGTATACATTTTGATACATTTTGATCTTTTAATAATCCTCTCCGGTTAACTCACGTGATAGCATACACATTCTAAAAATTATCTCAAGGAAAGGATTCCTTGAATTGAGTGGGAGTTATGGCGGAGGAAGGGAAGCTCAAGATTGAGAAGTTCAACGGCAAAAACTACCAACATTGGAAGATGCTGATTGAAGACTATCTCTACCAGAAGGACCTCAATTTGCCACTAGGCGGTCTTGCAAAGAAGCCCGCAATGATGGCGGATGAAGCATGGATTGTCCTTGATCGAAAGGCACTGGGAAGAATCCGATTAAGCTTGGTGTCAACGGTGGCCTTCAATGTTTCGGAGATGAAGACCACGGAGGACTTGATGAAGTCACTTGATGACTTCTACCAGAAACCATCGGCATCCAATAAGGTATTTCTTATGAAGCGGTTGTTCAATCTAAAGATGGCAGAGAATGGTTCAGTTTTTGCAGAACACCTAAATGACTTTAACACAAACATAAGTCAACTTTGATCGGTGAAAATCAATTTTGATGATGAAGTGCGAGCTCTCCTTAAACTATCATCTCTACCGGATAGTTGGGACAGACTTGTGATGGCTGTAAGTAATTCTATCTCTGGTACAAATACTCTTAAGTTTGATGATGTTGTGGGTGTTCTCCTAAGCGAGGAAATGAAAAGGAGAAGTACAGGAGAATCATCAAGTGCTGCATTATCAGTGGAAACAAGAGGAAGGCCTAAGGAAAGGTTCAAAAACCAAAAGGGTCGTGATCGCTCAAGGCGGAGCAAGTCACGCACAAAGTCAGTTCTTGAATGTTGGACCTGCGGCAAGAAGGGCCACGTCAAGAAGGATTGCTGGTCCAAGAAGAAGAAGGAGACAGAGTCTCAAGACAACAAGCCAACATCAGAGGCCAATGTGGCAGGTAAAGTAGAGCAAGATGCTCTAATTATCTCATTAGACAATGTGTCTAATTCCTGGATAGTAGATTCCGGGGCTTCATTCCATGCGACACCACACAAGCAACAGTTTCAAGACTACACCAAAGGTAATTTTGGGTATGTATACTTGGGAGATGATGAAGCTTGTGAGATTGTTGGCAAAGGTACACTTTCTGTCAAAACTGCTAACGAAAATGAATGGAAGCTTAATGATGTTAGGCACGTTCCTTCTCTTTGCAAAAATTTGATCTCTACAGGACAATTGGACGATGAAGGTCACAACATTGCATTCGGAAACAAACGGTGGAAGATCTCAAAGGGATCTTTGGTGGTTTCCAAGGGATAAAAGGTCGGTACACTTTACTTGTGTACTGTTAGCACGCAACCTTCAGCTTGTGCAACAACTACAGAAGTTGACAGTGTGGTGTGGCACTACCGACTTGGGCATATGAGTGCCAAAGGAATGCAAATCCTTCAAACAAAGAAGCTTCTACCAGGTTTGAAAGAAGTGGACTTAGAGTTCTGTGAAGATTGTGTTTAGGGTAAAAAAAAGAGGGTAAAATTTCAAAAAATTAGGAAATGAAAGAAAAAATAAAAAACTTGAGTTGGTTCATTCTGATGTTTGGGGTCTTGCAAGTACACCATCACTTGGTGGCTCGTTGTACTATGTAACATTCATAGATGATGCGACTAGAAAAACATGGGTTTATGTCATGAAGAATAAATCCGATGTATTTTTCATATTTCAAAGGTGGAAAGCCTTTGTGGAGAATGAAACAGGTACCAAGGTTAAATGCCTCAGATCCGACAATGGAGGTGAATATTGCAGCCAAGCTTTTGAAAGCTTTTGTGCTAGCAATGGCATTCGGAGGCAAAGGAAAACCCCAAGGACACCTCAACAAAATGCGATTTTGAAAAGGATGAAAAGGAAAATCATGGAGCGAGCATGAAGCATGCGGCTACATGCAGGCCTACCGCTTGAGCTTTGGGCGAAAGCTGTAAGTACGTCTGTGTACTTAATCAATCGGTCACCCTCAACGCCATTGGATGGGGGAGTTCCAGAACAGGCATGGACAGGTAAACCATTGAATTATGCATTTCTCAAAGTGTTTGGGTGTGAGGCTTTCATGCACATTGATAGAAGCCGAAGATCAAAGATAGATGCAAAGTCCAAAAAGTGTTTCTTCATTGGCTATGGAGAAGGTGACTTTGGGTATCGCCTATGGAATCCTGAAGATGGTAAAATCTTAAGGGGTAGGGATGTTATTTTTAACGAACAAAATATGTACAAAGATTACTTGGAAAGAAAACAAAGAAAAGAAACACGTGATGAGTACATGTAGGTTGAGGACGGTGAAGACTCAAGGACTGCAAACGGTGACAATGTGCAACAACGTCAACCAAATGAAGAGCCTCAACCTATTCCCCGAAGATCTACAAGAGCAAGGAGACCTCCAGAAAGGTTTGTTCCTTCCTTCAACCATATCTTGATCTCAGATTCTAGAGAGCCGGAATCATACGAAGAAGCTATGCAACATGAATCCAAAGAAGAATGGACGAAGAGCATGCAAATGGAGATGGACTCACTACATCGCAACCAAACATGGGAGTTGGTTGAGTTGCCTAAAGGTAAGCGGGCACTTCAAAACAAATGGGTGTACAAGCTGAAGGAAGAAGAAGGTGGGAAGAAAAGGTACAAGTCTAGGCTTGTGGTAAAAGGGTTTTCTCAAAAGAAAGGTATTGACTTCAATGAAATATTTTCTCCTGTTGTAAAAATGAACTCAATTAAGCTTGTCTTAAGCCTTGTGGCTGCTCATGATCTAAATCTTGAGCAAATGGATGTAAATACGGCATTCCCTCATGGTGACTTAGAGGAGGAAATCTACATGCTTCAACCAAAGGGGTATGAAGTAAAAGGTAAGGAGAAAATGGTTTGTAGATTAAAGAAGAGTTTGTATGGTTTAAAGCAAGCATCAAGACAATGGTACTTGAAGTTTGATCGATGGATGTTGGATCATGGATTCACAAGATGCAACTCGGATCACTTCGTCTACACGAAGAATTTGGGAGATGGGAAATTCATCATCCTAATGTTGTATGTTGATGACATGTTGATTGCAAGTGCTAACATGCAGGACATCAAAGACCTAAAAGAGGAGCTGTCTAAATATTTTTCAATGAAAGATTTAGGTGATGCAAAGAGGATACTTGGTATGAAAATATCAAGGGACACGACAAAGAAGACAATAAAGCTATCTCAAGAAGATTACATCAAGAAGGTACTAGAAAGGTTTGCAATGCAAAATGCAAAACCAGTTTCTACACCTTTGGCTGGTCACTTTAAACTAACGAAGGATATGTGTCCAAAGACACAAGAGGAGATAGCCTATATGTCTAAAGTTCCATATGCTGCAGCGGTAGGTTCTCTAATGTATGCTATGGTTTGGACAAGGCCAAACATTGCACATGCAGGGGAGTTGTGAGTAGGTTCATGGACAACCCAGGTAAAGAGCACTGGCAAGATGTGAAGTGGATACTTAGGTATCTAAAAGGGACAACAACAAATGCTTTGTATTTTGGAGGAACTGATATTTTTCTAGAAGGGTATGCTGATGCAGATATGGCAGGTGACAAAGATACTCGAAGGAGCACTACTGGCTATGTCTTCACGGTTGGAGGCACAACAGTAAGCCGGGATTCAAAGCTGTAGAAATTCTGTGGCTTCACAGATTCTTAGAAGAGCTTGGATTCAAACAACACAATTGTGTCTTGTACAGTGATAGCCAAAGCGCTATCTATCTTGCAAAGAACTCAGCCTTTCATTGAAGGACAAAGCATTGAGGTGAGATATCACTTTATACGCACTCTTTTGAAAGAGGGACATCTAAAGCTAGGAAAGATGCATACAAGTGAAAATCCTGCAGACATGTTTACAAAGGTGGTCAACAAGGAGAAGTTGAGCTTTTGCTCATCTTCAATCGACATTCAAGGAAAAGAAGCCAGGATGGAAAGCAGTCTCACAGGTTTGGTTTGGAGATCAGCCTCCAAGTGGGAGATTGTTAAGTATGGAGCCTGATTTACCCTTATAATTTTTTGTGGTAAAAGCGCACATTTGTAAGGCCCCCATTATGAGGAGAAGCCATCGTGCGTGAAGAAAAATCACTCGCCGGAAAACAAAATTTTCACGGCCAAAAATTAGGGGCAACTTTAGGGGCCTCGGGGGTCGAAGCCCCCTGAGACTTTTTTTTCCCTCGTCGGAACATTCCTTTTTGTCGGGATATTATGGCCGGACGGCGGCCAGAAAGTGGTCGGAAAACAACCGTCGGTTGGCCGGTGGCCGGTGGGGCCGGTGGCCGAATTCAAAAGCGGACTTGTCTTCTCAAGGGCGGCCACACATGGGTGGATTGGAGGGTCCGATTTGGACTTATCTACACAAGGGCGGCTACACATGGCTGCCTCTCATGAGAGAGGGCAACCCTTTTGTTCTATAAAAGGAGGCCATTTCTACACACATTTCATAGTGTGAAGTTGATGCAACAAGGTGAGTGTGAGGTGGTGAGAGTGAAGCAAGGTGGGAGCTCCATTAAGGGTATAATCCCTTTGTAAACTACTTCTTGTTTTGAAGTACTAAGGCCATTGAGTGGCTGCTTTCCCGTGGACGTAGCCCACATTGGGTGAACCACGTATATCGTGTGTACTCTCTCTCTCTCTCTCTCTCTCTCTACTCTATAATCTTTTGTGTGTGAAATCTATCTCTCTCCATTAAGTATTCTACTCAAATATCTATTTAGCTACGTCTTATTTCCTAACATTTTGTTCTTGGACGAACCACAACTCGACAAGTACCCATCCGAAATGTTTGCAAATCCTCATAGGTGTCTGTTATACCCAGAGGCAGGAGCATCAACAACAATCCATTGATGTCCAAGATAATCAACCTCTGCAAAAGTTGACAAGTACATATAAGTAGTTAGAAGCTGAACATATTTTGCCATACTTGAATAGACATTATCGGAACAACCGTATCTACAGGTAGCAAGGGTCCATACTGGGTCTCTATAGTGTTTTTGTCGTTGTTGCTATCCTTTGCTTTTGCTTCATCGTCGTAGTCATCGTTCGCATCTTCTCATCAAGTGCCTCATTAGTTCGCTTGTCTTCCATGGTTTCCTCCAAGGTCTTTTCCTCACCCTCTGTTGGCCGGTTTGCCTCATCTATATCCTTTTGGGGCTCCTCCATTAGCCGGATTGCCTCATCCATAGGCCTGCTTTCCTCATCCATGCTTGCTTGCTTTTGGGGCTCCTCGTGAGACTGGCTTGCCTCATCTAGGGTTTCCTCCATGGGCTTTTTTGGCTCCTCCAGTGGCCTACTTGCCTCTTTCATTGTCTCCTCCATAAGCCCCTCTGCTTGTACACTAGCACCTTGCATATCCTCGTTTGGCCTTTCTGCATTCTCAGCCCTTTCATCTTTGGCTGGTATCACCCCCTCGGCCCGTTGTGGTTCCACTGTGTCTGATGCAGGGGCTTGTGGTGGTGGCTAGTCACGTATTGTCATATCAATTGTGCGGTCGTCCAAGCAGCTATCTTTAGCTTCTTTGGGGTTCTCTCTCTCTCTCTCTCTAAAACACACACACACACTCTCTCTCTCCCCCCAAACTCTCTCTCTCGTCTCTCCTCTCCGTCATCTCTCTCTCTCTCTCTCTCTCCTCTCTCTCTCTCATCTCCACTCCTCTCCTCTCTCTCTCGCCTCTCTCTCTCTCCTCCCCCCCCAAAACTCTCCCTGTCTCTCACCAAAAACTTATCTCATCACTAACGGTGGCGCGTGAAAGATTTTATGAGATAAAATACGCCTCCACGCGCGGTTAGTGAAAAGGGAAGAGAGAGAGAAGAGAGAGAGAGAGAGAGAGAGAGAGAGAGAGAGAGAGAGAGAGAGAGAGAGAGAGAGGAGAGAGAGAAGAGAGAGAGAGAGGAGAGAGAGAGAGAGAGACTCCTCTCTCTCTCTCCTTCCTCCCTGTATCCACCTATTCTCCCTCTCTCTATTAACACACACACACACACAAACCCTCTCTCTCCTCTCTCTCCAGAGCCAGACCAAAACACACACACACACACACACACACACACACACAGACACTCTCCCTCTGTCTCACTCATTCTCTCTGCCTCTCCACAATACTAAAGGCACGTGTAGAGACATCAAAAAGTAGTTAGCTGTCTCCGCGCGCCTTTAGTACAGCGAGAGAGGAGAGAGAGAGAGAGAGAGAGAGAGAGAGAGAGAGAGAGAGAGAGAGAGAGAGAGAGAGAGAGAGAGAGAGAGGGAGAGAGAGAGAGACATTTGAGAAAGAGAGAGGAGAGAGTGAAATAAATATATTATAAAATATATATATAGAGAGAGAGAGAGAGAGAGGAAGAGAGGAGAGAGAGAGAGAGAGAATAGAGAGAGAGAGAGAGAGAGGAGAGAGAGAGAGAGAGAGAGAGAGAGAGAGAGAAGGCCAAACCTTGGTAGAAGATGCAAACGCACTCTCACTTTCTCCTTCTCTCTGTCGTAGAGACGCACTCTATGTTGCAAACTCTCACTCTCTCACTCACTTTGTTGCTTTGCCTCACAGTCTCTTTCACTCTCTCGGTCTCTCTTTTTCTCTCTCATACTTTTAGGTGTCACTCACTAACCACTCGCGCCGCATTAAATGACCAAACGTGCGGCATCATTCCGTAGAGATACTATTTAATGAACACATGGGGCGCCGCCAGGTGTTAACCGTTATACGTGTCTAGAGAGAGGGAGAGGGAGGGAGAGAGAGAGAGAGAGAGAGAGAGAGAGAGAGAGAGAGAGAGAGAGAGAGAGAGAGAGAGAGAGAGAGAGAGAGAGAGAGAGAGAGATAGATTGGATTTTCGTCCACGGAGGTCACATATGATCTATGGGACCAAAAAAAAACACAACATTACAATGATTCATTCTCAGCATGGGCTGGTACATATCAGTTAAGGACTGAGGGTCCATCAAGAGGGTAGAGTAGGAAAAAGGAGAAAACAAAAGCCTAAGGGTCAGCTGGGGGGAGAGCTGGTTTGGGATTTTGAAACTCCTGGATGATCACTTTGCCACTTCGGTAGACTGTCCATTTGCCTTTCTTATGCGCTTCGTGCACCTTCTTAAGCTTGCTCGCTTTACTCTTGAGTTGATTCATGGTCAGTTCTTTTGCAATCCAAAGCTTGGTTTCTTTGAGAAGGCGGGACTGGAGTAGAAGCTTCACCCGCTCCTCTTTGTTCTTGAAAGTAAGGACACAATGCTCGGGACGCACATGGTGATGTGTGTCATTGATCCAAGCGACATTCTCTGGCTTGATGTTGACTGGCTCAATAATGTCGTTGAGTTTGATGATTGCCTCTTCAAGGGTGTCCTCAACAGTGCACCACTACAAGGGGAGCCCACCGATGCGTACCTTGAGGGCATTATCTTCTTGAGACTTTTGTTCGGAGATTTCCTTTGTTACACACGTCTTCACTCCGGCGATGGTTGTTGAGTGAGCTTGGCTAACCTTAGCCTCAACCTCCTTTACCTTGTGGGTTGTGAGGTTAACCATAGAGTTGATTTGCTCTTCTAATTTGCTGAGGCGAGATTTGAGTTCGAAGTTTTCTTCCAGGACTCGATCAAGAGTTGGTTGCAACTGCGTGATGCGATCAAGTTTGCTAGGGGCTGCCAACACTGTTGCAAAGCTCGGTTTTGTTTTGGCAAGGGTCATTGGGGTAGTCATCCCTGTGCTTGAGGAGGTACAAAGGAACCAACCTCTGGTTTGCAAATTCCAAGGTAGAAACCTTTGCGATTGCTCAAGATTTCGACCTTTGAAAAATGCTCAAAGTTGCGTTAACGCTGTTGAGAGCTGCTGTCGAGAGCGAGCTACTGTCGAAAGCATGTCCCTTGCCGAGCTGTCGATAATCTTTCCCCTGCTGGGCTGTCGAAAGCCTGTCCCCTGCCGAGTATTTCCTGAAAAAACGCCGAGACCTGCAGAGCTAGAATCCGCCGTTCTACACAGTGCTTGAGGCGCCGTAGGGCTGAAACGCAAACTCCGTTGTGTGACCGGCTATTGAAGTGTTGCGCCCACAGGCCTGCTGAAATGTAGAGCCTCTTAACAGGCTGCTGAAGCGCGTGCCCTCTAGTGCTCGAGCAGGACAGGTATGGGCTAACACCCCCCCACAGGGCTGTCCCTCGCCTTGGGGGAGACTCTTGAACAAAGAAGGCTAGGGTTAGAGAGAGAGAGAGAGAGAGAGAGAGAGAGAGAGAGAGAGAGAGAGAGAGAGAGAGAGAGAGAGAGAGAGAGAGAGAAGAGAGGAGAGAGAGAGAGCAATGGAGCAGACGCCTCCCAAGGAGTTTCTGCAAACTCCTCCCAAAAAAGGTCATCTCTTTCTCTCTCTGTCTCTCTCTCTTTCTAACAATAGCTAGCAGAGTGTGTATGTGTGTGTGTGTGGAAACAAACAAATCTATACTGTTGAACACACACACACACACACAAACACACACACACACACAGAAAAATAGACACACACACACACACACAGAAACTCTCTCTCTCTCTACAAAACACACACACCCACAGACACAGATACACACACACAGACACAAGGGCGCACACAGACTCTCTCTCTGTGTGTGTGTGTGTGTGTGTGTGTGTGTGTGTACTAAAGGCGCGCGTAGACAACCAAGTACACTTTGGAAGTCCCTACGCACGCCTTTAGTACTGTGGAGAGAGAGAGAGAGAGAGAGAGAGAGAAGGAGAGAGAGAGAGAGAGAGAGAGAGAGAGAGAGAGAGAGAGAGAGAGAGAGAGAGAGAGAGAGAGAGAGAGAGAGAGAGAGAGAGAGAGAGAGAGAGAGAGAGAGAGAGAGAGAGAGAGAGAGAGAACACACACTCTCTCTCTCCTTCCCCCCTGTATCCACCTATTCTCTCCCTCTCTCTATAACACACACACACACACACACAAACTCTCTCTCTCTCTCTCTCTCTCTCTAGAGAAGACCAAAACCTACACACACACACACACACACACACACACACACACACACACACACACACACACACACACACACACACACACACACACACACACACACACACTCTATATAACATACACTGGCATATCGCACACTTCGACCTACATGGACAACCCCATGATAAAAGTTCGACACATTAAGCCCCATTTTTTGGATCGGCTCTATGATTAGTCCTGTTCAACCCAATACTGGCAATGAAAAATTTAAATACATGATTCTGTGTACACACAATGTCAGAAAAGCACACAATCCATGAAACATTGTAATTCATAAGGACATACGAACTCATAACACACACATGCTGTCATAATAACACGATGTCAAGTTTACTAACAGTTTTTGCATGACACAGACAACATCTTTGGCGGAGGAGTAGTCAAGAGACATGGACATACAACATTAGCAGGCAGATGGAGCATTCGAGCAACAAACCCATTCTATTTTCTTTGTATTCTAGCTTAGATAAGCCAGAACCTTTGTAAAAAAGTGTCCAGAGGCATGATAGCATCATTCAAATTATCTACAAATGTGTGTTAACATCCCTCAAACTTATCAAAATTATGCTTCATGTCGCAATAACTCTATGAATTCTTTATATCAAAGCGGTTTTTTTCCCTCCCCTTGTTATTTTCCCCCCCTTTTTTTTACAACAATGGCTTATATGGATATAACCTCGTATAAGGTCAAAAGCATAGTTTTAAATACCTAAGCAACTTGGCGCCTGGCTAAAAAAGGTAACCCGCCTTAAATATTAGCGCCGTATGCGTTCTGGTAAGAAAACACGCAACTGGCATGGCCTTGGACCGCCTTTAAGGCACCGGGCTCAGCATTCCTATAAAACTAAGGTAGTGCAAGGCACACCTATCACTATATGCACAGTGCCTCATGCACAATTGCTTGGCCAGAGCCTCACATTCACACAGTCGCCATATGGTGGCTGCTTGATAAAACCCAGCACAGGTGTTGCGCTACACCTCTAAACCCAAAGGCGCTAACTTCTGTCCTGTTGCGCCAGCCATACGTCATCACCCCCAAACAACGAACGCTGTTTTCTACACAGAGAAAGTGCGCCAAGACATTGCAGCTAAGGTAAAAATGGTTTTTTTTTAGGTTTTTACACAGTAAACCTTAATATTATGTAAAATCTCTTATACAGTATTGATTTTCTACAAGCATGAGAGTACTTTTTAGTGCACTCAACCTCCCCTAGCACGCTTTCGTAAGGGAAAGTACTCGGAGGAATGCACAGGCATGAAAAAAGAAAACTATCACACACTAAAATCTCCCAATGAAGGACAACGTTTTGCTTACTAACGAGCAATCCGGGTAAACAAAAACAGGGAATGCATACATATAATAGCCATTTTCAAGGTATAATTTTTAGCATGAACACCGCATAAATATGTGAATAGTACGCATTAGGCAGACCGTACTCCGGTTGTTTGCATACTGATACATATGGCATTCATGCATCCGCAAATTTACACAACGGTTAAGCATAACAATAGGTTCATCGTTTACATAAACTAAAATGTATGAATAGCTGACTAACTTTGTACATCTGACCCAGTCCAAGGCAACTGTCTCAAGGAGAACAATAAATTAAGCATCCAAAGGCATAAAGGAGCACTCCAAGATGGCTACTACAAGCAACAACCAGGTGAACTGCTTTTGAAAACTTTGAGTATGTTTTTTTTCAAAACATAATAAAGAGTAAAAGGTTTGTTTCAAGTTATCTTAGATACACTATCGGACATTTAAAAAGTAGCAATAATTGGCAGGAAGAGCTGGGGAAAACTCAGAATGGGACAATTGCATGGCAAAGTGTGAAAGAAGCTTTTCCTCTCTGCAGAATTTTCACAAAAATGATCGGAAGATTACTAATGAAAAAAACCCATAAAAAAGCTACCCCTAAGGCAACATACAAATCCTAGAAGTAATGTATATAAGGTATGAATCAAGGATTTAGTGTGTAAAAACTTTTGTAGAGACATATGTCGGTCTTTTCTGGAATATGGTTTTTTTGAGAAATAGACGATTTTACAAACATAATGCTGCCGAATTTTTTTTTAAAAAAATCAGGGGTACTTATAGATTATAACGCCTTATTATATACCATAACGATAGACTTGCCCCTTTAGCAAAGCATAGCTTAATCTCTAAATAAAGCTCATTCATGACAAACAGGGATACCGACAGACGGCTAGGATGAGTGTCACTCATGATATATTCAAGCTACAAAGGATTCGGGACAAGCTCATGGCAGCACACAAAGGGGATAATCGAACCAGGCCTTTAGCAATTAGAGACCCCATTTCCAAACCTTGTAAACCTATACGGAATTTCACAAAATGTATTCGACCGTACTTACATAGACGGGCAAAAGAAAATGTCAAATATACCTAGGAGTGGGGTTGGGCTTCAGGGTGTGACAACGATAACAAGCAGTGGGGATTGCTTGATATACCTGTCACCCATTTAGTGAAAATTGATTCTAATTGTTTGTACTTGTGGTTGGTTGGAAGGTAAAGATCCCTGCTTTCATCTGATAGGAGTTCCGGCCTAAAGCTCCTATTGTTTTATGTACCAAAGGATTTTGTAACAATTTTTATTTTCATAAAACAAAGTTCTACGGTGTCTTTGGAATTACCATATGATAAGGTTTTTTTAAATAAAGTACTTAAGTTCTCTCAGTATATGGTTCTAAGTGATGGGATTTTTCAATCAAGCACACACACAATTTCCCCAAGATACCTTTGGTCGGGTATCTATCATATACTGAGAAAACTTAGTATTGATATAAATAAATGATGGATTAGTTTTTTTCTTCAGGCTTTTTGGATTTCATCTCTCACCCGTCTGGGATATGGAATAGAAGAAGGCACTCCTATTCCTCCGCTGGGAACTCAGTGTATATTGTCTTGTTTCAAGGGTGTAGAATTCCACAAAAAATTGTTAGATTTTGAGAAACAAGCCATACACACCCACTCTATATCAGTATTAAACACAACTTTTGTTAATGACTGGCTTTCCTTATTGATTCTTTCTAGAAAAGATAAAGACAAGCTTCTAGAGGCCTTCAATACCTTCTTGGCTAAACTTCCCATTATTGATGCCCAAGATAGTTCAGATCTTGATTTGTATTTTACATCTCTGCCCACTATCGTGAACAAACTATATTTTATCAATAACCTGCCTACTATACCCATAGAAATCAAACACTCAGAAAAGGTTATCAATCCTCTTCTGGATCTTGACCTTCTGGAAGAAGAAGAGAAGGAAGCTTTAAACTTCTTGACGGATGCAAACTGTGTAGCCCCTGAAAGGGCTGTCTCTAAATTGTTTTCAGAGGTAATCCCTTTACTACCACCTAGGCAAGTGGAGTTAGATGCCATTAGACTTGAACACAAGCTTTGGGATTATGAAATTTTGAACCATCGGGCACCTTTTACAATTTCCTTTCTAGGGCTGCTTTGTAGTATTCCCACAGACATTGTTGAACAGTGTAAAACCTTAGCCTTACATTCCAAGCATCTTTTGGCACAAGATGTTCTCTTCAAACTTAAACAGGTCAAATTGTCAGATGTCGACGGAAAAAAGTGTCCAAGCACTTCAATCATTGCTCGCACCAAAGGACTCTCTCTTATGGACAGAGCAAAGGATCAAAAAAGGTTTTTAAGAAACTGTTGGAATTCCTATGGACCCTTTCTGAAATGCCAATGCAAAAGGGTGGATCCAAACTCCAATTTTTCGTCATCAATTATTTGGTTTGATCAATTTTTGTGGTACGTATTCCACATAACACACCTGTCTCCAATACAATCGAAACCTTACTTAAACCACCCAAAGGCAAGGAGCACCTAAAGAAGATTACACACACACCCGGCAGTATGGCATCAACAAGCAAGAGACCAAGGCAATTTAGAGGATTGGAGGACTATGGTGATACTCCCAGAGCGCTTGAATACCCAACTTCTGAAGAGATCAGGTACATTTACTTCATACAAGAAATAATGGATTGTTACACTTTGAACGTAATGTTAAGATGCACGGAAGATTCGTTCATATATCATTTTGCAACAAATTTATGGACTTTGTTAATCCTCATAAGTTTTTTCAAACACTTATAAATGATTTTCACATTGACAAAGAACTATCTAAAATGAGGATTTGCTTTGGGTGGAAATATACCCGAAACTTGAACCATACCCTCTATAAACCGTCTACTGTCTTTGCCCAAGAAATTGATGAATCACAACCATGTGGGTGTTTGACACATAAAAGGTTTTCCAATTTTTTAGTTGAACTCTAACCTTTTGGAAAACATGTGATCACCACTAACCCTAGCATAGCTCGACATAAAACATTCCAAGAATTCATCAAGAAAGGGTTAAATCACATACCATTAGTGCCTGTAAACCCTAATGAAGTAATAAAAGAACTTTGTAATGTATGGAAAACCTTATGTATCCTCCTAGGTTGTGAGGTTAGTAAATCACATTACAATTATATCCAGGGATCGGTTAATGAATTGTTTTCCCAAAAATTTCCCTTCTACAGGAAAAACCAAAGTCCCTGTTACAAAGACACTGACATGATGAATGAAATAAACTATCTTTTACAATATCTATTCATTTGTGGACTTGAAAAATCTGCGCAAACTTCCGTTTTTATATGTAAAAAGCTTATACAATTAGCGGCAAGGAGACGGCTGGAAAGCCCCAAGTTCTGCCTTCTTTCTTCAGCAGAGGAAGAAGTTTGCCAAGCCATAGGATCATACACCCAAGAAATTGGGTTAGAGACACCCGCTATGTTCTCTCTCCCATATCTTATGGGAAAGTTTAAAATCCATAAAATGGATTTCAGATGGATCACTAATATGCATAGTTGTGTATTTACTCCCGCCAAGGATATTATCACAAAAATACTCCAGAGTGTAAAACAAGGATTTGAAGAGTACACCGAAATCACACATAAAAAAATACAAATGATCTCTGGGATACAAACCAATGGGTATTGGATGATTAGTAATCAATATGATTTTTTGATCAATCTACCAAAGCATATTACAAACATTCATTCCCTTAATATAACATCATGTTACGAAGCTATCCCTCACAAAGGTAAGCATGGACTACTAGATGTGCTAAACCACATTATTAGATTTATTAAAGGTATGCAATATCTTGGGTTTAAAAAGAACCGCAGGCAGATTGTCCTCACAAAAAAGAAAATGAAGTGGTCCGAACATTTGAATATTTACATAACATCAATGATTTTGTCCTTGATAACTACTTTACCAAATTAGGTAAACACATTTATCGCCAAGAAAAAGGCATACCAATGGGGTATAGCTGTTCACCATTATGGTGTAATTTGTAATTAGCTTGGTATGAGATTGAATATATAAAGAAACTGTCTCGGCTTACCAGATTTGATATGATGAACGCATTTTTGTATTCATGGAGATATATGGATGATTTGCTATTTGCTAATAATCCATTTATTTCCCAGTGTCTAAATCACAAAAAACTCCTGTCCGAAGAGGACCCCTTTACACTTTACCCTTTCGACATCATTGGGATTAAAGCCACACACAAGACAAATCAAACCACATATTTAAACACTTACATCCAATTATGCAAATCAATGGAAGGTAAGTATATGACGTACACCGCATGGAAAAAAGACAAATTACCATGCCCTAATGTTTTGTTTATTCATGCCGCCAGTAATCGACCAAAAAAGATGGCATATAATGTGTGCATATCACAGGTGCTACCTATATTATATAATGCATCCCATGAATCATATGCGGTAACTGATTTAAATAAATTGATCTCTATGTTTGTAGAGAATGGTTTCAAAAAAGAGAAAATAATTACATGTATTACTAGTTTCCTAGAGAGAAATCAGTTTCCAGGCATTAGGTTTACCATCAATACATTAAAACAACGAATTGGTAGGGGATAGGTCCACTTGGTGGCCTATCCTCCACCAACTGTACCTTTCCTCAGGGTTGGGGGAGGGCCACACACACACACACACACACACACACACACACACACACACACACACACACACACACACACACACACACACACACACACACACACACACACACACACACACACACTCTCTCTCTCTCTCTCTATATATAACATACATTGGCATATCGCACACTTCGACCTACATGGACAACCCCATGATAAAAGTTCGACACATTAAGCCCCATTTTTTGGATCGGCTCTATGATTAGTCCTGTTCAACCCAATACTGGCAATAAAAAATTTAAATACATGATTCTGTGTACACACAATGTCAGAAAAGCACACAATCCATGAAACATTGTAATTCATAAGGACATACGAGCTCATAACACACACATGCTGTCATAATAACACGATGTCAAGTTTACTAATAGTTTTTGCATGACACAGACAACATCTTTGGCGGAGGAGTAGTCAAGAGACATGGACATACAACATTAGCAGGCAGATGGAGCATTCGAGCAACAAACCCATTCTATTTTCTTTGTATTCTAGCTTAGATAAGCCAGAACCTTTGTAAAAAAGTGTCCAGAGGCATGATAGCATCATTCAAATTATCTACAAATGTGTGTTAACATCCCTCAAACTTATCAAAATTATGCTTCATGTCGCAATAACTCTATGAATTCTTTATATCAAAGCGGTTTTTTTCCCTCCCCTTGTTATTTTCCCCCCCCTTTTTTTACAACAATGGATTATATGGATATAACATCGTATAAGGTCAAAAGCATAGTTTTAAATACCTAAGCAACTTGGCGCCTGGCTAAAAAAGGTAACCCGCCTTAAATATTAGCGCCGTATGCGTTCTGGTAAGAAAACACGCAACTGGCATGGCCTTGGACCCAGGCCCAGGCCTCAGTCCTCAGTCTTATGATATATACTAGACTCACTCTTATATATATACCATACCTCCTCAAGAGGGAATGAGAGCATGTGGGACAAGTCCTCCACTCTCCTCCCTTCTCTTCCCACTTGCACCTTTAGACTTGCTATTTGGAGCCTAGTTTCCCAGCTAGGAAAAGACTGTTTCGGGCTTTTCTGGAGCAAAATAGAACCAAGCGGTGGGCTGTAAAGCACAGTGCGTCCCTCCTAGCGATACGCTCGTTTCGAGCTATCACACGGCCCATTCCACGACACGCTCTAAAAAATCTAGCAAAAAAACAAACAAAAAACACGCTAAAAACTAGTCACAAGGCCTCCTAGAGCAGCTTTTTGACACCTTAGGGTATCAAAAGCACATGCACTTACGCTCTGGGTGGGTGCTAGAACACGAGTATATTGAGGGTGCCTCTGTTCATACGGACACCCATTACCCATCCACGATAGGCTCTAGACCCTCAGCGGGGACACAAGGTAGCACCACCCAAGACCCTAAAATAGCCGCTAGTGATTCCTCCTCCGACTCAGAAATCATGGAAGCATACCCTACCCAAAACACTGAGAGAGAAGGCCATGCACCTCCCGAAGCTCCACAGCCTAGTACTAGTATGTTTAGCCGTTTCATGGAAACATTAGGTAGAGCTACTCGCTCGGAACCTGATGCAAATGAAGCACACGAAGGGGGTGGGGAAGTGGACTCTCCTTTCCCATCGCACGTGGACCCCACACCCCCAAAGAGTGTCCATGTGGATATCCTGCCAACTTCTTACCAAGAAGGCCCTGTTGAGCTGCCTCCTTCAAAAGTTCCCTCTAGAGTACCGTTGGTGACAAGTAAAACCACGGGGAGCAACATTGCTTCTACCTCACAAGAAACCGTTAACACGTCGACTCTAGAAGGATTGTTTATTAATGATCATTGGACATACGACCTCCACACTGAGGTGTTGACGGATCTACACTCTGGCCACGCCTACCATGTAGGATGGATAGAGATTGTACAATCCACCTCTAGTGCCACGAGCATCGAAGATCAACAGAAAATGATCTGTAATGTTATCCATGGCATTATTCAATCAGAAAGGCAAAACCGAGGGGTAAATATACTCTCAACTGGCCCCATGATATTTCTGGATACGAGCAAGGCTCAACAGCCTACTCTATCACAAATGGAGACTCCTCTAATGAGCCCCATGGACCCATCTTACGTCATTTCACCTGGGGTCTCTATGCAATCTGAGCCTCCGAGCGACAACTTTAGCTTCCCTAACTTGGCTCAACCCTCTATTAAGGAAAACACAGTGCTCACTCCAGGGATAAGCCTGACAGAGAATGTACCGATGACATCTACGGTTAGCACAGTGCCACTACCTAGTGTCGTAGTACCTAATATGGGGCCTCGACCGTATGTGCCTCTAGCCCCTTATGCACACATGGCCCCCACACCTCCAATTGTACCACTTGTTTATGCTCCTCAAGTGCCGCTCCCTAGCCCTTATCCGAGTGGACCTATGCCCGGTTATGTTCCATATCCTGCATCATCCACACATATGCCAAGACCGGTACCCGTCCCTCTCCCACATATGATTCCAAGAGTACCTCCACCGGCCCTACCTCCTCACATAGGTGACTTGGCAGCGTTTGCTCAAACCACAGGTCGATCTATCGTGGAAAATATGCGTCATGCATCTGATAGAGAGCCTAGAAGTAAGGCAGTACAAATTGCCAAACTCACGCAAAAATTCAATGGGGACGAAGATGCTAGGAAACACATTGAAGTGTTTGAACAAGTATGTGATTCCTTAGGGGAACGCAACGAACTACATAAGTGCAATGCCTTAAGCTTGACATTAAGACGGAAGGTTGGAGATTGGTATAGGACCCTAAGGGTGGACGAGAAAACAATCTACCCTACCCTTCGAAGGTTGTTTCTAAAGGAGTACATACGAGAAGGTGTGCTTTGGGGTGTAGCATCTCAGCTACAGAAGGCCGAACGTAAGGAAGGAGAGTCAGTAAGGGACTTCATTAGTCGTCTAAAGCACTTAAACTCTTGTTGCCCTGTAAATGAGCGCTTCAACAATAACCAACTGCTTGATCGATTCATTCGAGGGTTGAGGAATGAAGGAATCTATAATGGACTAGTGATTAGAGGTATCACAACCTGGGAAGATGTCACTGCCAATGCAATCCAATTGGAGGACAACTTGATGATAGCAGGCATGAGGGTGTCTACTGACACGAGATCCACTAGCTCACAAGCCATTGAGTATGAACCCATGACTGCAAAGCCCATTGCCAATGAGCCAAAGGTATTTGAGACATTCTTGACAGACCTCACCAAGGCAATCCAAGAGTCTCTTAAGGATAATCGACCCCCTCAAAATAGTCACATGTATCCAAGAAGGGAGCAACAATGGTGTTCCATTTGCTTAGGTCCACATAGCACTAGTGAGTGCCCTACGTTTAGAATAAAATTTAATGGAACTTGCAACGCATGTGGTAGGTATGGTCACCAAGCTAAGGATTGTTTAATGATCAAACGTATTATGGAAAATAGACCACCTGTAGCCTGGACGGATGCACCTCGAGCTCCTGTATTGATGCCTGCTCCACCTGTTGAGCAACTACCGCAACACATGGTCCCTAGATCTCAAAATGTTGTACAAGCTACACCGCTACCACCTCTTGTGCTAGGATCGCAGCCCCCGCATCCAAGAGTCGCCCCTATGAACCAAGTGGGTTGCGAGCCATCAAATGCTTATGCAGATGGCTGTGAGGAGGAAATAGACACTAGTATTGCCTACGGACTTGATACATTGGAAGAGTGTCCTATATACTACATGGAAGATTGTTGGGGGCAAGTCAAGCCGGTTTATCAAGCTGCTGCTCTCGCATCCAGAGGTCAAAATATCAACACCCAGGCTAGGAGGCCACCTCTTCAATGCTACGAGTGTGGTGGACCACATCGGGCAGCGGAGTGCCCTATTAGGTTGCAAAAGAATGCTGCACACATGCAAATGAATCAAGGGAGCACGTCTGCAATGCCAATACTCACATGTAATCGTTGTTGCATAGATCACTTGATTGCCCAATGCCCCTATAACCCAAATGCGCCTAAAATCACACCCCTAAATTTGGTTGAAATTGCTAGTGTGACATCGCCAATACCACCCGTCGCACCCGCTTATGCGATTACACGGTCCATGCTTCAAGGGCCAAGCCATATCCTCGAAGAGAGAGATACCGCATCAGTTATCCAAGCAAAGAAAAAGAAGACACGAAGGAAGAGGTCGCAGAATACGGGAAATTCAAAGCCAAGTTCCAAAACAAACATAGGAACAGGAGATGACCCCGTGTATATGAATGACCTCGAGGATGATTCAGATTCAATCGAGACAATGGAGACTAGAACCAATACCACAAAGGGAAAGACCGACAAAGAAAACCGTAACATGGAACCAAATGAAAACCGAATAAGAGAAAACCATAAAGAGCCTCTGAAAACACCACAAGTGTTTCCAAATCCAATCCAAGACCCCCAAGATAAACCGTAGGGGCAAAAAGGGAAGAATCGTAAAAAGAAGATTGGGACGTATCCAAACCCAGTAGACGAGATTGAGCAGGTGAAACATCTAAGAGGTTTAGTGGAGGAGACTCAAAGGAAACTAGAACCAGAACCCATGCATGTCAAAATTCATGACACAGTGTTTCCCACGCAAGTTCATCCACCCCACATGAACCATAGACCGTTAGCCATATCTAGTATCATCCAAGAAGGGAGTGAGGACGGGGCATCAGAAAGTGAGCATACACCTTTCTTGTTGGAAAGGATGTTTAACGAAGGAATACCTGATCCCATTGAGGAATATGAGATTCCATCCTCACCAGTTCCTAGTCAAGGACCTACACCCTGCAAAATGCCAATGAATGTTTCCAAACTAGTGGAATTCATGTCTTCTGAGGTCCGAACCACGATAATAGCAAAGCTGTATGGAGATCCTGAGTTATTCCTTGCACTTCAAGCATTCCTTAACGGAGAGCTACGAACGGGATTACCGCAGTTTGCGCAACCAAATAGGCCTGACTCGATTATGATTGATGAGGAAAATCATGTGCAATCACTTGACTTAGATGGACATGAGTCTGTGATCGAGGTACCCATTAACGAATTAGGGCAGTATTTTGAAGGCGACGAGTCTAATGCGACCCTACCCATCACTACCAAGGGATTAACTATAAAGGGAATTCTTGATGGTGGTGCGGGAGTTAGCATCGTTACAAAAGATTGTTGGGAATCCATGGGAAAACCCCGCCTCAGTGTTACTAACATTGTGGTAAAGATGGCAAATGGTACCATAGCCAAACCTATGGGGATGCTCAAGGATCTTAAGATCAAAGTTCTAGGACACAAGGTAACATACGTTCATTGTAATGGATTTCTCTAAACACCTTATGTCATATGAAATGATTTTAGGACGACCATTCATGAGGGAAGCACAAATGGTTCATGATTGGTCTAAAAATCATGTCTGTTTGCAATTCCAAGACTCTGTCCTTAGAGTGGATTTGGTGACTGGTAAGGTACACCCCTTAGGGAGTAAAACCATTATTGATCATCGCTCTGACACCACAGTTCACTTGGCCCCACTACAATATTGTTACACTTGTAAGAAGGATACAGACATTGGCCAAGATTCTCCTTACATGGATGTGTTACCGGGTATGACGGAATCAGACAACGTAGACTGGGTACACCTAGCTGCAACCATAGATACCTGGGGAAATAGAGGAACCACTTGGGTCACACCAGAGGGGGAAGAGGTACCACAAATTGCACCTCTGAACATGATAAGTGCCATACATGCATCTTCTAAGGGCAAGGCAATTGTGGACCAATCTGACAGTGACACCGATAGCTCAATAGAAGACTTTGACCAACACGACTTGGACACTGACTCCCAGAGTGAAACAGATTCTGAATCTCATGAATTAGAGAGTGGAGCAAGTTCAGAGTCAAAACATTCGGAAGGACCGAGCACATCAACCGATGATAGCTCCCCCGAGAGTGAAGAGGACACCAACGAGGACTCCTTTAGTGAGCCAGATCTAAATGCAAATCAAAAGCAGGTATCAAATAAGAAAAAGAAAAACCTTAAGAGGCGTCGATATCGAGCGAATGTACGTGCTAGGATAAAAAAGAAGAGATCCTCAGCAGAATGGCTCAGTTATATAGGGGCATGTGATGCTCATCGAAAATTGGTAGACAATTGGGGTGAATATCTCCAAAATGTTATGTGGTGTAGACCACGACCCCATGACATAGCCCAATTAGAGATCATAGACAAGCCAAAGTTGAGCCGCACTGCAAGGAGGCGTCAAAACCAAGAGTTAGCTCGACAACACAAGAAAGCAGAAATGGAAGCACAAACCAAAGCACAACCAGAATCCACAGACTTGCATCCTATACCAGAACATTTCAAATCTTACACCACAGGGGAAGCAAAGGTTGTGTACACAAAAGCCCAAAGAATACCTATCGATGGGAATAATGGAATCTATGATGGTCCGGCAATAGTTAAAGAAATAGAATTAGTTAACCCCGGTGAAGAATCAAAACCTGTTTTTATTGCCCAAGACCTCACAGAAGTTGAAGAGGCGGTCCTCAAAGAGCTTCTCAAGGAATTCAAGGACGTATTCGCTTGGACATACCATGATATGAAAGGTGTTCCACCTTCTGTGGTCCAACATACAATCCCTATGATTAGCACTGCGAAGCCCGTACAACAAAGACCCTACCCGATGAATCCTAAGTACGCAAAGATCATTCAAGAAGAACTAGAAAAGCTTATCAAATGTGGGTTCATATATCCTATTGAACACTCTGAATGGGTGTCTCCAATAGTTATCGTGCCAAAAAAGAATGGGAAACTCAGGGTGTACGTGGACCTCAAAAAAGTTAATGCAGCTACTAGAAGAGACTATTACCCCCTACCATATTCCGAACATGTACTCGAAAGAGTTGCAGGCAAGGAAGCTTATAGCTTTCTAGATGGGTACTCAGGCTACAACCAAATCACGATAGCGCTAGAGGACCAAGCTAAAACTGCCTTCATCATAGAATCTGGCGTGTTTGCATTTCGTGTGATGGCTTTTGGCTTAACAAATGTCCCTGCTACATTCCAACGATTAATAAACACTGCTTTTAAAGAATATTTGAGAGAGTTTTGTGAAGCTTTCTTAGAAGACCTTTGTGTTTACTCTTCTTGGAAAGAACATCTATCATGTTTGCGGAAGGTGTTTGAAAAGTGTAGGTTATATCGTATCTCATTGAACCCGTTCAAATGCCAATTTTGGGTCAAGCATGGAGTTATTTTAGGGCATATAGTATCCAAGAATGGTATCTCAACCGATGAGAGCAAAATTAAAGTGATTCTAGAGTTACCACCACCAACCAATTACAAGGGAGTTCAAAGGTTCATGGGATACGTGGGTTATTATCGATGGTTTATTTTATTTTTCGCTGAGATAGCACATCCTTTGTACAAGCTTCTCATTGAATTTAAATGGACTGAAGAGTGTGACCAGGCCAATGAACAATTGAAGAAAACACTAGCAAGTGCTCCGATTTTAAGAACACTTAACTGGGATGTCATTTTCCATGTGCATATTGATGCATCAAACTTTGCTATTGGGTGTGTTCTCACTCAACCAGGAGAACATAAATTGGACTATCCCATTAGCTTTGCAAGCCGTCAATTGAACGATGCTGAAAGGAACTACACCACTACAGAGCGAGAAGGTTTGGCAATGGTTTATGCAGTAAAGAAATTTTGCTACTACCTTCTGGCAAACAAGTTTGTATTTTATGTGGACCATCAAGCGTTGCTGTATCTGGTAAACAAGCCATGCTCCACAGAAAGAATCACACGATGGTTGTTAATTCTTCTGGAGTTTGATTTCACGATTGTAGTGAGACCCGGTAAAAGGCACGTCATGGCTGATCATTTGTCTCGCATACCCAATGGTGAAGCCCCTACAGGAGTTGATGATGAATTACCCGATACTTCCCTATTCATAGTTGAGACTATGCATGAATGGAGTGAGAACATTGTTAACTTTTTAGTTAATGGTTTTCCACCCAAGGAACTTCGTAAGGATATCTCTCGAAGGCTAGTAAAAGAATGTTAACCCTATTGTTTGATTGCCGGAACTCTGTATAGATTAGGCAAGGATGATATTCTTAGGCGTTGTGCCCGTGAGGATGAATATTTGTATATCTTGCAAGAAGCACATATGGGCATAGAAGGAGGACATTTTTCAGGAGACCTGACTGCTAGAAAGGTGCTGCAATCAGGCTATTGGTGGCCAACTTTATTTAAGGATGCATCACTTTTTTCAAAAGGGTGTGATGAGTGCCAACGTTACAAGACCACACAACGCAAAGACAGAATGCCCTTACATCCTATTAAAGTAACCCAACCATTTGAAAAATGGGGCTTAGACTTTGTAGGTCCAATTAGTCCCGCAGCTCGCAACACTCAATCTCGATATATTCTAGTTGCTACGGACTATGTAACAAAGTGGGCTGAAGCTAATAAGGCTTCACAAAAAACTGACGCGAGGACAACAGCTAAGTTTCTTTTTGAGAACATTATCACAAGATTTGGTGCCCTTTTGAAATTGTTAGTGATAATGGTACCCATTTTATAAATGAGGTAATAAGAGAGCTTACCACGACCTTTATGATATCCCACCATAAGTCTACACCTTATTACCTGCAAGCTAATGGACAAGCCAAGAGCACCAACAAGACTCTAATCTCTATTTTAACCAAGACAGTAGAAGCTCATCGCACTGATTGGGATTTGAAGTTGACATCTGCTCTATGGGCTTATCGTACTGCTTATAAAGTGGCTATTAATTGTATGCCATTCAAAATGGTATACGGCCAAGAAGCGGTTATGCCTTGGGAGTTTGTCATTCCTAGTCTTAGGGTAGCTTCGCAAGAAGGATGGAATGGTAACCCCTTAACCGAGCGTTTGTATATCTTAGAAAAACTAGACGAAGAGAGACAGTTGGCTGTGAAAAATGCTCTTGTGGAAAAGGATAGGAGAAAGAAGTGGTTTGATCGCCATGTGAAGGACAAGGACATCAAAGTTGGTGATAAAGTCCTTATGTATGGAGTACGTAAAGAGAAGAAAAAGTTGAAATATGCTGGTAAAGGACCATATAGAGTATGTGAAATTACCCCACAAGGTACCCTTCGTGTGGAAACTCTTGATGGAGTTGAAACCATTGGATTCCTCAATGGGAGTAAATTCAAAAGATATTATGATCCTTTAAGCCAAGAAGAACTACGGGCCATTCATCAAAAGAAGGCCGCCAAAGCACAAACTGAGTTAAACAAGATACAAGCTCAAGCTGAGGCTAAGGAGCGACAACAACGTATAAGACAAAAACGAGAGGCTAACCTTGGAGTCACAAATGCATTCCACGTGGAAATCGAAGAGGATGGGTTAGACTCTAACACACCTCTACGATACCCTATTGAGTTAAATAGTGCCTATGGAAAAGTGCTATATAACGCCTTATTGGACACGGGTGCTAAATATAATCTGCTATCCTATGGGGTGTGGTGTCAGTTAGGGAAGCCACCTCTATCTGAGAGTATTATCCAAGTCAAGGGTGTCAACAAGAAAAAAACTACGGTTTTTGGAATCTGGCATACTTCTGTCAGTTATGACAATGGGATTGTAGCTCAAGACTTTTTGGTCATGCCTACTGGAACTATGGAGGGTAATATAAACCTAGGCCGCACGTGGATGATAGCCACCAAATGCACTATTGATTGGGGGATTGGGGGTGTTACAACGCAAAAACCAACTCTTAGCCCTACCACTCAAGCCATAGTCCCTGAGATATTGCCTAAGGAAATAAAACCCAAGACATTGCATGTCCAAGAGGTTGAACCATACGTCCCCATAGCCCAACTCTCTAGAGCTTCAACTGATGTAGTTGAAAGAAAGCTTGAGACACACAAGAACCATCCTAATATAACAGAGAAAACATACAAGTGGGTCCCTAAAGCCTCTGTAGTGAGCATGGTTGATGCAAATAAACGGAAACCTAGTAAGAACCGTCTCACTCACTCCAAGAAATGTAAAGAAACGTTGCGTTGGATTCCTAAACGACTATTGGAAGCCCAAGGATACTATGAAGAAAATGATCAAATCTGGGTGCCCAAACGTAAAGTGTACTCTTACCTGTCACCTGGCCCATGTAAACCCAATCCTGTGGCTCCAAAACAAATTGAAAATCGCGGAAAGGAAAAAATCATGGAATGTTACACACCCGATCTAGAGCTAGTTTGGGTACCAAAGAAAGAACAATTTGTTCCACCTAGCTCAGGAACAGGGAAATCAAATGAAGCTTCTTGCTCTTCATGTAGTTCCTATACGCAAATAGAAGCTTCGACACAACCTCCACCTACCACTGTACATATCCATACAAGCACGAAAGAGTTTGCACCTCCCGGGGTAAGTTCACCACCTACAACAACGTTGCAAATAAAATCATGGGAGAGTACCTTACCACCCTTGCAACTAGATGAAACGCATAGGGCGGTCGGAAACTATTGGTTAAAACCTTCACCCATAACAACTTGGAACAATTGGTTTCAAAAGGTGACGACCTTATTCCAAAAGGTATGATCTACCCAAGGAAGGGGGGAGTGTTTGCTAACATCAATCATTCACTCGCTCCCCTCTCAACCTTCTTCCCTGACCTCTCAATTCCAATCTTAGGGAATGTATATATATAGCCTTATACTCACAAAAAACAAAAATAGTAAAGAGCAATAGCACCCTATCAGATCTTACATATAAGTCCAAATTCACCGTGTCAATTCAAGCAACACACAAAAACAACTCTTATGTTTTAAAGGCCTAACCAAATCTATCTGTCTTGTCAGAAATGGCTACTTCACCAGAGGCATGCACTTCTATTTTTGATGAAAGGTACCCTTTGTCTTTTCCTCAAGTGTTCTACGTATGCTACCCTATACTTTCTTGCGAATGGGATTTGATAGAGAGCCTTGCATGTGAGAGAAATTTTGAGGAGTTAGAATGGCTGATACGTCTATGGCTAACTAGTGATCCCTACCCAGTAGCGAATGTGTCTCCAATGGCACATGCTTATTCTTTTGCACAAGATGAGTATCCACGCATCGCGAGGTTCTTGATTAGCATGCTTGCACAAGAGGATGATGAAGAGGAACTAATAGAGACCGAGGAAGACTATGGCCTCACGGACAACGATTTTATTTATCTAGATGATGAGGATAGAGGCCTAGCCTTAGGGTGGCCACCCGGTTTATATAATATCCTCTTTCCTTGATTCTAAAAGGGGTGACAGATAGGTAGGTTAGGGGTCTAGATTGTGTTTTGAGTTTGTTTTTTAGGAGTTTTAATTTTTCACACTGACATGCCTCCTAGAGGTATAGTGCCTGTTTTTGGATGTGTTAGGTAGGACTTATATGGATCTCCATCCACATGGCTGAGGACATCTGCTTCAATGAAATGAGCCACTCCATACCTCCAGGTGTACTACATTCCATGATTCATGTTGGTGGATATGTGTAATTGCTAATAATGATTTTTCATTCTTTGTTTGAGTGCAATAGTTATGATTGTTATCTGCCATTATAGATGTATAAATTTGTCTTTGCTTAAGTTGATTGAACTCCAGTTTAATCTTATGGATGAGCCTGGAGATTAGGAGACCGTGACTTTAGGTTAACTCATTTACTTGACCACTAGGCCTAGCTAATAAAATTATCCGAGTATTTGAGACCTTAGGAATGTTTTAGGCAGAGAAAGGCTTGCTCACTCAAACAACAAAAAACACTAGTGCGAATACCAAGGAAATGGAAGCAAAAAAAAAAAAAAAACATAAGTGCCACAAATGAAAAATCTTACGCTGGAAGAGAAATCCTGGCTTGAATTGGTACTTCACTCACATGTATTGTCTATGGTACTAGAGCCCTAGAGGTTCCTAGTGTGGGCGCTTTTCCTTGAGAAGCAAAAAACCCCGGACATACAAAATAAGCACACACGTCACATGATTGTGACCCAAAGTAAAAAAGTATTAAAAAAAATAAAATAAAAAATAAAAAATTAAAAGACTTCCATGGAGCTTACAGTTAACATTTCAAGCTTTTGTTTGCAATTGTGAGAGCGAGTTGGCTAATCAAAGCTGAAAAGCATAATTAGGGAATCTTGCATTTAGATAATCTTCTTAGCTTAGCTAGTACCAGAGTAGTTGTTTTAACCTTAGTCATAGCTAACTAATTGATAGACTCACCCATAAGCTCAAAACTCTTGATTTATTAATTTACTCAAAGTGCAATTTATTTGTCCTTAATGGCAGTCTAACATTTCATAAATCTTGCATTTACTCATTTCCACATGTACTTTACATTCCCCTCATGATTTATGGCAATATAATTCCGCTTGCTAAAACAGTGACTTTGCCTTGCAGATTCAAATCTAGATGCTCTACAACATGGACATACCAAGCTTCAACTCAATAGCTTCCGAGGACGGAATCTACATCAGGAAGGGGGGCAATGTTAACCCTCGTGGCTCACGGGCACCCTATCGCCTACGACGGACACTGTAACCGTATTATTTATTTAAGTAGAGTCAGGCACCGGGCTTGTCGGTCCAATAGGGAAAGGTAGAGTGATCGCCGATGAGAGGCGCACTCTAACACGAACATGCTAGGGTTAGTTGGCTAAGCATGGGCGCCCAAGTGTGAATGGGGTGAGCTCACATAAAAGCCAATTAAACCTAAAATTGAGTCATTCTCTCATTGTGCAATAGAAGCTGCTCTTGCTCCATCTCCACCTTCTCCTTCACCATCTCCTTGTGTGTGTGCGTGTGCGTGCGTGTGTGTGTGTGTGTGTGTGTGTGTGTGTGTGTGTGTGTGTGTGTGTGTGTGTGTGTGTGTGTGTGTGTGTGTGTGTGTGTGTGAGAGAGAGAGAGAGAGAGAGAGAGAGAGAGAGAGAGAGAGAGAGAGAGAGAGAGAGTGAGAGTGTGTGTGCGATCGAGCGTTGCGGCAGCACGACGGCGACGAGGCGGTTGAGCGTGGCGTAGCGGCGTCTCCCTCTTCTTCGCGGCGAGGAATCCTCTACGGCAGGAGCATAAGGCGGTGAGTGACACACCATTGCCCTCTTTGAGCTTACTAGTTAAACTAGTTGTGTGCTTGGAGCCGTCTGCGGCTCGTACACGGTGTATCGGCAAGTCCCTTGCTTCAACAGTGCGGCAAGGAGCGCACAGTGTGCAATCGAGGGTAAATGGACCAACCATGAGACCCACGAGTGCTACTACAGACCAAAGTATGATGGGAAAGTTCAGTACGTGCCCATGAGGCCACAAGGACAACCCATGTACAGATATCAGCCTAATATGGCCCAAGCTCAAAGAACACCAATGGGTATGGAAAGACCTCAAACTGTGTTGGGACAACAACCTCCGTATCTAGGACATAATGTAGTGCCTGTAAAGTACATGTGCTCGAAAGGAGTCATAGATGAACAAGCATTAGTGCCTGTTACACCCTATGCAGAGCCTAGTCCATTTACAGTAATGGTAGAAGGAGATTGGTATAGTCCACATCCACCACCAATGGAAGAAACCATAACTTATGCTCCACCAGAGCTCGCACCAATGTATTATGTAGCTAATCAAGGTGTCAGACCTCCCATGGGAAGACCCATGATGAAGCCTAGAACAGGAAACTATCATAACTGTGGTGCTGATGACCATTGGAAGAACGAATGTCCAGAGCCTGACAAAAACCTCAAACCAATTGAAGCCTATGCATACAATGTTGCAAAAAGGGAGGATACTTTCCGAAAGATTGTCCTAAGAATCCTTTGAACAAGGAAAAAACTATCGTAAACGTAGTCCAAGTGATGCCTAGTATCTCATCAGAGAGTGCACCAATTGTTCCAAGCAAGGTAATCACTAGAACCCAGACAAAGAAAAAGAAACACAACTCCTCTCATGATTCGGAGAACCCGAAAGTTTCTTCTCAAAGAATCAAAAGGAGAAAAAGCAAAAGATGTGAGATGAGAAAACAAAAACAACGGGTTGAAAACGAAGAGAAATAAAAAATGCTAGCCCAAGACAAGTTGAAAGAAACTGGCAGTGAATTCAAGGAAACAACCGTGAAATCTGGAGGATCCATTCTGATTGATAAAAATTTTGATCCTTTTAATGCTGCCTTGGAAGCCTCTCAAGCAGTACTTAAAGCATGTCAAAACATGGAAAACAAATGGAAAAACTATCCATCTCCAGACATGGAAGCAGTAAAGCTAGAGGCTTATCAAAATTTGGTAAGAATCACGCAAGAAATGATGGATCAACAAAAACCCAAGCTTGAAAGTATTGAAAAACTTGAAGAGCTTGCGGTAGAAGAAACGAAAGCAAAATTTGACGTGGTGGCAGAACCCCACCTTGAAACAAATGAACCAGAGCTTATAGTGCCGGACAGTGAAGATGCTTTAGATGGAATTCCAGTCGTAGAGGAAGACTGGCCAGGACACTTATGGAAAAATATGAGAGAGATCAATGATGGGAGCCTAACTTTAAAGTCAGCTCTTATAGAGGAAGTCTGGTTGGATAACCTACCATTTGATGTGAACATGGATTTACAATCCTTGTACGGGGATTGCGGATCGGAAGCTTCAGGAATATCTAAACCATTGACATTAAAAACATTACATTCTTACTTGGGAGATAAGAAGATGAATCCATCGTTTGCAAGACCACTCAAGTAAAAAGAGCTGAACAGACCCTAGAAGTAGACAACATTCATTCAATCATGTCTACACCGATCCAGAGGACTCTTACTTTGGGAGAAATGTTGAAACTCAGACCATACTTGTGGAACAATTTATAGAAAACCCTAGAGAAGGTGGGGATAACGGGGTTAATCTCTAAGAATTTGGAAAAATTGAAGAATAAAATGGAAAAACAAAGAGATTCGATCAGTTCCTATGAACAAGGTCGGAGAATATTATGAAGGGGAAGAAGGAAACACCACCCTCCCAATGAAATATAATGACATTGAAACCATGGCAATACTGGATAGTGGAGCTGGCATAGCCATAGCCACTAAAGAAGTATGGGAATCCTGGGGACAGCCAGCCATTAGACAAACGCGAATGAAATTGCAGTTGGTTTACGGACACATTGAGAGACCACTAGGGCTACTTGAAAAAGTGATAGTCAATTCCTGTGGAATTGAATATCAACATAATTTTTCCATAGTAGACTTTGGGAAAAAACTCAACTAAGAAATCATATTGGGAAGACCTTTCATGCGATAGGTACAGGTTATCGAAGATTGGGGAAACAACTATCTGTACTTGAAGCAGGTGGGATCTATAACAAGAGTTAATCTAAAAGATCACAATTATAGAGATGTCTTGAAAACACCCATCCGAGAGTTTGATTCAGTCTCTTTGGCTGAAACTAAACTCCCATCCTGGTTAAACAAAGACACTCCTATTTGGATATGCGGAGCTTCAGAAAATGGAAGCTTAAGACGAGAGACATGTATCCTAGACAGGGACTGTACAAACGAAGCCTACATACCTGAACCCTTTCTAGAGCATTTATTTGAACCATTCGAGTGGAATCAAATTTTAGCAACAATGGATGTATGTGTTAATACGTTTATGCCTACTCAATTTTGCAATGAGGATGGCCACGACATAATTCCCATCCAAATGATGTCAGTCCTCAATATTGAAAACGAAGATGAAGAACCCAAGGACTTGATGAAAGCTCAACAAGTATTTTTTGACCTCTATTACGATGCAACTGATGAGTTAAATGAGCACTCAGCTACCTCAGAAGATTTGGGGTCAGAAAAAGAGCATACAAGAGCTCAGTTACTCTTAAGGGGAGGGGGGGAAAAGTTTTTTGACTTTCCAAACCAGAAATCAAGAAGACAAAAATGGTATAGACAAAAGAGAGACACCAATATCGTGAAAACACGACCTATGCCATCAGTCTCCAGTAAAACACAATTCTTGATGTAGATAGATGCTAATGATTATGTCAAGGACAAAATATATGGCAGATATCCTTTAAACAAAAATTCAAAAATATCTCATACATCAAGAAAAACAAGGAAGGGTACTCAAGAAAAATCATGGAATAAGAGACCACTCATGACCAGAGTCGAGCGGAAAAAGAAATATCAAGAGTTTAAAAAACCTCTAAAGGAGATATACACAACCGAAATGGAAACCACGGAAGAGGATGGTAAGGATGTAATGCATGTTCCATCCCATTACAAAAACTATACTTTCCAAGATCAGAAAATTATAATTGAACAACCTGTTAAGGAACTACGGAAACAAGGCGAATCTTATGAAGGGCCTGAAATGCTAAAAGGGTAGACTTGGCTAAACCAGGAGAAGAGCCTAGACCTGCTTACATTGCAAATGACCTAACAGAAGAAGAAGAAAAGATTTTGCTAATCTTGTTAAAGGAATACCAGGATATCTTTGCTTGGTCTTACAAGGATCCTCGGGGGGTGCACTATGTAATCACGTTAATGTATAGCGTGAGTTCGAAAGGAGGGGTTTTAAAAATAAAAAAAATTAGGCAATTTAACAGAGATACATTAAAATAAGGGGTTTTTATATTCAATTTTGGAAAAAATCCTAAAATAAGGGGTCATTTTATTCATTCAGACATGTTAAAAGAGGGGTTTTTTTAATACCCCGTGAACGCACGTTATAAAGGGGGGTACTAAACGATGAACCCCTCGAGCAAGGATCTCAAGGGTGTTGATCCAAAAGTCAGTCAACATACTATACCCATGAGAGATGATGCGAAACCAAGTAGACAGAGACCATACACTTATAACGAAACATTTGCTAGGAAGAGCAAAGAAGAGATTGAAAAACTAAAGGAAGATGAATTCATTTACGAAATTGAACACACAGATTGGGTGTCTCCAATTGTGGTAGTACCTAAGAAGAATGGGAAATTACAAGTGTCTGTTAATCTCAAAAAGGTGAATGCAGCTACCATTAGGGACAACTTTCCTCTTTTGATAACTGAGCATGTTTTAGAACGAGTGGCAGGAAAAGAAGCTGACAACTTCTTAGACAACTTTTCGGGATACAATCAACTTTTGGTTGACCCAAAAGATCAGCATAAAATTGCTTTTGCAACAGAATGGGATATATTTGCCTACCGGGTTATGCCGTTTGGGTTAACTAATGCTCCAGCCACATTTGAGAGATTGATGAGCCATGATTTCAAAGAGTATCTTCGGAAATTCTTAGAAGTATACATGGATGATCTATGCGTACATTCGTCAATCCGTGCTGATCATTTTGAACACCTCAAAAAGGTATTCGAGAAATGTAGACTTTATAGGGTTTGCTTAAATCCAAAAAGTGCACATTCATGGGAAGACAAGGGAAAATTCTTGGACATATAGTGTCTAAAAATGGCATAGCTACTGATATTGAGAAGATTCATGTCATTGCTGATTTTCCTAGACCAACAACAGTCAAGGGGGTACAAGCCTTCATGGGACATTGTGGATATTACTGACGGTTCATCTACATGTATGCTATAATTGCAAAACCCACGTATAGCTTGATTACGCACTTTGAATGGACCGAGGCATGTGAAGAATCCTTCATGAAGCTTAAGCAAGCTCTCACCTCAGCTCCAATATTGAAAGCACCAGATTGGGATAAGGTATTCCATGTACATGTAGATGCTTCAAACTTTGCTATTGGTTGTATACTAGCCCAACTAGGAGATGGGAAAATTGACTTTCCTATTTCTTATGCTAGCCGACTATTGAACATGGCAGAAAATAATTACACCACCACCAAAAGAGAAGGACTAGGAATAATCTATGCCGTTAAAAAGTATAGACATTACCTATTAGCAAACAAGTTTGTGTTCTTTGTGGACCACCAAGCTTTGTTATATTTGGTCAACAAGCCATGCAGCACAGGGATAATAGTAAGATGGTTCATCACTCTTCTCAAATTTGATTTCACTGTGGTTGTAAGAAAAGGCACTACACATCAACGAGCAGATCATTTGTCAAGGATTGTTTCAGGGGAATCACCTAAAGGGGTAAACGATGATCTACCAAATGCCTATTTGTTCTCCGTGGGAATGATACCTAGATGGTCATAAAACATTGTGTCATTGATGACAATAGCTCAAGTGGATTCACAAATACCACTTCCTATCGCAATTGATTTAATTGAGCAATTAGCTATGTATCAATTACTAGCTGGCAGGCTATCTAAAAGAAATTGGGACGGGATATTGCTTTTATGCATTAACCCTGAAGAAAAAGAACAATACCTAAGTCAAGCACATGTTACCATAGTAGGACTTCACTTTGCAGAAGACCAAACTATGCAATGAATCTTGAGACTTGGAGTATTTTGGCTGACTATGAGGAGACATGTTAGATCTTTTGTAAAAGATTGCCCTCAATGTCAAAAACAAACACCCATTCCTCACGTAACATTGTTTCAAATGTCACTTGTTCCGAAGTGGAGTAATTATCTGGTTACTTACTTATCGAGCCAAACATTTCCTGAGGATATGAGTAAACATCGTCAAAGAGCAATTGAAACTGAAGCAAGAGACTATGCTCTTATTGGGAACCAATTGTATCGAAGAGGTAAAGATAAAAATTTGCGTCTTTGTGCAAATGAAAATGAGTATATTCTGATTATAGAACAAGCACATGCTGGATTAGCCGGAGGTCACTTTTCTAGTGAGACCACCGCAAGAGCAATCTTAATGGCAGGCATATGGTGGCCATCACTTTTTGTAGATGCCAAAGAATATGTTCGAAGGTGTGGTGCTTGTCAACGAGCAAAAATGCCCACACGAGTAGACAGCATGCCCTTAAGATCAATGATGGGGGCTAGAGCCTTCGCAAAATGGGGTATAGATTTTGTTGGACCGATACATCCACCTGCATATAGAACCCAAGCTCAATATATCATTGTAGCTACGGACTATTTGACCATGTGGGCCGAGGCTAAAGGACTCAAAAGAATGATGCTAGAACCACTCCTGCATTCTTATATGAGTATGTATTCATGAGATATGGACTACTAATAGAGATTGTTAGTGATCGGGGAACTCATTTCCTCAATGTGGTAATAGAGTATTTGCTTAATGAGTTTATGGTCATCCATAATAAATCAGCTCCCTATCACCCACAAGCAAATGGACAAGCTGAGCATACGAATACAATTCTTAGCTCGGTACTGACCAAAGTGTTTAGTTTAGGAAGGACAGACTGGGAAATGAATCTCCATGTTGCTCTATGAGCTTATCGAGTTTCATTCAAAACAACTTGTTTGCGGGTCGCCGCGACGGACGTCCATAGCATAGCTCTCAAGCATCAACATAAAATTATCGATACAGGGGAAGCGACTCGGATGAGGCATGGAAACTCACTAGGGTGTCAATCCTAACGAAGTGAACTCGAAGAGATGCAACTACTAACTCTACAAGCAAATCAAACACACTAAAGCCAATCAATCTGCCTATGTCCTTCTACACAACTCTACAGTCATCACGCCCGTTTATCATACAAATCATATCGTAATCGCACAAAACTTGAAGGGAAGCTACAAGGGACTATCAGGAACATACCCTATCACTGTCATAGCATTCCAAAGAGGTACAACGATCGCGATCGTTCGTCCCACAGTACGCAAAAATATTAAACGGTTGATCCTAAAGGGTCGTTTTTAGGTCCCTAAAGCCTCTCCTAGGGTCAAAACAACATAAAATACGCATATAAACACTCAAAACAGCGATTTAAGGCCTAAACGGATGCATTTGAAACCTTCATCGAATCTTGAATGCTTACACTTGAATGAAAGAGCAGAGTAAGAGGAACACAATGCAAGAAACAAAACTGAATTTGGATTACCGTAGCCCCCGAAGCGATGATTACAAGTTGGAGCAAAGAGGTATCTCCCTATACGTAATGCAGTAGTCCCTTATCTTCAAAAAATAATCTCCTCTTTCCCACTAAACTTAGTGTATTATATACCTAGGGCTTTCTAAAGTGGCCGGCGGCCAACTTCTCATGGACCTTTACATACATCACTAGAAAAATTACATCTTTGACTCAGACTTGACATAGACGATTGAAATTAGGCTTTTACAGGGTTTGATGTATTAAACATCGGAAAAATAATGTGACCACATCAAAACTTTGGCCGGATGACGCAACGGGCGCCTTGGCTAGGTGGGCACTTGTATGTTGTTATCACCTCCAAACACTCCCCCCTTCCTAGCTCGTGTCGTCCCTTGACACGACCTTGTGCAGTCTTGTCATAGGTTTGTATTCAGCTTTGTCTTCAAGGTCGGTCTTCATCTTGGGAAGCGCGTTGTTGTTGATGACACTCCCCCCTTCCTAGAGTGATGCATAGGTGTCATGTTTTTGATAGATGATTTGAGCTTTGATTATCGAGGCAACGTTTCTTCTTGTTGTGCATTCGCCTCTTGGTTGCCAATCTTAGCCGCCGTAAAGATGGATGTTGAAGTGTTTGATCATGTAGAACTGATCCTCTTTGTGGCGTGGACTTTATGATGGATATTCTTTCAAGGTCCACTGCAATTTGAGTTGTCTGCAATAGGTCACCAAGGTTGAAGCACTGTGTGAGCTACTTTTGATTGTTGTGGATAGCTCGCTTGCTAAATTTCTCATTGCTTGATGTTGTAGGCCATTCTTTGACGTGCCATTGTTGGATGGAGCTTTGTTGTCACCCTTGAAGATAAAAGATGCTCTTGATAAGCATATGGAGACCTGCTGTTTTTGCTCCAAGTTGTTGTTGATTGATTTGGGTAGCCCTTTCCTTATTGTTGATGTAGAAGGAATATATACAAGAAGTTGATGATGAGGTCTAGATTAGGGTCTTAAAACCTGGATGACCAAAGGGAAAAACCCAGTGGGAAAAAAGTGCCTTTGGTATACGCTCTTATTGGAGTTGAGCATTTTGACTCGAAGTACCGATCATGCAAGGTGAGTGCTTGGGAGAAACAAAGGAAGAGTGCCTAATGTAAGTGCCAATTATGGGACACTCTATATGCTTATGAGAAGTTTTCAAACAAAAGCATGTAGTGTAAAAGATGGAGTTGATGGGTGCTTCAAGGAACAAATGTAGCACATGTGACATCAAAGGATGTCTCAATAGCTTGCACGTTTCCAAGAAGGTTTTTCGATGTAGAAGCTTCTCCACTCATTCCTCACTATGCGTAGTGCGTGAGTGTATTTTGTACTCTCTTCTTCACTTAACCAAACTTAAAATACATAGACTTGGACTCTTATGCTCACCTATACCAGCATGAGCGACACAACATAAATATGCTCAACTCCTCCACCTTGAGAAGGACCTAGAATAGCTAAGACTCTTAGACCACAGAGAATATTACTTGAAGCTTTGGGACTAATGCCTTGCTCATTTAGTGGCTCAACTACCCGACTCTTGACTTTTATGCCATGTATTTTTAATGGCGACTTGGAATTACCTGTTCATGGCCTGAAACCCAACGCCAGAAGTTCTTGAAATTTAGGCCTCTTCCATTGTGTTGGTCTTTGGATGCCACCATTTTGTCGAGTAGGTTGGCATATTTTGGCTCCTCTTGACTTACTTGTTGTATGTTGATACTTCTTTGTAAAACAAGTCCTTCAGCTTTGATAGGGATTGATGTAGCCTTTGCATTAATTTCCATGAGAAGCGATTGTCGAGATGTGTGGGTTCTCTGTGATTGAGTTTCCACTAGCAATTTTGGAACCCATCTTGTTTTTGGTCCTTGTGTGACCATCTTTGGCATTTTATCTTCTTCTATAATTTGATGGACACTAGGCTTTGATATCCAAACCTGATGATTTGCGTTGAAAAATCCTTGCTTTTGTAATTGATGACAAGGTATCCATCTGTAGATTGCAGCAGCCTTGGTTGTAATTGGTCTCCATTGGCTCTTTGTTGTTGTTGATTGTCTTTGTGTGGGGTACTTTGCCACTTGGTTGGTCTTAGTGGCTCTAGGTTGAGCAACTACTTTGGGTAACCATATTTGGGTGTTACCTTCATAGAATCCTTGTGCTTCGAGTAGCTTCACTGGAATCACCCGCTGATTCACCTGTTTGTGTTGGGTATCTTCGTTGAAGTCTGATTTTGGTACCCAAACTTTTTGTGTTGCCCGCTTGGAAGGTCTTTTTGTTTGCCTTTTGTTGGTGTTCTTTTGCTTGCCTGAGTATTTTGTATTCCGTTGATGGCGCGCCTTGTTCCTTGTAGAACTCGTTGGTTGAGGTGGGTAGGTCTAGGCTGTTACTTTAGGCTTTTTGCCCAAACATTAGTGTTTCCTTGGAAGTAGCCTTGAGAAGTGATTGACTCATTTGATGCTATCCACCCTGTCACCTTTTGTTGTTGTGGTTGAACCCGTGTTTCATGTATCCAAACTGGGTCTTTGACTTGGATGTGCTCTTTGGATATCAACACTTGGTTGAAATTCTTCGGCTTCTTCTGGATGCTTTTTTGTGATGGAAACTTTGGTTGATAGACTTTTTGCTTTGGTTTCCATTGCATTGTTGATGGTGTGGCTCTGGATGTAGAGGCTTCGTGGGAAATTTGATGGAAGCTCGTTGAAGGTAAAGTTGTCTGGCGAGGTTGACACACGTCAATGTTTAACTTTGCTTTACCTTTTTCCACGATGGTTGGCAATTTCTTCTCTGCATGGATTTGAGAAGCTTCATGGAGTCTTGCCGTTGTTGTTGTTGAAGCTTTTGATTGTTGTTGAAAGAAGACGTTCCTCCAACTTACTGTCAAGATTAGACTCTCCTTGATGTGATGGGAGTCAATTATGTGGAAAGTATCCTTATACTCTCTGGTACTCAATTTGAGTATAGATTCTGCCACTCCAAAGCTAGGAATCGGCATTTTTGAACTTGTGTAAAATGTTTCTTCTAGCTCATTGATTGGTGGATTTCCTATCATGATCCACGTTCCATAAGTCATTAGATTCTTTGTTGCTTCTAGATCTATTGCGGCTGAACATGTGACCTTCAGCCCTGTTTGTCCGCCTAAATTGAATTTGATCATCGTAGGAGATAGTCCATCTTCTTCCTTGTCCCTGTTCTTCTTTTGATCTTGCATTTGTTGAAGATTTTCCGTTGAACTTGGAAGCTTTTCTCCTTTATCTACTTTCATTTGCACTTTTTCTAGAGTCGGCTTCTTTGTTTCTTCAGTTATGTCAATAATGACATATTCTTGTGGTTTCTCTGCTTTCTTCATGTGCACTTTGGCATCATGCTCCATGACGTAGCTATCTGTTTCACCTTTTTTGCCTTCACACTCACAAATCTCGTTAGCTTCCTTCAACACCTTTATCGTAAATACGGGAGTTATATCATACCCTTCCTCATCACAAAATTTAGTCGGAGTCACCTCATTCACACACACATCAAGAGTCGCCAGTATTTGATCCCATCCAAAGGGTTCAAATAATTGCTCTGGAAAGGGTTCCGGTATGTAAGCTTCATCGTTCATTGATCTTTCTAGGATGCAATCCTCCTTCACTGAGCTTCCACACTTCGAAGCACCACACATCCAAAGTTCTTGTTTGGTTTGTAGCCATGTAGGTATCTCTTTCCCATTGGCTATAGTAGAGTCAATCTCTTCTAAAGGAGTTCTATTCACATCTCTATAGCTATGGTCTTTTATGCTTATTTTTGTGGTGATCTTTTTATGTCTCAAGTAGATATAGTTATAGCCCCAATCTTGAACCATCTTAAGTTGACGCATGAAAGGTCTTCCTAAAATGATATCAAAATTGTTCCCTTTTCCAAAATCTACTATTGCAAATATTCAATTCCACAAGAAGTCACAATAATTTGCTCTAAGATACCCAAAGTTTTTTCTGTGTATCCATCTGCAAGTTGCAGTTTCATTCTAGTTTTCCTAAGCGTTAGTCTACTCCATTTTTTCCAAATGTCTTTTGTGGCTATGGCTACTCCAGCCCCACTATCAAGTATAGCCAATGTTTTAACTCCTTTGTATTCCACATGTAAGGTGGTGTTTCCTTCTTCTCCTTCACAATATTCCCCACCTTAAGTTTATTGGCACAGGTTTAGCGTTTGCAATTTCTTGTTGATTTTTGTTTGATTGTTCATTTGAGGGTAGATCTTGAAGAGGTATCTTTAGTCCCATCTTCCCCAAATTGTTGCCTACTTCATCCCATACATGTGGTCTAATCTTAAGCAATTCAGATAGAGTAATGGTGCACTGTATTGGAGCTGACATCAACTCTTGCATACTCTTTGTATCCATCATCTTGGATATGGCTTTTCTCTGAGATGGCACCACTCTAGTCTCTGAGTCTACCTCATGTTCTCCTATGTATGAGGGTAAGGTCTTCAAGGAATCAGGTTTGCTTTCAATTGAAACTTCCGTCCCTGCATCTCCATTAGGAGATTGAATGACTCCCTGATAGACTTCATTCCCTGTATTGACCTCAATTATGGGTGCAGATTGGAAAGTCGCACTTCCATCTTTTGCACTTCTAATTGCTTCCTACAATTCGTTTGGCCATGGCTCATATATCTCTAGGGTAGGTGCCATAAATTGTGATCTTGACCTTACATCATTAGTGGTGTTGGCCACTACTTGATCATCTAGATGAATTTCTAGGTTGTTGATTTCTCGTGTTGCAGTCTTTGCTTGCACATCCTTTTGTGATTCTAGCGCAATGTTTCTTTGAGTTAATGTTTCAACAACCTTTGCCTTAGGCATTTCAAATCCAACACTTTTTGGTTTTGTTTCTGGAGGTGGAATTGGTGCTTCGCTTCATCATTGCCTGTGCAGTTTTTACCAATTCCTTACACATTTTCAACCTCTCAGTCTCTACCTTAGCATGAGGATATTTCATCCCTCGTTGCTCTAGGGTTTGGTTGGGTTTCAATCTAGCCTCATATGCTTCCAATGCAGCATCTAATGGCTCTAGGACTTTGTCTACCAACACAGATCCTCCCGAAGACGCCTTCCTTGGCTTCTTATTGCTCACCACCATTTTGTTTTCCCGTTCTTGTTTTAACTGCTCCTTTGTCTCTTGTAATTTTGTTTGTAGTGCAGTTTGATTTGTAATTGTTTTTGCTTTAATTCTGTCTCTTTTGGCTTTCCAGGATTTTCTCCCAGTCCTCACTGACACACTAGCTATTTCCCCTTGTTTGGGTTGTTGATCTTTCTCCTCATTAGCTTGGTCCTCAACATTTTCTTTTGCTTGGGCTCTAGTCACTACCTTCGCACGAATTTTGGGTTCTGCCTCTGATCCACTTGGAGAAGGTAACACTCCCACAACATTCATTGTTGTTTTTCCCTGTTTGTTTGGGTGTTTTGGACAATTTGGAACAACGTGTGTAATGGCACACTCTAAACAATATCCAATTATCTCTACACGAGAACAATTCTTGGCCCAATGATTACCTCCACACTTGTAGCATGGTCCATCTTGTTGAGTCACTGGTGGTACATTTGATGGTTGTTCTTGCTTAGCCAGAATGGTCTCTGGTCTATGCTCTTGATTGGCTATGAATATCAGAGTGTCCTCATTCAATGAATAGAGTTTTCTCATAGGTTCTTGCCCTAGCCTAGGTTGTGATACCTCAGCTCTTTGTAAAGCCCTTGATACAACCCTATTTTGAAATAGTGGATGATTTGGTAATGGAATTTGTTTTTCTATTTGATGTCCAAATAGTATCCCCCTCGTGTAGGTTTGATTATAGTAGCACTCACTCATCTCATGATTGGTCCATTTTTGCTCTATTGCACACCATTTTATTCGTTGTGCTACTTGCGCTGCTAGCTCATCTAGGTTGGTCATTAATTGAGACATAACCAATTGCCTTGTGTTGGTTTCACTAGATGTAAAGGACATTATCCCTAGTGATCTTTGTATCACCAATTTCCTCGCCATAGGCTTTACAATTGTCAACTAGGTATAGCGCTTCTCTCGTGACTTGTTCAAAGGAAGTGCATCCTTTTAAGTGCAAATATTTCTTGAGAGTTTCATTTTACAAACCCTCTATGAAGAGAATTGATAATGTTTCATCCTGTGGTAACTCGCGTTCCGGACATCTCTCTGTATATTGTTTGAAGCGTAGCGATGCTTCCTTCAGTCTCTCATCTTCTTTTTGCTTGAATGCATAGATTTGGGACACTGTGTTATGCTTGATTCCCCTTTTAGAGAATTCCACAACAAATTCTTGCAACAGTTGTTCAATGCTTGAGAAGGCATTTTTGTCCAACGGTTGGAACCAATTCAATGCTATCCCTTCCAAGGTTAAGCCAAATCCCTCATACTGTGTATGAAAATAAAATACTTGTTCGGCTCTTAACACTTGTTTGAACAAGGATGCATGTACGTATGGATCCCTTAACCCATCATACTTCTTCTTGACACATTTGGCCAATTGATATGGTCTCATTGGTTCTGGTTCAACCATGTATCTTAGCGTGTTGGGGTCTCTCACAAAGACATCCCTCGTTCCCTCTTCTCGTCTTGGAGAAAATCCTCGTGGAATCCCCTTTGAGACATGTTTTGGAAATGTTGATGGATTTGTAAGTCTAATTGGTGGTATCTTGGTTCCACTCAATGAGATAGGAGCTACACTCCCGTGAATAGCTATTCTGGATGTTTGAGGTCCATTTGATTCCATAGTTTCAATGTTAGCTTCTTGCAAATCAGACTCAAAAAACCTTGGTACGCTTACACTCGGTTGAAAGTAGTAAGCAGAGATTGGAGTACCCATGTATGTATATCTTTCTAGTTCAATTGGGCTGATAAGTTTGTACTCTCGTCCATACTTATCTACCATTAGAACTTGCACTCCCTAGTCATCTGTGTATGTGAAGGCATAGAGGTTCTTGTAGTCTGTCAACTCTTCAATGATGGAATTTAAAAATCTATAGAAGTTGTTTTGATCCCCAATAGGTAACCTATAAAGGCCATCATAAGTATAATCCGTTAGAACTCTCGTGGCTTCATTGGTTTTGATGAACCCCACGTTGGGTTTGTTGATTAGAGGATGCTTCTCCTCTAAGTCTCCAGCAATTTCCACTTTTGCTCTTCCAAACTCCCGCATTTTAGTTGATTGGTTTGGCTTCCCGTGAGCTACATGATCACTTGACAAATATCCACGAGCCATGCCTTGAGGTTTGGCTTGATATGATTGATAAGACTCATGGTCTTGTCTCAACCCTTTTGTTATAGGTGTTGCAGTATTTCTGGTTGTTTGTGTAGGTGGCATAGCTCTGAGTTGAGTGGGAAACCCTAATGATGGATGAGTTGTCATGTTAAAGCCTCACTCAATACTCTCAAGATGACCCTTGATAAGAACACCTTGGCTTAGTGCACACAATACCTTTTTGCCCCTGGTCAAGTCTCTAAAAAGTTAGGAATTTGTGACTTTTTCGGTCTCTAGAAATTGGTTTTGGGTACCATAAAAGTTGGAATTAGGAAACCTAGAAAAATTCAGCCCGTAAGCTTTCTTCCTACCTATACTTGACTCAATTTGGAGTTGTCTATCAAAAGTTAGAGCACTTTTGGTGAACTGCACTTGAAACAACACTCAAAACAGCTTCGGGATCAGAACACAGGAACTTCGGCTTGTATCTTGGCTTCCAGAGGGTATTTTCCACTCAAACTTGAGATTTGGGATGTACTCAAGTAGGTCTATAAACTTATGAAGTCAGATACCCCCATTGTGTAGAGTACACCGATCGCCATTGTTGACCCCATGTCACAGATTTTGAAGATTTTTACACAGTAGGTAGCCCTTGATGTCTTGATACCAAGTGTCTTTGTATTTTTGAATTTGGAGATGTTTTGACCAATGAAAACCCAAATCCCAGGTGGTTCTGCGGTTATTGGCTTGATTGTGTAAATGGGACTTTTGACCACTTTCTTTTGCTTTTGTGACCTTGCTCCTTTTGGAAAATATGTTGCACTAGATGTCAGCTACCTACTCATAAATTTTCAATCCAAAATGTCACTGGGGTACACCGATCGCGATCGTAGTTCCAGCTCCTTTTTGCATGAAATTTTAGGAGTTGATAGACATGGGTATGATTAGTCTATTCCCAAACCCACTTTGCATTTGGATAACAAAAACTTGAATTTTCTCAAAATTTTGGTCTGAAGGATCAGTGATGAGTGTTTGCCCTATTTGACAACTGTCTTTTGGTTTTTTGACCTTACTCCTTTTGGAAAAGTTGTTTGTCTAGTCATCAACTACCTACTCACCAAGTCTCAACTCAAAATGTCAGTATGGTACACCGATCGCGATCGTACTTTTGAGCCCAAATTGGATGAAACTTGTGGATATGGTAGACAATGATGTGTACAGTCTACTCCCTACATCTTTTTGAATTTGGACAAGAAAAAGTCATGTTTTCACCAGATCTTGGACTGCTGCAGTGGTTTCCTGACTGTCTGCTGTTTTTGGCTATTTTGGTGATTTTTTTTGAATTTTGAAAACTCCTGGTATTTTATATAACTTAGGTGTATGTGTGGGTAAAGTCTGGTCAAAATCTGGCACTGAGGTACACCGATTGCGATCGTAGTTCTGAGCCCAAATTGGATGAAACTTCACCAGCTTGTTCACTAGGCTATTATAAGACTACCTGCCAGACACTTTTGTATTTGGACTCAAAAAAGTCAAGAATTTGCAGTTTCTTGGTCTGAAGTGCCTGTTTTCCAGAATCTATAAGTTTGATCTGATTTTGGTGTTTGTTTTGGGATTTGAAAGCTATTTGGATTGTCCTGTGTACATGCTATCCCTATGTATGGTTTCTTCCGAGTATTGATGTGTTTTGATCTTCTGAAAGTCAATTTCTATGCCAGTTTAGCAGTTTTTGACTTGGATCTGTATTTAGATGGTTTGAAAAGTATTTTGAGGTTTCTGGCTCTAGGTCCTTTAGAATTTTATGTTTGTATACACCTGAGGATCCCACATATGAAATCTGGTCAAAAGCTGGCACTTAGGTACACCGATCGCGATCGTAGTTCTGAGCCCAAATTAGACCAAATTTGGCATGCTTGTAGACACTGATGTTTTAAAGCTATCCCCAAAGTCTTTTTGCATTTGGATCACCAAAAGTCAAGATTTTACAGTTTCTTGGTCTATCAGGCTAGTTTCACCCAAGTGACCTGATTTCCTTGATTTTTTATGTTTTTGGGTGTGGTTGCTTTAGACAAACTTGTTTAGAATCTTATCAGGAAGGCACATGTCAAATCTTGTACAATTCTGACACTGAGGTACACCAATCGCGATCGTAGTACAGAGGCCAAATCTTATGAAATTTTACAGGCTCTCTCTGATAAGTATTTCCCAGTGTTTGGTGCTACCACTTTGTGATTTGAATCAATTTCAGCTCTGTTTGGTCAGATTTTCTAAATTTCAGAGTCTTATGGCCTTTTTGCCAAAGTTATGGTTTTCTGGTCTTTTTGACTCTATCTTTTGCCCCAAATATGACTAGAATGTGATTTACTTATCCTACTCCTAAGTACAGAAATGAAGGAACATAAGAAAATGAATCAAACAAAACAAACAGGATAAAAAACGGATGATGGATCAGTACTCAATCAATACAAAGAAATTTGAAGAGAAAAAATGCTTAAAGCAACCTCACTCACAACTCCCTATATCTCTCAAGAGTAGATCTAGCCAGTCCACCGACCCTAGACTCCACTAAGCACTAAACCCCTGTCTAGATGCTTCACTGAAATATAAATGGAATGGAAGTTATCTTTTGAAACAATAAGAAAACTCTGAATACGCACTCGATCACTCATCACCTACGATTCATTCCCCGGCAGCGGCGCCAATGTTTGCGGGTCGCCGCGACGGACGTCCATAGCATAGCTCTCAAGCATCAACATAAAATTATCGATATGGGGGAAGCGACTCGGATGAGGCATGGAAACTCACTAGGGTGTCAATCCTAACGAAGTGAACTTGAAGAGATGCAACTACTAACTCTACAAGCAAATCAAATGCACTAAAGCCAAGAAATCTGCCTATGTCCTTCTACACAGCTCTACAGTCATCATGCCCGTTTATCATGCAAATCATATCCGAATCGCACAAAACTTGAAGGGAAGCTACAGGGGACTATCAGGAACATACCCTATCACTGTCACAGCATTCTGGAGAGGTAAAACGATTTCGATCGTTCGTCCCACAGTACGCAAAAACAGTAAACGGATGATCCTAAAGGGTCGTTTTTAGGTCCCTAAAGCCTCTCCTAGGGTCAAAACAACATAAAATATGCATATAAACACTCAAAATAGCGATTAGGTCCCTAAAGCCTCTCCTAGGGTCAAAACAACATAAAATACGCATTTAAACACTCAAAACAGCGATTTAAGGCTTTAGGTCCCTAAAGCCTCTCCTAGGGTCAAAACAACATAAAATACGCATATAAACACTCAAAACAGCGATTTAAGGCCTAAACGGATGCATTTGAAACCTTCACTGAATCTTGAATGCTTACACTTGAATAAAAGAGCAGAGTAAGAGGAACACAATGCAAGAAACAAAACTGAATTTGGATTACCGTAGCCCCCGAAGCGATGATTACAAGTTGGAGCAAAGAGGTAGCTCCCTGTACGTAACGCAGTAGTCCCTTATCTTCAAAAAATAATCTCCTCTTTCCCACTAACCTTAGTGTATTATATACCTAGGGCTTTCTAAAGTGGCCGGCGGCCAACTTCTCATGGACCTTTACATATATCACTGGAAAAATTACATCTTTGACTCAGACTTGACATAGACGATTGACATTAGGCTTTTACAGGGTTTGATGTATTAAACATCGGAAAAATAATATGACCACATCAAAACTTTGGCCGGATGACCCAACGGGCGCCTTGGCTAGGTGGGCACTTGTATGTTGTTATCACCTCCAAACACAACTCTAAATGCTACACCCTTTAACCTTGTTTATGGTCTTCATGCCATACTGCCAATAATTGCTATTGCCGACTTTAAGGGTAGCATAGAATCTTGAGTGGACTGGACATGAATAGTTAGAAAGACTTGAAGATTTGGAAAAGCTAGACGAGCAAAGGCTAACTGTTGTAGCTCATATCTATGCAAAAGTGGAAACAAAAACAGTTTTTTGATTCCCACTTAATCACAAAAATTTTCAAGAAAGGGGACTTAGTTGTAGTCTATTCCCTTAAGCAACACATTCCCAAGTTTAAGAAAAAGGAAAACGGACCATTTATCATTGAAGATGTATCTCCAAGTGGAGCAGTAAAATTGTCCACCCTAGATGGTGAACCAATGGCTAATTGGATTAGTGGATGTCATTTAAAGAAATACAATTTGCCACTAACCAATGAATTGCTAGAGAGAATGCATGCAACCGAACAAAAGAAGATCAAGCGACAATAGGTTATTGATGAAGCCCAAGAGGAAGCTAGGCTTGGGGTACTCAAGTGGAAAGCTACTCTCAAGAATCAACAGATACCGATTCCCATCAACACTTTGGAATAGATGATCGACAATGGGAATTACCTAAAGACGCAGTTTCATCAGATGACAACTGGTTAGATGGAATGGATCTATGCATTAAAGTAAAACTCAACAATCATAGCACTAATGCTTTGGTAGACACAGGAGCTAGAGTGAATGCAATCAGTTATTCCACATACAAGAAGGCAACAAGTCAATCATTGACAGTAGGAATAGCGACAATCAAAGGATGCAACAAGAATCCAACTCCAACATTGGGAGTAGTCAACTTGAACATGTCAGTACATGGATGTTCATGTCCTCATTAGTTTGTATGCTTTCCAGATGAACACATGAATGAGACGATGATTCTTGGAATTCCCTAGATGCGTACATACAAAGCAATACCAGATTGGGATACGAATCAACTAAAGCTATCACCTAAAGGAGGGCAACTCATTGTTCCAATTGCACCAAGCAAGGAGAAATGGAAACGATGCAATCAAAAGACCATTCCACGAATCCAATCTTCTCCATCCCTTCGAAAATCAAATGCTACATGTAGCATGCAAGGAGTCAGGTAGATTTGGGTACCAAAAGCACGGCTTAAGGATAAACCGACTCAGCTCTGGGTGCCTAAAACTTCACCGAAGAAACAAAAGAAGGTTCCATGGATTCGAACACAGAATCGAGTATCTCCGAGCAAGGAACCTAACATGAAATGGGTTTGGAAGAAAAAGCAGCACTTATCTTCTCCACAAACCGTGAAACCAATCAAGCAGTGGCGAGTTAAGTCTCAACAAACTCCACCACACCATGCAGCACCAAGACGACCGAATTACCAATGGAGAGAAAAAGCTCGACAACAATCGAAAGTGCTACCAACAGCTCAAGCAATCAGCACGCTAAAGCACCCTGATGGTACAATCAAACAGAGAGCACAAAAGCTATAAGATTTTCTCTTTGGAAGACATCAACAGCAAACCTCGATGTCGAAAATCCTTGAGTTAATTACTCAAGACCCAGCTCTTGCACAGCATATGGGTTTGAATTGCATTGATCTTCATATCATGATAGAGCCGATCACGGCTATGCATAGACACAATTTTTCAACCCATGCACGCAGTAGTCCCGGAGTACGCCACCTAGGAGGGTGGAAGGGTACTAAGTACTAAGTAATTAAGGGCAATGTTTGAAGAGGGAGGAAAAAGTTCCATGTTAACGTGTGATTTTTTGCAAAATTACCTAATAATACACTTATAATTCATCATCAAAGGAAAATTCACTGATAATATCTTCCCGATGAGTGTAAATAGTGTATATACTATCAAAAAATCATAAAAAATAGTCCTTTTTGGGTATTTTTCATCATTTTTGTTGATAAGGAGGCTTAAAAAAGGAGAAATCCAACAAAAAACAATAAAGTTGTGTTTTTCAAAGGATTTTCTTAATTATTGGATTTTTACTTTACTTTTTTAGAGCATTTTGTTATTTTTTCCTTTGATTTTTTCAAATAAACATGTCAAAATTAATAATAAATAGCAGGGAAGCTCAGATGGAAAAATGGAAGCCACGATGGTAATAAAAAAGACAAGGCAGACAAGCACAAAAATTTCCAATGAAATCAGAAGACGGAAGCAGGAAGCCTAAATTAGGCGGCCAGGCCTACTTTTGCAAAATTCTTGCAGAATGAGCTAGAGGAATCCGATCAGAGAAATTTTCAAGTCTAACATAGATTTCACGGCCTAGTAGGACTAATGGGGGAATTAGGGGAAATTTGGTTCGGGAAGTCCAGGTATAGATATCCATGGTAGGCTAAAACCACCTCATTTCCACTTGGAGTCTTTGCAGAGAGAGATTTCGCCCTCTTTCGCGCGTCATTTTCGGAGCCCACAGTTGACCATTTTCAGCGCTGTCTCACACGATACATGAGGGGTAAGTTCTTTACTCGATAATGATCCAATTTGTACGGCCAGTAGCTAGTCTAAAGCCTTAGAAAAAACCCTAGAAATAGAGCAGTGCACGAAGACCTACAACCTAAAATGGACCATAGCCGCCTGCTAGCTTGACCAAATCGGATGGGATTTGAACCATAGCATGCCCTAACATAATAAAACCTTTCTATACCATCAGATGACCATTCGACTGGGTCAAGGGGGTCACCAGTAGAAAAGTTAGGTTTTTGGCAAATGCCAAAATTCCGACCTGACTCCATAGATGGCTTGCTAATGAGGTCCAGATACAATGTATATGATTGGTTTGGTGAAATCCATCAAGCAACGCCCTTGAAAAGCAAAAAATGGCTCGAAGGTTACAAAGCGTCAAATTCGACATACGAGGCCAAACTGACTCCAAATGAGTCAGAATTGGACAAGTACTACCTTCACGACTATGTTACGAACAAGTTCAAAGCCTCAAAGTTGACGGACCAACCCAACAGACAGAGTAATCACAAAAAACGGTGATTTCAGAATCGACAAAGCACAAAGTGATGCCGGCATGACCAAACTTGACCAAATTCAATTTAGGACTTGTATTAGGTGTATGAAACATGTCTAGGTCAAAATTTGCGGGTTTTCCAAAGTTTTTGTCACTGAAGTTAATAATCGCGATTATTTACTTTTGCATCACTTTTTCTTGGAAATTGTCAAATCTGGTACCATTTTCAACCTGTGCATCCAAATGAGCCCATACTTCACTCAGAGCATGTATTTGGCATATACTTCAAGCCTATAAAGCCATGTTTGCAAAAAGTTGAAAATTTTCCTCAGCTGTAAATAATCGCGATTATGTACTTTGGTTGTAAATTTTTGTTTTGACCATACAGTTTTATTCCTTGCATGATTTTATGCATCTTTGCTTGTTCAAAAATTGATTTGAAGCAATTTGGACCAGATTGTCAGCATTTCAGTCTAAAAGGACATTCCAGAGAACAATCCGACAAATTTGCTAACTTTGCACTCTATTCACTGAGTAGGAGCAATGCAAGTAGCGGAGAGGGCCAAGAAGAAGCTAAACCAAAAAGAGAAACTACAAGAACTGCCTGCGTATCAACTGGACCCCGAGTCAGTCAAAGCGGCAAAGGCATTCTACCTTTCTAAAGAACAGCTGGAAGAGCACCACTCTACCGTCTTCACTGGCAGGTTCAAGAGTGAAGGAGGGCATCAAATGGAATTGCAACTCTTGCTTAAAGAGGTCTATGATGTAGCTGCCAAGTCAGAAACCAAAGAGGCTAACTGCAGGTTGGGGCTTAGGCATTTCTACGAACAAGAGCCTTGCGGAGTGGACTTTCAAAAAGCTTACGAGCTTCTATCACCATCAAAGAGGACGGAACTGCACAAATATCCGACACCCAAGGGAACAAGGTCGAGGTAGTAATCCCCAAAGAGATAGTGGCAGAGGCACGCAGATTGCCCACTGAAGGAATGACCATGCGGGCAAGAGACAGGAAAACCGTAGGCACATTCATCAAGGAGACAACCGCGGCTACATTCGATGATCTTATCCACAAACAGGTGGAAGAGCCAGCCCGTTTGTACCATCAACACTTTCATTTTTTGGTAAAAAGGCCACCAAGGTACACTACACCATTAGCAGCAGGCAAAGGTACCAATGAAGAAGCAGAGATTGAAAAAGAGAAAGATTCTGAGTCCACCCAACGAACATAATCTACACAAAAAGTTGACCACACCGACGAACATAAGGAAAAAGAAGCCAAGCCAGAACCGGAGCAGGCAGCAGAAGAGACTCAAAAGACGGAAGAAGAAACCAATGAGGAAGCAAATATAGAAAACTAGTCTACCACTGCACTTGAGACGGAGCCCGAGCTAGAGAAGGCAGAATAGCCCGCACTTGAAGAGACAGTAAGGGTTGAGACCACACCATCTACTTCTACTCAGACAGAAACTACCGAGGCATCAAATCCTCAGGATGGCCAAGAAGAAGACCGACCATCTACCTCCACACAAGAACCACCAGCAATTACGACGTAGCAAGAAGCAACACATGAGGCTGCAGGCACATCCCAGCTGGCAAGACAGGAGGAGTGGCAGTCAAATGATGAAGTTATAATATAGGTCAATGAATATGCACGCCAGATGCAAGAAATGACGGAGAGACTCCGTTCAGCAGCTTTGAATCGCAGCACAAAGGCCAAGGAATTATTGAATGGTGATCGGCGCTCTTCAAGGAGAGCTCAAAGACAGGATGATTATCATCATTGATCTCCAAAGGCAAGTGCAACAGCTGAAGGAAGAAGTGGAACAACATCAGATAGCCAGGGATAAACAACAAAAAGAAATGGAGGAGTTAGGTGACCTCCTCACCAGATTATATGATGCCTGCAAGGTAAAAGACAAGCAGCTGACATAAGTCACGGATGAACTTCTTACGACCTCTCTGTCAGCTCAGAAAATTCAAGTGCAATTAGATGTTGCCGATGCTTCCCTGCAATATTCTGAACAGAGAATCAATGATCATGCCATTTTCTTACGGCAAATCAGAGAAAACCCAGCCTAGCCTCGATCAAGGGAACTGATGAAGTGTACAAGGCACTTGAAAAGAAAAACAAGGACTTAGAAATGGAATTAAAGCTTAAACAGTCACAATGCAGAGACCTAGCATTGATGCGTGTTCAAAGAGAGGAGGAGCTCCTAAAGGAGATAGCAGAACTCAAGCAGATAAATCAGCTTCTCAGAGATGGAAAGCCAGACATGCAGGAAGAGGCAGGCACTTCAGAGCCGCCACAAATAGACATTCCCTCGGTTTCGTTTGCTGAGTTTGAGACGCAATCCACAACAGAGCCGAGTGGTGATGAAGATTTTCAAATTCACATCACAGATGCAGGTACAGTGCCAATGGTCCAGCTGTCAAAAGCTGAAGAAGACGCAGTGAAGGAGAAGATCACCTTAGAGGTGGATGAGTAGTGGAAGACGGCTATGGATTGGGAGTTGAGAGTTTTACACTTTGTCAACGTCACTCAACTCACTCCCAATCAAATCAACACTCAGTGGCACCAACTATCCCTACCGTACCCTCTCATCAAAGTAGAACTTTTATAGGTAAAAGAAAGTTTGTACAAGGATATGCAAGAAGATGGCGCAGATAAAGACCACCCAAAGTGGAGGTTAAACTGGCTGAAAAAGAATCCGAGATACCTAATTCTGTTCACAAGAGCACCTGCAGCCTTACAAAAAGATCCAACATTCTGTCTTGTACCCGGAGTAAGGACATGGCAAGCGCATGAAGCACTGTAGAAGAAGAGGCCAACTTGGCTCAACCTCCCCAGGTTGCCAGCTCAAGAGAGAGGCCAAGCGACAGAGAAATACATGGTGAAAACCCTAACGGGTGCCATGTCATTCTTCAAGAGTCTGCCAGATCTCTCCTATGCAATGTTATATAAGATCTGCAGGATGCTACTCACATGCATACAAGTTCTCAATGAGCATGAGCAGACAGGAGCCCCATAGCTCTCATTCTTGAAAGGAAACAAAGGCTTATGTTACAATCTGAGTGGGCAACCTTCAGAAGAAATCCTTTATGGATTCTATGACAGATGCATGTTCCTACCCTCGCATAATATTCTAGCCTTTGAATAAGCATTCTACACTGGATTCTTCACCTGGCGAACGAAGATATTTGCACCGGTGATAAGAAACCTCACATTCAGGTTTGTAGGCTACTTAGTGGTGGAGCTGAAGAATCAAGTCACCATGCAATTTTTGTAAGTGTCTGACAAAGAATGGAGAATTAGATACCAAAAGACACTGGAAGCACTTTAAAGACCATCTCTCCTACCGTCAATCCGAAGACTACTTCAGCCCATAAAGCTGTGTCAGGGGACGACACAGGCGAGGAGGGGGGGGATGTTAGCAGCAAGCTAACGTGGTGTCGTGCAGCTCCGCTCCTATGCTAAGAAATATGCCAAGAAGATGCAGATCAAGCTTATTGAAGGCCTAGTTGATTAATGGTCAGTGGATGAGGGCTTGTTAACAGGACAAGTGTAATGATTAATGTATGCCAGATGCGGCTTAAAAGGGCCAACAAATGTCTTGGTAATGCTAGACAGTGAGTATGCTTATTATGGTCATAGCTGGGGTTACATTAATCAAAGTCAAAGAACTTGAAGGGCTCTACGTTCCTGTCTTTACGACTCATCAATCGGAGCTACGGATAAGAAGTTATGGTGGCAGCTGAAAGTTTAAGTCGATGCAGATCCGTACCGGACTGGGCAACTGCAGCTGAGGGGACAAAAATAAAATGAATGCACGGGCCTGAAGTGTTCGTTTTGTGGAGTACGTCGGTCTTTTCAGATAAGCAATCGGAGTTCCGATTACCAAGATATTAGCTGTTGAAGATGCACTGAGGGCCAGTTCCGTACCAGTCCGGCCTGCTCGATCGGTGTGCCATCTGGGATTTTTTTGAACTTAATTCAAGTTTTGGAATGCGGGAGCAGTAATAGCTTGAGGAGTCTGATGTCTGGGATGCCATTCCATGCAGTGCTTGGCTGGCAATAGTCGTGATTGGCAATGCCCGACTAGCAGAAACAAACCTCTAGCACTCTTTAATCGAATGTGATGGGAAGGCCTTACTTCAAATGCAATCACTCATACTTGCATCTAGCAGGCTTGTGGCACTAATCAAGGCCATTTATGGGCACAAAAATTCACAGTAATATTACTACTCAAGGGATGTTGGAAATAATGATTTCATGTGAGGCGTTGCCTCGGCCGATGTGTATGCCAAAAAGGGTTGTACCGAAGAGATTTTGCAATGCACAGCTCGATAGCTATGCCAAATGTGATGCCCTTCTTCAAATGGCCAAGGGCCTATGGCCGCCCAAGGTGGAGTAAAATGACCGGCCGCCCACCCAAATGAAGTATGGCCGCCCATTAAGTAAAAAAAGGGGTTTCTAATTAACCTAATGTGAAGGGGAAAAACAAAAGAAAGAAAAACGTGCAGGCAGCGTGCGTTCATCAGCGCAGGGAAAGAAGGGCTCGCGCCCAGCGTTGAAGACCTCTAACGAGCGTAATCCTGAAGCGGGAGTTGAGCATCACACCGGCGCGCACAGACTTGGCACGATCAGCGTCGCATTTCGAGCTGGTCCAGAACTGCCCTGACACGTCAGCAAGAGGCCGGACCCATTAGCGACATCGCTAATGGGTGCCTCACTATTTTTAGACAAGGAGACATGCATTCATATTAAGAAGAAAAACGTGTGATTTGGGGCATTCCTTCACCTCATCATCTTGGGCTCTCCTCCTCCTCATAAGCGGGGAAATCATTAAGCTTCTCCTCTTAATCCACAAGCTCCTAATCTCCTCATCATAAGCTAGAGCATGGAAGCTCCTCGGAGGCCTTCAAGCTCTTAAGCTCTTAATCCTCATAATCTTAAACTCCCAAGATCTTGAATCTCTAAAGTTCTTAAGCCTCCTTCTCTTCATCGTGTGTCTTCTTCTCCGGATATCTTCTCCGGATATCTTCAAGCTCGGGAGTTTTTAAGCTCCTGATAATTGACATATTCTTAAACTCCTCCTAATCTTCTTCTAATAAGCTCCATATTCTTAAACTCCTCCTAATCTTCTCCGAATAAGCTCCATATTCTTAAACTCCTCCTAATCTTCCCCGAATAAACTCTATATTCTTCATCTCTTAAACCAAGGTACTTAACTTAATTGCACCTTAATCAAGCTAATCTTAAAGCCCATAAGCCAAACCTCTCTAAGCAGACTGAGGCGATTTCCTAAACCCAATTAAAGCTTCAAAGCCATCATTAGCCATTAAAATCCTCAAGCTTAAGTTTCATTGGCCATCCTAAACCTGCTTGAAGCCCATTAGCCGTTCGAATCGAGGAGCAGAAGGCAGAGTAAGTAGAATTTCCTCAATTTCTTGTTTAAGCACCTGATTTAAGCCAATTTTTTCCTTGTAAGAGCATTTAAGCTTCTATAGTGATTTGTTAACCATGGATTTTGTCGATTAACTGGAAATTAGACGAACTGTTTGTTTTAAACTCTGTTGTTGGTAATTGTGTCTGCTACACCTTGTTTCCCGCACCTCTCACAGCCAGGGGCCCAGTGCCTTCCCGACTCACCTTTTGCACAATTATCCCCCGACAACGGACACCATTTTTAGAAGTTCTCCTTGTAAAACAATTATTATTTTGATAAATCGAGAATATTGTATGTCATAATAATCAATATCTAATTCTCCTAAATGATTTTCTCATATTAAACTGATCATTTAATGTGGGGAAGTGCCAGGGGAGAAAATGCTAGAATATTGGTTAAGCTAGCAGACCGGCCACAGTAGGGATCCAAAGGGGGGGCCATCTGCAAAAGATCCATGTGCAACAATGGGCTAAAAAGACCCTAAGGTTTAGCCCATTAAGACTTCCAAAATGCTAAGGTTCCAAAATTCAAAGGTTGTGTCCAAAGGTCAACCCTAGGGGAAATTGGATGCTTTGTGTGTAACTAAAAAGTCTTTGCATATCCCTACATGGGAGGGGGTGAGCCCTTTTCCTAGGGGATGAGAGAGAAAGTCATACACACACACACAGGCTCCCTTTACACAAAGGGAATTAGGGACACATGTCAGCTCCCTAGCCCAGATGCCCACAAGGTGTGCCCAATTCCTATTGGATGGCCTCGGAGGTGGACCAATGAGAATTAGGCTAGAGTAAATCTAGTTTAATTAATTTAAAAAACACTTAATAAAAGAACCAATGAGAATTAAGTCTCCTAGAAGACTATTGGACAGTCTCCCAAGGGGTCCAATGAGCATTCAGGAGCCCAATGGCTTGCCTGATTCCTATTGGCCAGGAGGCAAAGGGGTCCAATGAGAGTTTAGTTTAATTATTAAATTACCTAAGACTCTCACAAAAGGGGAAAGGGGGACACATGTCAGAAGGCTATCACTTATGCTGCTTAATAGCCATTGGCTTTGACTTGGGGAGGTCCAATGGGGAGCCTGCAAGAGCAAATAGCAAGAGGGCTCGCCCAAGAGAGAGAGGGGGCTGATTTTTGCAAGGAATTATCACACACACACACTCACACAATCTCATGGGTGAAGAAAGAGAAGACTATCTCTTCCCAAGCTTTAATGGAGAGCTCATCACCTACTCCAAGCTTGTGAGATAGAAGCCTACATCGACACACTCTTGGCTAGTGGATGCAAATCCAACCAAGAACCAAGCTTCAATGCATGCTCATCTCCTATACCAAGCTAATTACTAAGCTAAAGCTATGCTTATATGAGTGATTATGTGAGGAGATGTACATCTTTCTCGTAAGATACTCCTTCTTCCTCTCAATCTACTCTCATAGCCTGGTAGCTCTCACCATCTTCGAAGGTGTGTGAGGTCTTGGGTCTAAGAACGGGGATAATTAAAGTTGTGTTTACTAAGTGTTTTGCTTAGTGCATGAAGCTTTCATCTTCATTGCACTAGCTAGTCTTGAAGGAACACAAAGAATTGTATTGTACAATGTCTCTCTTGATAGGAGAAACCATAATACAAAACCTTTTGGAGGGGGGACCGGCTCCATGCAAATCCGGTCCTCAACTGTTGTCAATAGCTTAATTTCTCTTTCTTTTGAAAGTATTGTTGATGCTATCTAACTAGGTGTTATGATTTTTGTTGCTCTCTCCACCCAAGCACTCTTGTAATATTCTCATTAGGAATCTATTCTAATGAAATGCCCACTATGTTCATGCTAATTTCCGCTACACACAAGTTATTAGGCCATTAAATGTTACATTGGTATCATAGCACAAGGTTTCTCTTTTCTTGCTCAAGAAGGGAGGTCCTCAAGCTAGCTATAAATGGTTGGTATTATTAATTGCCTGTGAGTAAGTAGAATAGGGATTTTTCAGCCTTGCAGTGCGCCTGCCTTTGTGCAGTTAACGGGGCATCACCGTCGAGAGCTATGGTCTTAATAGTGGAGTCCTACGGGGCTTGCCTACGGCTTAACCACTATTGAGCTATTAGAAGCTTGACAGGAGCCGGTTCTGTTTTGGTGTCGAAAGACCCTCTCTTCTATTCCTTGCAATTAATGGTATTCGAGCCGCGGGTACAGTAGCTTGAGTGCTTTTTCTAAAGGGGTAAAGAGGAGTAGCAACTAGGGCTTGAAGTGGCAAAGTACACCTAAAAAGTTTACACCTAAAAGTTGTTAGAATGGCTGACAATAGTAAAGAGAGTGAAATTAATGTTGATAACTTTGATTAAGCTCATGAGCAAGCCACTAATGATGCTTCAATGCTTGTTAACTATCTTGTTTCTAGGCTTCAACAATCCATGGGCAATCCATATCTCCAAAGCGAAGTGCAACGGCAGCTCCGTGCTCATGGGATTCTCCAAGCTCATCACCATGACGAGAGAACACCTAGGAATCCTCCTTCTGAGACTACCGAAAGAGGTCTCTCTCCGATTCGGGAAGAAGAAGAGAATCCGTACGAAGGGCTCAAGAATTTACTTCTTGATGATGCATCTCCTTCCCAAAGGAGAACTCAAGAGCCTCCACCGAAGGAACGAGAAAGAAGTGAGTCTCCCACCACCTCGGTGGAGATGGCTCCACGAAGACGGCGGGCTAAACGCTCTCCATCACCACCAAAGCGGAGAAGACCATCACACTCTTCTCCACGCCATAATTCAAAGAGGGATGATAAAAGGCAAGAGAAGAAAAAGGCAAGAAAGAGGACACCCTCTTCTCCATCTTCTTCATCCTCTTCCTCTTATGAAAGAGAGTAAAGACGACGAAGATCAAGACAAGAAAAAGGCGAGAAAGAGGTCACCCTCTTCTCCACCTTCTTCAAATTCTTCACCTTCTGAAGAAAGTGATGGTGCAACCTTTGAACCATCAAAAAGAAGAGACCATAGGAAATCCTATGCTGCATGGAAAAGGTCGTCCAAGTTGAAGAAATTCAAAGAGTGAGGGAAGAGCATCTCTTTCCTTACCTATGATGGTACCTTTGGTGCTACGGACAAAGTCTTGGCCTTTATCCAGCAATTTGATGTGGCGTTTGGAGATGAGGGATTCACGGAGTCCTCTAAGCTACGCCATGTAGCTATGCACTTTCAAAAGTCTGCCAGAAAATGGTGGTCTAGCCTACGAGCCAACGGTGAAGCTCCACGAACATGGAAAGCTTTAAGAGCTTCCATTATGAAGCAGTTTTTGGCCACCGATGCCAAAGACAAAGTACTCACTGAATGGCGAAGCTTAAAGCTCTCTCCCAATGAATCCATCCACAAATATGTAGACAAGTTTTGGGACCTACAACTCAAAGCCACTGTCTTTAAAAAGTTGGATTTTGGAGAGCAAAAGCAATAATTTTGTGTGGGCTTAACCGAAGAAATGGCGGAATATGTCAACTCCCAAAGGCCACATACCATATCGGCGGTAATACACCATACTATGGTGGCCTCACGAATCAATTTCCAAACGGGGGCTAAAAGAAATAATAAGCTCCCGGAAAACAAGGGTTCCAATGAGCCTAAGGGGAACGAAAATGTCCAAAAGTCTCCTAAGGGCAACTTCAACAAATCTAAAGAGAAGGGAGTTTACAAAGGTAAGAACAAACTCTCTCCTGAAGAGCTTGAGGGTTATCGCAAGGATAACCGGTGTTTCAAGTGCGGCGAACAAGGGCATGCATACCGCGCTTGTCCCCAAAAGAACAACCGCCAAGATCCTCCTAGAGCTTCCTTGGTTGAAATCCAAGAGGAGGAGACTCACTAAACTCATCACAAAGGATCTCCTCTATGCCATGCTTGGGGAAAGGTAAGAGAACATGATGCTTTTATTCTCTTTGACCCTGGTTCTACTCACAATTTTATATCTATAGAGTTGGCCACCAAGCTAGGCATACAATCCTATGAGATGGGAGATGTCCTACCCGCAGACAGTGCCTTCAATTGGCAAGAAGCTTCAGTCACACCCTTAATCGGGAAATTGAGGCTTCATGTCCAAGGCTATGTGGACAAAGAGGACTTCTTTATCTCTCCTCTCAAGCATGAGGATGCAATCCTAGGGGCACCATGGTTTGACCGCCTGGCTTTCGATGTTAAATTTCCTGAAAGAATAATCTCCTTTAAGTTCAGGGAAAAAGACATGTATATAGACGCTAAGGAAATGGGTAACACTATTCCCATTGTACATACACCAGCTTTCAACAAGTCAATAAAGAGCTCTATTTCCGTGTACATGATTTTTGTTAAAGATTCTCAAAATGAACCTAATGCTTTAGCAAAAGAAAATAAAAGCAACCAAAAGGATTTAGAGTTATCCAATTTTCTCAAGGGGTTTCAAGATGTTTTTATTGACGACATCCCTTGTGAGCTACCTCCTAAACGAGGTAATGATGACCATGCAATTGAACTTCTTCCAGGAAGTTCACCGCCTAACAAACCTCCTTATAAAGTTTCTCAAGCTCAACAAGTGGAGATTATGCGGCAAGTGCATGAGTTAGTTGAGAAGGGCATGGTTAGGTCTAGCTCATCTCCATTTTGCTCACCAGTGCTATTAGTGCAAAAGAAAGACGTCACATATCGCATGTGTGTCGACTATAGAGCACTAAATAGGATCACTATCAAGAATAGGTTTCCCATGCCACGGGTAGAAGACCTATTTGATAAGCTACAAGGATCAACCTACTTCAGTAGGATTGACCTAAAAAGTGGCTATCATCAAATAAGGATAGTTGATCAAGACATTGTAAAGACCGCATTTCGCACCACATTTGGTCTTTACGAATACATTGTCATGCCTTTTGGCTTGACCAATGCACTAGCCACATTCAACCGCTTGATGGAGAAACTGTTCAGGCCTCATCGAACCTTCACGGGAGTGTTCTTTGATGATATTATCATCTACTCTAATTCATTAGACGAACACAAGCAACACCTCCAGGTAATATTTCAAGTTTTGAGAGAGAATAAACTTTATGTTAATCGAAAGAAAAGTGAATTTTTCTTGCAAGAGATTCAGTATTTAGGTCACATTATCTCTCAAGATGGCATCCAAATGGATCCATCAAAGTTAGAGGTAATAAAAGGATGGCCTAAACCAAGGAATCTTCATGAACTAAGAAGCTTTATAGGTATGTGTGCATACTATAGAAGCTTCATAGAAAAGCTGTCACAAATTGCGGGACCATTACATGACCTAACAAAGAAAAGCGTTAGGTATACATGGTCTGCTAAGGTGAACAATTCTTTCGAAAAGCTTATCTCTCAACCTGTGCTTACACTACCGGATCTCTCAAAACCATTTGAGGTCCAATGTGATGCTTGTGGTGATTGCCTTGGAGCTGTTTTGCTCCAAGAAGGGCATGCCATAGGCTATGAGAGTCGAAGGCTCGACCCTATTGAGCAAGCTCTAGGCATATACGAAAAGGAACTCCTTGCAGTTCTACATGCCTTAGACTCATGGAAGCACTATTTATTGGGGATTCCTTTCATTCTGCGAACGGATCACCAAAGTCTTAAGTACTTCATGACGCAGACCAAGCTCTCCGACAAACAAATGAGGTGGGCAAATTTCCTTTCGCAATTTCATTTTCATATTGCTCACATTGCTGGCAAGCATAATCAAGTAGCTGATGCACTCTCAAGACGGCCGAGAGTGAATGCGGTTTCCATATCAACTCACAATGATCTATCTTCAATGATAGATGAGTATGCTATTGATCCCGATTTTAGAGATGTGATTTCAGCCCTTGCATTAGGGAAGAAAGAAGAACCATTTACCTTACAAGATGGTTATCTTCTCTATGGCAATAGACTATATGTTACTAACTCACTACGTGAGAAAGTAATGTATGAATCTCATGCTCCACCTTATGCGGGGCATAGGGGAATTCAGTCTACCTTAAAGGGAATTGAAACATATTTCTATTGGCCTACCATGAAAGTGAACATACAAGAGTATGATTCTAAATGTGTGGTATGCCAAAAGACAAAATTTGATAGAGGGAAGCAACTTGGATTGCTTCAACCCTTGCCAATCCCTAATTCACCATGGGAGAGCATATCCATGGATTTTATCTTTGGATTGCCTAAGTCTATCCATGGGAATACGGGAATATGGACGATAGTAGACAGGTTCAGTAAACAAGCTCATTTTATACTTGTCAAAAAGACTATCAAAGCCCATCAAATGGCAACCCTCTTCATTTCACAAATTTTCAAGTACCATGGCTTGCCAATGTCCATAGTGTCGGATAGAGATCCTAGAATGACCAGTAATTTTTGGAAGGGTCTCTTTGAGAATTTAGGAACAAGGCTAAACTTCTCTTCGGCCTATAACCCACAAACGGATGGCCAAAGCGAAATAGCTAACCTAACAATTCTCGATCTACTAAAAGCCTATGTAACGGAAGTAGATCAAAGATCCCAATGGGAGAAGTACTTACCCTTAGTAGAGTATGCTTACAATAACACTGTACATACTTCCACGGGAAAAGCACCTTTCGAGGTAATTGAGGGAAGATCAAAAAGTCCCTTACTACTTAAGGTACATGGGAAGATCTTCGCTGCAGATGAGTATAGCCGAGACCTACAAGAATCTTTTCAAAAGATTAAGGATGCTATCTCTATCTCACAGCAAAGGCGCTGTTGACAAGCACAGAAGAGCCCAAGCCTTTAAAGAAAACAATTGGGTCTTATTAAAGTTTCCCAAGGCTCGATTAAGGCACACGACAGGCAAGAATCCTACGGGCCACCAAAAGTACTATGCTAAACTAGCAAAAAGGTACTATGGTCCCTTCCAGATTCTTAGGCCAATCAATGAGATGGCCTATCAACTCAAATTGCCCAATCATTGGCTCATACACAATGCTTTCCATGTGAGCCTATTAAAGCCTTACAAAGGAGAGCCACCTCAAGAACCAACTATTGAAGACCCACCGGAGATCGAGGACCAAGAGGAGGTGCTGCAGCCCGAGTCCATTCTCCGACATGAAGACAAGGTATTAAGAGGCGGTAAGACTATCTGACGATATCTTATTAAGTTTAAGAATTATCCTTTTGAAGATGCTAGATGGATGCAAGGCATACAATTAAAGGATAACCTAAACCTTGTCAATGCTTACAGTGCTTCCCAAGAGTAAGCAAATGTACAAAATGTTAAAAATGAACAAAGTTTTTTCTGCCTTATAAGACTCTCTTTTTCTTAATTGTGCACAACAATGAAGTAGTATGCATGCTTAGATCAAGTTTGCGGAGACGACGTCTCCCAAACACCAAGTAGAGCTTGTCACTCTACTATGGACGATTGATAGGACTAATGTGCAGACATGCTTGCGGCAGCCTAAGGCTCTCAAGCGCCAAATGGACTAGTCATCCATTGTGGAATGATGTCGTAGGGTAACATAGGGATCCTCTACCCGCTAAGAAAAGGACTCATGAATATGCTTTATCTTCTCTACACCATAGTCGAGGACGACTATGATTTTAAGAGAGAGGTAATGCCATAATAATCAATATCTAATTCTCCTAAATGATTTTCTCATTTTAAACTGATCATTTAATGTGGGGAAGTGCTAGGGGAGAAAAAGCTAGAATATTGGTTAAGCTAGCAGACCGGCCACAGTAGGGATCCAAAGGAGGAAAAATAGGGATCCAAAGGGGGGGCCATCTGCAAAAGATCCATGTGCAACAATGGGCTAAAAAGACCCTAAGGTTCAGCCCATTAAGACTTCCAAAATGCTAAGGTTCCAAAATTCAAAGGTTGTGTCCAAAGGTCAACCCTAGGGGAAATTGGATGCTTTGTGTGTAACTAAAAAGTCTTTGCATATCCCTACATGGGAGGGGGCGAGCCCTTTTCCTAGGGGATGAGAGAGAAAGTCATACACACACACACAGGCTCCCTTTACACAAAGGGAATTAGGGACACATGTCAGCTCCCTAGCCCAGATGCCCACAAGGTGTGCCCAATTCCTATTGGATGGCCTCGGAGGTGGACCAATGAGAATTAGGCTAGAGTAAATCTAGTTTAATTAATTTAAAAAACACTTAATAAAAGAACCAATGAGAATTAAGTCTTCTAGAAGACTATTGGACAGTCTCCCAAGGGGTCCAATGAGCATTCAGGAGCCCAATGGCTTGCCTGATTCCTATTGGCCAGGAGGCAAAGGGGTCCAATGAGAGTTTAGTTTAATTATTAAATTACCTAAGACTCTCACAAAAGGGGAAAGGGGGACACATGTCATAAGGCTATCACTTATGCTGCTTAATAGCCATTGGCTTGACTTGGGGAGGTCCAATGGGGAGCCTGCAAGAGAAAATAGCAGGAGGGCTCGCCCAAGAGAGAGAGGGGGCTGATTTTTGCAAGGCATTATCACACACACACTCACACAATCTCATGGGTGAAGAAAGAGAAGACTATCTCTTCCCAAGCTTTAATGGAGAGCTCATCAACTACTCCAAGCTTGTGAGATAGAAGCCTACATCAACACACTCTTGGCTAGCTCTCACCATCTTCGAAGGTGTGTGAGGTCTTGGGTCTAAGAACGGGGATAATTAAAGTTGTGTTTACTAAGTGTTTTGCTTAGTGCATGAAGCTTTCATCTTCATTGCACTAGCTAGTCTTGAAGGAACACAAAGAATTGTATTGTACAATGTCTCTCTTGATGGGAGAAACCATAATACAAAGCCTTTTGAAGGGGGGAACGGCTCCATGCAAATCCGGTCCTCAACTATTGTCAATAGCTTAATTTCTCTCTCTTTTGAAAGTATTGTTGATGCTATCTAACTAGGTGTTATGCTTTTTGTTGCTCTCTCCACCCAAGCACTCTTGTAATTCTCATTAGGAATCTATTCTAATGAAATGCCCACTATGTTCATGCTAATTTTCGCTACACACAAGTTATTAGGCCATTAAATGTTACATTGTAACTCCTATTTTCTTGGTAAACTTTGTAATTAATGAGCCGGGGCTACAAGCTTCCAGATTGTATCAGTCAGTCATTTCTCAGCTTTGGTAGAACTCCAGATTAATAGTTTTGACCACCCAAAAACCTTGGCTAAGGTATAAAAGCCAATTTTTCTAAGTTTTTTATAAGTTTTTGGATAAGAAATACACAGCGTGAGCTAACGGCGCTCACTTCTCTCCTTCTCGCGCTTCTTACTCCCTCTCCGATTGTCACATTGCGATTGCGTTTGTTGCATTGCAATCACAGGTAAGAGCTTTACACATTGACGTAAGCCATTTACAGTATTTCGTAGCTTTTGGCATCGCCGACTTGCGTCCTATTTTCATCATAACTAGGAATTTACATGTTCAAATAAAAAACTAAGCATAAGCGGGGTATTGGGGCATCATTGCTAAGCATAGATGCATTTTGGGTTGAAAACGATTAGGTCAAAAATCCACTGCTGTTAATAATCGCGATTTTGGAACTTGACTTAAAGTGGGGTTTGAGACGATAGACATGTGTGCTTAGGTTTTATAAGTTTGTTTTAGAAGTTTCGTTACGTTTGGATGTCATCTGATGCTGTAATGGATGTGATTTGCTTGCCGATGAGCGATTGGCTTTTGGTGATTTCAGTCACTTGAGTGTAGCCTGAGTTAGATATGAGTTGTTAGTTGTTTTCCAAGAGATTGACAACCTCTTGTAGCCTCTATGCACTAGTCGAGTCAGCTTTGTCCCATGATTTGACAAATTAATCGTGGTTCTCGCTAATACTACAATAAGATAGGATGGTGAGGTTAGACATGTGTCCCACATCGTCGGTACAGAGTACGGTATAAGCGTTAGTATAGACCTCAGTAGCTGCATCGAAATATGCTATAGTATTATCGACGGTTATTTCATTGCGTATTTCGACGCTGTCGAGAAATTTGCGGTCTTGCAGGAAAGCACCGGGCTTATGGCTGTGAGAGTTTGTGAGAGAACTCAACAAAAACTATATGAAGGAGTTAAACCATAGATGCCATGAAGACTAGGGTTTGGAAAGAAGTGCAATCAAAGAAGACTCACTCTTTCTCTCTTGCACTCACACACACAATGAAAGAAAACAAAAGAGAATGTCAAAACAATACGAAGATGAAAACATCAAGGCTATGGTCATATCGTATCATGGGTAATATGAAAGGTTTAATAGATAAGTTAATGGCATTCAATCTTGACTGACCAAATAGGCTACGAATTGTTCTTTGGAATTGTAGTTTTGTGCTTACAATAATATATATATTTTGTTTAGTGATTGGGATAAATTGTGTGTACAAATCCTCTTGGTTCATAGCAAGATAACTACGCTTACGTCAAAAGAAAAGTTATAGGCTATGAGAGGTAGTATGATGGGATCCGCTGATAGAAGTATTTCATTGACCCTTTCAGGGCCGAAGAGAAACACTATACGTTGTTGAAAGTGTATTTTACGGCTAATCCATACGTTAATACTAATAGATCGTACAGAGTGAAAGCGATAGAAATGATCATCATGTGGGTTATTCATCTAGGATAGTATGTGAGAAATGTAGATATGAGAGAAGTGAAGAGATGAGAAGTTTCCCTCCCAAGCCCTATTCTTGCCCGTAGGCAATAAGGATACTGCGGGGAGAGATGTACCTGTAGAAAAGAGACCCTAGAATTTGCAGAGAGGATGAATTACTAAGAATGAGAGAGATAGGTTTGCTTAACACTAGGTTGGTAATGGGACATTTTTATGTCCTGGGACACTTTTATGTCCTGTGAAGTGACCATTTTCCTTAAATTATGTCAAGAGTTTCAAAATGGATTTTGAGGTGCTATCTATCTAGAAAGTTGTCTCATGAGCTAAAAAAAACTCGACATTTTTTTGGAATATCAATTCCATCTTTAACATTGTCCTTGCACAACATTTCACAACCTAAACTGTGTGAAAAAACGGGTCCTGTTTTTGGCTTTTTTCAACTTTTTGCAACTATACCACTCTAGAATTCATGTTTGTGAGGTCTATAATGCTAGAGAACTATCTTTAGTAGTCCTCAACATGTCCTGATGCTTCTAGGGAGAAATAAATATTAAAGTTGTAAGTTATGACCAAATTACAAAAATTGTCAAATCCTGTTTTTTAGCCAATTTTAGCTCTTCTATGATTTTTTTGGTGGATTTGATGATATCCAAATTCATTTTTGATTTTCTATGTCGCATATTGTAACATAAAGCTAACATTCCTTGAGTTTTGGGGCACCTAATACCCTATTTTGCATAGTACACAACGATGATTGATTTTTTCAATTATGGAAGAAAACGAAATATTCTAGTATATCAAGTATAGCTTTTCAATATTGTTAGTTTCTTGTGACAACTACATGCATTTTATAGATAGTAACCATATCTAGTCATAAGGATCAAATTTGGTTAGATATTGAATAGTTTCTATGGGATTCTACAACTCATAATGTTCAACCCAGTTTTTTCATGTTTGTTGTATTTAACACTTCATCTTTATCCCCAAGATTCCCCTTGGTAAGAGATGTATTATTCTTTTGACATGCTCCATGGCTCCTTATGAACATAAAGGACAATAGGGAACTAAGAAAACATGCATATATTATTTGTATTGAGCGTGGCTATAGAAACTTTGATGATAGGTTTGCCTAATGGTAAAAATTCAACTTTTTTGTACCTATTTATTTTGGCAAAACAAAAAATAGTGAGTGAGAAGCAATCATATGTTCTGATCACCAACCCATTGAAGTTAACTAGGGAATTTATCTCAAGTCCTACAAAAATCCCTAATGTTATTTTTATGCAACAAAACGTAAGAAATGTCTGTTTTGATGAAAATTCACTGGTCTATCAACTTTGGAGGCTTGGTGTGACCAAAAGATGAGAAATTTTACAAGTTTCTTATTTTTTCCATGTTAAGTAGGCCTTGAACTATAACCTCATGAAAGGAATTTACAAAATGAGTGGATCTACTATGGTTTTGGAGGTTTTTTTCAAAACCCTGAAAGGACACTTTTATGTCCTGTTAGGTTACCAACCTAGTGTTAAGGAGATGAGATTAGATACATATATATATGTTGGATTAGAGATGAAAAAGAAAACAACAAGAAATCTAGAAAACATCAATGTAGAACACATCTTACTTGACAAACCCTTCGGCACCATTATTGATGGAGAGAGAAGAAGAGGGGAGCACTCCACTTTGATTGATACGCCAAGTACAACACCTTCTTTGATTAGAGTTGATCTTCCAAGGATAGCATACAAGAATGGCTAGTCTTCCTCTAGGAGAAAGTGTAGGCTTGGGCTTATGTTAATGGGGCTAAGTACAATTAGGCATTACTACTCACTCCCTCAAGAATTCCTCTCATCAATGGCTTGAATGCTTAAGTTACTTTTCAAGGAAGAAGAGGTCCCCTTTTATAGGTGAAGGGAACCCCCAAGGGTTTACACAAGAAGAGAGGAGCCAGTGTGAATAGGAATTGGAAAAGTTGGAAATGAGTTGTCCCTGCATGATGTGGGCAGACTGGGGTCCAGTATTTTGATCATATCTCCTCAATTGTGGCTCCAAATAAAAAAGTAAAAATATGGACAAAAACTTCAGCTCATTAGATACGATTTTTATTTTAAAATCATTTTCCAATTCGGATTGGAACTTTGTGTAAAAAATTCATCCAAATAGGGTCCATTTCTGGAAGCAAAAGTCTTCCCGTGGTCCCCTTAGCCTAGACTTTCATTTAATTCCAATGGACACCTCATTCCATATGAAAGCATGACATTGCTCCTTGATAAAGTTTTGTAATCATGCTTGCAATAATGCATTAAAATAAGTGTATCTTTGAAATCATGCCACCTAGTGTCCCACTAGGATTTGATTCCCTCCTAGTAGCTATTTAAAAAGAAATATAAGAAAAGTATAAAAAATACATAGAATATATATATATTGGAGTTTACCCTAGATATAGGTTCTAGCTAGGGTGTGAGATGATAATGAAATAGTAGAAATAAAGAATCAATGCTTTTTGCCCCAAGTTAAAGAGGCGGAGCTATTGATGCTTTTCCCATAGTATTTTATGATGGTAAAGTAAGGATAGGTTACCCTTGAGAAAAATAATAGGATGAGATAGAAGGCTTATTATTATACTTAAATATGCATATGTACATTATAGGAAAGATAATTATGTATCTAGAAAGTTACAAGATAGATGATGTAGCATGCATTCCCACTATGTACGTGTCACGGCACGACATCCACCCCCTCTAAACCTGCACATCCTCCGGTATGTGCCACATTATTTCTTTGTAAGATCAGTCCTCTTGTACATCTTCCTTGCTTTCTTCTTCACTGGATGATTCCAAAGCTTCATCTTCACTTTGATCTTTACCTGTGGTTTGCTCCTCTTCCTCATCAACATCTTCTGGATCATTGTCTCCTCTTCTCTTAAACATTTTGATCCTTTTTCCTGCAATGGGAATCTTTACTTTTGTACCATCTAGTTCAGACAAGCTGTAAGTAGCATTTTCATGCACATGCATTACAACGTACGGTCCAAACCATCTTTTTGAAAACTTGTGCATGACTGTGTGCTGTTTATCAAGGCTACTATCATACACCAAAACCCAGTCACCTTTGTCAATTGCTTTGCTCCTGAGTCGATGTCGCTTATCAAAGTAGTCCTTGTTTTTCAACCTTGCATTTTTGAGTCGTTCTTTTGCAGCTTCAATGTCTCCAGGTCTTCTCTCTAGCTGCCTTAGACGCAGTGCAAGGAGATCTTCCCTGCTAAGCCCCTCTTGCCAAGGTAGTACATTCCATGTGGGAATTGTATCTTTAATCGGCATCACTGGATTTTGACCATACATTAGCTCTGCAGGCATGTAGCCAGTTACTGAGCTATGTGTTGTAGGATCAGCCCATAAAGCATATGGTAACAGTTTTGGCCACTCACCAACTCTTCCTTTGCAAGCCTTGGCCAAAGCTTTGATGATAGGAGGATGCCCTCTTTCACTCTTTCCATTTCCTTCAGGGTTGTAAGCTGTAGTAGGAGAAAGCTTGATTCCTCATCTAGAAAAGAACTCCCTTGCTTCTTCGGCATCCAGTTCACCTCTATCTGCGGTGATTTTTTCCACACAACCATAACAGCAAATCACCTCATCAAGAAGGAATTTGCACACAGATTCTGTGGTTTTAGCTCTTAATGCTCTTCCTTCAACCTGGTTAGTTAGGTCCTCTCGTGCAAGAACCAAGTATCTCATCTGCCAAAGTCCTAAAGGCATTGTGACTAGATCCACAACCCATTTATAGTGCATGGCTAGTGGATATGTAGGGTGCAATCCATCACGATGTCGAACATTTGAATACATTTGACAAGTTACACATGACTCTACAAAATGAGATACATCTTTATACATACCCTTCCACCAGTATTTTTCTTTCAACTTGGAGAAGGTTGCCCACACACCCTTGTGTCCAGCCCATAGACTCTCATGAAACTCTTACATGAGCTTTACTTGAGTCTCTTTTTTGTATATAGCCCGTTGTGGTGTAGCACCCTTTTGTTTAGGATGATTCCACAAGTAACCATCCCTCAAAAAGTACCCATATGCTTTCCTGCGTATCCTCTTGAATTCTATTTCAGACCAATCATCCTGTTTTGTTAGAGTACTCAAGTAGCTTCCAATAAGAAGCCAATCACCTTCATAAAGCTCTTTCAAGAATGATTCAAGTAGATTAGTCATGTAGACATTGTTACCCATTAGGGGAATTTTGAGGTCATTTTTGTGCCTTTTAGCGTGTAGAGAGAGAGTGCTCTCAACCAATGGTTGAAGAGCTTCCGTTACGGAACCTCTATTTTTGAAAACTCACAAAAAAAGCAAATATTCTATCTTTACCGCAACTTTGAGCTGGTAAATAGCAATGTCAACAAGTAAAAGTGCAAAGGCATTCAATAGCTGTTTCTTTTAGAAAGACGTACTTCTCATATTATATTGTTTTCATTTTTCACGTCGTCATCATAAAACAACATTTGGATTCTATCTCATGATCTTTTCCAGATTTGAACCGTTTTTTGTACATTCTGCTTATTCTTCTCTTGAATTCAGGCTAAACTTCTCTGCTCATTTCTTTTTTCACCATGGAATCTTCATCACGATCAAAACGACCAAGAACTTCCATTGAATCCATTGTTACTTACAACACGACTGATCAAAATGGAGAATGGATTCCAATAACTATACACAAAGGAACGTGGATACTGATGCAACAGAACAAGAGAATAAAGTCTTCCACCAAAAACTCTTTCTTGGCGGGATGGAAGGGTATTGTTAAAGATTTCAGCTTTGGCGACAACAAAAAATCAATCAAAGAGGTGCTGGTGCAGCATGTGTACATGAATAAAGATCTGCATATTGACTCAAAGAGTTCTGCTTTGCCATTACATAGACCAAACTGTAAGTCTCTTAACTTAAATCCTTATTTGTAATGCATGTTGTATAAGGTTATTTGTTGTACAGATTTGTATCCTTCAAACATTATGGAATGGCAGCCAGTAGAATGTGTTATAAATATTCTAGATCAATTGGTGAAGAAACATACAAGGGAAGGAATAAGGGTTCACTGGCAGAGAATGGAATATTCTTCTTTGACCATTATTATGTTCCACCTAGAAGGACTGGAGAACTTGGAGCCACAACCAAGCTAGACTTGCCTGATTTCAAAAGTGGAGAATAGTCACTCCCTAGCTCAAATACAAGTGAGGGCTACAGGTGCAAACTATTTTGTGAGATTCAAAAGTGTTTGAAAGCAAACATAGCAAGCAAACAGAGTAGAATTTCTATATTCATGCCCATTACAGTTTTTGTAGACTTCTTCTCTAATGCTGAAGTCAAAAAATCTAGAACAATGTTTTCAGTGAAGACTTTAGACTCAACAAATGTACTTGAATTTGTGGATGAGGGTTGGAACACCAAAACAGTGAATGGAATCACTTGTAATGTGAAAGCTGGCTCAATTGCTTACAAATACATGATAGGGACACAAAACTTCATTATGTCATTTTATTACAGAAGATGGCACTATGTTGGTGGTCAGCTAACTCCACTTGATCAAGACATGGAGGACTTCATTGACAGCCCAATAGAAGACATTGATATATGGGTAAACAATGAGCATCTGTCAATTGTAAAGATAAGAGGCATGCGTAGCTTACATCAATTGAGATTGGACCTGCAAAATGATGAAATTGAACTGCCCACAACATTCTGCTTTCAAATAAATGGTGGAAAGGTAACTGTTATCCCTAAAACTCTCTTGTTCTCTTATTGGTTCTTTATTTAACTTGGACTTTTTTTGTAGGTATCAAAAAGGAATGAAAAGAGGCTACACTGCAAGGACATCTTGGATGGCATTGTACATTTGGTGCCTTAAACATCCTTCAAGGCAATTTTGTAACACATGACCTGCAAGGATCTTATTTTGTATCACATGACCCTGCAAGGATCTTGTTTTGTATCACATGACTTGCAAGGATCTTATTGAAATAAGGATCTTGTTTTGTATCACATGACCTATAAGGATCTTTATTTTGTTATTGAAATGCAACTTTTCCAAACATCAATGATTTTACTTCAATGATTTGATTTTGTAACAGAGTCTTAAAACAAGGTGATCAAAATGTATTCAATTTCAAATATTTGCAATTACATACAAGTGGGCTATATAATAGACAATTGGATACAAGTGGGCTATAGAATAGACAATTGGATACAAGTGGGAAGCTTGATACAAGTGGGCTACAAAAAGCTAGAATAGTTTTCTGCCAAGAGTTTTCCTGTCCCTAGGGGACTTCCTTAATGGGGTTGGTGCTTTTGCAGTGGGCTCTTTTGTCCTGGGAGATTTTCTTGTGGGCTCTTTGGCAGGAGGGCTTGAGGGCTGCTTCCTCTTTCTCTTATCATCCATCTCTTCACTTTCCTTTTCCTGCTCACCACTCTCTTCTTCCTCTTCAGTTCCCTTTTCCTCTTCTAGTTTTGCTTTCCCCTTTGCCTTTTCTACCTTTGCTTTCCCCTTCTCTTCAACATCATCATCTTTAAATACCTCTTGCAGTTGTCCATTTGCTTCAATCATATACTTGATAATCTTTTCTCTTGTCAACCATACATGGTTCTCACTATAGCACTCTCTGTTGATCTATACAAGGCAATAGAAAGCAAGTTTTAGGAGCAATAAATGAGAGAAAATACAGCTGGCAAATATGAAATATGCTATACTTCTATATTCTGATTGTCATTGCAGTGTATGAAGTCCAAGAGGAGCTTGGCATTTGTCACTACCCTCCATCCACATGAATGGCTTTCAGGCTGGATTGGAACCTGCAATTCATTACATGTATTTATGGGAAAAAATATTTGAGGATAATCCATTGAAGTGAACAAAGCATAAAGAATTCCAACCTTCACAACTGAAAATTGGATTTCAGTCAGCATCTTTGGCATGGGTGGACAATTCTCCAGTGTCTCTATAAATCTTGTAGCAACACTATCCAAAATTCTTTATTAAAAGTATGTGCTTTAGGTTCTGCTTGTGGTTTACAAAATGTGTCTGCTACTATACTTACAATTTTGCTTGAGAGAATTGACAAAGTAGCATTTTCTTTTCACAATATCAATTGCAATTAAACTCCAATGTGAGCTATAAAAACAAGCCTCAGTTAGCCTTCTAACATGAATTAGTAAATTCTCTTCACAAGGTGTAGGTAGGAAACTTACCTCTCATGATAAGGAATCAAGAAAATTTTCATAGATTTCCAAGTCCACATGAGTCAACCACTTTGTGAGCTCTCTAATATTTGTCTCTGTCCTGAGAAAGTGGGAGATAGAAGGGTCTAAAAATTCCACCTTTTGTTGAAGGTTTGGCTCATATGTATGCATCATTAAACTGGTACAAGATATTGTTATATAAAGAGTTCTTGCTATAAACAAAAATACAGAGGAAAACAAAAACAACCTGAGGCATGTGATAAGGAGTGGAGAATTCATCTCCTTGGTCCAGTCCTTGAGAATCTCCAAGGTCTCAGAGTCAAGTGAATTGTAATCCTCCCTAGGATCCTCCTCACTGAATAGAGTGACAACAAAACCAGAAGGATTGACACTCCTCAAGAGGGGCACTAGCTGAGGTTCCAACAGGTCAAGCTCCTTTCTCTCTGCAATTTCCTTGTCTTCCTTTGCTCTCTTTTTCCTTTCCTTTTCCTCTTCTTCAGTAATATCAACTACTCCTACTTCAGGCTCCTTGGGCTTCCTCCATGGAGGAATGTTGAGAATATTAAAGGCCTTAATATCATGCATAGGGACAGGCTCCAACATTCTTGAAAACCTGTATCTCAGCCTCCTGAGAGTGATCATGTCTTTGTCCATCAAAGTAACCCTATGGGCATGAGCTGCACAGATATAGGCATCTTGGAAAAGCTCAATCATAAAGTCCTCAGAAGCCTCCTGGATACATGCCAATGCAGTTCTAGTCCACCTCATGTCAATCTTGTACTCCTCTACAACTTGTCTGCATAGTCTCTGGAAGGGCAGTTTGGGAATTGCAAGATTGATGGCCTTTATGGCCTTCCTTATCTCTCTTAGACATTTGACCCCCTGCTTGAACTTTCTCTTTGTAAGGAGAGGCTTAAGCTGCAGAGGCTTGGAAGCTTTCCTCTGATGTGTAGTTCTCCTTTTGCTTGGTTGAGGGTCAGGTGCAATTGGTTTAGGGTCTTCTTCATCTTTGGATAGAGGCTTCTCAACCTTCCTTGCAGTCTTCTTGGTCCTTGCCATCTTCAAAAGGGATAGGAAGGATTGCTACAGAACAAACAACAAACATTAGTAAAAAAAATAAACGATGTATATTTAATTTCAAAAATTTCCTTCACAAAAATCGTTTGTCTACCCCTTGTGTACATAATGTTTGCCTACCTCTTGTTAAACTCCCCCTTGTGTACATAATGGAACATATTAAGTTGACAACCCGTATACGAAATCCCAAAGGTACTAATGCATTAACCCAATACATGACCGCGCACGGGGTGTCGGAGTGACTGAGGCATGCATTGCATGTTACATGGTGGCACACATAGGATGTGGACATAGTGGCCACATTGAGGTACTAATGGTAAACACAATGCGGTGACACCCCGTACGCGAAAAATCGAATAGTCAAATACACTCAGACACACTACGATCGCGCACGGGGTGTTGGAGTGACTTAGGAATGCATCGTATGTAGAAAGTTGGCACACATTGGATAGTGGCACGCGTTAAGGTACTATCGGTACACACAATGCAGTGACACCCCGTACACGGATAAACGAAGTGTCAAATGCCCTTACACTAACTGCAATCGCGCACGGGGTGACGGTCAAAGTTACCGAAGAATCCGGTTTTGGAAGCGCGAAAATCGGGTGAAACGTCCTCCAAAATGCGATTATTATGAGTTTCAAGGAGACTCGTGGCCTTATATAGGGCGCTACGCAAGTCCCTAGGCGCACCGCTCCTCCCTAGGCGCTTACTAGCTGTTGGGCACACACTTCGAGGCGGAAACCGCTTGCACACCCCTCGAGGCGGCATTTTTGGTTATAAAAACAACCTACGCAATGCTTATTATCATTCACAAGGCTTGCCTCCAACTTTCCAATTGGCACCCAACGTTCACAAGGCTTGCCTCCAACTTTCCAATTGGCACCCCGTGCGCGATTTTAGTAGCCGCCAGACACATCTTCACTTTACAAAATCGTGTACCAACTTTTAGTGAGGGCCTACTTTCTCTTAACACTCATTGCTCGCATAGAAAGTAACAAACTTAGCACAAATTTATATAATTCTTTTTTGCTTAATAGATTTATAACTTGTATACTTGTTTAATAATCATTTTTAATTTTTTCTTTTATGAAAGGAGGGTGGTTTATTTATATATTCTAGTCACAGAAGAAATTCTCACACAATGTCATGTCTATTTTTTGATGTCTTGATGGATTTCTCTTTTCTCTTTTTCAGCTCGACATTTGTGGATTGTCACAATGGATACAGAGGATATACAAGAGACTGCTGATGACAGGCTGATGTCTTTTCTTTACAAAGTTAATGAGCTTACAAGATTTCAAAGTGTCAAAGAGATTTTTAATGCTGCCTTTGATCTTCAAGCACTTGTGGATGGTTTCTCCACACAAATTAGTGACTTGAAAGAGATATATACAGCATTGATTAGAGATCACAGGCTTGACAATCTTGTTCATTTTGTAGATATATGCAAAGCAGGTAGCTTTTCAAGGACAGGTATTGCAAAGAAGTGGTCAAGCCTTCATCCAGATTGGCAGAAGATCATAAAGCCTTGCAAATTTCATGGTAATATGCATTGCCAGTTGGTAGATTATGACCTTGGACTTATCATTTTCTTCAGTGTACTCCCAACACTAGAGGGAAAAGAGATTCCAAAGCAGATTTCTCAGGCTGAGGAGGACCAGGAGGAAGAGGAGATAGAGATGGAGTTCCATGAAGAGGAATATAAACTACAAAGCACTGAGATGCTGGACATTGCAAAATTTAAAGCAGAAAACATCACTAAAGTGGAGAATGTTGACATTGAGGATGAAGATGTTGATCCTTTGCATTGCACAACAACATTTCCCACATACAAAGTTAACAAAAAGGAATATGTTTTGCTGAATGACATTCAACATCTTTTTGATCTAAGGGAAGATTATGCTTTGGAAGTTTTGGCTGAGTGGGGATCTAATGACATAGGATTTATTGATTACTCACCTTGCCCCTTAGCAGTCTTGGACACAGAGGCAGAAAATTTTATTGACAGCTCAAGTGTTGGAAAGCATGTGCAGGACATTGTTCTGAGATATGAGCAACAGGGTGTACCTTCTGAAGAGGAGTTCAATGAGATCCAGAAAAGGCTTAAAATAGAGCATATGGGAGAGGAAAAGACCAGAGATTATGAAGTAAGGCCAACTAGATCCATTGATATATGGGAACCTGCCTTGTTCGAGGAGGATGAGTCTCCTAAGGTATGTTAATGACCATTTTGCTTTGTCTTATTAATGTGCTGAACAATTAACCAAGACAAATTTTTGCAGATTGAAATACTGGACACAGACAAATTCCTTGGCAAGGGGAAGGGTTCCAGACCCTTAAATTTAGGAAGGAACCAGAGCTTGGGACACTTTATTGGGAAGCTCAACAAAGAGACTGTCATTATATTCCATAACAAGTTTACAAGAGAACCACTGCTACCAATGCTTGCAATTAAAGCACTTGCAAAGGTTGTTGGTTCATATCAGCTTCCTCCAGGGTTAGAGAAGTTAATATTGGTGGAAAAGGAGGAAGCCATCAGAATTTTTGGATTCTTCCCTGGCCTTACTGGTTCTAGAGCTGGTTATTTTGCGACAATGGCATCCTATGTGCTTGCCCACTCTGGGGACCTCAAGAGACAAATGATAGGCTACAATAAGCAGAAGTTTCTGAAGTTTAGGGGTGAAGTTGATGTACCTTCATCAAAAGACTGACTTTGCTCAAACCTGTACTTTGGCCCACTTTCTACCTTGTCTCTCTCTTGTAGCTAGCCATTGTAAGAATTTTTCATTTGCAGATGAACTATTATATGAATTTTGTCTTTTCTGCTTGTTCCTGTGTAAGGCATTTGCTAAATCTGAGTTCAGTAGTGCTTTCTTTGTCATTTTTGATCTGGTTCTATGCCATATTTGTCTATAGAACCATTGGAAAACCTCAAGCAAGCTATTTTCCTTCACTGCACCTCCCCCATGTCTTGTATGCTTGAAAAACTTGGTTCTTGCTTGATAATGGGATTTCTCCATGCCTTGTGTAGACCATATGGACAGGGAGCCCCATTTCTTTACAAACCAGGGAGTGTGATTGTAAATTATATGCTGGCAAAGTAAAAGTGTGTCAATAATTAGTAAGTATGAGATTAATCATACGCTGCCAAACTAAAAGTATGTACATATTAAAAAGGTAAGAAAATAAATAAAAAACTTACCATGTAATGTGTGAATTCCTGATCCGAAGCATCTTTCATTGCACTTCTGAAGTTATTGAGCACTTTCTTGAAATTTGGCAGATCATTTTTGCCCCAGGATGTCTTATCACAGTAGGAAAATACTTTGTCTAGTGATTCCCATACCTCTGCTTTTTTATTTCGTGATGTACCTTCAAGACCATGATCTTTGATGGCATTGTGGAGAGCTTTCCACTGGTTATACTTCACATTGGATGAACCCTTCTTGGCATTTACCTTTCCTAGTTTTCCATGAAACCCTAGGAAAGCTCTGGCCTTCACACCACCAACAAATACCTTTCTAGGCACATTGTTTCCATTTGAAGACCTCTTCAGGTCTGTTTCAATCTTAACCTTACCATTGTGAAGGCCAATTTCTGATAAAACCCCTTCAATACATTTGATTGCAGCATCTCTAGCTGCTTTTGGCTGTAACTTCCAGGCAAACCCCACATACAGATGTACAATTTTCTCCACAATTCTGTAAAGAGCATGCAGAGTGCATATGTGGACATTAGCAAGTGGAATATTTAAAACTGCTTTGAAGTTTGGATCTTGAGTATGCCTATTGGGTGCTTTGTTCCAATTTGCAGGATTACATTCTTTTGCTGATGCCATACAATAAAGACAAGGGCTCTTTGCCATAGCTCCTTTGGAGACATTGTACATACATTTAAGGGTTTTAAGGTCTCCTCCCATGTGCCATTCCACCCTGTAAATTCCAAACCCTTCTACTTCAAGCTCTTCCCCTAATTCTTGTGCATTAATGACTTCGGGTATTGTTGTTTGATGGAAAACCCAATCCAGAACATCAAAGTCTTCACTCTCTACTTCAAAAGCACCTAGCCACCAGAAATTCTTCTCCGATTGCACGCTGAAGTACTTGGTATCCTTCGGTTTCAATGCTCTGTTCATTAAAGTTATGGAAATCCTCTCAATTTTTCTGTTCTTAACAATCTCGCATTCATCAAGCTTTATCACAAAACTGACAACACCATTTGATTCTGTATGCTCCAGCTCATAGAATCTGATCGTTTCCTTCTGAAGTGTCTTCAAGTCAAGGAAAATATTATTGAACTCGTCAAATTGAAGATCCCTCTTTTTACCATGAATGTGGTGAGGCTCACCCAACATCTCCATTATCCTCTCATTGATCTTTTTCCTTGCCTGCTGCACAATGGATGGATTTGGAAGCAAAGAGGACATGACTTTACATTTCTTTAGCCTCGACTTCATATTTCTGAACAGCTTGCTATAACCATCTCTGCTAATGCCTACGTTATCCATAGTATATTGCACATCCTCCTTGTCCAAGCAAGAGATCTGCAAAAAACCCTCAATGCATTGCTCCTTTGCCTTTTTAAACTTCTTCTCTGTGAAAATCTTTTTGGCAACCTTGGGAGGTAAAACATCACAATAATGTTTAGCTGCCATTTCCATGTTTGATGTAGAGTTTGGTTGTAGCAAAGTCCTAAATCAAAAGGTACAAAATTAACTGATTATTGATCTTGTCCAAATGACAAACAAAATAAACAAATAGTGATCAACTAAATTAAAGTTAACTGAATATTAATCATTCAATAAAGAACAATAGCCTAATAATGTGGAGCAGAATCATAATACAACTTAACAAAGAAAAGTAACCTAAGCAACTTAACAATATAAAATAAGCATATATACCTTGCTGCTCTGATTCTCCTGCTGCAACCTCCTCCACCACGTCTCAAGGCTTCAATGTTCTTTAACTTCTTTTCTCTTTGTCTGTTTCCTAACATTGTATTCTTTCTTCTAGCTTGTTTGAGCTGAGTTTGTAGCTTTTCATTGCTCTCTTTACATTCCTCAAGATGTTGTTTAAGAGTATTTATCATTTGTTTGGTCAAATGATCTTCTAACTTCAAAATATCTCTCTCTGCCGCAAGACTCTCTGTATAACCCAGCAACCCTCTTTGACCATCACCCACAAATTTTATCAAAGATGAACAATTTGAGAATGGGGGAGTGCTCTTTGTCATTGCGTCCACTGGATACAATCTTCCATCAGTCCAGAGATCAATGTGTGTTTTTTTATCTTGCCGCATTGCTTCAAATATGGACGAGGACACCTCTGCACATTTGTTTCTCTTGCGCACTGGACAATATTCTTCATTTAGCTCAATGTGTAGATGGTATAAGCTTCTCTTCTTCATGGAAGTTTGTTAACAGTATTTGTCAGAGATAGTACTATAGGGAAAAGCTCTGCAAATACGAGGAAGAAGACGACACAGAAAAGGTTTGTTTCAGCTTTTGGAAATTTTGAATTTTGGGCCAGAACTGACGTTTTCGTTAGTTTTGGAGGGAGTATTTTTTAGAATACTAAAGATCCTAGAAAGATTTGACAATGACATGTTTTGGTGGACGTAAAAAGGACGCAAACTCACCTTTTTACAAACATTTCACTATTTTTTAAATAAAGTATATATTCTCTCTCTACATATTCTTACAGGGCACAAAAGTGACCTCAAAATTCCCCTAATGTTTGACATGAGAGATAGAATAGAACTTTGTACCTACATCATCTCCCTCATCAATCATTTTTGACTCATCTTCATACCTTGCCCTTGATAGCATATCTGCCACTGTATTGTCTTTACCTGCAATGTGCTTAAACTCGGGATTTAAGGACTTAATGTAGGCAATTCACCGCAACATAGCAATGTCTTGTGTTGAGCAGCTTGTAATTATCCCAAGAAGTGGTAGACAATCTGTTTCTACAACCACACATGCACCAATTAGGTACTCTTTCCCACTTTTCAAGGCTGTAACCATACTCCATAACTCTCTCTTTATCTGTGGATAGTTTCTTTGGCGAGCACTTAGCACCTTTGCTCCAAATCTTACCACATACCTGTGTCCTTCTTTGTCATCTTGCCCTATTGCCCATCCAATCCCTGTAGGACTGGTGTCTACTGTCACAATTATTGGCCTTTGACACTCATAGTCTACCTTTCTCAAAGTTGTTGCTGACTGGAGCAACTCCTTTAGCTTTTTCATGGATTTTACATGTGCTTCTATACATTTAAACTTTTGATTCTTTCTAATTAGCTGATAAAGAGGATCAGCTACATGTGCATAATGTGGAATCCAAATAACATAGAAGACACATGCTACCAAAAACCTTCTAACCTCATTGATGCTAGTGCACGTTTCTTTCATTCTTTGGATGGCATATACCTTTGTTGGACAAGGTTTCCTACCATATGGCCCGCACATGTGCCCCACAATAAGCACTTCATTGACACCAAACATATACTTTTTCCCTGACAATGTAAGATTCACTTCTTCCAACCTAGACAAAATTTTATCACAATCATTTATGTGATTTACCACAAACCTGCGACATCCCTTGAGATCCAAAGCTTCATCTTTGTCACTTTCTTCACATCCTTTGATAGGCAAATCATCAATGAAAGGCATTGTGATTTGAGGAATAAAGTCACGTAAGACCTTATTCATCCCATTCATCATATGTGCAACCGAGTTGGTTGCTCCCTGTGGCAAGGTACACATCCTTACCAAACCCAAAGGTGTCCTCATGGTTGTCAAGTCTCTGCTTTCGATTGCAAGCTGAAATTGATCATACCCTGAGTAGAGATCCCCCATTGAGTAGATTGCCCTCCCTGCAAATGCCTCTGCAAACTCATCCACAATTGGACCTGTACCTACATTTCTAATTGTCACCTTGTTCACTGGTTGCATATCTTGGATGAAGCGTAGAGAACCATTCTTCTTCGGAACTATGAACCACCTGTTTGAGTATGGAGCACAAGAAGGCTCCAAGATTCCCATTTTGATTTTCTCATTCAGTAGCTCTACTAACTTTGGCAAATGAGCCTTTGGAACCGGAATAGGCCGCAGATTCCAAGGCACATGAGGTATTGTGAAAATTACCATAGGAGCTACAATAGAAGGATCAACACATCCTATCTCATGTGGCTCAAATGCAAAATCCTTACCATGCTTTGAAAGTATTTCTTTGAAGCACTTTGTCTCCTCTTGTGTTAGAAACTCCTTGCGGCCAATCTGCAAGTCTTGGAAAGACTCCTTTGTGAAGGTATGCCCAATCTTTTTAGGATTCCTCAAATTTGGTTGTAAAGAAGCCTGCTCAATCTTTTCCCTGTTGTTGGGTGGTAAGGGTGAAGCTACTGGTTTCACCTTCTTTGCTACACTCTTGTATTTAGTTTCAACATGCACTTCTGGGCCAACTGTTTGGATTTCTTTAAAGGCTTCTATTACTTGATACATTTCCATAGAGCAAACTTCCACAACTTCATTTTCAAGATGCAAATTAGACCCCATTATAGCATCAAGCTCACCCATAGTATCTACAAAAGAAACTTGTTCACACAAACCCAAAACATTTTCAGTAGGCTCTAGCAACCCACTTTTTTTCATGCCTATTTGTACATTATGCACATATTGCCTCTCACATCTCTTCAAATCTTCAAGTTTTGCAAAACATACTGATCCATTCTTTGTTACCAAGAAGCTCGTTGAAAACGCTTCACCTATTTTTGGATCAGGCGAGACCCTTTTTCTTTCTGTACCACTACAATACCGCTTTACAATGGTACTTGGCCAAAACCCATCATTTCTCTATGATCATGAAACTCTTTGCTCACCTTTGGTAGAGGATGTTCTCTGAGGTTGTCACGATTTCTTTCATGGTTCACACAAACTGTGAGAAATTGGACATCTCGTTTACCATCTTTGCTACGTATCCTAGCATATGCTGAACCATCATCCATTACCTTTGTTTCCATTCGAACTCCCACAATGTAGGGCTGTCCAAGGATGAGATGATATAAAGATGTATCCTGTACAAAGAAGTTTTGGTCAATCTTTACATCACCTATTGTTACCTTCACACCTGGACATGCTGCATACAATTCACCGGATGAATTGTTTGCCACTTTTACCATCCAGACATGATCTGTGTCCATCGGCCATTTGCACTTGTTGTAGAGACTCTTTGACATTATGTTTATTTCTGAACCATGGTCAATCAAGGCAACAAATGGCTCTTCAAGATCACCTACCTTGACCAAAGTTTCTGTAGTAGCCCTTGTCCAATGACTTCGTGAATAGTAACTCCTAGGAATATCTTCAACTTCTTCATCATCATTTGAGAAATACACTTGCTTCACTCTCCCACTAGATTGATAGCATCCTACCACAGCTCCATCATTCTCCTTATTTTGCAGTTGCATCCCTTGTGTCTTTGAGGTTTCCCCTTCAACCTGTGGACGAGAAACTTCAACAAGGGATTGCCTCTTCCTCTTGATGATGTCAATGATCTCCTCATGGAATTCACGCTTTGCAATGCCAAGAACTTCTCCCAGAGTAAACTCAATCTTTCTACTTAAGACCCTTTCCTCCAAGACTTTTTTTAAATCTGTAGCAACCTCAATATCAGATTGTAGTTTATAAGTTGGACCTTTTGTCTTACCTTTTGTTGGCTCTTTCTTCTTTCCTGTTGTAGACTCCTCCATGAGTACTTCAGGTGGAGATGCTCCTTGTGTTGAGGGTGTTTGAGAAGGCATTGAGTTGCTTCTTTCCCCACCTCTAGAAGCTCTTTTTGATGGTCCTTCATCAGCATTCTCACGTCTGCGCTTCTCTTCTACAATCGCCTCATTTTGTTGGCATTTTGTAATGTAGGCATGCACTGACAATGAGTCCACTGGATCATTCCATCCTGTTTCTAGACGTATGCAATCACCTGCTTCATGTAGAATCTCTTTTGTAAGCTTTCCCTTTTTAGCTAATTGCATGACATTTGGCCAAATTTGACCATGATGGTCACTCACCTCTTCATCACAAAAATGTTCAATTTTTACTCCATAAGTAGCTGCCTCAACTGAAGAGGTGGCATGCTTGGTTGCCATATCTTCAACTAAGGTTTGCATTCCCCCCTTCCCAAAGTTAGTTCTCAAGGGTAGACCTGTCTCTCTTAAGTGGATTTTACCATCCTTAAAAAAGACAACATCTTTTGACAAAGCATCACTAAAATCATCACAATCCCTTCTTACATGGTCTGTACTATCACACCAAATACATCTCTTAACAAACCCTTCTTTGGACTGTTGTCTTTGCCTAGGAAGTGGCCCTGATGGTTGGCCTTTTTCTTCAAGCTTTGCAAACTTCACCTTCAAGTCACGCATTCCCTTCACAAGCTCATCTAGCATGGACTCATCAAACTTAGGAGCGATAAAAGTAGGCTTTACCATTTTGTCAGAAGTTAAGGTGGAAGGACTTGTAGTGTTTACTACCATCTTGTCCCTTCTTCTTTGTCGTTTGGTAAGCAGTGAGACAACACCTTCAACCTCATTCCAGTCGGTCTTTAGTCCTTGCTCAGCATCTTTATCTTCAAGAAGAAGCTCCAAATTTTCTTGAAACTCTTTACCTGCAACTTGTAAGAAAAGATCTGTCTTCTCTGCATCTAGTGTGGCCCTTTCTGTCCTGGTGAGTTTTGCATAGCGCCGCTCAAATTCCCTAAGTAGCTCTGTTATTGATAGTCCTTGCTTTGGCTTGACTACCCATTCCAAGAATGTCCTTTTGGTCACTCTCTCAGAGTCCTCCATGAAATATTCCTCCTTTAAAGCTACTTTCTTCCAATTTCTCTCATGCCCATCTTTAATTACCCTAACATGCTCTCTAATTTTTGGAGCAACAACTAGCTCAAAGCTTTAAATCATCTTACCTTCTGACATGCGATGCAGCTCCATCTCCTTCACATACTCGCGTAAGTACTTGGTTATATCTTTGCCATTGAACTGATCCATTCTGTTGACGACCGCTTGTATGGCCTTCGTTGCTGAAATCTCCCTTCTTTCAGTAGCATATTGTTGTTGCATGAACATTGCAAATGCTTGAAACATTTGCATTGTTGCTGGGTCAAAATGCATACCCTGTTGCTCAACATGATCACCCATGGTTACCCACAAACTCTCACCCTAGCAGATTCGCGTCGGGTTCACCAAAAATATGTCGAGAAATTTGCGGTCTTGCCAAGAAAGCACCGGGCTTATGGCTGTGAGAGTTTGTGAGAGAACTCAACAAAAACTATATGAAGGAGTTAAACCATAGATGCCATGAAGACTAGGGTTTTGGAAAGAAGTGCAATCAAAGAAGACTCACTCTTTCTCTCTTGCACTCACACACACAAAGAAAGAACAAAAAAGAGAATGCCAAAACAATACGAAGATGAAAACATCAAGGCTATGGTCATATCGTATCATGGGTAATATGAAAGGTTTAATAGATGAGTTAATGGCATTCAATCTTGACTGGCCAAATAGGCTACGAATTGTTCTTTGGAATTGTAGTTTTGTGCTTACCATAATATATATATATTTTGTCTAGTGATTGGGATTAATTGTGTGTACAAATCCTCTTGGTTCATAGCAAGATAACTACGCTTACGTCAAAAGAAAAGTTATAGTCTATGAGAGGTAGTATGATGGGATCTGGTGATAGAAGTATTTCATTGAGCCTTTCAGGGCCGAAGAGAAACACTATACATTGTTGAAAGTGTATTTTACGGCTAATCCACACGTTAATACTAATAGATCATACAGAGTGAAAGCGATAGAAATGATCATCATGTGGGTTATTCATCTATGATAGTATGTGAGAAATGTAGATATGAGAGAAGTGAAGAGATGAGAAGTTTCCCTCCCAAGCCCTATTCTTTCCCGTAGGCAATAAGGATACTGCGGGGAGAGATGTACCTCTAGAAAAAAGACCCTAGAATTTGCAGAGAGGATGAATTACTAAGAATAAGAGAGATAGGTTTGCTTAAGGAGATGAGATTAGATACATATATATATGTTGGATTAGAGATGAAAAAGAAAACAACAAGAAATCAAGAAAACATCAATGTAGAACACATCTTACTTGACAAACCCTTCGGCACCATTATTGATGGAGAGAGAAGAAGAGAAGAGCACTCCACTTTGATTGATACGCCAAGTACAACACCTTCTTTGATTACAGTTGATCTTCCAAGGATAGCGCACAAGAATGGCTAGTCTTCCTCTAGGAGAAAGTGTAGGCTTGGGTTTATGTTAATGGGGCTAAGTACAATTAGGCATTACTACTCACTCCCTCAACAATTCCTCTCATCAATGGATTGAATGCTTGAGTTCCTTTTCAAGGAAGAAGAGGTCCCCTTTTATAGGTGAAGGGAACCCCCAAGGGTTTACACAAGAAGAGAGGATCCAGTGTGAATAGGAATTGGAAAAGTTGGAAATGAGCTGTCCCTGCATGATGTGGGCAGACTGGGGTCCAGTATTTTGATCATATCTCCTCAACCGTGGCTCCAAATAAAAAAGTAAAAATATGGGCAGAAACTTCAGCTCATTAACTACGATTTTCATTTTAAAATCATTTTCCAATTCGGATTGGAACCTTGTGTAAAAAATTCATCAAAATAGGGTCCATTTCTGGCAGCAAAAGTCTTCCCGTGGTCCCCTTAGCCTAGACTTTCATTTAATTCCAAAGGACACCTCATGCCATATGAAAGCATGACATTGCTCCTTGACAAAGTTTTGTAATCATGCTTGCAATAATGCATTAAAATAAGTGTATCTTTGAAATCATGCCACCTAGTGTCCCACTAGGATTTGATTCCCTCCTAGTAGCTATTTAAAAAGAAATATAAGAAAAGTATAAAAAATACATAGAATATATATATATATATATATATATATATATATATTGGAGTTTACCCTAGATATAGGTTCTAGCTAGGGTGTGAGATGATAATGAAATAGTAGAAATAAAGAATCAATGCTTTTTGCCCCAAGTTAAAGAGGCGGAGCTATTGATGCTTTTCCCACAGTATTTTCTGATGGTAAAGTAAGGATAGGTTACCCTTGAGAAAAATAATAGGATAAGATATAAGGCTTATTATTATTCTTAAATATGCATATGTACATTATAGGAAAGATAATTATGCATCTAAAAGGTTACAAGATAGATCTTGTAGCATGCGTTCCCACTGTGTACGTGTCACAGCACGACAATGCTCATTTCATGATTTTTTTGACGCATCATATACAGGTACTTATACCGACGTCACGATACCGGTATTTCTTCCGAGGCCTATTTCAACGTTTTTTAGTTTGAAAACTAACTTTATTTCGTCGGTATTTGCGCCGATTTTTGCGTGCCGATTTTTGCACAAGAAGAAGAGAAATGTGCAGAGAAAGCCCGTGGTTTCATGTTTTGTAGTACCGTTGGTACAAAAATTGGTATAGGTTCTGGAAAACGCGTCGAAGAGAACGTTGGAAAGTGCATGCGCGCTGACATCGGAACTGACGTTGGAAATTTAAAAATAATTTTTTTTTAGAACTTTATCTCTTTCCATACATACATACACATATACCGACGCCCGCCAGTGGCGCCAGAATTTAAGTGACCGCTTGTAGTGTCTAGCAATCTAGACCTCACAAATATGATTTCTAAAGTAGTATAGTTGCAAAAGCTTGAAAAAAAGCCAAAATAGAACCAATTTTTTCAGATAGTTTACGCTCAAAAATGTTAAGGTAATGGTGAAATGTTAAGGTTAATGGTGAGATCAATATTCCAAAAGAAAGTCAAGTTTTTTTCAACTCACAAGGCAACTTTCTAGATATATAACACCCAGAGTTAATTTTGAAACTCTTCAAATAATTCACGAAAAATGGCCACTTAACAACACATTAAAATGTCCTAATATCAATCTAGTGTTAAACGTCTAGCATGTAAAACTTTATCTTCTGTAGACTAGTAGGCTAGAACTAAAGGAGCAAATCTCCTTATCTAGGTGCTCATGTTATTGGACCTGAAGATCCAATATGTCATCAAAATGTCGTTGGGTTCTCTCTTAACACTTAAGGCCAAAAGGAGACATTTGTTCTCGAATTTGGTGATTTAATGTGCCTTGTCTCTTGGAAGCATCAATTACTCACCAATGTAGTCCGACAAAAGTTAGAATTTACACGTGTTTAAGGAAAAACTTATTGACCCATGTGTTTTCACTTCTCCTTTGTTGAGTTTGCACCCAATTTTTTGAATATTTAAGCCCAAACTTTTATCCCATGTGAGTTTTGAATATCTTTACAATTTTTTGAATATTTACGCTTAAACTTTTATCCCATGTGTTTTCCTTTGTTGAGTTTGCACCCAATTTTGTACCAATGGGGTTTAGTTTCTTCATTTGTGCTTTGCAGAAGTGATTGTAGTCAGAAAGCACATTGAAGCTACTTAGCATGCATGAAACATTTTTGAAGTTGTGGGAACAAGGCGTCCAAGAGACGATGGCACTACCGAAGGAGAGATGGCCTTCAATAGAACTCTCGTGCAAAACAGCAGCAATGACAAAGAGACTCTATTCACAGAGGATAGCATGAAAAGACACCATAGCAGAAGAGAAACGAGCTTTGAGAGTAGACCCAAAGACGATCAAACATTCGATTTCACTCTCACTAAAAAAGTAACTTCAAGGCCACATTCTTGTAGTAAACCATCTAATCGTTGCAATTGCCAACAAATAACATGCTTAATAACTACAAATTACCGACGTGTGATGAAGTGGGTTCATGTGGTCACCCAGAGTCCAAATGAAGTCAACCTGCTAGCTTTAGATCACGACGTACGGCGATGAAAATCATAGACTCTCTGCTTGAGGACTTCGACGAGCATGAAAGATATTCTGTTGCTGATGATGAGGTAAAGGAACTGAAGGACGTAAAGCCGCATGACGGTCATGTCGAGCAGGAGCTGCAGCTGGAGCCGTCATCTTCTGCCGCTCATGAAAAGAGCCAGGTGCAGCTTGAAGACCAAGGAGAGGAAGAAGATAATGAAGCCATGAAAAGCTGCAGAACAGAGAAGGACGCTTGTGATGCAGGCAGAGGCAGCTCTACAGCAGAATATTGCAGCCTGCCGCATGTTGATGAGGACGAGGGGAAGGCGGAGCATGATCAGCAGCGATGGTGGGCAGGAGGTGATGGGGCGCTCGTGGGGAAGCAGCTGGATGCGGTGCAAGGGGAAGTGCGGCGGATGAGCAAAGAGATCGACGTCACCCTCAACCACCTGCTGCGTGTGTGTTGTCTCCGCTTCCCAGAGCTAGCGCCGCTGCTCAGCCAGTCCACCTCGATGGGCGCCGCCCACTTCTGCATAATCGCGCAGAGGACTTTCGAGCTAGAGCAGATTGACTCCGTCGTGAATATGGGTCTGGATGAGGAGATTAAGGGGAGGCGGAGCAGCAACAGGTGGCTGCAACGCTTGAGCGACTCCTGCGCGCACGTTCTCTGCCTATGTCAGCAGCGGCAAGAGCTTCAAAAACAGCTGCCCCCTGATCCAGTCTCCAAGTCCGCTGTGACGCATGATCAAAAGCTCTAAAAGCTTGTATCTCATGTTAATTTAGGGTCTTTTCAAGAATCAATTGTTCTTAAAATTGTCGTACTCTCGTGCGCTCTCTCTCTCTCACATATCAGAAATTGGTAGTCTCGGCTTCTCTGTCGCATACTGGTGTGTATCTCTAACTCATGTCATGTGCAATTTGCATGCTTGCTTCCACGAAGAAAATATTCTTAAGCAACTCAGTGAAGAAAATATTCTTAAGCAACAAAACTTACCATTTTTTCCCCCTCCCCCGGATCTACCACCCTCCATCATCTGCACAGCCAGCTAGTTAAAGAATCATAAGGACCAAGTTTACTATCGTATGATTTATCTAACTCATAAAAGAAAAACTAATAATACAATAGGCAATATAGTTGAAGTTAGTACCTTCCAATCATGAATTGTCTTTTAAGTTTTTGATCCTAAAACACGATTACTATCCAAAGGCCTAATAGTTTTGTTCAAGAGTAGTTGTGGTTTTTGTTTACAAGTGTTGTTGTAGCTATTCTTAGGTTGCAAGCGGGTGTACTGTGTAATCATATTAATGTACCACGTGATTTCAGCAGAAGGGGTATTTTAATGCAAACATTTTACGAAAACTAACGAGGATACATTAACAAAATGGATTTTTATATTTAATATTGGAAAAAAAGCTCAAATAAGGGGTTATTTTAATCATTCAAACACATTAAAGAAGGGGTTTTTTAAATACCCCTCCCCTAAGTGGATTATGTATAACAGAGACTTGAAATTTTTGGTTTTGAGGATAAATGTTGCATATATTATGTCAATACCTTACTAATGATGTGTACTATAGTTGCTTAATTAAGTAATGAGAATTTTTATATAGCATTGTGATTCCATATTTCTTGTGAACAATTACAAATTGATAGTTATGTTCTATGTTATCTAATCAAATTTTTACATATCTTCTAAACATAGTATCTCACTCTTTAGTAAATGATTTGAAGTGTTCATATTCTATATGCTGATGATGTTTACCCAAGCTTCTATGCTAATTGAAATTAATTTTATTGTGCTGTTTTCATTGTAGATAAATGCTCATAAATGTACCTGCATTTTGTATGCTTTAAATTTCTTCAGGCTATCAATTTCTTCTTCAATATTATTATCTATTATGAAGTTGTTCATTTAATCTAAAGGTTCAAGTAGCTAAAGATGACTAGAATCCTTTATCCGTGACAAGACCGTCGATGTAGCTAAAGATGGTTGGTGCTGTGAGAACTGCAAAGCATTGATATGGTTTTCCATAGGTGAAGGCCAAAGGGCTAAGGCATGTATGAGGGTCCATGGTAGCTAAGGGTATCTGTAAATGTATGCCTATGGTAGTTTTTTAAGCCAAAAAGTCTCCTTAATGGGCTAAACATGCTGGCTACTCAAGATGTCCAGAGTGATGAAATTATGTAGTAGGATGTGGTTCTCAAGGTTCTTTCCAAGCTGGTGTAGATGGCTTCTCAAACGGAGCTACATGGTGAAAGTTATTGCAGTTTAAAGGTGGAGTGCTTTGCAAATCCTCGATGGATTGGGCGGATGTAAATAGGTGATCAAAGTAGAGATGAGTGCATGGGTCTAAAGTGCTCAATTTATGGGCATATCTTTCTTTTCGTATCGATAATCAAAGTCCAGATGCCCGAGATATGGCCAATGTTCTTGGTGGTAGTATACAATGTATGGTGTCAGTTGGAATTGACGACAGCTCGTCAATCGCAATCTTGGGCGACAAGATATGGCAGATTGAAGTTTCAAGCAATTGCAAGGAAAGTAGGAGCATATAAATTTTTTCCAAATTGGGGCACACGATTTGAGGCCATGGAAAAGATAGAATGCAGAGCCAAGGGATGAATGTAGACGGCTGGATATTTTTACTATGTGGGAACGTTCTCTTAGGAGATGGGCAGCGAATTACTTAGTAGTTACTATGGTAATTATTACACTAAACCCTAAGTGTATAAATAGGGCCCATTACATTGTAATCGGGTTGGCAATTGTTATCATTTTGGGTTAGCACTTTGGCTACGCTTGTACTTGAGAATCATTGGCAGTTGTTGTCGGCTGTACTCTCTTTGTAAATCATATTCACTGTAATCTTTTATCTGTAATCCCAATCATGGAAGATATTCCAGTTAGACTGACTTCTTGTCCAGTATTTTGAATCTGAATCTGAACATTATTTCCAGTACATAAGTCTGATTCTTATTCCAGTATCCAAATTCCAGTCTAGTTTTTGATTTCTGTACAGTCCACTGTCTGAAAATCTTCTCACACTAGTAGCTAAAATCTTCTAACACTGGAATTAGCTGTCTCAAGAGATCAGCTCCAATTCCATTTTGGCAATCATGGTGGCTCTAGCTGAAGCTCGTTGACTGAAAGACTCTTCTCCCAGTTGGAAGTTTTCAGCAATGGCACCTAAATCCAGTCGTGGCCGGAAATCCACCATTCGTGTTGACCCCATTCCTGAGGAGTCATGAAGAGAGTTTGACCCCAAGCAAGAGAAGATGACTGACACTGAGTCTCAGGAGGAGCATAGTCAGGCTCATGAGGCTCAGGACTCACAACACTCCAGTCATTCTCGACGCCGACGGGCAGATTGGGAAGCACGGAAAGCCAAGAGTTCCAAGAATTCTCGATCCCGACAGGGGGATGAGGGTACCAAGGGAAGTAAAGGTAGTCATCATACTTCTAGTAGACAGACCAAAGAAGACATTGACACTGAGACAGAGACAAAGATTGATTGGGATACTGACACTGACGATTGCAAGAAGACTTCCAAGAGCCATTCTGATGATGGGGATACTGATACTGACCCTGACGATTGCAAGAAGACTTCCAAGAGCCATTCTGAATCCAAAAAGAGAAGTGGCAGGATCAGTGGTAATCAGAATGATTACACAGCTTCCCTGAAAATTTCTTTTCCAATATTCAAGGGAGGTAAGAAAGATGATCCAGACGTTCACATACAGGCTTTTGAGCAGTATGCTGAACTGAAAAATATTGATGAAGATGATTGGGGGGAATATTTTCCACAAACCTTGAAGGAGGCAGCAAGGAAATGGTATTACCATTACCTTGCCTGCTGCCAGCTTAGGTCATACAACAAATTGCTTAAAGCCTTCAAGTTGGAATATTCCGACAATAGAGGGGATGAAGATATCCTTTGTGAACTAGATAAGATCAAACAACGGAATCTATTAGTCCGAAGTTATGTGGAAAAGATCAAGGAGCTAACTAGGTAGTTACAGGAACCACCATGTAAGAAGAGGTTAAGGGCATGGTTTTTGAATGGTTTCAAAAGCAAAAAGCTTAGGGAGCAAGAGGTACCAACTCCTACCAAGAAATTCAATGATCTGGTCCAAAGGGCACTGAAGCTGGAACAACAGGCATTAGGAGAAAGTTGGACTCACTTTTGGGCCCTGTAAGAAGTGCCACGTCGGCTTAGAGAGAGAAAATGAAAATGTTAACTTGTGCATTTTATGTGATACTTTTTTGCACAAAAAAAGCCAAAATGACATTCTTTGGTAGGTAGCCGCCGTCTTTATCATTCTTATCCTTCGTTCTCTTGTCAGGAATCCAACTAACCGTATGACGAATGATTTGAAATTCCAACTTACAAGCGTTCCCTCCAGAAACATAAGCCACACGAACTCTATCAACTCTAAACTTGAGAATATGGCTTTCCCTCCCAAAACCTGAGACATTTCTCCGTCTTCTTCTCTATGAACTCTAGGAATGGAGAACGCATCTTTTCCTGATGAAAACACTAATTTGAACTTACAATCCTCAGCCCCTTCATCTTTAACACTTACCCAAAGAAAGAACACACATCATGATCTTCATGTTGATGTATTGCAAGAGTACGCACCGTTGCAGAAATGTAGGAGGGAGTCTTTCTTATCTCAACGGGAGAAAGAACTTAGAAGGACAAACAAGGAACATCATTTGGATTTGTGGACCGATGGGTCTATTTATCCAAAGGATCCTACGACAAATGCGCCACCTCCCTTTTCTAATATCACTAACCTCTTACATTTCACAGGCGATGGCAAGGATGGGCTATTGGGATACACCGAACATTTGGAAATGAGAGGATTGAATGTGGAAAGGCAAAGAAACTTCCTGGCGATGGAGAACATGCAGCTCAAGAAACTTAATGAAGCATGCTCTCAAAAGATTTCATCAAACAAAGAGACAATCCAAGGCCTTGAGAAGAAGATCACAAGTTTGCGAGAGAAAGACACCGTGCTTGGTAGTCGGAAAAGAAAACGAGATCTGTGCAACCTTGAGAACATGAAGGTTGGTAGTGGTGGCCTGAAAAAATGAATACGAGCTTTAAGGTAACTCAAAGTTTGTTTCTTCAATGTGCTTCATTAAGAAGTGGATACACTTACTTTCCTATACATGATCATAACGCATTGTGCTTTTTTGGGAGGTCTTTACTGCATCCAAACTCGAACGGTGCAGGCTTCAATGCCGGAGTGCATTACAGCCGTCTAGTTCCAAAAGAAGTAGTTGAAGAGATGATAACTCAGAAAAAATTTCGTAAGTTGAAAGGGAGGCTACTTACCTCCTTCATGAACGAGAATCAGGTGGAACCAATGGAAGTGCAAGCAATACTTGATGAGAGTGGCATCTCGTAGATGGGATACATGGCACTCTTCAAAGCATTAGCTAAAAAATCTCAAAATAAACTACAAAGAGGATCATTGTTGCCAAAGCCATCACATGTAAAGGCTCGCCGGCACGTAAACAATGAGGTGTTTGAGAAACTTGGGTCACCATTCCATATTGAAGCAACGTTCTTAGGCAAGGGCGGCAGAGAGGTACAGTTTAACGAGCACAACAACCTCTTCGTTGATCTTGAAGCATTGCAAAGGTATGCAGTTCACTTCTTTGACATCAGTCGAGACGAGTGCGGTGGGGTTCTCAAGTTTGTTTTGAAGCTTGACGAGTGCGAGGTCCTGAAGAACAAGAAGTTGGAGAGAGTCACCATTACCCTCATGAACAGAGCTCTGGATCCATCAATAACGAAAGAGGATCCATGATACTTCAGTGTGCAATCAGAAAACAACATTCTATCTCTAGGATCATTTCAGGTATACTTCGTTCAATCTCTGATAACATAAATATTGATTATTTGGTTGTTGATTTTGTGTTTTCATTTTTCACTGCAGGTTGATAAGGAAAATTTTGAAATCCTCGATCTGGTTTTTAGTCAAACCCAAATTCCTTCTATCATCAGTGAACAAAAAAACGGAGCCGTTCTTTCAATGGAAGGATTTGGCGACTACACAGTGGAATGGCACATGGTAGGTGACTTAAAGACTCTTAAGTGTATGTACAACATAACACACGGAGCAGCTGTGGCAAATCCATGCTTATATTGCATGGCTGATGCACAATCACTTGAGAGTGTGCAATGGATTAGAGCTCCCAACAGACATCTTCAAGATAAAACTTTTAAACGAGTGCTTGATATTCCTCTGAGTAGAGTTCACGACTGTACACTTCATGCACTCTGTCAAATAATTGAAAAGGTGGTTCATTTGTACATATGTTTTGCATGGACATTAAAGCCAGAGAGTGAGTCGAAAAGAGTGATCAAAGCATTAGAGGGAGTGCTCTCAGACATCGGTTTGCATGGAGGAAATTTCAAAATCGAAGAGGACCCTAAGATGTCTCAAAGTCGGTACAAGGTACCAAGGAAAGCATTGATAGGCGGAGTGAAGGCAAGAAGGTTTCTTGGGTTTAGCCTCAAAGATTCAGATAGAGAAGAAAGGAGAATCCTGTTCTACAAATGGAAACAGTTACATAAAGTGGTTAAAGACAATGCTGGTGGTGGGGCAATCCAGAATCACAAGGCGAACGTGTGGAAATCACTAGATAAAATTTTCCACTACCTTGAGCAACATTCTTGGGACCAAAGTAAGCTCAAGTCATTTCAAGCAGCCTTGCTGGATTGGAAAAAGGCTTACCTTACAGGGTGGGGTGGGCAACATATCACACATTACATGGTAGGTTGGCATTCTACGTATAAAAAACAAATTTTAAATTGTACTCAACTGACCATTTTGTTTTATTTCAATGCATCACATACTGTTCAACCATGGTCCATATTTTGCCAAGACATACGGCTCACTATCAATATGGTCCACACAAGGAATGGAAAAAACCCACTACATGGCAAGAACAGGTTATTTTAAGCACACTTGACATGGGGGAGGAAAAGAAAATGCCAATAGCCTATTAGAGTTACACCAATGGACTTATAGACGACTAATTCATAGAGCAAGGCAGAAGGAACTTCTTAAGAGTTCAGAAATTACACGGTCTTTACAACACATCCGCATAGAGAAGAAACAGATGGCTTGGGGAGCTTCAAATGCAGCGGAGCGCCATGCGAGGTGGCGCCGGTCACGCGTCAGGAGCGGGAGAAGATGGACCTGAGCCTATCATTTTTATCCTCTTCGATGCACCTCCTTCCTCCTCACTTTGTACCTCTTCGATGTGCAAGCTCTGTGGACGAGCTCGTTCCTCTGTTGATGACAGCATCCCTACGGGTATCATGCGTCTTCTTTCCCTCAGAAACAACCGCTTATTGTATGGATATAAGCTTTCCGGGTCTTCAACCCCTGCAGCCAGAGCCTGAGCTGTGTAGGACATGAAATAGGGGGCTCTGAGTGCCTGGCACCCATACCCAATGCCAAATACACGTAGAGAAAACTGTTTTTCAATCAGAATTACTCTTTCTTCTTTTACTGGGAGGGGGTGCCCACCACACAATCTTGTAATAGCTTTCATTGCAAACAGAGGGAACTTTGCATTGTCATCGAAATATTCCTTGTGGTATATTATGATCTACATAATAATTGCAATGAATTTATGGGCCGTAAGTGAGATGAGTACAATTTTCAAGTACTTGAATTGTTTCTACAAACCTTTTTGTGGTTGAAACGCCCGATGTAGTGAGACAACGCCGCATCCTTGCCTTGGACTCCAGTGACAAGCCCTTGGTGTGAGCCTCTCGCTCTTCTAAGGAAACTATCGTCATACACTAGCACCTGGCAGCAAAAAAAATTGTTCATGATATTTTATCACTCGGCCATCTCTAATACCATCTGAATGATCGACAAAAATTACCATCTGATTCTCGTCCATTTCCAGCATCGACCTCCCCCACAAGTGAATAGACTGACTATTCATTACATGATCTTCGGGTGCCACGTGTCTACCCATGTTTTCCAACCGAGTTGTTTTGTTGTCAATTCAAACTGCTCATCTGTTGGCAAATTGGCCTCTCTGGACTTCGCCTCATTGAACGTATCTTTAATCAATTGCGACCCTGAAGTGAACTGTGAGTTACGGATAGCTGTGTCAGCAATAAGATATTGGTCCACTCCATCATTGTCCACAAACCCCATGTCTGCCTCACAAAAATTTGCAATTTCCGCTAGGCAGTAGTCCTCCCGTGTATTGAGCTCATGCATGAAATCTGTGAGGAGAATATAGTGGGCGTCGCCCGCCATAGCAAAGCTGGGGGCACAATTGAGAGGCAAAGTCGCTTCCATACTTGGGATTTCTTGCTTGCATCCTATTGCTACATCCGCAAGAGAAACAAGAGTTAAGACCGCATCAAATGTTTCCTTTAGTACCTTTTCCCGCTCTTCTTCTGGATTGAATTGCACCTCCACATCCTCTATCTCTTCCTCCGGCACCAATGGACAACTACCAAAAGTTGTTGACTGCGAAGTCTCTCACTCGCCATCCGTCTGCAAGTATAAGTAACAGACAAACCCATGGTAGAATTCCAATAATCGACATTTTTTAAAGTGCTTCATACACCTGTCTTGTACAAGCAGTGCATTGGAGGGACACTTTTCAAGACAGCGATTCAGTCACCTTGAAGCACTCTTGTCAGGGTCAAGGTCGGCAGGGTGCACATATCTCATGCCATCAACTGTCATGGAATTGTCACAAGTGACTGCCTCATACTGTTGCAAATGGTTTTGTAGGTACTCAAAGGAGCAATCTATAATCCTTTGTATTGAAAACTCTGCATTGAACATTCCTGATAGTTTTGGTGCACGGTGATGAGCACGGGCGTTATATAAGAATGTGAATAGTTTTTCTTCACATGTATCCTCACTCAGGTTTGTCTCCAGGACTATGATCCCCATGACTGAAAGAAAAAGCAAGACAAAACTATTTGGTGTCATAACAAAGCGAATGTTGGGCCTCGAGTACCCCTCAATGTCCTATTTTGCTTGGTTCGGCCCCGTGCGCTCATGTCATAAGAGGTGACGTTAGTTGAGTCAGAACCTAGCAAGTAGGGTCCCCAAGAATTTCCGAAGGACCCTCTTCTCTTGGTTCTGTCTCGTGTGCTAAAGTCATAAGAGTTGACGTTTGTTGAGTCAGAACCAAGCGAGTAGGGCCCCCAAGAATTTCCAAACAACTCGATTCGCTTGGTTATGTCCCGTGCGCTAATGTCATAAGTGGTGACGTTAGTTGAGTCAGTACCAAGCGAGTAGGGCCCCCAAGAATCTCCGAAGGGCCCTATTCCCTTGGTTCTGTCTTGAGGCATTCGGAACAGGTGGATAAGAACAGAGCATATTATGTTATCAGTGATAGATTTATAGGCCTACTCACTCACTATGCCCAAACTCAGGCACGGTCACATAAGGAGTAATTATTCCAACCATGAATGCGATACGGTCACCACATAAGGAGTAATTATTCCAACCATGAATACGATACGGGCACATAATGAGTGATTATTCCAACCATGCATGCGTTTTTACCCTAACACAGTGGCTTCGGTGCGCACACAATGAACAACACACAGGAAGGGGAGAGGCAGGGAGAAAGAACCCATCTTTGCAATATCCAATGGCGTAGAGTTGGATGGTGATGTCGCAAGCCACCAACAACAAGAACTAGTAGGGGGGCGATGGCGATGGCGACGCGGCAGCAAAGGACTCGACCCAGTGGAGGTCACTCAACGTAGGATCATGAGAACCGGGCAAGGGGAAGAGCGCAAAAAATGCAAAGGCGATGGCGAATGCAAAGGCGATGGCAAATGCAAGGGCGATCGGCGTCTGACTCTAAACGCAGGATCACGAGAGTTGGCCAAGGGGAAGGGCACAGAAAAGGCAAAGGCGATGGCGAATGCAAGGGCGATCGGCGTCTGACTCTAAACGCAGGATCACGAGAGCTGGCCAAGGGGAAGGGCACAGAAAAGGCAAAGGCACGAGAGTTGGCCAGGAAGAAGGTGCGAGATGGAGATGGAGATGGCGACTACAAGGGCGATTGGTGTCTGTCTGACCCTTAACGGTCACTCAAAAAGGCACGTGAGCTGCACTCTCAAGGACAACCAATATTAAATGGTCTCAGATTCCCATGCAGTAAGATTTACCAACCACAATCTCGCGCATAAGTGAAGTTGTCACCCTCCCCGAGGTAATCATTCTAAGTTGAGCCATGACCCCTGCCAAACATCTCAAGTTTCAACTATTCTGCCTCTTTTCGTGTCCTCTACTGCGCATCATTCTAATTAACTCTACCCCCATCGACGCTACGTGGTAAGAAAACTCCATCACCCCTTACTCTCGTGCATCCTCCTTCTCTTACTCTTGTTCTGCAGTGCTTCAGCGACGCGGAACTCTACACACAGTGAAGAGGTATGCTACTTACTACCCTTCTGTGCACTTGTATTTTGTGTAGTTGGTCAGTACCAAGCGAATAAGGTAAGGTCACTTAGTCCGAAGGGCCCTATTCGCTTGGTATTGACCAAAAGAAAAGTTAAGTGATGTCTGCTAGTACAGAGGTCAATACTAAGCAAATAAGGGGAAGGTAACCCCTGCTTGTTGCGGAATTAGGGTTTTCTTTTGCCAAATACGCCTTTTGATTTCGGTTCCGTGCGCTTTAATTTTATGTAGTTGGTCAGTACCAAGCGAATAAGGTAAGGTCACCAAGTCCGAAGGGTCCTATTCGCTTTGTACTGACCAAAAGAAAAGTTAAGTGATGTCTGCTAGTACAGAGGTCAATACTAAGCAAATAAGGGGAAGGAAACCCTTGCTTGTTGCGTATTTAGGGCTTTCTTTTTCCAAATATGCATTTTGATTTCAGTCCAGTGCGCTTGTATTTTGTATAGTTGGTCAGTACCAAGCGAATAAGGTAAGGTCACCTAGTCCAAAGGGCCCTATTCGCTTGGTACTGACCAAAAGAAAAGTTAAGTGATGTCTGCTAGTACAAAGGTCAATACTAAGCAAATAAGGGGAAGGTAACCCTTACTTGTTACGGATTTAGGGTTTTCTTTTGCCAAATGCGCCTTTTGATTTTATAAGAAAGAAACAAAATTACAACTGAACACCGGGTTTGAGTTAGAAAACACTTCAGACTTTACAAAGAGTGGCCTATTAATTTCTGGGGGGTTTAGGGTTTAGGCTTCACAGCCAGGCTATCTCTTCGCAAAGCATTTTTGCAAAGTTAATGGCTTCCTCATATTTACTGGCTAGCTCAAGCACTTCATCCTTCATTTCCTGAAGCCAATTAATGATTTCCTCCATAGAGCCATTCTCGGCGAGCAATCGCTGCATGTCTTCAGGACTTCTTGCTTCCAGAGAGTTTTTAAGGATTGAGACCCTCTGCCTGACGATCAGCATTTGCTGAAGCTTCAGGCTAGCATCCTGCAGAGAGCATTTAGCAAGTAAGCTCTTCAAACTAGGAGCTTGGAAATTGGGAGCAGAAAGCAAAGAATTACAAGTAACTTACCTCGAGAATTCACTCTCGTGTTGACAACAGCCACTCCCGAGCTGTGTCGATCGAGAACATTAAAGGTTACATTGGGGGAGGGCGAAGGGGGGACCTCATGAGGAGGGCCCGGTTGCGGTGTTGCTGGCATTGCGGGAGTATACCTTGGAAAGGCATCGCCACTATCCTAAGCTTCTTTTAGTTGTTCTATGAAACCCTGAGGGAGGTTCTGAAACAACTGCTTCTTAAATAGACTTTTAGACATGCCTAAAAAGAAGAGCCTGGGCTCTGGCTTATGAGTGAGTGGTCTGTGAGGGGTGGTACTACCATGAGGTTTCATGAGAGGTGGACGTGGGAGAGAGAATCAATGGTATCATCCCCCCGATATTAGGGGAGGTGATCAGAGGGAACGACATGACAGTTAGAACCGCATCGATTTAAGATCTCCTTCACATTGCTATTTTGTATCAGCAGATGCAAACCTATTCGCTTGCTTGTACACTTTTCTGAGGTCACCACCCAGCGAATAAGGTATTTTTTTGCAGGGGTTGCAAACCTGTTCGCTTGGTAGTGATATCTGCTATTACTATTTTTGAAGTCACTACCGAGCGAATAAGGCAAGGCAAACTCTTTCCTATGCACCTATTCGCTCGGTAGTGACCTCAGAAAATATAAGTCATGTCTACCTTTACTATTTTCTGAGGTCACTACCGAGCGAATAAGGCAAGGCAACTCTTTCCTATCCATCTTTTCGCTTGGTACTGACCTTTCCTTAAATCTGAAGTCCCTTGTGCTGACAAATGAATTGTCTTTTGGTGTTATTGTATTTGTAGAGATGCCTCGTGTAAAGGCCTGCGCTAAGAGGGCAACAGGTGAATCTTTGAATGCTCAAGCAAGAAGACGCCGATATGAGGCGCACAGAGGTGTACTGCAAGAGTTGCGCAGGATAGAACGACACGTTCAACATGCTATTCCACGTCTCCCTTTCTAGCGAGTAGTGCGGGAGATTTGCGAGAAGTGATGGAGAGTCAGAATGCGATGGGCCAGCAGTGCACTCCTCTGCCTTCAAGAAATTGCTGAAGACTACCTCGTGGAATTCTTCAACGATGGATATATCCTGGTTGCCCATGCACACCGGGTCACTATCATGCCGTGGGATTTTGATACTCTTCGTAGGCTTCGTTTCCGCTACAATGGGCTGCTTGAGCCAGTGCCTATCCGAGATAGTAGAACCATGGATATTCTCAACATCCCCCCTCTCCATCCTCGTGCACGACAGGCAGAGCCGTCTAGGGCTGAAATAAACAGCAAAAGGACCTGATCACGGGTCGAGAGAAACGACACAGATGGGCAGGCTGAGATAGCCGCAGAGGGCCAAGAGCAAGCCAGAGTGGACCCCAAGGTAGTCATGGAAGAAACAGAGATAGTTATCGAGAAACCAGCTAGACGCCAAAATGAGCAAGTCATGGAGGATTCGCAGCCCATCGTGGATAATGAGAGACAAGATCAGGTCACGGTGGAGCCTGAGGCATCTATGGAGCAACCAATATTGAAGGAAAATGATCCGGAGCCTGAGGCTGTTAGGGAGGTTGTTAGGGAGGAGCCTCAGGCAGCCAAGGAGCCAGCTCAAGAAAGGGAAGGGCAAGGCTCTGCATCAGAAGGGCCATCCAACGTATCGGATGAGTCAATTATTTTAGAGCAAATCAAGGAGGAGAATGAAGAGGAGTTGAGAATTTTGTTGAGCTCAACGCCTTTGCATGTGCACATATAGCTGCCTGCAAGGTCAGAAGAGGCCTGCATTACCAACCTCGATAATGTAGACTTCATGTGCATGCACAATTTCACCGACTCGCTCGCAACAAATGAGGTCGTCAATGTTTCTTTGTGGTAATTCTCATGCTCGTTAATTCTTATGCTCATTAAATGGATCTCTACCGAGACATGGGTCAATACCAAGCGAGACAGTGGCTAATGAAATTGAATTTTGGTACTACTCGCTCGGTATTGACCCATGTCTCTGTGGCAGTTGCCAAGTTTTTCTTTATAATGGTTCACTACCTTAAAGACATGGGTCAATACCAAGCGGGTCAGTTGCTTATGGAATTGGAATCCGCCGCTGACTCGCTCAGTAATGATCCATGTCTTTGCGGTACTCGTCAAGTTATTCTTCATTTCAGCCAAGAAAATGGTCAATACCAAGCGAATCAGTGGCCTATGGAATTCGATAGCTGCCCCACTCTCTCGGTATTGACTCACTTGGTGTTCAAGTCTAATCTTTGCCATTTGTTCATGTTAGCCACACTGTCTCGCTTCTGCCCCCTGAGGTTCAAGAGAAAGTATACGTAATAGATCCGCTGATATCGCCTTATCTGCAGAACAACTCAGTCTCCTTTTTGAGTCCAGATGATGAACTGGTTTAGCAGAGTCAACTTTGATCTAGGGCGCTTTTTGGTCACTGCGTACAATCAATCGTGAGTATTTTCTTGCCTTGTAAAAAACATCTTGCATTGCGAATCTCTCCTAATCTTTGATGGTGTCTTTGTAGTGATCATTGGAGTCTGATGTTATTTGACATGGAAGCTAAGATTGTTTACTACGCAAACTCCGGGCAAAGAAGAGCGTTTCACGGTCGTGTAAAAACATAAGGTCCATTTGGGTACATTTGGAAAGCAGTGTAGTGTCTCTTTGGAATGTGTTGCTCACTCAAGTGGTTATGTATGTAGTGCCGCGAAAAAACTTGTATGTTGTGTAGAGCATCTTTTGTTAGAACATGATCTAGGAAATGTAGTCAAGAACGAACGGGTAACTGTGTCCACGCAGACTGATGACTATAGCTGTGGCTGGCGAACCTGTTTGAATGCCGTGTTGCTCATCAGTCAAATTATGGATATACCGAACGTAAGTAATCTGCTATTTTATTGTTTGCTGCAACGTATGTATGAAGCAACAGATGCCTGTATCACGCTTCTACAGGAACTTTGATTACATAACTACACCAACAACGATGTGCGACATTTTTCTGTAATGGCCATCCAACATATTATAATCTTGGTAAACAGATGCACAAGAGAGGAAGCGACGAGAGCTGACAAGTTCGAAGAGGCTCGCATTAATGAAATGACGCAACGCCACAATCAGACTCAAGAAGAAGTTCGAAATATGCAAGAAGCAATACACCAATATTATGCGAATGCCGCAGAAGTAGAGGAATGGGCTGCACGTCGACGGCAAGAGCAAGAACAACGAGAAGCTTCACAGGTGCAAGAAGCATGGGAAGCCATGGAAGAGGCCCATGATTTCGAGCGACCCGAAAGGATGCCCGAGACCAGCGTCCCCAGAGGCAGAGGTAGCAGCAAACGGGAGTAGAGGGCATGGGAGCAACCAGAGCAGAGGGCAAGGGACGAGTGGCACAAACCGGGGGAGAGGACAGGGGACGAGTGGCACAAACCGGGGGAGAGGACAATAGCTGGGAAAGGGAGCAAATTACTCTTGACTGAGACAACACAATATGTAAAGTTTTGAAACATTGTTTGACCGCCAAAAAATATCTCTGCATTAGTCATTTTGAAGAGTACATCATGGTTTGCATGGCATCAAAGCTCTTTGCATGCACAAGGTATGTGACCTAGCTTCCGGTGGAAGCAATTAAGTGAAGTGTATTTGTTATGGACTCCTTGCACAATGTTGTTTTCTCCTTGCGCCTTGGAATTTGAAAAGAAGAAAAACTTAGATTTAGTCATAGTGTATTAAAGACAATCAAAATTTATCGATTTAGTAAGCACCTTTCTATTGTTGAGACTGAATGCATACAATTCCGGCAAAAGTGGAAGTTCTTCACAAGTAAGATCTATCCTGAGCTGTGCCAGAGTTGTGCTTGACATTGTCTCCATCACAGTAAGTAGGCTGTCTCGAAAGTAGAGCTCCATTGATAAAGGTTTGTTCTCGAGGTTGTTCTCTGTATCTTGGTCGAGTGGAATAAGCTTCCCACTAAGAAGATGATATCTAATATAGTAAAACTATGCTAATAAATTTTGAGAGCTTATAATGAACTTGTAAATTATGGACTTCTTTTGCAAAATACAAATTTTGTTCTGTGATTGTTTCCTATCCCAGTTATCATCTAAAAAGTCCAAACAGCTCTTAGACTTGCAAATGAACATTGTTGCGGTAGTTCTTATTTGCTCATCGAAGAAAAAATCTACAAACACTTCAAGAGGCATAAATAGTGCGAGCCAAACTTTTTTTGTGGCAATTGAATACTTGAGGGACTTTTGTATATCCTGCAACAACTTATTCCTGAAGCTTTCACTAGTTTGCGAAGTAGGCAGGGACCAATCCTTGCTGTCAAAGGATGGAAGTGACAAAGGAGCTACACGATCCCAACCGATGGAAGTTCTCGGTTCCACATATGAAATATCATAAAAGAAAATTCCATTATCTGCAAGTTCCTTGTGTTGTCTTCCTCCGTACATTTGCTCACCAATAAATGCATGGAAAGCATCAAAAATCCCAACTATACTCTCAACTGGTTGCCAATCTGTCCTATTTGACGGATAAATATCTGAAACATACCAAAGATGATATCCGCCACTTAATATTCGAATATAATCATGCACTAAGCGAGATGCTGAAATTACTTACAGTTGGGTTGATGCCTTGGAAAACTTGGAGGAGATGTTTGCAACCTTAAGTCTGCATGTTGGAAAGCATGTTGTATGAGGACCTCTTTCACCCGCTTGGTTTGTGCAGACACTTTAAACTCTTTAACTTGACCCTTGAAAGCCTCCACGAAATCATTGCGTTGCCTCCTCTTCCTCCTCCTAGTTTGCAGTAGAGCCCAACTTCCGATAGTTATATGAGATGGAATCCATGCTTGATCGTCTATAGTATAACTGTTAAAAATGCTAACAGAGTCAATGGTAGTGCTAGGCCTTCGAGAAGTAGACATGGTGTGCAGTAGAATGAATACACAGAAAGGTTAGCGCAAATATAAAAAAGGGAAGAAGTTTTGAGAGGGAAGTAGAGCTACTCAAAGTCATATTGGGCGGGAAAAAAGTACTAGATAGAGTCTTCAATGAAAGTTCTGAAATTCCTCAGTACATAGTTAGTACGACTTACGGCATTTATGCCTTGAAAGCGTGAAATTGTGCAATTTGATGAACCAAAATAAAATTTCCTCCCTTTTTTAAAAAAGAGCTTGACTCCAAAATGCCGATTTTCAACGTAACGTTAGCCTCTTCCTCATTGGTCGAGCGCCACTCTCTCTCTAGAACTGAAAGGCCCAAAAGTGAGTCCAGCTTTCTCCTAATGCCAAGAAGGAAAAGAGTCACAAGAAGCGAAGGTCCAGTAGCAGTAGTTCTGCTACTGAAAGTTCTGATTCCAGTAGCTCCGAAAGCAGCTCTAATGAACGATCCAAGGAGAAGTCAAAGAAGGGATCTTGGACCAAGAAAATTGAAGAAATGGCTAGAGAGATTGCCGAAACTAGCCACACAAGACAACCAGTTCGGAAAATGGAGACTTGGTGTTTCGAAATGCAAATCCAAGGACCATATCTCCAATGAATGTCCACAATGTACCTACTGTAAGGCTTTTGGTCATCTATGGAACAATTGTGGCATCAGGATTCACCACTTTAAGAAGGGCAAAGATCTATCAGTGGTCGCCTACACTGAACTAGTGAAGGTAGAACCCGTCAAAGTAGCTCAAGAGGAGAGACTAGGTACCAGTGGTACTGTTCAGGGACGTGGCCGATTCCAAACGGGTATGGACCGAGGCAGAGGACGTGGCAACTTCCAGAATAGGAGCATGAATTGCTACACTTGTGGGAAGTATGGCCATTTTGCAGCCCAATGTCCAGATGCACCTGCAACTACTAATACTGAGGCTAAGGCACCAGAGCCGGTCCCAGTACGGGTAGTCACTAGAAGCAAGGGTGTAGTTATTGAAGAAATTATAGATACTTCAGAAATACCAGTCAATCCTACCAGCAGCAAGTGGGCTCAACAAAGAGAAATTTGGAAGGCCAAAGGTAAAGATAAGGTGGTAGATGAATGGCAAGAGCACAGGGAACTAGCGGCTAAAATCACGGAGGATTTAGGCAAGAAGCTGCCAGAGCAACTAGAAAGTTCTGAAGCTAGAGTCATTTAGAGGATACCAGCCCAATCGACTGATAAGGATCAGTCAGTACCGGCCATACCTGAGACCATGCTGGTTGCGGTACAAGTAATGGCTGATGAACTGAGAATTGATGGAAGGATGGGAAGCACTAAAAAAGAGGAATGTCAGTGTGAAGATACCAGTTCTTCGAGCTCTGACAATCAATCTGACCAAGAAAGAGAAGAAATTCATGTGAAAATTTGTGATAGAATTCAGAAGTTGACGGTAGAGATGAAGGATATCAGAAAAACCTTGCTTGAAGTGGCCAACTTTATCAGACAGCGCAAGAAAGCTGAGGCGGAGGCCAGAATAGTGGACCTGACGATTGTCCGAGATGATGAAGTTCCACTTATTCAGGTAGACTACAAGGTTAGGAAGCATTGGGAACCTCTCTCAAGTGTTATCTTGGATGGAGGAGCAGGAGTCAACATAATGGGAGTTCATCTCCAGCAGAGAATGGGTATCACTGATCTGAAGCCAACACCATTCAAAGTGCGAATGGCAGATCACAGAGTGGTACAGGCAATGGGTATGATTGAAAATATGCAAATAAGAGTTGGGAGGGAGAAATTCAAAACCAGTTTCTTAGTTTTGGATGTGCAAGGGGCATATGGGATGTTGCTAGGGCGCCCATGGTTGAGAACAGCACATGATGTTCATGACTATGCAAACCAAACATTAACCATGGAAGGGGCCATTGGTAGAATTCAAATCCAGACAAACAATACTAGGAGCTGGAGAAAAGAACTAAGGATGAAGAAGTTATGTCAGAAGTATAGAGCCAAGAAGATCGAGCGAATGTTAGCGGCCATGAACATATTCCCTTTGGCAGAGATTGACTTGAATGCAGTCTTGTTGAATAAAGAGCAGGATGACAAGCAGAAAAGACAATTCCCTGATTAGTTTATTGAAATCAACACATGGGAAAGAACAGTTCAGCTAACTGGAAGGGTGGTGGAATCAGTTGATACTGGTATGGTAGAGGAACTAGTACGTTCTAAAGAGTACCCAGTGGATCAGAATGCTGATTTAGAAATGAATGGACCATCCTGGGATTACGCTGAAGAGTCGAACAAAAAAAAAGGAGGCGGGCCTAATTGGTTGCTTCCAGACGCCCAAGAAGTGGAGGAATGGAACCTAGGATCAGAGGATAGTCCTAGGATGATCAAGGTCAACAAGCATCTTAACTCGGCAATGAAGGAAAAGGCAAGTAAAATGTTCCAGAATTATAAAGATGTGTTTTCCTGGGAACATACAGACCTGAAGGGAGTGGATCCTGAAGTATGTCACCACCGAATACCGCTGAAGCCAGATGCTAGGCCAGTACGACTGCAAAGATACCGGATGAACCCCAACTATGAAAAGAAGGTCAAAGAGGAGATTGATGATCTTCTCAAGGCTTTGTTCATCACAGAGGTGGCCAGCAGCAATTGGCTATTTCCCATAGTCGTCGTTCCCAAGAAGAATGAAAAATTGAGAGTTTGTGTCGACTATAGGAAACTAAACGCCCAAACTATCAAAGATACATTTCCCTTGCCTTTTACTGACATGTTGCTTGATGAGATCGCAGGATGAAATGTATAGCTTCATGGATGGTTACAATGGCTATAATCAGTTACAGATCGCTTTTGAAGATAGAGCCAAGACCACTTTCATCACCGAGTGGGGAGCTTTCATGTATTTGGTGATTCCTTTTGGCCTGTGCAATGCACCAGCTACCTTTCAACGGTGTATGATGGAGATGTTTAGTGAATTCATTCATCGGTTCCTTGCCATTTTTATGGATGAATTTACTGTCTATTCAGATGAGGAACAACACCTACTATTCCTAGAGATGGTTTTCAAACGCTGTCAGGAGAAGCGGATTTGTTTGAATCCATTCAAATTTGTTTTCCTAGTCTAGAAGGGACAGCTACTAGGACATGTGGTTTCCCAAAATGGAATAGAGATGGCCAATGACAAAATTTAGTGTGTTCAGCAAGCTAAAGCACCCATAAATTCTTCAGAGTTGAGCTCTTTCCTGGGTTATGTGAATTTCTATAGAAGGTTCGTACATAAGTTTGCTTCTCAAGCAGTACCACTATATGAGCTTACAAAGAAAACCAGTAAGTTCAACTGGACTGCTGAATGTGAGGAGAGCTTCCAGAATCTGAAAAAGGCTATTATCAGTAAACCAGTCCTTAGCAGCCAAACTGGGATATTATTTTCCAAGTACATATAGATGCTTCGGGATTGGCAATGGGGGCAATATTAGCTCAGCCAGACGGAAGGGTTGATTATCCGGTTTATTTTACCAGTTGCAGATTCAGTTAGGCTGAACAAGGCTATACAATTACTGAGAGAGAAGCCCTTGGAATGGTTTTCAGTGCTACAAAGTTCAGGCATTACGTGTTGGGGAAAGTTGTTCCATTTTTACGTGGACCATCAGGCTCTTCTGTTTTTGATTAATTAAGTCATTATTGAAGGCAGGCTGATAAGATGGATGATGTTCCTAATGGAGTTTGAATTCAGAATTTTCCATAAGCCTGGCAAGAATCATTGTGGAGCTGATTTTCTCTCAAGAAGCACAGAAGGATATTCAGAATCACCCTTGATAGATGAACCAGTGGACGCTAACTTATTTCAGTTAGAGGCAGAAGAATCAGTTGATTCTGAATGGTACGATGTTTATCAATTTCTTTCCCAAGGTGCCTTTCTAGAGGACTGGAAGCAGAACCAGAAGAAAGCTCTTATAATAAAAAGCTTGAAATTTACCATCATTGGAGGATTACTTTATCGACTGGGCGTAGATGGTATAATTCGACACTGTGTCCCTATGGAAGGAAGAATGCAAGTGATTTCAGAAGCACATAATGGTGAATCTGGTGGACACTTTTCCAACGAAGTAACCTACAAGAAGATTCTGCAAGCTGGTCTGTGGTGTCAAACACTGATTACTGATGTCAAAAGTTTTTGTAAAACTTGTGACATATGCCAAAGAATGGGTCAACCAACAGTTGCAGATATGACTCCTTTGACGCCAGTAAAACCACTGGGAGTGTTCATGAAATGGGGACTAGATTTTATGGGACCTTTTAAGAAGGTTACCCCCAGGAAGAAAAAGTACACAGTAATGGCTACTTGTTATGTAACTAAGTGGGTTGAAGCTAAAACTCTTCCCGACAACACAGCCAAGTCAACTACAAGGTTTCTATTTGAGAATATTGTCTGCCGATATGGATGTCTAGTAGAGATTGTGTCTGATCAAGGAACACATTTTATCAATGACACTATGGAAATCCTATTGGATATGCTTTCGGTCAAGCATCAAAGATCTACTCCTTACTATCCCAGATGCAATGGACAGGTTGAAAGTAGCAACAAGACAATCAAGACTATTCTCACTAAGGTAGTGCAAAAGAAACCAGACCAGTGGGATTTGAAACTTCAGACTGCTCTATGGGCGTATATGACAGCTTATAAGGTCACTACTGGAATGAAACCATTCAAAATGGTGTATGGCATTGAAGCTGTGGTCCCTATGCTATACCGTAACGTAGCCTTCGTGCTCATTGGACGTGCTCTATTTTTCTCTCTCTTCATATGGCCCTCCAAATGACCTCTGAGCCATACTTCACATCCATTATAACTTCACATCTCATTATAACTTTTCTTATATATTTTGCAATGTTTCTCCCGCTTCTTATGAGCAATGTCTCCATTCTTCACAGCTCAATTACATTAGATTTGTCATTTTTACTTATTGATACTCTTAGTTTAACTCTTCTTATATATATTGCAGATGTTTATCCCTCTTCTTATGAGCAATGGGAGCCTGTGGAGTGCATAATAAGCCTCTTCCATGTTGTTCATGCCCACATTGGTTCTCTAAAGTATTCAGGGAGGAGCAGCAAAAGCCTGGCTGATGAGGGAATATTTTTTTATGACCACTTCTACCAACTCAGCTCAGGGAATAAGAATGGCATGTTGGTGAAAGTGACTCTACCAACCGATTGGAACACTGTGGACTGGCCAGTTCTCGAGGAAACAATGGTGGAGGCAATGCAAAGTAAGCTCTACAAGGATATACACAGGTCTCTATGTAGCTCTATTCCCACCAAACTGGTTATAATTGCAAACTTTTGTCCTGTTGCACTCTTCATAGAATTGTTTCATAGCTACAACATCCGTGTTACGAAAACTATGTTCATGTGCAAGTCATTTCAGCAGTCATCCTGTGACAAACTTCTTGACAGAGGATGGTACGTAAAGGAAGAGATTGGTTTACGGTGCGAGGTCGCGCTTGATACTCTAGTTGTCAAGTACACGATTGCAAGCCAATCACTGTTACTCTCGTTTTGGTATATGCTGAGGCGGTCCGGGGCGGGCAACAAGAAGACCAACCTCTAGACACCCTTCAAGGCTCCCGTGCTGCTCAATGGGGCTGGGGCACAACACAACACAAACCAAAATAACAAACCCACAGCCAAATCCCAACTACATGAGGGGCACCACCTAGTTTAAGAGCGAACTAGGACGCAAAAGAGGAGAATCGTTAGAGCAACCCACAAACAGGCAATGAATTTAACCTAACCCTAACACCAATGGAACACTCTCACACACTAAAACACGAGAGAGAGAGAGAGAGAGAGAGAGAGAGAGAGAGAGAGAGAGAGAGAGAGAGAGAGAGAGAGAGAGATAGTGCTCGGGCTGCTTTGAAACGTATCGGCAATGATCAAGCAAACACAACTATATATTTAAGAAAGAGAGAGAAAGGGGGAGGGGGTGCTTGTTGCATTAATACCTTCTTACAAATCTGTCATGACAAATCAAAGTGAAATTAGTATTTGTTCAACATAGCTTGCGTAAATTTCACCACAACACATCACAAAAAAAACCACCCCAATCACTGTCTTAAAGCCAGGGGAGTCCTCTCCACCCTGTCGCCCTCTTACAGTATGTGGGATTTATGGCTAGATTGATGACAACACCAGAGACAAGCTATCAAGAACTTAACAAAAAACACCAAGACACTTACGCATCATTGTTGTCCATTACTTCACGTTGGAAGGGAGACAAAGTATCCAAGCTTAGTCCAAATCCACCCTCCTTGATTCAACAAATGTTGGGCTTACACTAGTAGGAGAAATGATAGATTTCCTACTCTCAATTGAATGATCACTCTCTCTCTTACAATGGCATAGAGTTCCCTTGCTAATCCCCTATTACAACACATGCACATGCATAAGACACTGAGCTTCCACTCAAGAGCTCCTTCTAGAGAGGTTGAGCTTGGCTTCTCAAGCTATAGCATAGTGCTCTTGCTTATGGCTCCCCCCTTTTATGCTAGCTACACCCTCCTTTTATAGCAATTTTGAAGGCTAGGGTTACTCCTCTAACCATGGTTGGGTTAGATTTTCAGCAATTTATCTAATTTCTTTTGCTTGGAATTATCAAGAAGTTGGTGGGGAAAGAGAGAGGAGAGAAATGGAGGTGATAGGACTTTTCATAGTGGGTTAGTATTAATTTACAAATGGAATTGGATATTTACAATGGGAGTATCCATGTAGGATACAAATAAGGAAGAAAAACTCTTAAGAGGTAAGAAAAGGTGGATTTCTTACAAGGTTGATGCTCCAAGTGTCTTGAGTAGGGCCAATTTTGACTCTTGTTGACGGTCCACTAGCTTTGACGGTACATTTTTTCTCCACTCTTGACCTTCCTTGAGAGACAAGGTAATTGAAGCTGAGTAATCAACCACCATGATGCTGTCTTTTAAGAGAAGAGGCTGAATTTTGTGGTTTTTTGATAGATATGGGTGATTTGGAGGAGGAAAAATGAGACTAGGTGGTCAATTTTGGAATGGAATTGTGTGTGGGAGGTATGAGTTCACCATGGTTTCTCTTATTCTTCAAGGTTGAGGAGAAGGTGAGTAGTGTGCAGAGAGGAGTGGTGAGAGAGATGGGGATGATGAGTGGAGAAGTGTGTGTGAAAGAGGAAAATGATAAAGTGGAAGAGAGAGTGTGGCTGCATAGCATGGGAAAACTGGGGTCCACTAAAAAAATCATAGCTCACAGTTCGTAGCTCAAAAAAATATGAAAAACTTTGAGGCAAAAGTTCAGCCCACGAGCTACAACTTTTGTTTGTATCACCTTTTCAAATTCGGAGAGCAAGTGAACTTTAAAAATTCAGCAAAACCGACCGTTTTTTTCCACTGCAAAGGTCCTTGTGGGGTCCTTCTTTGGATGATTCTTTTGAATACCTCCAAGAGTGAGCCCTCCATAGTGCATGTATGCATGCCACCTACCCTTGACCTTATTTGGTAGGTCTATAATTGAAGATATTGTTGAGATTAGGATATAAGTGAATAGTACAACTAAGAAAATCAAATATTGAGGGGTCTAAAAAATATGTACATGTCAAATATAAATAATATAAGTGGAAAAGATATAAAGGGGTCAAAAGAAATCTCTCTCATTATGAGGCTACCATAAAAAGATAAATATTTTTGGTGTTCTAATTTTTTTAGAAAAAAACAAAATAGATGTAGGAAGGGAAAAATCAAAATAGTGAAAAAATATACACATAAATAAAACTAGTTTTTTTGGATTTTTGTTGGGGTGGAGTTACACCAAATATAAGAGAAGCTTACATGAAAATATTTTTATATGGAATAAAGAGTATGAAAAATGGTAAGAAAAAATTGTGGTAATGGTGAGGCAATGTACAGAGCATAAATAACACACACCTAGGTAGAAATATTTAAATAAATACCAAAATAATTATGAAAAAATCTTTTATTTAGACCCTATCTATAAAGAAATATTTACATACGCATGGGCCATAATATACTTATATATATATATATATATATATTTTTGGCTCCACTAGCCCAATGATTAGCTAATTGAGGGTTTTTTAAGAAGATATGGGAAAAGTCCCGTGACTCACGCACGCCTATGTACAGTGAAATGGTAGGGATAGCCACAGTGTTTGGGTGATTTTGGTAGGGTGAGGTAACTCACTGTGGTAATTACAAAGAGCCGAAAAACGGCTATCATTAGCCCTCCCCCTGGATGATGGTATATTCATGTACCATCATAGAGCATCTTTTCCAAAGAGAGTGCTTCAGAGTCCTTGACAAGATCTTCATTGTTTGGCCCCTCGGAATTTTGGCTAGAGTTACACTCATGCTTCATGTAACAATACTTACATGAGACAGTGGCCTTTTGACAGATCTTTGGTAGATCCTTTGGTAGAAGGCGACTCAAATAGGGCTTCAAGCGATACCCGTTTACTTTCCTGGAGTGCTCTTTACCATTCAAGTCCATAAGCTGATAGTAACTTGAATTGAAAGCCTTCTTGACTATGTATGGCCCTTGCCATCTAGTTTCAAACTTGGCATCAAAACGATTATCGAGTCGATTGTCATACCTTAGCACCAGATCTCCTTCATTGATGCCTTTGTCCTTTAGTTTCTTGTCAAGCTTCTCCTTCGCCTGCGTAGCTTTCCTCTTGTAGCACTCGTATGCTGCTTCTCTTTTCCACTCAAGCTCAGCTAAGGTAAGAAGTCGATCCATCCATGCTTCTTGATCATCTTGTGCTGATTTGCCATGAAGTCGCATTGTTGGAATGTTTAGTTCAATTGGCTGTAAAGCCTCTTGACCATAGACCAAGTGAAATGGTGTGAACTCCGTGGCTTCCCTATATGTTGTTCGATACGCCCACAAGGCACCATCCAAGAAGTCATCCCACAACTTTGTCTTGTTTTTCACCATCTTTCTAATGATGCCTGCAATGACACCATTAGCTTTTTCTACCAAACCATTTGATTGGGGATAGTAGGGTGTACTGTGACGATGTAGAATGTGAAGTACTTCACAGACTTCTGTGAGCAAGCCCTTCCTAAACCCTGGACCATTATCAGAAACAATCTCCAAAGGTGTGCCAAATCTGCAACAAATGTGATTGTACACAAACTTGCTAACTGTCCTCTCATTCACTCTTGCCACTTTTTGAGCTTCCACCCACCTAGTCATATAGTCTACAGCCACTAGAATGTAGAGTTTACTATTTTTTGTCCTAGGCAGAGGACCCATGGCATCAATGCCCCACTTTTCAAAGGGTCCATTTGCAATCACTATTTGCCTCGGGCCATGCACCAACCTTCTATTTCCATTTATCTGACAATTGTGACAGCTTTTACACCAATGTTGAACATCCACATGCAAGCTTGGCCAAACATACCCCGCAAGCAAAATCTTCTTCACAGTTAATTCTTGGGCAAAATGACCACCACATGCTTCTTCGTGCAAACCTTTTAGAATGGCTGGAATTTCCTCAATAGTTGGTACTCTTCTGCACACTTGATCCTTCCCTCTTTGATAGAGGGAGCCTTCTAGGAAGAGATACATGCTTGCCTTCTTCATGAGTCTCCTCTTCTGAGCTTTTGTGAAGTCTGGTGGAAACTCACCCTCCAAAATGTAGCCAATGATGGGAGCCAATGACTCCAATCCCTGGTACCTCGGTTGCTTCACAGTAGCCGCCACCATGATGACCTGCACTTCTTTATTTACACATGCAACGGCTTGTTGTGCAAGTAAATCAACATCTTCATTTTGTTTCCTAGGAATATGATATAATTGCACCTCCTCAAATTGATTAAATAGCCTACGAATGGCATGAACTTTTGTCCTTAAGCTTTCATTCTTGCATGCCCAAATGCCTAAAATCTGTTTAACAATGAGAAGTGCATCTCCTTTTACCATGAGACGTTGTATCCCTTGGCCAATGCACATCTTCAAACCATGAAGTAGAGTGTCATATTCTGCTTCATTGTTGCTAGCTGAACTTGGTAGATTGAACTTCTCTTTCATGACCACCTCTCCACTTGGGTTGAGCAACACTAGCCCTCCCCCTGCTTTTCCTGTGGCTCGACGAAAAGCTCCATCAAAGAACAAGGTAAAAGCATTAGGAATACTTTTTGGTGGTGGCAATGGTAGGGTCTTTACTTCAGGCACCTTAATCTCCTTTTCGTGCACCCTATAAGTGAGAATCCCTGCCAATTGTGCACGCACACTATCTTCTACCTTGAAAGAGTATTGAAACTCTTGCAACTCCATAATCCACTTTGAGATCCTAGTACTAAGATTCATTTGAGATGACACCCAAGGGAACAAATTTTCTGCAGTGAGAATTACAAAAGGTTTTGGTAGCAGGTAGGATCTAAACTTTCTCACCGCAAACATGAGAGAAAGCATCATGAGTTCTGCTTCTGTGTAGTCTCTCTCCAAAGCATTCATGACCCTACTAGCAAAGTAGATGGGTCGCATCCTTGTACTGTGGGGATCTTGTTGTAGCAACACAGCACCAATTGTTTCTTTCCCAGCACTAGAGCTAACAAAGAATGTGTACTCCCAACAAGGAGGCATGAGTGTTGGTAGCTCTGACAAAATGACTTTAATGTTACAAAAGTACTCTTCAAGCTCATCAGACCATGCAAATTCTACTTGTTGTGTCAACTTTTGCAAAGGGTGAAGTAACTCCGAGGCTAAGTGAATGAAGCGTGACATATACTTTACCTTTTGAATGAATGAGATGACCTCCTTAAGACTCTTGGGTGATGGTAGCTCAATAAGAGCCTTTGCCTTCGAAGGATCCACTTCAATGCCTTTGTAAGAAACTTTATGACCAAGAAAGATTACTTCATCCTCACCTATATGGCACTTGTCGGGGTTGAGTTGACCTCCCATGTCGTAGAGCTTCTTTAAACCTTCTTCTACCCTTTGTAGATGCAATGATTTTGAGCTATAAATACAGAAATTATCAATGAACACCCTAATTGACTTTCGAAAGAATGCTTGAAACACCATATTCATGAAACGTTGGAATGTTGCAGGAGCATTTGTCAGACCAAATGGCATGACTCTAAAAGCATAACAACCCCAAGGAGTGATAAAGGTTGTTTTCAATTCATCCTCCAGTGCAATCCCTATTTGAAAGTAACCTGAGTAACCATCGCACACAGTGTACTTCTCATGACCAGCTACCTCATTTAGTATCTCATCCTGGAATGGGAGGGGAAAGTGATCTCTCTTTGTTGCCTCATTGAGGGGACGGTAATCCACACACACCCTCCACTTGCCGTTCTTCTTAGGAGTGACAACAATAGGAGAGACCCACTCTGAATTCTCCACTGGATAAATGAACCCTGCTGCTAGAAGCTTTCTTACCTCCTTGAGTAAAGCCTGCTCCTTGATGACTCCTAGCCTTCGTAGCTTCTGAGCCTTAGGTGTGGCCTCTGGCTTCAACTCAATTTTGTGTTGAACAGCATCTACTCCACGCACATCGGTGTAGTCTTTAGCAAAAAGCCTAGGAAACTTCCTTAGCACACATTTGAACTCCTCTCTTTCATCCTTTGTAAGTGTTGTTGATAGCATACCTTCCAGCATCCCTTCATCTTGAACACCTTCGTTCTCTTGAGGACCTACCTCCTCCAAGCCTTGACAAGAGGTCTCTTGGTTTCTTGGCTTAAACCTTACCCCCATGACTTCAATGGAAGACTCCTCTTTAGTAATGCTGCCGCTACTTTCTTCTTCTGAAGTGCTATCGATCCAACCTTCTTGCGTCTCACTTTGAGATGATTCTTCATGGAGCTCCTCTTGGCGTTGCTCCTTCATGTCAAAGACAACCTTCTTATGATTGTCATTCCTGCAAATTAATTTCCCACTCTCCCAATCCTGCAAAGCTCGCATTTTCATTAGCCATGGTCTTCCTAGGATAAATGGATAACCACTTCCCTTGGTCGACATAACATAAAAATCCACCGCTTTCTTAATGCCAAATGTTGAGCCAGCAGAGGATCACACCCACATTTTTGCTCACAATCATCATTTTTGTAACCATTGATTGTAATAAATGTCTTTCCGACATTGATTTTGAATTGAGCCATTCATTAAGTAACGGGACTCAATTGAGTTTCCAGCTTGTAATCCCGAAGTAATTTCACTTGCTGATGTAATTAGTTAGAGATGTTCTCACCTCCAAGGCTGAGGTATATAAGCCAAAGTTTTGTAACCTAAGGAGATTCAGATTATTAATCAAAGTGAGTTTTTTAGCGCCGTGACTGTGTCTGAGAGAGAGTGAGAGAGAGAGAGAGAGTCTTATCTACTTGCTATGCGAGCTACGGAGCCGCCATTGGAGAAGCGACACCGCCATTGTGTTAGCAACGGCGAGAGCTACGCACTGATACCAAGAGTGCGCGCTATCGGCTTCTATGTGTGATAAGTTCCTACGAGCTTCGGTGTGAGTTTTCTTCCAACTCGTGCGTCGGAATAGAGCGTGCAGCATATCTATAGAACCACAACGAGTAGAGCTACACATTAGTACCATCGGGGTCCAGTTTCGGTCACCTGTATTTTTCGGCCTGTCTTCATACGCGTTTACCGCACGGAGTGGTTATAAGTTGATTTTGCAGTTCAAGTCTTAAGGGTGTTATTCTTACCTAGTGTATAGACTTCCCCTTGAGTTTGAGATCGATTCAATGATTCTAGATCCTGTTTCGTATAGCATTCGTTCGTAGAACGGATTTCAGTCGCTTGCGTATTTTAGAACTTAGATTTGATTTCCTTAGTAGTGATTGTCTTTAGAAGGTCGAGTAGATGATTTGACACCCACCTAGTTGTTTCCATGCGCCTGCGGGTCAAGCTTCGTCCTCGTCTGACAAATTCTGTTGTTGGTTGAGTTCTCGCTATTTAGCTTCCGCTAGCGGCGTAACCGCCTTAACATTTGGCGCCGCTGCCGGGGACGAGAGCCCTAAGTAGGTGACCTTAGACTAATCCTACGAGGTGAGTCGTATAAACTACTTTGTATACTTTAGTTAGAAAAGATCTAGGAGTGGTGGACTCCGAAGATCTCGAGAGATACTAGGAAGTGGGGTATTCCTGGGTCTTCCGTGTTGACAGTATTTTTAGTTTAGCTTAGATTTGTTTGTTGTTTTGTTGGTGTTGAGTAGTTGTTGATAGAAGAAGAATTTGCTAGTCCGTGAGTGGCAGTGGATCTCTTTAAAATCACAATCACCAAACCCATTTTATGATTAGGAATAGCTTAGGTAGGACTTCATTTGATCCTGATCTAGAGCTAATAATCATTGGAGTATTTGCTTGATGTGGTTGATTGCATGTTAGATCACTAAACCGTCGAGTTAGTAGTGAAACTTGCAATAAACAAAAGTCAGAGAAATTTTCTGTGTATCTGTGAGTTGCTGAGCACTAGAGAAAGCTTTAGGAAGGATTCTGTGCCAAAAAACTGGAAATCTGCAACTTTAGACATCATACGCGTATGATGTCTAAATGACCAAACAGAGACCAAATCAGAAATTTTGACTTTACCAGAGTGTTCAAAAGGGGGGTTATACCCTAATTTCAATTTAAAACAAGAGCATTAACACTCAAAGAAACCCGAAAAGACAAGTCGGAGTCCAAGAAACGCAAAGAATAGGAAATTTTGGATTCAGATCTTGTTTTTACATTCAAACCTGACAAAAACACTTGAAACTCAATTATAAACATTGGAGAAGGCTTAAAACCAAGAATAGTCAAAATCTGGGACAAAAGACATCATACGCGTATAATGTCTTTTGGCACATCCACTGCTTATTTTTGATATCTGACCTGACAAGATTGTTACAAGCATTGTAGGAAGCATAAATATCAAGTTTTGACCCAAATTGATGAAAAAGACATCATACACGTATGATGTCTTTGACCTAATTTTGGACATATTTTGATACTTTGCCAACACAGATCCATTTTAATAGCTGTCTAGAGGTTATATTTCAAGTTTCATCCCATTTGGATCACACTTGACCCAAAAAACAAGTCAAAAGCGGAAAATTGCCAAGAAAAGCCTAAATTAGCCATAACTTGCTCAAACAGAGTTCAAACTGAATTTTGTGAGTGGAAAGAGCATAAGGGGGCTACTGAGAGTGAGCATAACCAAAATAGTCTAAATCTGTGAAAAAAGACATCATACGCGTATGATGTCTTTTTTAGCATAACTGCAACAAAATTCTCACTTGATGAAACGAAAGTTGTCCAACTGACAAGATTAAACAATTGACCAAGTATCAGTCAGTTTGGATCAATTCTGACCACAAAAACTTGAGGAAAACAAATTGCCGAGACGGAAAAGTTAAAGTCCTTTAGGGGAATTGATGAATTTGAGATCGGGCAGGAACCTCCAGAATAACCAACCAAAACAAGGGGAACCAGCAAGTGTCATATCAACCGAGGGAAGTGTAAACCAAAGTTGGGTGCAACCATTAGAGCCGATCTTTGAAGGAAGTGTCTCTGATACTTCTTCGGAGAGATCTTACGAGATTTTCACCGAACACTTGGAACACTTGAACCTGAACAACAGAAAAAATATGGCAGCAGGATCATCAAGCCCTTCCGCCACAATGAAGCTATTGTTCATAAAATATCAGTACGACAATGAGCAAGGTGCCAAGATCTACAAGGATGGAATGGGCCGCTATTGTGTAAAGATAGAGGAGAGACCTAGTGAGTTCAAGGACTTAGTGCCTGCGAGCTATAGCGGAGATAGATATCTAGATGACGAGGGTACCATGTACTTGGTAGTCCTAAACCCTAACATTGTGGACAAGTGGGGATTGATGGGCACCAAAGCCAAAGTAGATGAAGAACTTGAGGAGAAAGCACCAATAATGAACTTCCCTGATGCGAGGTTAAGAAGAGAGAATGAAACTACAAGGATCAACACTGATAACATCTATGTGGGGCTACACAAATATAATAATGGGGAGCAGGATCTCTATTATAGATGTGAAGAACCCTACACTGGAGAGTTGACAGACCAAAAAAGACTTTATGTTTTTACCTACACAGAGGGATCGGAAGTGAAAATTGCCGCTTACGACAAGTATGGCAGGCAATACTCAACAATGGGCAAGAAAGAATTAGAAGGATATACATACTTTGGGGGACCACTACATCAGTATTATGTTACTTCTAGCTCACAAAGACCAGCACCAACAAATGGAGGGCAAAACCCAATGACGACAGGAGGACAAAGAACTCAGGCTGCTGACTCTTTCAGTCAACCTCAGTACTCGAAGCCCGGACCAATGGGATCATTACATTCCAGAGAGTCAATGGATACGAATCGAGGTAGTGCAGTTCCAATCCCCACGTATACCACTCCAGGTCCAAGGTTCGAAGCGGAACCATCACATTTACCTCCTAGTAGTAGATTCAGGGCAGGGGAACCGACAAGGGTAACCCATGAAGTCCATGATGCTAGAGAAAGCTTTAGCCGGGACACAGGAGCAATGAGATTGGTAGCGACCATAGACGTATGAGACCATCTCAAGTAGCCAAGTGTATGCCAAAGAAGTATGGTGGTTCAGGAGATCCGTATGCACATGTGTCACTCTTTAAGCAAGTCTTAAGAGCTGAGCAGATAACAGATTTCCATACACAATACGAGGGATTTGTCTTACTCTAGAAGGTACGGCATTGACATGGTTTCAACCACTGAACATAGGGGGATTCCATGACATTGACCATTTGCTAAGAGAGTTTGCTAAGGAATTCTCAAAACGAGGGATTAAGCACAATACGGTCTCACAAATATATGCTTTTAAATAGAGAGAACACGAAAAAGTGAAGGAAGCTTCACTTTGCTTCAAACAATACATTGAGAGATGTCCAGTACATGAACGACCACAAGATGACAGACTATCTGTTCTCTTTATTGAGGGACTGAGAAACGACACTCTCAAGAAGGACTTGCACTTGAAAGCTTGTACAAGTTTCGAGCAAGTAACGAGAGAGGCATTGTACTTAGTGGATAACTGTACGGTTTATGGAGAGGTGTCAGCTAATACAGATTTTGCATCCAGTAGCTCCTCCTCCGTAGAGAGCGAGACTACCACTAAAAAGAATGTTCAAACAACAACCATGACAAATGTAGAGAAAATGATAGAAGAGGCTCTAAAAAGGATGGCACCATACCAAAAACCATTGCCAAAACCGCTGAAATGGTGTGCTATTGAGTAAAAATGGACAAACCATCCAACAGAGGAGTGTTATTACAACAAAGGGTATGTAAGGGAGCGTCAGTATGCACCTCCTGCTCAATTAGCACCACCTCAAGTACATCCAGTACCTCGATACCCAACGGGAAATGTACCAGGACCTATGGGGATAGAAAGACCGCAACCGGTATTGGGACAACAACCACCTTTACTAGGAGCAAGACCAGTAGGCATTAGATATGCACCAACCTTAGAGAATCAGGAAGAACAAGCCCTAGTGCCTGTTCAAGCCTATTATGAAGAATCTGGTGCACACATGTCTCCAATTGTGTATTACCCACCAGAAGAACCCAAACAACCAGAACCATGGGGCATGATTGGGAATGTTGGAATACCAACAATTACAAGTGCTTCTGATGAAGAGAGATACAATTTGGACGCAAGAACATTGATGTTCATAGCTCATGGAGGGTTAACAGGACAAAGACCATCCTATCCACAAAGGACGAATCAAATGGGACCAAGACCAGCACTAGGACCCTGTTACAAGTGTGGAGGTGACCATCTGATGAATGTTTGTCCACATACGGAAATCATTAGAATTAACGCTTATTGCACTGAGTGTGGGGTTACTCACTTCATTGAGGATTGTTCAAAGAATCCAAACAAAGTGCAAAAGACGACATTGAATATGCTAGAAACTATTCCTACCAGCAGTGGGTCTGAAAATGAAACTCTGATACCAACGCAAGTTGTTACTAGAGCTCAAGCTAAGAAAACCACTAGAGAACCTGAGAATGGAAAGTTAGCGACTGAAATGGTTAGTCCAGGACCGCGGAGTCAGAAAAACACATGGAAAGCTAGAAAAGCACGCATGAAGTTGAGAAAAGAACGTGAAGACGCTATTCTAGCTGAGGAACTAAAGCGAACTAAAGATAGATTAGAAAAACTTGAGAGTCAAAACGGGAAACGAGAGATGAGCCCGGAAAGAACGAAACAAAAGAGTATCAAAGAAACAACGAGCTTAAGCTCAGGGGGATCAGTGCTAGTCGACAAAGTACACGAACCATTGGACGCACTGATGAGAGCTTACGAAGCTAGGTTAAAGAACAACCAAACACAAGAACAGAGGTGGATGACATACCCAAACGCGGAATTGAAAAGCAGAGACTTGAAATGTGCCAGAGAATGATCGAGACTGCACAAGCCTTATTAGAACCACCAAAAGAAACAATGAATTGTGGAAAGGAAAACCCAATTCAGCAAGAGACTATCGTTTCACGGGTAGCTGAAAAGACTCCCAGTGCACAAAAGCCTGAAAATACACACAAGGATGACCGCATAGTGTTGAACACAACCGATCAGGAGATAGAGAGTTTTCATCCAGTCATACAGAGGTCTTACGGAAGAGATGAGGATTACAATGAATTTTGGAAACAAGTGAGAGAGGCAAACTTTGCAAACGAGCTAAGTTGCCAAGCTAATCAGACAAATTGGGAAAAGGACATCAGGAACCCTCCCATAGTGGAATTTGAGGCAGGATCTCAAGTGGACTTGGATCTGCAATCTTACTGGGGAGATGGGGGCTCTGTTAGAACAATGGAGAGCAAACCTCACTCACTGAAAACCTTACCTTCATACTTAGGAGAGTATGAAGCAAAATCCGAGATTAGAGCACTTCCCTCACGAAGAATCTCATCAGAAAAAGTCATGGACTCGCAAGGATTGATAGAGATCTTGTCAACACCAGTGACATGCACTATCACTCTAGCTGAGCTTTTGAGGCTAAGACCACATATGTGGACCACTGTAGGAAAATGCTTGGAGAAATTCGGGATAAAAGACCCAACATCGAGACTGAAAGAGGGTATACAAGAGCTGAGTAAACCACAAAAGAACGCTAAGCCTGTACCCTTAAACAAGGTCGGAGAGTATTGCGAAGGTGAAGAGGGGAATACAACCTTACCAGTTGAATTCCAAGGAGTGAACACGATGGCAATACTAGACAGCGGAGCTGGGGTAGCCATTGCTACAAAAGAAATCTGGAAAAAATGGGGGAAACCAGCAATAAGGAAGACTAGGTTGAAACTCCAATTAGCAGATGGACACATGGAGAAACCTATGGGGTTATTAGAGAAAGTCGTAGTGACTTCTTGCGGCATTGAATACGAACATACTTTTGCTATTGTCGATTTTGGCAAGGAGAATAACTATGATATCATATTGGGAAGACCATTCATGAGACAGTTGAAAATGGTCCAGGATTGGGGCTACGATCACATATACCTGAGAAATATGGAAACCACTACACGTGTGAACCTGAAAGACCATAGCTACAAAGATGTGAACCGAACACCGGTAGAGGAGTTTGATTCAGCTACTTTGGCGGGATCCGAATTTCCAGCTTGGTTAGGTAAACCCAAGGAGTTATGGATGTGTGGAGCCTCGAAATGTGGAAGTCTGAAACGAGAAGAATATGTTTTAGAAAGGGCTATCGAAGACGAAACTTATATAGGAGAACCCTTTCCAGAGGACACGCTTGAACCATTAGAATGGACACACATTCTAGCAACCCTAGATGTTTGTGCAATTCCGGATGGTCCCACAACGAAATTTTGCGACAAGGACGGGTACGACGTGGTTCCGTATTTCATGTTGAGAACTGTACTCGAAAAAGAAACTGAAAAGAACGATACACTGGAAAAGGAAGATGAAGAAGAGGTGTTTCACGACATTCCCGATCATCCAGAGTGGGGAAATGAAGCAGACAACGAGTCAACGGACAATTCAAGCGGAAACGAAGAAACTATAACGGATGTCCGATTTTATGATTTTCCGAACCAAACTAAACAACGCCAGAAACACTATAGAGCAAAGAGAAAAACAAAGGGGGTTAGAACCAATCCGATGCCTAGAATAAGAGGAAAAAATCAATTCCTAATGCTAGTAAAGGCGGAAGATTGTGTTAAGGACAAGATTTCTGGAAGAATGAGAGGCAATGATCAAAAGAGCTTACGAAAAGACAAAAAAGGCTCAAGAAATCAAGTTCAAAGGAATGGAACGAAAACTGAAACAGAAAAATCAGAAAAGAACAAGCGCAACAGAGAACACACGGAGTCCAAGCTAGAACGTAGAAACAAGTACAGAGAGCTCAAGAAAACTCTGAAAGAAGTTTGGACGACAGAAATTGAGAGTGGAGAGGACGAAAACGCCAAAATCAAGGAAAACATGGATGTTCCCTCTCACTATAGGAAATTCACAATAGAGGATAGGAAGGTGATATTAACCCCACCTATTCGAGAGAGGAAGGAGAACGAATCTTATGACGGACCGGAGGATGCAAAAAAAGTTGATTTAGCAGCTCCAGGTGAGCCACCTAGACCGGTGTACATAGCCACAGATTTGTCTCCAGGCGAGGAAGAGAGACTTTTGAGTCTTCTCAGAGAGTATAGGGATGTGTTTGCATGGTCTTATAAGGACTTAAAGGGAGTTGACCCATCGATATGCCAACACACAATCCCACTGAAACAAGACGCAAAGCCTAGCAGACAGAGACCATACACATATAATGATACGTTTGCTAAGCGAATCAAAGAAGAGATAGATAAGCTAATGGAAGCTGAATTCATATACGAGATTGAACACACCGATTGGGTATCTCCGATTGTGGTAGTACCCAAGAAGAACGGAAAACTCCGAGTGTGTGTCAACTTAAAGAAAGTGAATGCTGCAACAATCAGGGACAATTATCCCTTGCCGATAACTGATCATGTTCTAGAGCGTGTATCAGGGAAAACAACATACTCTTTCTTGATGGTTTTTCAGGATATAACCAGCTAGCCATAGCACTGGAAGATCAACATAAAACAGCTTTTGCAACGGAGTGGGGAATTTATGCTTATCGGGTTATGCCTTTTGGTCTAACCAATGCTCCCGCAACCTTCCAGAGGCTGATGACGCATGCTTTCAAAGAATACTTAAGGTTGTTTCTAGAAATATACATGGATGACTTATGTGTACATTCTCTTCTGAGAGATGAGCATCTAGAACACCTAAGAAAAGTATTTGAGAAATGTAGGACATATCGCATTTGTCTCAATCCTGAGAAATGTGTGTTTATGGTCCGACAGGGCAGAATTCTGGGACATATTGTCTCACAAAACGGAATATCCACGGATTTAGAGAAGATAAAAGTTATAGTGGATATGCCTAGACCAACCAATGCGAAACAAGTACAGAGCTTTATGGGACATTGCGGATATTATAGACGATTCATTTACATGTACGCTATAATAGGCCAACCACTTTACAGGCTAATAGTGAACTTTGAATGGACAGAGGAGTGTGAGGAATCGTTCAAGAAATTGAAAGAGGCACTCATTACTGCTCCAGTCTTGAAATCACCAGATTGGGAGAAGATATTCCATGTGCATATAGATGCTTCGGCATATGCAATAGGATGCATTCTGGCTCAGCCAGAAGAAGGAAACATGGATTTTCCTATCTGTTACGCCAGTCGACAGCTCAACAATGCAGAGAAGAATTACACCACAACAGAGCGAGAGGGATTAGGAATGATATATGCTGTGAAGAAATTTCGGCATTATCTTCTAGCCAACAAGTTTGTGTTTTTTACGGATCACCAAGCCTTGCTCTACCTAGTGAATAAACCATGCAATACCGGGAGAATAGTGAGATGGTTCATTATCTTACTGGAATTCGACTTCACGGTAGTAGTAAAGAAAGGAAAAACACATCTTAGAGCTGATCATCTTTCGCGATTGACGAATGGAGAAGACCCTATAGGAGTAGATGACGACATGCCAGACGCGTACTTGTTCAACATAGAAATGATACCGAAGTGGTCTCAAAATGTCGTTAACCTATTAACCTATGGAGGAGAGTTCGATAGAAGAGAATACAACCAGAAACATATTGCTATTCAGCAATCCAAGAATCTTCAATTGGTTGCAGGAAGGTTGTATCAATTGGGAAATGATCATGTTTTACGACTATGCATCAATCCTGAGGAATATAATATATATCTGCGCGAAGCACATGTTCAGGAATGTGCATTTCATTGTTCAAGAAGGAACACATATAGGAATTTGTTACAATTGGGAGTCTATTGGCCAGGAATGAAAGAAAGCGTACATGAATATGTCACTGTATGTATTGTATGTTCATCAAAACCGCCAGCAGAGTATTCGACATTATATCAGATAATGATCGCTCCAGAATGGAGTCAGTATATTGTTGAATATCTCACAAATAGAACTTTCCCGTCAAAAGCTCGTCAGAAATCTGTAGAGACAGAAGCTAGAGATTACGCTTTAATAGGAGATCAACTCTATAAGAGAGGTAAAGACAACCAGCTTAGGATTTGCGCATCAGAGTCTGAGTATGTGATAATCCTGGAGCAAGCTCATGGAGGAGTAGGTGGAGGCCATTTCTCAGGTGATAAGACAGCAAAACTTGTCTTAGCCGCAGGAATATGGTGGCCAACATTACATATGGACGCTGAGGAATACGTTAAACGGTGTGATGACTGTCAGCGGACCAAAGTACCACTTAAAAGAGATGATATGCCGCTTAGACCAATGATGGGGGCAAGAGCTTTTGCAAAATGGGGGATTGATTATGTCGGACCCATTTCACCTCCTGCATATAAGACTCATGCACAATACATCATTGTGGCTACAGACTATCTAACAAAGTGGGTCGAAGCAAAGGCAACTCAAAAAGCAGATGCCAGGACCACGGCACAATTTCTATATGAATACGTCTTTGTACGATATGGATTGCCAATAGAAATTGTGAGTGATCGAGGCACACATTTTATAAATGAAGTGATAAAGATCCTTCTAGATGAATTCATGGTAATCCATAGGAAATCAGCCCCGTATCATCCACAAGCAAACGGACAAGCTGAAGCAACAAACAAAACCATATGCACGGTCCTTACGAAGATTGTATCTGAGTCGAGAACTGACTGGGACCAGAAGTTGCATTCAACATTATGGGCATATAGGGTAGCATATAAAACATCAATAGGAACGACCCCATATAACATGGTTTTTGGGCTAAATGCTATCTTACCAATAGAATTCTTGATTTCAACCTTAAGGGTGGCTAAGGATCTAGAGTGGACAGGGCACGAGCTTTCTGATAGAATAGATGACCTGGAAAAGCTAGATGAGCTTCGCCTAAAAGCAGTAGCTTCTATCTACGCTCAAAAAAGGCGACAAAAGGAATTTTTTGATAAGCATGTGCGGACTAAAGAGTTTAAGGTTGGGGACTATGTCCTAGTTTACACTCTGAAACAGCATGCTAAGAAGCTTAAAAAGCGAGGGATGGGACCTCTGGTGATTAAAGATCTATCACCAAGTGGAGCCGTCAAGCTTGCTACATTAGACGGAGAAGAAATGCCCAATTGGATTAGTGGATGCAGAGTGAAAAAGTATCTTTTGCCGCTAACCCAAGACATGCTTCTCAAAATACATCAAGAAAAGCTGCGTGTCCAGAAAAAGAAAAAGATTGAGGAGGAAGCGCAAGCCGAGGCGAAGGAAAGAATGGAGAAAAGAAGACTACTGCGTCAGAAACAGCGCAATGAAGGAGCAATACGAATAAACGCAGTCAGTATAACAGAAATGGATAATGACAAAGAAGAACCCATCATTGAATGCAAAGTAGGAACCAACCAAATCAAAGCCAGAGCACTATTGGATTCAGGAGCTCAAGCTAACCTACTTTCACTCAGTTTGTATAGACAATTGACAAATGACACTAAACTACAAACTGCCAAGCAAGAGTTAAAGAGTTACTCTGAGAATTCAATCAAAACTGTCGGATGCACAGTTTTACATATACAGATTAACCAGTATGTGTATCCTCATATGTTTTACGTGGTTGAAGACCAAGCTACACAACATCCATTATTGCTAGGACAACCATGGCAGAAGCAATACAATGCAATGATTGACTGGAGTTCTAAATCAGTGCTTATCAAATACGAAGGTGAAAGTCAATCAGTTAAGTTCACCAAAGGAGCAGAGCCAACTCCAAAGGAAGAATCCAAGAACAAAGGTAAACAACAACCAGAGAAAAAGAAGAAGCAATGGCAACCAAAAGTTTCTATACAACCGGATTACTCTTCGACGAGGAATTCTCAACAGTGGATAAGGAAGACAAGCAATAATATAACAGCTCAACCTTGGGAAAAAACGGAGTCAAAGTTGGTATGGAGACCAAAAAAGGTTGTGCCAGAGAACACAAAGGTGGAAAACAGAGTCTTCAATACCAGACAACAGAGTGATTCCAGACAATCAAGGACAGTGAAACAGATCTGGATTCCAAAGAAGTTCATGACGGCACAAAGCTATAGCAAGCAAATTTGGATCCCAAAGATTTGTAAACAGGAACTCCCTTCAGTACAATCAACGGAAACTCCTAGGTATTTCAAGGCGAGGAAATCAACACAAAGAACAAAGCAGGTTTGGGTCGCAAAGAGTTTGTGGCAAGCACAAGCGAAGCGGAAGCAGATTTGGATTGTGAAAAAGAACAACAAGGTAAAGAAGAATCCATCTACTGATTCTACTACCGAAGTAAAACCAACCCAAAACCCGACCACCAATCCTTCAATCAAACAAAGAGCAGCTTTATTGGAAAGACTGTTGTATCATCGCTCTACAATTGCATTGGGAACTTATGACCAAAACAACTACAATGCTTCGCCCACAGACACTTCATAGTCGTCCGGGAGGACTCAGACTAGGAGGGGGGGAGGTATACAGGTATACAGGAGTACAAAGCAGCTACAAGCGCCAAAAACAAAGAAAAACAAAAATTATATTACAAGGGCAGTGTCTTACATGATTTTGCAATTTTTATGTTTGATTGCGGATATTGATAATATTTATGCCCTTATATACCTTGTTTTGCAACAAGAAGAGATCAAATGATGAATTTGGGTCTCTAGACGTGTAAATATCACTAAATAAGAGTGTTTTTGGAGCTAAAAAGTGGTAATCCAAGTCCAGAAATCACAAATAAGTGTATATTCATATACACAGGGTTACCAGCTATTTATTGTGTATGTTTGGAATTTTTTGGCTTCAATTTGCTATTTTCCTTTATTTTTTATGATTTTCTTAATAAAAGTAAAAGAAAAATAAAAAAGCAGGTGAAATGAGATCGGAAAAAAGAAAAGAATAGACGGTGATGGTCCTAATGACAAGGGCAACCCATGGTAAAAATTGGGTACAATTCTGAAAAAGTTGCGGAAAGCCCGAAATGACAGAATTTTGGCAAAGTGGACAGATTTCTCAGAAACAGGTCAAACGGAGTCCAAATTGAGAAATTTCAAATCCTAAAGTGCATTTCACGACGAGATAGGAGCACATGTCAAATTTGGTAACAAGTGATCCGGGAAGTCCGAAGTTAAGTATTTTTCACATCACTTTCAAGCTCATTTCCACTATTACCTTCTTGGAGAGAGCAAAGAGCACACAGGAGCATCCGACCTTCTACCGCCTTCTACGACTGCTACGAGAGCTCAGAGGACACCAGACATGAGAGGTAGACTCGTTGCCATAAGCTTTTGATGCTTATCGTTAACTTTTGTCGCGAAAACTGACCAAAACCAAGAAACAAGAGCAGACGGGGAATGGGGAGGAACGCTAGGTAGGGGCACAACCGCCTAACCAAACCTTGCAAGAACTTAGAGGTGGGTTACCCTAGTATAGAAGATGGGTTTCTAACACTCAAAGCTCGAGAAAGAACGACTTGAAAAACCCTAGGTCAACAGAGCCTGCAAGAGGCAAACAGAAAAAAGTTGTCGAAACGACACAAAACTTCTCAGGAAGCTTAACAACATCGAGGGCAATGCAACCATGGAGTATCTCCGGGTTTGGATCACCAAAAGTAGGTCGGAACAACCGATTCGGCTGCGGACACACAAAGCGTCATTTTGGCATAACGGCTAAAATTGACGACCAAATGACATGAAACTTCACAAGCAGCTTCAAATATACATGGATGACTTATGTTTGCAAGCAAAACCCAAAAGAAAGCTGATTCACTTACCGATGGTGAAAAAGACGCTTTCGGGCAACCAAATGGAGAAAGATGGAGAACGGGGAGCCAAAGTCAAGTTCAACCAAATAGGTGGCTTCACAACATATCCAATGAGCTGGAAATGCAACTCTCGAGAAGAAAAGTTGAAGAAATTCAACTCCAAGGCAAAAAGACGACTTCGGAGACTGAAATGCCTATAAGGGGGCTTTTTAGCTAAACTGATGACTTTTTAAGTTGAAAACTAGTTAGCAGGGCTTAGGGCACTAGCACAAAGCATTCTTTGCACAAAAAGACCAACATTTCAAGAAAAGACATCATACGCGTATGATGTCTCACAGCATGATTTTCACATCCATTTCAACATTTGAGTGCATAGCCTCATTCCACATGTTAATCACATCCTATGAACCAAGTATCATGAGAATTGGAGTTAGAAAACCCAAGGAAAACCAAAAAGACGCAAAGTAGGCCATAAAATTGATTTTTGGTCCTAATTTTGTCAAAATAACTCCAAACTCATTGAAACTTTGTAGGATTGTTGATTAACACATCTACAAGCTATCTGGAACCAAAAAGCACCATTTTGACACAAAAGACATCATACGCGTATGATGTCTATTTGCACTTACAGAGCCAAAATGCTCATTTGTCATCATACATCCATTATATATATCTAATACATGCTACATATGAAGTTTGGAACCATTTGGTCAAGTGGATCACCCCATTAGCCCAATTGAGGGAAAATCCTTCATACAAAGCCTATTTTTGGCCCAAATCCAACATACTCAAGTCCAAACCAAGATTTGAGTAGAAACAGTCCTTCACTAGTACATGGGGAGTCCACAGAACCAATCCCATGAAAAATTGATGAAAAAGACATCATACGCGTATGATGTCTCCAGAGCCATTTTTAGCCCAAAATCTATCCAAACTTCATAAATCCACTGAATAAGCCTATCTAAAGCCAAATCCAAGCTTATAGAGAAATTTGGTCCAAAAATACACTAAAAGACATCATACGCGTATGATGTCTCACTATGTGATTTTGGCACCTCAGGGCTTCAACCACCAAACAGAAGTGATCTACATGCCATTTGAAGGTGAACCACCAAGTTTTATCCAATTTGGATCATAAAATCCAATTCCCTTTCAAAATTTTGCCAAGAGCCTGAACTGGACTAAACTGGCCAAAACTTGACCAAATGGGATCCAAACTCAAATCCAAGCATATGATACTCATGTATACACTATCAGCTACAAGCACAACCAATATGAAGTCATTTTGACACAAAAGACATCATACGCGTATGATGTCTCCAGCATGATTTTGAGCCCAGTTTGCATATTTTTTCACCTACCCTGCATCCTTAGGCCCTGAATAGCTCATGTTTCAATTTTCAAGTCATTTGAATAGTTAAAAGCTTCATTTCGGCTTTCAGTACTAAAAAGACGCTAACTTCTGAAATTGGAGTTACAGGATCCATGGATTCCGCCAAGTCATCGGCAACAAAGAGAAAAAGACCGACAATCAAGATGCTCTTGCAGAAGCAGAACCCTTTGACATTCCAGCAGAAACCCTCAAGCCAACCAAAACTTGGGTGGAGGAAGCAGTACTGGAAAAAGAGGGAATAAAGATCTACCAGGGGACTTTCAGAGATCCTCAAGGGCAAGCGGTGGATATACCGATGATCCCACAAGAATTGGTGGATTATAGCAGGTCAGAGAACATCAGCAGGTACCTGGAAAGGGCAGACTTGCACAGATTCTTCACCTCGAGACCATCAGGTGTGGATACAAGAAGAGTGTACGAGTTGGCAACATCCATTCAGAAGGATGGGAAAGCCACATTGACAGCCATGGATGGAGAGAAAGTAGAAGTACAGATCACTCCACAGCTCATTGCAGATGCATTGAAGCTGAACAACAAAGGGAGCTCTGTCAGGGAAAGAAGGGAGGCTATAGAGGTTTATGGGTCCAAGAAACAGAATGCAACCTATGGAGATATGGCAGACCAAAGAGCGGCAACCCTTTGCCGACTGTACAACCAATTTCTCCATATTTGCAGTAAAAGACCGCAAAAGTATACGACATCGCCCCATGCCATTGCAACTACCATCACATGGGCATTGAAGAGCAATATGCCAAAAGAGGTGAATTACGCTCAACACATCCACGAGCAAGTAATTGCCATGCACAACGAGAAGCCAAAGTATATAGGAGGAACTGAAGTTCTGACAAGAATAGCTTATGAAGCTATTGGAGCCAGAGATCAATGGCCAAAGGTTCCCTCCCAGAATGAGTGGCTTAGAGAAGCCGATGAGGAGGAAGAACAGCCTGAAGTATCCAAGAGGGCGTCCACAAGAGCACGCAGGAAACTAGAAATAGTTTCACAACCTGAAGAGAATGTGGATGAGCCGATTATGAAGAAAGCAAAGAAGAAGGTTGCTCCCAAGCAAACCAAAAGTCAGACAGCGGCACGAATGGAAAGACTAGTGGAACAATTTAGAGCGGAAAGAGCTCTAAAGGGGGACTTTGAAGAAAAGTGGGTGCCAGACCACGCTAAAGTCGGAACTAGCTCATCCAGGCCACATGTTGATCAATATGATCAATATATTAGAGCTTATGAGGAGTCAGAGGCAATACTGGAGCAGCAACCTGTCGAGCCATACACTGAAGAGGAAGTACAACTTTTAAAAGCTGAGCTGCAAAAGGACGACAAGGGGAAGAAGAAAGTAGATGAGTCTACTGAACCTCAAGAGAAAGACGGGCAAGCAAACAAAGGGAAAGCCAAGATGACTGAGGACAATCAGCCCTCCTTTACTGATGTACCCAGCCCGAAGAAGACGGAAATCATTGTGGAAGAGACCACAGTAGAGATGGACACGGCTGGTATGGAAAAGCCGGAGGCCGGGACCAAGGAGAAGGAGATAGATCCAATTCAGCAAAAGAAAAACGATTATGAGGATCTGGTAGTGATAGGGTACACTGAAGAAGAGGCCCTTGAGGCGGTTTATGGGATCACCCTACAAAAACGAGATGATCGGAGAGGGACAGAGGAAAATACAAAGAGTACAAAAGAAAGTGATGAAAAACTGGAAGAGCAGAACGTACTAGAAGAGCCGAAGCCAGTGGAGGTGGTGGCCAAAAAAGCTTTAGAGTTGACAGATGAAGATGAAAAAGACATGCACATGGTGCATGAACTGCTCAACAAGATCAAAGAAAGATCCAAGGCAAAGGAAGCGGAGATTGAGATAGCCAAACAAAGGGAAGCCGAATTGCAGAGGAAATTAGAGGATGCTATGACTGAATCTGAAAGTCATAAAGCATCACTCTACGATGCGGAAAACGAGAGAGACGGCTTGATACTCCAGCTAGCTGAGGCCTCAAGAGAAGTAACAAGTGCACAGGAAGCAAGGGAGCGGATGGAAGACGACTTGGAGGCAGCTAAAGATGAGCTCATTGAGCTAAGGGAAAGAGTCGAGCTCCAAGAAAGAACAATCACTAGACTCAGGACTACCCCTAGAGCTAGCAGAGCAGGAAACGAACAAGAGGGAGCTCTTGTACCAGCTCTGGAAGACCAGGTCCGAAGCTTACAAAGAGAGCTAAGATTAGAGCAAGTGCAAAGGTTGCACATAGCAGAGGGATCATTGGCAGCAGAGGAGAGGCTCACTTTAGAAAATCAAACACTAAGAACAGAGAATGAGACCCTCCGCAAACAGCTCCAAGATCTACAAGAGCAACAAAGAAGAGAGACAAAGACACCACAAGAAGAATCAGGTGGAGCAGCCATAGAACTACCAGAAACTGGAGAGGCAACCACAATTGAAGATCTAGCCCCAGTTCACGAGGTGACCTCAACTTCAGGAATCTCTGAAGAAGAAGAACAAAGGCTCCATGACCAAATAGAAAAGTCAATAGAGGAGAGTGCCAAGGCAGAAATGGAATGGGAGAGGAGACTCCTAATCTCCATTAGACTTCAGGGATTAGACACAAAAGTGCTCCATGAAGAGTGGATGCAACCCAGCCTGCCTTTCCCTTTGATGAAGTTTGAAGTGATAAAAACGAAAAAGAGAATAGAGGAGGAGCAGTATGTCGCTCTTTACGAAGGCGACATCACAAAAGATGAACAATCAAAGAAGATTGTAGATTCGCAGCCTAGATGGAGGAAAGGTTGGCTGAACAAATACCCAGCCTATCTCATCTACTTGGTGGAGGCACCAAAGGAGATTCGGGAGAATGCAACCTTCTGCCCGGTGCCAAGAGTCAGAAGCTGGAAAGAGCATGGCAGGATTGTAGAAAAGAAGCCAAATTAGCTTAATTACACCAGGATGCCAGGACCAAAGGCAGGAGAGAGAATAGGTAAAGCCTACATGGTGAAAACCCTAACGGGCACCATCAAGCTCTTTACTGGCTCTCCTGACCTTTCGTGTCAGATGCTCAAGAAAACTTGCAGGACTCTCTTAGCTTGCATTGAAGTGTTCGCGCCAGATAAAGCCACGACCTCGAGTCTACTATCGACAGCCGACACAGTGACTGATATGATGTATGATCTTTCATTGCAGCCTTCTCCAAAAGTGTTGCACCTCCTATACCAGAGGATTATGTTTTTGCCCAGCTTCCACATGCAAACATTCGAAGAAGCTTTCTACACCGGCTTTTTCACCCACGAAAGCAAAATATTCGGCCCAACCTTGACCATCGGCAACCTGCGATACGAATCACATTTGCAGATGCTCAAGACGACAGGACTTTATTGACCAAGCATAAAGGTCATGTCAGGGACGACATGAACGTGGAGGGGGGGAGTGTTGAGCCAGCAGAGGATCACACCCACATTTTTGCTCACACTCATCATTTTTGTAACCATTGATTGTAATAAATGTCTTTCCGACATTGATTTTGAATTGAGCCATTCATTAAGTAACGGGACTCAATTGAGTTTCCAGCTTGTAATCCCGAAGTAATTTCACTTGCTGATGTAATTAGCTAGAGATGTTCTCACCTCCAAGGTTGAGGTATATAAGCCAAAGTTTTGTAACCTAAGGAGATTCAGATTATTAATCAAAGTGAGTTTTTGAGCGCCGTGACTGTGTCTGAGAGAGAGTGAGAGAGAGAGAGAGTCTTATCTACTTGCTACGCGAGCTACGGAGCCGCCATTGGAGAAGCGACACCGCCATTGTGTTAGCAACGGCGAGAGCTACGCACTGATACCAAGAGTGCGCGCTATCGGCTTCTATGTGTGGTAAGTTCCTACGAGCTTCGGTGTGAGTTTTCTTCCAACTCGTGTGTTGGAATAGAGCGTGCAGCATATCTATAGAACCACAACGAGTAGAGCTACACATTAGTACCATCGGGGTCAAGTTTCGGTCACCTGTATTTTTTGGCCTGTCTTCATACGCGTTTACCGCACGGAGTGGTTATAGGTTGATTTTGTAGTTCAAGTCTTAAGGGTGTTGTTCTTACCTAGTGTATAGACTTCCCCTTGAGTTTGAGATCGATTCAATGATTCTAGATCCTGTTTCGTATAGCATTCGTTCGTAGAACGGATTTCAGTCACTTGCGTATTTTAGAACTTAGATTTGATTTCCTTAGTAGTGATTGTCATTAGAAGGTCGAGTAGGTGATTTGACACCCACCTAGTTGCTTCCATGCGCCTGCGGGTCAAGCTTCGTCCTCGTCTGACAAATTCTGTTGTTGGTTGAGTTCTCGCTATTTAGCTTCCGCTAGTGGCGTAACCGCCTTAACACCAAAGGCCTCTACAAAGACATTTTTACAAATGCCTACACACCTAGCCTTGCTATTGTTTTCCATCTTGACTTTGATTTCAGGTGTCTCATGGATGTGCATGCCTAGTCTTTGCATGAGCCCTTCTGTCATGATGCAAATTTGTGCACCCCCATCCACTAGACCTTTCCTAACCAATCTTCCTTTTATGTAACAATCTAGCACAGGTGTAATATCCTCGTTCATTTCAGCATGTGCAATTTTTACAACAGGAAAACTCTCTTTTACCTTTCTCCTAGTGCTAACTGCCTTTGTTAAATCCCTCCTAACTTGTGGGCATAATGCAAGAAACTGAGGCCATGAGATATCAGGACCCTTACCTCGCATGTCTTCCAACAGGTTGTATGGAGCCATACCATGTCCAAGAGGGAAGTCTTGGAGGTTGATACGACGTCGAGTCCTCTTGGTTTCCTTGGTTTCCTTGGTTTCCTTTGCCTTCTTGCCTTGTCCATGGTCACTCTGTGATGTGACTCCTTCTTTCTCTTTACCTTTTCCTCGGCCACGCTTAATTCCATTGGCTTCCATGTCAACCTCATTTGAATTTGTCACCTCTACCACATGCACATTTGGATCTGGCAAAGGTGGAACTCCTTCTACCCCTTGTGGAGGTGGTCTTGGTCCATTTGGCCTTTGTAGAAGCCTTGGTTGTTGACCAGTTCCTTCACCTGCATTCATCACTGGGTAATTCAAGTTAGGTCTCCCTGGCTCCCCACGGGGCCAAGGACAATTATACATCCCATGTCCAGACTCTCCGCAATTCCAACATTGCAAGACTCTCCTAGGTCATGGATCTCGCTCTTCAGACTTCTTTGCTTGTCCCTTTGGACCTACAGCTTGTGCAAGGTGAATTGACAGGCTGCTTAAAGATTCGTTTAAATTCTCAATTACTTCCGCCGTTACCTCAAGAAGCTCCCTCGATGTTGATGCTTGTGACTTACCTTTGGGTCTAAGACCTTCTATTGGAACCTCTCTCCTTAAGCACTTGAGTTTCCTATACTTCTCAGCAGCCCTAGTTTCAGCTGCATCAAAAGTAGCAGGTGCACCCGCCTCAACTTTTACCTTAAGGTCAGGAAAGAGTCCGGCTATGAACCTCTCCTTCTTAAAAAATTCTGCACCATCACCAGGGTTAGCAACATTTCGTATCCATATAGCCCAAAGACGTAGAAACTCTTGCTTGTACAAGTAGTAGTCATCTAAGTCTTTTTGCTTATGAGAAACAATGTCTTGCCATAGTTTTTGAGTGTTTTGGGGATCAAAGAAGTATCTCTTAAAACGATTCAAAACTTCTGTGTAATTCCCCTTAACTTCCTCAGGCAAAGAGTCAAACGAAGTACTAGCATCTTTCCTAAGGACCACCTCAAACATTTCTACACGTTCTTGATCGGTTACTATCCTCTTGATACGGCAAGACATCTTGAAATTTGCTAAAAATAATTCTGCATGCTCTCCACGCTCTCCAAAGAAAAGAGGATATCCATACATTTGGCGTTGGCTCTCCATTATTATGAAAGATTACAACACGAGTTACAATAAGGGATACAATAGAGATTTTGAACCACTCGCCTGCAAATGAAGAAGTGAGAAAATACCACTCTAGGTTTTCTTCTTCAGCTATCCAAGCTTCAATAAGGTCTTGATTTGTTTGATCAAAACAAAAGGGTAGACTATTGATGAGCTCTAAGAAGGGTTGAAATTCTTCAAAGCTAAGGCGATAAACAGAAATCTCCAGAACTTCATTTTCTGGATCCAAAAGAGCAACCACGTCCCAAGTGATAAATTGCACTTGCTCTACAATTCCCAATGCACAAGCGGTTTGTATAAAAACTAGATCTTCATGCTCGTCGAAGGCTGTGAGAAAGTAGAAATTGACTAGGAGCTCCTTTCCTTCGAGTTCCACACAGCCGGAGTGAGGCAACCTTCTCACAATTTCATAAAGAACATCCTCATCAAGTCCAATCAAGTTTGCAAGATTTAAAGACTCTACTTGTGCTACAAAATTCCTGGACAAAAACTCCTTAGGATTATGGTTAAATCATTCAAAAGCATAAAGAGATTTACAATGTCTCTATGAACAAAGTGTCATAGAAAGTAGAGAAGGATGAGAATTTATACAAATTTGCAATCTTCTCTATGCTCTCTTTATTAAGACAAGCTCTGAATAGCTCCCTATCTCCTTTGTTGAAAGCGAAAGGAAGACTATTAATAAGACGCAAATGAGGGAAAAATTCACCAAATGTGAGTCTATGAAGCATGAACTCTGGCCGCAAGTTTCCTGAAGAGTCTTCCTCAATGGTGAAATGCACTCGCCAAACGCCAAATTTCACTCTATTTACCAATCTTAGGGCAGACACTAGTTGGATGAATGCGCGGTCTTCCTTAGTGCCCAACAACAAGAGGAAAATGGAATCCACGCGTAGGACCTTCCGTCTTAACTTCACCACCCTCTTGTTATGAGGGAGACGCCTTACTAATTGCTCCTGCAACTCAATTGGTAATAGAGCTAGATCTCTAAGGATTGAACTTTCACTGCACACACATTCCCAGTTAGAACAAATGATCGTTTTTTTGTTTCTTGTAACAACTTGGACAAAGAAAAAACAAACATACACACTATTTTGCCGGGCTGCACTTCATTTTAAAATAAAATGAACACATGTACATCAAAAGAAGTGTGGTAGTTGATGAGAGGTAGAATGACAGGGTTTGGTGAAGCAAGAATTTCTCCTGCTCTTTGGGCACCAAACATGAACACCATTCGTTGTTGAAAATGGATCTTTCTACTAACTGCAACGTTTATTCTAATGTGTGGAGTAAAATGAAAGGGAAAAACCTCTATTCCTGGGCCATTATCCATGGCCTATGCATGTCCTAATGCTTAAAACAAAACAAAAATATAGACGTCCAAACTAAGGTCGTACCTAATGAGAGGCAAAATAAAAGGATTTACTGAAGCGTTTATCTCGGCCAACCTAAGAGGACCTAAAATTCTACGAATGACACGTTGAAATTGCAACTTAGTACTAACAATTATGTGTACCTTTTGCCTTGCAATGGGAATGAAGGGATCATACAAATCTTCGTGATTCATGCAAACTACTTGACTATGCTAAAGGTTGATTCTACACAAAAATACACAAGCCGTCCTCCGTGGGGGCACCAATTTGAGGCGGTCCGGGGCGGGCAACAAGAAGAGCAACCTCTAGACACCCTTCAAGGCTCCCGTGCTGCTCAATGGGGCTGGGGCACAACACAACACAAACCAAAATAATAAACCCACAGCCAAATCCCAACTACATGAGGGGCACCACCTAGTTTAAGAGCAAACTAGGACGCAAAAGAGGAGAATCGTTAGAGCAACCCACAAACAAGCAATGAATTTACACTAACCCTAACACCAATGGAACACTCTCACACACTAAAACACGACAGAGAGAGAGAGAGAGAGAGAGAGAGAGAGAGAGAGAGAGAGAGAGAGAGAGAGAGAGAGAGAGAGAGAGAGAGAGAGAGAGAGAGATAGTGCTCGGGCTGCTTTGAAACGTATCGGCAATGATCAAGCAAACACAACTATATATTTAAGAAAGAGAGAGAAAGGGGGAGGGGGTGCTTGTTGCATTAATACCTTCTTACAAATCTGTCATGACAAATCAAAGTGAGATTAGTATTTGTTCAACATAGCTTGCGTAAATTTCACCACAACACATCACAAAAAAAACCACCCCAATCACTGTCTTAAAGCCAGGGGAGTCCTCTCCACCCTGTCGCCCTCTTACAGTATGTGGGATTTATGGCTAGATTGATGACAACACCAGAGACAAGCTATCAAGAACTTAGAAAAAAACACCAAGACACTTACGCATCATTGTTGTCCATTACTTCACGTTGGAAGGGAGACAAAGTATCCAAGCTTAGTCCAAATCCACCCTCCTTGATTCAGCAAATGTTGGGCTTACACTAGTAGGAGAAATGATAGATTTCCTACTCTCAATTGAATGATCACTCTCTCTCTTACAATGGCATAGAGTTCCCTTGCTAATCCCCTATTACAACACATGCACATGCATAAGACAATGAGCTTCCACTCAAGAGCTCCTTCTAGAGAGGTTGAGCTTGGCTTCTCAAGCTATAGCATAGTGCTCTTGCTTATGGCTCCCCCCTTTTATGCTAGCTACACCCTCCTTTTATAGCAATTTTGAAGGCTAGTGTTACTCCTCTAACCATGGTTGGGTTAGATTTTCAGCAATTTATCTAATTTCTTTTGCTTGGAATTATCAAGAAGTTGGTGGGGAAAGAGAGAGGAGAGAAATGGAGGTGATAGGACTTTTCATAGTGGGTTAGTATTAATTTACAAATGGAATTGGATATTTACAATGGGAGTATCCATGTAGGATACAAATAAGGAAGAAAAACTCTTAAGAGGTAAGAAAAGGTGGATTTCTTACAAGGTTGATGTTCCAAGTGTCTTGAGTAGGGCCAATTTTGACGCTTGTTGATGGTCCACTAGCTTTGACGGTACATTTTTTCTCCACTCTTGACCTTCCTTGAGAGACAAGGTAATTGAAGCTGAGTAATCAACCACCATGATGCTGTCTTTTAAGAGAAGAGGCTGAATTTTGTGGTTTTTTGATAGATATGGGTAATTTGGAGGAGGAAAAATGAGACTAGGTGGTCAATTTTGGAATGGAATTGTGTGTGGGAGGTATGAGTTCACCATGGTTTCTCTTATTCTTCAAGGTTGAGGAGAAGGTGAGTAGTGTGCAGAGAGGAGTGGTGAGAGAGATGGGGATGATGAGTGGAGAAGTGTGTGTGAAAGAGGAAAATGATAAAGTGGAAGAGAGAGTGTGGCTGCATAGCATGGGAAAACTGCGGTCCACTAAAAAAATCATAGCTCACAGCTCGTAGCTCAAAAAAATATGAAAAACTTTGAGGCAAAAGTTCAGCCCACGAGCTACAACTTTTGTTTGTATCACCTTTTCAAATTCGGAGAGCAAGTGAACTTTAAAAATTCAGCAAAACCGACCGTTTTTTTTCCACTGCAAAGGTCCTTGTGGGGTCCTTCTTTGGATGATTCTTTTGAATACCTCCAAGAGTGAGCCCTCCATAGTGCATGTATGCATGCCACCTACCCTTGACCTTATTTGGTAGGTCTATAATTGAAGATATTGTTGAGATTAGGATATAAGTGAATAGTACAACTAAGAAAATCAAATATTGAGGGGTCTAAAAAATATGTACATGTCAAATATAAATAATATAAGTGGAAAAGATATAAAGGGGTCAAAAGAAATCTCTCTCATTATGAGGCTACCATAAAAAGATAAATATTTTTGGTGTTCTAATTTTTTTAGAAAAAAACAAAATAGATGTAGGAAGGGAAAAATCAAAATAGTGAAAAAATATACACATAAATAAAACTAGTTTTTTTGGATTTTTGTTGGGGTGGAGTTACACCAAATATAAGAGAAGCTTACATGAAAATATTTTTATATGGAATAAAGAGTATGAAAAATGGTAAGAAAAAATTGTGGTAATGGTGAGGCAATGTACAGAGCATAAATAACACACACCTAGGTAGAAATATTTAAATAAATACCAAAATAATTATGAAAAAATCTTTTATTTAGGCCCTATATATAAAGAAATATTTACATACGCATGGGCCATAATATACTTTTTTTTTTTTTTTTTTGGCTCAACTAGCCCAATGACTAGCTAATTGAGGGTTTTTTAAGAAGATATGGGAAAAGTCCCGTGACTCACGTACGCCTATGTACAGTGAAATGGTAGGGATAGCCACAGTGTTTGGGTGATTTTGGTAGGGTGAGGTAACTCACTGTGGTAATTACAAAGAGCCGAAAAACGGCTATCAATGCGATCATAAATGCTCAATGGTAAGTACATTCCTATGGACCAGGTTTCTGCAGGTTTGGAAGATAATCCTTCTATGGATGTGGAAGTGATTGATAAAGTGCATGGCCTACTGTTGGTGGTTACAATAAGGGAGCTATGCAGTCTTCAGAATTTGCGGCATGACATAATTGAAGAGTCAATGGACAGGGACCTATCAGATTTTTCCTTTTCCTAGCCGGCCATAAGGTGATGCGGCGAAGCGAAAAAGATATTTTGTGCAAAGAGTTGGATGGTCGGTTGAAGTAGTGTCAATGTAGCAGATATTCTTGTGAACCCAAGTGTATACAAATGACTTTCAATACATGAAGTTTATTGAGCTCATTTGTCAATTGTGCCCTGTGAAAAAGTGTGCTTGAAATACATTTCTTTACCATGTCAAATCTCTCTCTCTCTCTCTCTCTCTCTCTCTCTCTCTCTCTCTCTCAATGCTAGACAAGACAAAGACATGATAGAAGAGTCATCTTGATTCATTAGAAAGTACAAACTCGTCCGTGAACAATGGATTGAGATACAATTTCTGTAAGTATGGAATCAGAATGTCTTCAAGGTAAGAATCGAAGGAATGCCCCTTGAAAGAAGGTGGTGAGATAGTTGTTCCTGGCGGATTTAGTTCTCCCTTTTCAGGAGTATCATCAATCAGTAGTGTATTAGTTGCATCAAAGGGTACACCGATTTGGCTAAACGGTTTGTACAAAAGAGGTAAGTGTGGTTTTTTAGGGTGGTAGTGGCCCTCAACGATATCTCATTTTCTTTGATCATACAAAAAGGCAAAATCTGACGTGTGAGCGTGGCATACACTGCAAACTATTATAACTAGTGGCGACAAGTTTTGCCTTTGCATTGAAGACCATATGGAAACTCTGAAGCGCGGAACAAGAAACTCAATAAATTACTTGGTTCCTGGACTAACCACGACTTGACAAGTTCCCATCCGAAACGTTTGCAAATCCTCAAAGGGTTCTGTGTCACCGAGAGGCACGCGCATCAGCAGCAGTCCATTGACGTCCAAGATAATCAACCTCTGTAAAAGTTGACAAGTACATATAAGTAGTCAGGAACTGAACATATTTTTCCATACTTGAATAGACATTACTGGAACAACCATATCTACAGGTAGCAAGGGTCCATACTGGGTCTCTATAGTGTTGATGTCGTTGTTGCTCTCCTCTGCTTTAGCTTCATCATTCACATCTTCATAGTCATCATTCACATCTTCATCAGGGGTCTCCCCCATGGCTCTTTCTGCCTCATTCAAGGTTTCCTCCAAGGTCTTTTCCTCTCCCTCGGTTGACCGGCTTGCCTCATACATCCTTGCATGATCCATATCAGTTTGCTCATCCCTAGGCCTGCTTTTCTCATCCATATCCTTTTGCTCATCTATAGGCCTGCTTTCCTCATCTTGGGTTTCATCCATAGGCTCTTTTGGCTCCTCCACTGGCTGACTTGGCTCTTTCATTGTCTCCTCTGGTTGTACACTAGCACCTTCCATATGCTCATTTGACCTTTCCTCATCCTCGGCTCTTTCATCTTCTGCTGATATGACCCCCTCGGCCCGTTGTGATTCCACTGTATCGGATGCAGGGGTTTGTCGTGGTGGCACGTCATGTATTGTTAGATCAATAGTGCGGTCATCCAAGCCGCTATCTTCAAGCTCTCTGGGGCTAGACATAGTAAGCAGGTGTTGTATTAAACTTACCCGGTATCTTTGCAAATAATCATATGTGTAGTTTTTTAAAGCACTCTGCAAAATTGAAAGACCACATGGTGAGAATTCTTTTATAAACTAAACCAAAACTGACTGAATGCATTGCCAAATGGTTACCTTAGTCATGAAAGGTTTTAATGCAAAGTAGCTTTGCAGGACATATTCTGCATGGAGAAGACATCTCCAGCCGCAAGAATTTCCATCGGTTTGATTTGGGGCAGGTACATCTTTGATTGGGGCCTTGTATAGTTCATACCTTCCACATAGCTTGCCATAGGCAAGCAACAACCTCTTTATACAACTGCACAAAGCAGCGTCAAGATGTTAGCATGAGGCTTCAAATTTACATGGATATCTATAAGAAACACTTTCTGATACAAAACACTTACAGCCTAATTTCAGGGTGGGTTCCTTTTATTGAATTGAACACCCACACTGCTGGTTGGTCAACATCAAGGCATATGAGACTCCAGTGATGGTTGTTCTCATATGGAAAGATGATGACAGTAACTTCCAGCATAGCACAGTGGAGAAACCAACTCTCAAAGGTCCCAGATGGACTGTTCTTTTGTCTAATAATCACTGACATTTGTGGATCAAGAAGAAACACCTCTATGTGGGTGTGCAGTGGGAGTTGACTTTTGATCAGGCTGTAGAGAGTTTACCTGAGTTAGCAAACCTATTATCTGAGTTTTCAAAGCTAGCAAGATAGTAACACTTACTTAAGACAAGCATAGATAATTGTGTCTGAAATCTGAGCATCTGGATTCTGCAATAAATTAATGTCCACTTTTTCCAGAGCTAGCTTTCTGGCTCCATCTACAAATGGTATCTCTGCAAGCAAACCATCCTTCATTGAAAGTAGAGTTTCTTGATTGCTTGCCTCTATGGACAGGGTCACATTGCATTCTGTTTGCCTCTGGGACTCCACTGCTACTTTTTCTTTCTCCTTAAGCTCTGCTTCCCTCATGTCCTCTGTTTGGCGAGCAATAGTCTCTGCCCTTGCCCTTGTATTCACATCATGTGTGACATCTACAACTGTGAGTTGTGGCACTAGCTCAGGGGGGTATAACAAAATTTCCCTCATTTTCTTATCCCTGCAGACATTGGGGATTAGTAGTTTGTCATACCTCCACCTTATTCTTTTCAGTGTCTCACTATCTTTGTCCATTATAGTAACCCTGTGGGCATGGGCTGCAACAATGGTGATGTCACTGAAGTACTCCAGTAGGAAGTCCTCTGCTGCTTCTTGTAGAGCCATTAATGCCACCACCTTCCATCTTTTGGGGCCCCAGGTAGCTTCTTCACATATGGACCTCACCATCCTCTGAAAGGGCAGGTTTGGTATGCATAAATCTACACATTTCTGTGCCTTTCTGATTTCTCTGAAAAGTCCCATGCAGGTCTTTTCTTTGGGGTTGCAGATCTGCTACTTGCCTTAGCTGCTAATCCTGGTCCCTTGCCTGCCTTCCTTGCAGTCGCTTTTGTTCTAGCCATTTCACTACATACAAAAAGAGGAGTCTCTCTCTCTCTCTCTCTCTCTCTCTCTCTCTCTCTCTCTCTCTCTTTCTCCCTCTCCCTCTCCTTTCTGTAGCTTAGCATATTTAAATAGAGAGAGAGAGTGAGAGACTCCCATTACTAAAGGCGCGCGTGGAGCATGTTTTGACCGCAAAAAACACCTCCGCGCGCCGTTAGTATAAGGTAAAAGGAAGACTCACTCTCTCTCTCTCTTTCCCCCGCCTTACATCCTCTCTCTATAACACTCACACATACACTGGTCGATGCACAGTACTAACGGCGTGCATAGAGACATGCACACCGGTTATACCTCTCTACGCATAGAGAGAGAGAGAGAGAGAGAGAGAGAGAGAGAGAGAGAGAGAGAGAGAGAGAGAGAGAGAGAGAGAGAGAGAGAGAGAGAGAGAGAGAGGCTCTGTGTGTGTGTCTGTATTTGTGTGTGTGTGTTTGTGAGTGTGTGTGTGTCTCTGTATGTGTGTGTGTGTGTGTCTGTGCGTGTGTATGTGATATTTGTGTCTCTGTGTGTTTGTGTGTATGTTATATTTGTCTGTATCTGTGTGTGTTTGTGTGTGTATGTTAGATTTGTGTGTCTCTGGGTTTGTGAGTGTGTGTGTCTTTGATGTGTATGTTATATTTGTGTCTCTGTGTGTTTGTGTGTATGTTATATTTGTCTGTTTCTCTGTGTGTGTGTGTGTGTGTCTGTATGTGTGTGTATGTGTATGTTTTATTTGTGTGTCTGTGTGTTTGTGAGTGTGTGTGTCTCTGTGTGTGTGTGTGTGTTGTGTTTGTGACTGTATGTGTGTGTTGTTTGTTAAGACAGAGCTAGATATGCAATATACTGTGACAGAAACAAAGAGAGAGAGATAGAGGCAAAGGCAGAGGGAAATTTCAGAAGCAGAGAGAGAGAGAGAGAGGGCCAAACCTCCTGAGGACGCAGACCTTCGTTATGTCTAAGATGGGTCGTCTTGCTATCGGAGACGCAGACGACGGCTCTCTCTCTCTCTCTCTCTCTTTTACTCACTCTCTTTCACGAGGTGTGGTTTTTCTCTCTCATGACCTCTATATATGACGTACAAAAGTTTACGGTCTCAATAATGACCGCACGTGTGACAACATGCAATTATACTCTATTTTATAGTAACACGTGGGGCACCGCCGTGTGTATCCGTTATAAGTGTGATTTTGAGAGAGAGAAAGAGAGAGAACAATAGAGAGAGAGAGAGAGAGAGAGAGTGAGAGAGAGAGAGAGAGAGAGAGAGAGAGAGAGAGAGAGTGAGTGAGAGAGCGAGAGAGAGAGAGCCTCATTACTGCCAGAGAGTGATAGAGAGAGAGAGAGAGAGTGTGATAGAGAGAGAGAGAGAGAGAGAGAGAGAGAGAGAGAGAGAGAGAGAACCATAGAAAGAGAGAAGGAGAGAGAGAGAGAGACAGATTGAGAGAGAGAGATAGAGAGAGGGACTCCTTACTCTCAGAGAGAGGGAGAGAGACAGAGTCAGTTTGACAGACAAAAAGCAATGGAGGAGACACCTCCCTTGGAGTTTCTGCAAACCCCACCAACAAAAGGTGATCTCTCACTCTTTCTCTCTGTATTTCGAACAGTTGGTACAAATTGTGTGTGTGTGTGTAAACAAAGAAAAACCCATACTGTTGTTCAACACACACACACCTCAACACATACTTCCATAGACAGAGACACACACACACAGACACACACACACAGACATACACATAGACACACACACAGAGACATACACACTCTCTCTCTCCCTCCCCTCTCTGTCCCCGTTACTAACGGTGCGCAGAGCCAACCAAACACTGGCTGTAGCTCTCTCCGCGCGCCTATAGTATAGTTATGAATCTCTCTCTCTCTCTCTCTCTCTCTCTCTCTTTCTCTCTCTGTCTCTCAATTGTACTTAAGGCGCGCGTAGAGAGTTGCAAAAAGTATGTTGTCGTCCTTGCGCGCCTTTAGTACAAAGAGACACATACACACACACACACACACACACACACACACACACACACACACAGAGAGAGAGAGAGAGAGAGAGAGAGAGAGAGAGAGAGAGAGAGAGAGAGAGAGAGAGAGAGAGACTATGTGTGTTTTTGTTTGTGCTTTGGAGAGAGACAGATATATATATATATGGAGAGAGAGAGAGAGAGAGAGAGAGAGAGAGAGAGAGAGAGAGAGAGAGAGAGAGAGAGAGAGAGAGAGAGAGAGAGAGAGAGAGAGACTTGTCATGTTTCCTAATGAATAGGATTAAGGTCCAATAGGCAGAAGAGGCTGAAACCAGACCCAGAGCTTGTGCCAAGATTTCAACCTTTGCAGGCTCAGTTGCTTAATGTTTCTGCCAAAAGAACTATTGACTTTTGTCAAGACATATCTGAAGAAGAGTCAATTGGTGAAGATCAATCAGAGAGGTCACCAGGCCAAGAGGATCCCTCACCCTACAAGGCTCCCTCACCCTGTACAATACTTGTCAAGAAAAATACAAGAAAGAGGAATATAGACTTCTCAGATGATGCAGATGTGCCAGAAAGTAGTCCCTGTGCAACTAAATGTAAAGCCAAAGAGGATGTGTCTTCTCTGGAAGACCCAGCTGCAACTGATGAGAGGCAGTTTGATTTTGCAGCATCTTGTGGTGCTGGGGACAAGTTTGATCTAGTTCATTCTATGTTTAATCCAAAGTTTGACATTGAAGACCTGTTATCTCAGCACAGTAATTTCTTGCAGTCCTACAGAGATAAGTTTGAAGTGATGGTGCAGGTAGGGAGGGTTTTTCTGCCCACTATGACTCTTGTGCATTTAAATGACTGTGGTGGAAAGGGACAGGGACTGAAGAAGTATAGGGAATTACCACCTTCTTGTCGACATTCAGCCAGCCCTTTGCACCAAAAAGAATGCAAACTCATTCAGGAAGCCTTTGGCTTTATGATTTACCTGAACAGCCTGTTTGGATTCCTCATGAAAAATCCTGATGAGGTGTTAGAGGAACAGGATGCAGCACCAGATGAAGAATGCGAGGAGACAACTCATATACAAGAAGTCGAGGAGGTTGAAGATACAGTTGACCTTGAGGTTGAGGCAATTGAAGTACAAAGAAGTAAGACGCTCTCTGTGAAAACCACATAAATCAAACTTCCATTGGATGTCAGTAACTTCATTGAGAAGCATGCTCAGATGATGTTTCCTGCTGTGCTTGACTTTAGGATTGGAGACAGGACCTATATCTTCTTACATGATGTGCAAAGCATCTTTTATTTAAGGGAGGATTTCTCCCTGGCTATTATTTCCAGAGTCCAAGAGGAGAGGAGTGGATTTGTTTCCGAGGATAGTAGTGATGATGAGGCAATGGAAACATCCAGCAATCCAATGGAATGCCTCCGAAGATGCTTTGAGAAAGCTGAAAAATACAAGGAGACACTACCTGATGAAGCCACCTTCCAAGCAATAAGACAAAGCCTAAGACCATCTACAAGTAACAAAGAAGTGGAGGATTGGTTTAACCATTCAGGTCAGGGGTCAACTACATCTGTAGACCTGTGGCAGGAAAACCTCTTTCTGCAGGATGAGAGCTTCATGGTAACTCTCTCTCTCTATCTCTCTTTGTGTCACTTCTGACATGATATGTACAGTCTTGGATTGCTGACAAGGATGACTTCCTTCGGCGGCAGACTCTAGAGGATCATGGAAGGGATGCGGCCCTAGCGCAGTACCTTTCAAAGCTTTGCGAGTCGCCGATAGTAGTTTTTCACAATTCCATGTCACAAGAGGGTTCAATAGCAACTTACACATTCAAGACACTATCACGCTTCTTGGGTGGACCCGTGCTGCCCAAAAGTGCAGATAAAGTCATTCTTGTGGACAAAGTGTTTGCTATAGATTGTTTTGGTTACTGCTCGGGCTATGCAGGTGGTCGGGCAGCGTATTACTACACCTACACAGCAATGGCACTAGCTCTTGGTAGACAAAACCCAGATGAACTTTTAGAGTATGGCAAACATCTCATGATTCGTTACAAGGGTGACATGCCAAAAAACAAAATTGAACCTTCAAAATCTTGATACACTTCAAGTAGCAATTGTATAAGATCATGTATTACATAAATTTTGTACAATGTCATCTACTAAGAGTATCTTTCTCCACTTGTGATTCACATACACCATTGTCTCTCTCCACCTTCGTTGACTTTCACGAGCTCCGGAGTTGTTGTATGCCATTGATCTTTTAACTTTTTGTTGTTGTAAATGTCTGATGGCTTGTGTTGTTGCTCAATTTTCCAAGACTTATTTTTCCTGCAGTCGATGAATGATTCTACGATAGAACCATTCAAATATTTCTCTCAAACTGTTAGCCTTGATTCGAGACCAAGTCGTGTGTGCCCGAAATAAGCATTTCTCGCCATGTAATGAGACTTTTCCATCCCTTGGGTATTCCATATTGCCGGGTTCCCATACTTTTGTATAAAATATGGTAAATGATTGAAGATGATGTGCTGGATATGAAAACAGATTAGTTAGAATGTTTTACACTCACATATTTGCACATAGAGAGAATGAAATACACGATAATACCATGTAGTGAGTAATCTGGGTGTCTGTCCATGCTGTCTTGAATGATTTTTTCAGAAGGTTGAGATTCTCCTTGAACTTGTTCATATCACCTTGTGACCAGTCATCTTTGTCGCACATCAAAAATAGGATGTCTATTGATCGCTAAACCTCAGCCTTCGCCTTACGAGTAGTTGGTTCTTGGTCTTTGACTGCAATATGTAGCTTTTTACAGCTCTGATACTCTACCTTGCTAACATATGATGTGTTATATATTTTTCCATGTTTTGTTAGATTCGGATCTCTTGTACCTTGGGGTTTAGATAAAAACCTCCGTGCCTTCACCCCACCGATGGATGGTTTGCATGGGACATCCTTCTCAGCAGTTGATCTCTTTTCATCCCGCTGGATTTTCACATTGCCACCATGAATCCCCATATCCGACAGTACCATTTCTAAGCACTGCAGGACTACTTGTCGTTCTGCCGAGTTCTTAATCTTCCAAGCAAACCGGATATATAAGTAGACCAATATCTCCACAATTCTACAAAGGGCATGCATTGTACAAATGTGGACATTCACAAGTGGTATTTTCAAAACCGGTCGAAAAGCAGGATCCTCAATGTGACGTGTTGGAGCTTTTCTCCACCACTTTGGGTCCATGACCTTTGCAGGCTCCATGTAGAACAAACACGGCGACTTTGCCATTGCACCCATTCCACAATTATACATGCACTTTAATGTTTTGAGGTCACCTGCAAGATGCCACTGAACTTGAAAGTCTCCCCTTCCATCTAGACGTAGTACCTCTCCCTGGTTAGTCTATCGATCAATCACCTCCGGAATATTAGTTTGATGGAACACCCAATATAGAATCTCATGATCTTCTTTCTTTAACTGCAACACAAAATAAATGAGACTTAAGTAGATGTGAACATTTGAGCTTACCTGAGAATCTCGCTTACCTCAAACGCACCAAGCCACCATATGTTAGATTCTGATTGAACACTAAAATATAAAGGATCATCACTGGGACACTTTGAGAGGGCTCTATTCATTAAAGTAATAGTAACACGCTCTAGCTTTTTCTCTTTAACAAGCTCACACTCATCCAGTTTTAACACAAAATGTAATACCCCTAATGACTCTTCAAATGTGATGTTGTAAAACTCCACCATTCTCTTCTGTAATATCCGCAGGTCCATAAAAATATTGTTGAACTCATCATATGCCATGTTTGCTCCATGGCCACTGTAAGTTGCTTTAATATGAAAGGGCTGTCCAAGATAGTCTCCCTGTGCCTCGTTAAGCTGAAGCCTCTCTTTCCAAACACTTGAGGCTGATGGTAGAAGTTTGGATTTTATACCCTTCTTAACAAAGATGGATGAGACAGACTTTTGGATAGCTGAATATCCTCTTTTGCTTACACCAAGTGAATCAAGTGTACCTTGTATCTCTTTTGCATGCACTGAGTTCTCTGAAATAAAGCGGTCCACTACATTTCGTTGTAGGACCTTAAACTTCTTGTCATGTACTATATCTTCTGCCAGGCTTCTACTTATAAGTGGCTTCAATCTCTTTCCTATATTGGCTTTGGGGTCAATGTTTTCCTTGTCAGGATAGATTGAATCTCTACATGAAGACAATGCATAAGTAAATAACAGAAAATTTGCTTCACTAACACTATTTAGGCACATGAAAACAATGCATAACAAGAAAAAACAAAAAGATTACTTAACTAAGACAATGTAGCCAACCAAGAAGCATCACCTTAATGCTCGGATTCTTTTCTTGAGACCTCCTGATGCAACTTGAAATGTTTCAAGATTGCGCAATTTCTTCTTTCGGATACGACCACCCAAGATGGTGTCCTTCATTTGACAACTTCGCACCTTTCCTTTCAGTTCTTGTATCTCTGTTTTATGTTGCAAAATGGTAACCTGATCTGTAGAATGTAAATGTGAAAGGCGAACAATCTCACATTGTTGAGCTTGGAGAATGCCCTTGTAAGTTTCAGCTTCTCTTGTAAGAGATTTACAATAACCCAGAAGGCCCTTTTCTCCATCACCAGCAAAGGTCAATAATTTTGTAGGATTGACAAACGGTGGAGACGCATTAGTCATTGGATTCTTAGGGTAGAGAGAGCCTCTCGTCCAGATATCTATGTGTTTAGCTCCCTGAGCTCTGAGCGTGTCTATGGAAGCGGGAGGTATATGTGTGTTTGTTTTACTGCGCTTAATCAATGGTTGGTACTCATTGTCCAAATCAATGTGAAGGTGATATTTGGCTCGTTTCTAGGTAGTGCCATTTGAGGAGTGCGCCATTAGCCAAATGTGCAGGTTTAATGGAAAGTGAATAGCGGCTGCGCCTTCGTCCCTCCATGTTAGCCTCATTCCCTCCATATTGACGAGGTTCATTCAATGCAACTGAAAAGAGGATTATCCCTCAATCACTACGAACGAATGTTCAGAAGAGTAAGGAATATACTTAAAGTACACTTTTTGAACTTTTACTATGAAATACCCAGCTCTATTATTTGCCATTTTTTCTAGAGAGAGAGTGCAAAAAATACATTTTCTTAGAAGGCCCTCCAAATGACCTCCGAAATTCCCTAATGAGGTGAACTCAGGCAACGGGCTATGTTGGAACAAGAAATTGTTCAACAACGAAGGAAGCACTGGCATGATCGCCGAATTAAAGTTCGGGAATTTCACAAAGGAGATTTGGTGCATCTATATCAGTCTAGACTAGGTCCAAAGAAGCCAAATCTGAAGATTGCTTGGGCAGGACCATTTGAGGTAGATTGGGTCTTCTCCAATGGTACTGTCAGACTGAAAGATTTATGTGGATTATTGTTGCCAGGAGTATATAATGGTGCAAAGATCAAGCTTTATTATTCAGAGGCTAGAGAGAATGAGCAAGAACAAGGTACTGAGGAACTGGGAACTGCTGAGCAAGAGATACCATAATCAAATATTTTTGGGCTTTTTCATGTGCAACCAGTTCCAATTTCAGAACCAGTACTAGTAGAAACAGATCAAACTGATCTTAGAATCAGTACCACTATGATCGAGTCAGACTGGAAACCAGTCCAGTATCAGTGGGAACACAATTTTCAATTTTTAAGCGCCCAATGGTCAGATGGCACGCCATTAGTAATCATTTTAAGGATGGGTTGCAGTCTTGTCCAATGCATGTCTGCCACGACAGCAGTGATACACATAAGTCTAGGAACGGCGAGTGGTGGAGCTTTTATGGTGCGAACACGTATAACAGTCAGGAGAGTTGGCATTTTTCCTCATAAATCCCCTGCGCGACGCTTTTCTCCTGTTAATCATTCGCCATCACCGAGCTCCAAGGTTTCTTTGCTATACAACCGCAGACCTCGACCTCTGAAGAGACAGTTGACTGTCAACTAGCCTTGCCAGCGACACCAGGGTACGGCTTTGACACATCCAATAAGTCTTCTTCTCCTTCACCTGTTTCATTGTCTTCACATTGTATGGTTAGAAGGAAACGCTCAGACAAGATGTAGGAGTCTCTTGAGGAAACCCAAGCCATAGTTGTTGCTGCAAAGGCAAGCCGTCCCATGATACCGTATAGTAAAATCCAGCGTTATGTATTCATTGACCAAGCAATGACTTTGCTACAACTATGGGATCTCAGAGTTGTGAAGCAAACTACAAGAATTGATTTTGATGCAGACATCATCAAGCAAGTTCTTGATTCTTTCAACGTTGAAGATGGCAGTGCCATGGTGAATGGTAGAAAGGTGTCGGTTACATCAGAGACCATAGCTTTTGCATTCCTGATGCCCAATGAGCCCAAACCATCTGTCACAACTCCGCAGCAGATAAGTATAGCTCTGAAGGAGGATGAAGCAGCTAAACATAAGCACAAGGCAAGTGGTCAAGGTGTTCCAGTAGCAGGACTGGAAGCTTACACTGCTTACAGGTTTGTGGCTGAAGCAGTAAGCCTTAAAAACAATCCAACGTATGTATCCGAGAAACGTTTTGCTATGTTGTTGGCCAAGATATTGGATCCAAAGGTTCCTATTAACCTTTGTCAAATCCTGTCACACAATGTGGTCCAGTAGACTGCCAAGCTAAAATCCCAAAATGTTTTCAAAGCTTGGTATGTTTGGCAATTTTTGTATTGGGCCACTGCTGCTGCAGATGTTCATGATCAGGTACAAAAGGCTTGGAGTGAGAAGCCGGTTTCTGAGCCCAAGAACATTGAGCTGTCCTCAGACGACGAAGCAACGAACAGTCAGACTACTTTAACAGACCTGAAAAGGAAAGCCACTGAAGAACAGGCTGGCAGTTCAAAGAAGCCAAAGACTACACTGACAAAGAGTAGTGCATTTTTGAGACAGATAGAAAGCCAAGTCAAGACTGTGAATACTGAGAAAGCTATAGTGAGTCAAACAGAGAAGAAACCTGCTCAGAAGACTGTGCCTAGCCAGTAAGTAGGAAAAAGTGCAGTTGCTACTGGTTCTGGAAAAGATCAGGCCAAGGCAGCAACTTCTGAGAAGGTAGCAAAGCAGTCGGTGGACAAAGGCAAAGGCCCAACTTCTTCAACTTTGCCAGGAAGAGTTTCTACTCCAAATACTGAACACATTCTGCATTTGGTGAAACAGGACAAGTTGCAGCAAATGCAGACCCATCCATTGAAAGGGCATCTTTTGCTATGAAAAGTTGATTATGCAACTTTACCTTAAGTGGCTCCAGTAACAATATATGAGCCTACTGATTCTGATCCAGCTATCTACAATAAAGGACAAATGTTCAGTCCTCATACAGTCTTCTTGGAATACTATTGTCACTTACATGGGACAACTGGTGGAGGCTGCTGGGTCAGAAGATGAAGTGAAAAAGGTTAAATCTGACTTGAAGGAGGCTGAAGATCAGATTCAAAAGCTCCAAAAAGCACGAGAGGAGCAGAACATACAACACAGGGTACTTGAAGCTCATTCAGAGAGGGTTAATGAGTTATTAAACAAGAAGCTAGCTAAGGCTGAATCTGAGATAATGATCATCAAGAATCAAAGGAATGAAGCACTAAGAGATGTAGAATGGGCTAAAACAATGCTCAAAATGAAGTGGGTGGAATTCAACTCCCTGTTCATTCACCATACAGCTCTGAAGGCTTCTCTTACTGAAAGATACATTTATAACAGCTTGACTGAAATTCTAAATCTAGCAAGCAATGCTGTTTTTGATTTAGATAATTTGAAGTCTTTGATGGAAAGTATGCAGAGTGATTTGCAGGACAAAGTGACCGAGTATAATACTGCTCTGATGAATCAAGCAATATTGGTTTATATTGAGCAGCAAACTTTCCCGGATGAAGCAAAAGAGGACAAGGAAGATGAAGACAAGGAAGACGACGCTAATAAGGAGGAGGATGACCAAGAAGAAGGGCATAAAAATGATGATGATGATGCCCCACCACCATCTCCACCTCCAGGACCTGGTACTGGTGGTACAACCAGACCAACCAGGTGAGAATGAGGGCCAGCAGGAAGGCCAGAATGAAGGGCACCAGTTGGATAATCAGCAGTTTGAAGAATAACAGCCCAGTCACACTGGGAATCAGCCAGCTGATCAGTCCCAGCTTAGTAACTAGGGAGCGTAAAGGGAAAATGAAAGTGCAGGATGAGGGATCAACTGCTGATCATTAACATTCCTTGCAGCTTATTACGCTGAACAGGCAATTGAGAAATCAACAGGACTCCATAACCAGACAGTATCTGGAGGATGATGATCTCCTCTCTGATTTAGAACGGTTTCAGAGGCTCTATGTTGGATCCAGGGAAATGGTAGAGCATTGGACATCAGCGTCTTTCCATGATCAAGAAGCTTGCCGTTTGCCTGTGCGTCCCAACACAGTCCAGATGCTGGAATGGATACTCACTGCTGCTGAAGAGAGAGCGACCAACCCACACTTGCAAAGACAGTCTACTGCAGATTGTCGCTCTCTTGCCTTGAAATTAGAACTTCGGCTGGGAAACAAACCAACTTACAGATGTATGAAAGATGTTAGGGAATAGTTAAAGGAGGTTTTGGTGCAGATGCAAACTGCCAGAGGAGTTTTGGATCAGAGAGTCAGAGTTATTCTTGAGGATCAGACAGCCACTAGCAAAGGACCTCAGACTAGAATGTTAGTCGGAGCACAGGCAACTGCTCTCCGAAAATTGTTCCAACTAGTGCAAATCACCAAAAAGATGATGCAGCAAGAGAACCAGGCTGTCCTCAATTTTTTAGAATTTGTGCCTGATTCTCCAGTTCTCTTGTATGCTTTTCCAGCAAGAGAGACGTAGCTGCCAAGATTCTTTCCAGCACTATATCCTCAACATCCAAAACCAGTTGATCGCCTTACATACTTCAAAATTATTGATGAGCTTCAAGATTGGTATGAGCGATCGACTGTGGAATGGAAGACTTGGCAAACGTTGTTCAATGATGCTCTCCTACTCAATGATATTCAGGCACTGAAAGAGGAGATGCATATGATCCAGATGTGTATGGGTCAGTGGAAGATTCAGATCAGAGGCCTGACCAAGATTATTAATCAGCTGTTGCAACTTACTGTCGAATCTTCTAAATTGCCTGAGAAGGATATTGCAGGTAGGGCGGGCCTGGCACCACAATATAGGGAGATGGCTGAGATTCTTTTCGAAGCTCAAATCAAAACTAATCAGCCTCTTCCAGAAGGATGGATCCATACTGCTTCGCATTGTCATAAGCTAGCCAGAACCAGGATTACCAAGGGCAGGTGTACACTCTATGATCTTGACACCAAAATCTATCATTCCCTCACGCCTTATGAAGTAGAGATGACCACAGAAAGGTAGGATCAGCTTGAGCAGGAGGCCATTTACCGACTGATTCAGAAGGAGAATGCTAGTACTGGGACTTCTCAGGCACCCTCCAGATCAAAGGGCAAACAGAAGACGGTCCAATGGAAGGATACTGGGTAGTTCCATCTCAGAATTCAGAGGCAACTTTTCTTCCTCAGCGGGAAGGTGGAGATGAGAGCTCTACCTTGGCATGATGAGAGCTCTAGCTTGTCCTTTTCAGCTACCTCTCGCAATCGTTGAATGGGCACTTTGTCAATGGTCAAGCCCGATTCCCAACATCAAAACCAGACGGTGGATTTTTTAGTCTCACATCAGAATCAGACATGGGAATTTTCAGAAATTTTGGAATCTTGCCAAAATTCAAGAAAGAAGGGAAGGATGTAGATGGCTGGATAGTTTTACTATGTGGGAACGTTCTCTTAGGAGATGGGCAGCGAATTACTTAGTAGTGAGGCGGTCCGGGGCGGGCAACAAGAAGAGCAACCTCTAGACACCCTTCAAGGCTCCCGTGCTGCTCAATGGGGCTGGGGCACAACACAACACAAACCAAAACAACAAACCCACAGCCAAATCCCAACTACACAAGGGGCACCACCTAGTTTAAGAGCGAACTAGGACGCAAAAGAGGAGAATCGTTAGAGAAACCCACAAACAAGCAAGGAATTTACACTAACCCTAACACCAATGGAACACTCTCACACACTAAAACACGAGAGAGAGAGAGAGAGAGAGAGAGAGAGAGAGAGAGAGAGAGAGAGAGAGAGAGAGAGAGAGAGATAGTGCTCGGGCTGCTTTGAAACGTATCGGCAATGATCAAGCAAACACAATTATATATTTAAGAAAGAGAGAGAAAGGGGGAGGGGGTGCTTGTTGCATTAATACCTTCTTACAAATCTGTCATGCCAAATCAAAGTGAGATTAGTATTTGTTCAACATAGCTTGCGAAAATCTCACCACAACACATCACAAGAAAAGCCACCCCAATCACTGTCTTAAAGCCAGGGGAGTCCTCTCCACCCTGTCGCCCTCTTACAGTATGTGGGATTTATGGCTAGATTGATGACAACACCAGAGACAAGCTATCAAGAACTTAACAAAAAACACCAAGACACTTACGCATCATTGTTGTCCATTACTTCACGTTCGAAGGGAGACAAAGTATCCAAGCTTAGTCCAAATCCACCCTCCTTGATTCAGCAAATGTTGGGCTTACACTAGTAGGAGAAATGATAGATTTCCTACTCTCAATTGAATGATCACTCTCTCTCTTACAATGGCATAGAGTTCCCTTGCTAATCCCCTATTACAACACATGCACATGCATAAGACAATGAGCTTCCACTCAAGAGCTCCTTCTAGAGAGGTTGAGCTTGGCTTCTCAAGCTATAGCATAGTGCTCTTGCTTATGGCTCCCCCCTTTTTGTGCTAGCTACACCCTCCTTTTATAGCAAATTTCAAGGCTATGTTTACTCCTCTAACCATGGTTGGGTTAGATTTTCAAAAATTTATCTAATTTCTTTTGCTTGGAATTATCAAGAAGTTGGTGGGGAAAGAGAGAGGAGAGAAATGGAGGTGATAGGACTTTTCATAGTGGGTTAGTGTTAGTAGAGTTAGTATTAATTTACAAATGGAATTGGATATTTACAATGGGAGTATCCATGTAGGATACAAATAAGGAAGAAAACTCTTAAGAGGTAAGAAAAGGTGGATTTCTTACAAGGTTGATGCTCCAAGTGTCTTGAGTAGGGCCGATTTTGACGCTTGTTGACGGTCCACTATCTTTGACGGTACATTTTTTCTCCACTCTTGACCTTCCTTGAGAGACAAGGTAATTGAAGCTGAGTAATCAACCACCATGATACTGTCTTTTAAGAGAAGAGGCTGAATTTTGTGGTTTTTTTGATAGATATGGGTAATTTGGAGGAGGAAAAATGAGACTAGGTGGTCAATTTTGGAATGGAATTGTGTGTGGGAGGTATGAGTTCACCATGGTTTCTCTTATTCTTCAAGGTTGAGGAGAAGGTGAGTAGTGTGCAGAGAGGAGTGGTGAGAGAGGTGGGGATGATGAGTGGAGAAGTGTGTGTGAAAGAGGAAAATGATAAAGTGGAAGAGAGAGTGTGGCTGCATAGCATGGAAAAATTGGGGTCCACTAATAAAATCATAGCTCACAGCTCGTAGCTCAAAAAAATATGAAAAAATTTGAGGCAAAAGTTCAGCCCACGAGCTACAACTTTTGTTTGTATCACCTTTTCAAATTCGGAGAGCAAGTGAATTCTAAAAATTTAGCAAAACCGATCGTTTTTTTCCACTGCAAAGGTCCTTCTGGGGTCCTTCTTTGGATGATTCTTTTGAATACCTCCAAGAGTGAGCCCTCCATAGTGCATGTATGCATGCCACCTACCCTTGACCTTATTTGGTAGGTCTATAATTGAAGATATTGTTGAGATTATGATATAAGTGAATAGTACAACTAAGAAAATCAAATATTGAGGGGTCTAAAAAATATGTACATGTCAAATATAAATAATATAAGTGGAAAAAATATAAAGGGGTCAAAAGAAATCTCTCTCATTATGAGGCTACCATAAAAAGATAAATATTTTTGGTGTTCTAATTTTTTTAGAAAAAAACAAAATAGATGTAGGAAGGGAAAAATCAAAATAGTGAAAAAATATACACATAAATAAAACTAGTTTTTTTGGATTTTTGTTGGGGTGGAGTTACACCAAATATAAGAGAAGCTTACATGAAAATATTTTTATATGGAATAAAGAGTATGAAAAATGGTAAGAAAAAATTGTGGTAATGGTGAGGCAATGTACAGAGCATAAATAACACACACCTAGGTAGAAATATTTAAATAAATACCAAAATAATTATGAAAAAATCTTTTATTTAGGCCCTATATATAAAGAAATATTTACATACGCATGGGCCATAATATACTTTTTTTTTTTTTGGCTCAACTAGCCCAATGACTATCTAATTGAGGGTTTTTTAAGAAGATATGGGAAAAGTCCCGTGACTCACGTACGCCTATGTACAGTGAAATGGTAGGGATAGCCACAGTGTTTGGGTGATTTTGGTAGGGTGAGGTAACTCACTGTGGTAATTACAAAGAGCCGAAAAATGGCTATCAATGCGATCATAAATGCTCAATGGTAAGTACATTCCTATGGACCAGGTTTCTGCAGGTTTGGAAGATAATCCTTCTATGGATGTGGAAGTGATTGATAAAGTGCATGGCCTACTGTTGGTGGTTACAATAAGGGAGCTATGCAGTCTGCAGAATTTGCGGCATGACATAATTGAAGAGTCAATGGACAGGGACCTATCAGATTTTTCCTTTTTCCTAGCCAGCCGTAAGGTGATGCGGCGAAGCGAAAAAGATATTTTGTGCAAAGAGTTGGATGGTCGGTTGAAGTAGTGTCAATGTAGCAGATATTCTTGTGAACCCAAGTGTATACAAATGACTTTCAATACATGAAGTTTATTGAGCTCATTTGTCAATTGTGCCCTGTGAAAAAGTGTGCTTGAAATACATTTCTTTACCATGTCAAATCTCTCTCTCTCTCTCTCTCTCTCTCTCTCTCTCTCTCTCTCAATGTTAGACAAGACAAAGACATGATAGAAGAGTCATCTTGATTCATTAGAAAGTACAAACTCTTCCGTGAACAATGGACTGAGATACAATTTCTGTAAGTATGGAATCAGAATGTCTTCAAGGTAAAAATCGAAGGAATGCCCCTTGAAAGAAGGTGGTGAGATAGTTGTTCCTGGCGGATTTAGTTCTCCCTTTATGAAAAAATCTTTTATTTAGGCCCTATATACAAAGAAATATTTACATATGCATGGGCCATAATATACTTATATTTTTTAATTTTTTTAATTTTTTTGGCTCAACTAGCCCAATGACTAGCTAATTGAGGGTTTTTTAAGAAGATATGGGAAAAGTCCCGTGACTCACGCACGCCTATGTACAGTGAAATGGTAGGGATAGCCACAGTGTTTGGATGATTTTGGTAGGGTGAGGTAACTCACTGTGGTAATTACAAAGATCCGAAAAACGGCTATCATTAGCCCTCCCGCTGGATGATGGTATATTCATGTACCATCATAGAGCATCTTTTCCAAAGAGAGTGCTTCAGAGTCCTTGATGAGATTTTTATTGTTTGGCCCCTCATAATTTTGGCTAGAGTTACAATCATGCTTCATGTAACAATACTTACATGAGACAGTGGCCTTTTGACAGATCTTTGGTAGATCCTTTGGTAGAAGGCGACTCAAATAGGGCTGCAAGCGATACCCGTTTACTTTCCTGGAGTGCTCTTTACCATTCAAGTCCATAAGCTGATAGTAACTTGAATTGAAAGCCTTCTTGACTATGTATGGCCCTTGCCATCTTGTTTCAAATTTGGCATCAAAACGATTATCGAGTCGATTGTCATACCTTAGCACAAGATCTCCTTCATTGATGCCTTTGTCCTTCAGTTTCTTGTCAAGCTTCTCCTTTGTCTATGTGGCTTTCCTCTTATAGCACTCGTATGCTGCTTCTCTTTTCCACTCAAGCTCAGCTAAGGTAAGAAGTCGATCCATCCATGCTTCTTGATCATCTTATACTGATTTGCCATGAAGTCGCATTGTTGGAATGTTTAGCTCAATTGGCTGTAAAGCCTCTTGACCATAGACCAAGTGAAATGGTGTGAACTCCGTGGCTTCCCTATATGTGGTTCGATACGCCCACAAGGCACCATCCAAGAAGTCATCCCACAACTTTGTCTTGTTTTTCACCATCTTTCTAATGATGCGTGCAATGACACCATTAGCTTTTTCTACCAAACCATTTGATTGGGGATAGTAGGGTGTACTGTGACGATGTAGAATGTGAAGTTCTTCACAAACTTCTGTGAGCAATCCCTTTCTAAACCCTGGACCATTATCACAAACAATCTCCAAAGGTGTGCCAAATCTACAACAAATGTGAGTGTAGACGAACTTGCTCACTGTCTTCTCATTTACCTTTGCCACACTCTGTGCTTCCACCCACCTAGTCATATAGTCTACAGCCACTAGAATGTAGAGTTTACCATTTTTTGTCCTATGAAGAGGACCCATAGCATCAATGCCCCACTTTTCAAAGGGTCCATTTGCAAGCACTATTTGCCTCGGGCCATGCACCAACCTTCTATTTCCATTTATCTGACAATTGTGACAGCTTTTACACCAATGTTGAACGTCCACATGCAAGCTTGGCCAAACATACCCCGCAAGCAAAATCTTCTTCACAGTTGATTCTTGGGCAAAATGACCACCAGATGCCTCTTCGTGCAAACCTTTTAGAATGGCTGGAATTTCCTCAATAGTTGGTACTCTTCTGCACACTTGATCCCTCCATCTTTGATAGAGGGAGCCTTCTAGGAAGAGATATGCGCTTGCCTTCTTCATGAGTCTCCTCTTCTGAGCCTTCGTGAAGTCTTGTGGAAACTCGCCCTCCAAAATGTAGCTAATAATGGGAGTCAATGACTCCAATCCCTGGTATCTCGGTTGCTTGACAGTTGCTGCCACCATGATGACCTGCACTTCTTTCTCAACACATGTAACTACTTGCTGTGCAAGTAAATCGGCATCTTCATTCTGTTTCCTAGGAATATGATATAGTTGCACTTCTTCAAATTGATTAAACAATCTACGAATGGCGTGAACTTTTGTCCGTAAGCTTTCATTCTTGCATTCCCAAATACCTAAAATCGTTTTAACAATGAGAAGTGCATCTCCCTTTACCATGAGGCGTTGTATCCCTTGGCCAATGCACATCTTCAAACCATGAATTAGTGTGTCGTATTCTGCTTCATTGTTGCTAGCTGAACTTGGTAGATTGAACTTCTCTTTCATGACCACCTCTCCACTTGGGTTGAGCAACACTAGCCCTCCCCCTGCTTTTCCTGTGGCTCGACGAAAAGCTCCATCAAAGAACAAGGTAAAAGCATTAGGAATACTTTTTGGTGGTGGTAATGGTAGGGTCTTTACTTCAGACACCTTAATCTCCTTTTCATGCACCCTATAAGTGAGAATCCCTGCCAATTGTGCACGCACACTATCTTCTACCTTGAAGGAGTATTGAAACTCTTGCAACTCCATAATCCACTTTGAGATCCTAGTACTAAGATTCATTTGAGATGACACCCAAGGGAACAAATTCTCTGCAGTGAGAATTACAAAAGGTTTTGGTAGCAGGTAGGATCTAAACTTTCTCACCGCAAACATGAGAGAAAGCATCATGAGTTCTGCTTTTGTGTAGTCTCTCTCCAAAGCATTCATGACCCTACTAGCAAAGTAGATGGGTCTCATCCTTGTACTGTGGGGATCTTGTTGTAGCAACACAACACCAATTGTTTCCCTTCCAACACTAGAGCTAACAAAGAATGCGTACTCCCAACAAGGAGGCATGAGTGTTGGTAGCTCTGACAAAATGACTTTAATGTTACAAAAATACTCTTCAAGCTCATCAGACCATGCAAATTCTACTTGTTGTGTCAACTTTTGCAAAGGATGAAGCAACTCCGAAGCTAAGTGAATAAAGCGTGACATATACTTCACTTTTTGAATGAATGATATGACCTCTTTGAGATTCTTGGGTGAGGGGAGCTCAATAAGAGCCTTTGCCTTTGAAGGATCCACCTCAATGCCTTTATAGGAAACCTTGTGACCAAGCAAGATCACTCCATCCTCAGCGATGTGACACTTGTCGGGGTTGAGTTGACCTCCCATGTCATAGAGCTTCTTTAAACCTTCTTCTACCCTTTGTAGATGCAATGATTTTGAGCTATAAATGCAAAAATCATCAATAAAAACCCTAATGGACTTTCCAAAGAATGCTTGAAACACCATGTTCATGAAGCGTTGGAAAGTTGCAGGAGCATTTGTCAGGCCAAATGGCATGAATCTAAAAGCATAACAACCCCAAGGAGTGATAAAGGTTGTTTTCAATTGATCCTCCAATGCGATACCTATTTGAAAGTAACCCGAGTAGCCATCACACACAATGTACTTCTCATGAGCAGCTACTTCATTTAGTATCTCATCCTGAAATGGGAGGGGAAAGTGATCTCTTTTTATTGCCTCATTAAGTGGACGATAATCCACACACACCCTCCACTTGCCGTTTTTCTTAGGAGTGACAACAACGGGAGAGACCCACTCTGCATTCTCCACTGGATAAATGAAACCTGCTGCTAGAAGCTTTCTTACCTCCTTGAGTAGAGCCTGCTCCTTAATGACTCCTAGCCTTCGTAGCTTTTGAGCCTTAGGTGTGGCCTCTGGCTTCAACTCAATCTTGTGTTGAACAACATCTACTCCACGCACATCGGTGTAGTCTTTAGCAAAAAGCCTCGGAAATTTCCTTAGCACACGTTTGAACTCCTCTCTTTCATCCTTTGTAAGTGTTGTAGACAACATACCTTCTAACATTCCTTCATCTTCCACCTTTTGGTTCTCTTGAGGACCTACCTCCTCCAAGCCTTGACAAGAGGTCTCTTGGTTGCTTGGCTTAAACCTTACCCCCATGACTTCGATGGAAGACTCCTCTTCAGTAATGCTGCCGCTACTTTCTTCTTCTGAAGTGCTATCGGTCCAACCTTCTTCCGTCTCACTTTGAGATGATTCTTCATGGAGCTCCTCTTGGCGTTGCTCCTTCATGTCAAAGACAACCTTCTTATGATTGTCATTCCTGCAAATTAATTTCCCACTCTCCCAATCCTGCAAAGCTCGCATTTTCATTAGCCATGGTCTTCCTAGGATAAATGGGTAACCATTTCCCTTGGTAGACATGACATAGAAATCCACTGCCTTCTTAATGCCAAAGGCCTCCACAAAGACATTTTTACAAATGCCTACACACCTAGCCTTGCTATTGTTTTCCATCTTGACTTTGATTTCAGGTGTCTGATGGATGTGCATGCCTAGTCTTTGCATGAGCCCTTCTGTCATGATGCAAATTTGTGCACCCCCATCCACTAGACCTTTCCTAACCAATCTTCCTTTTATGTAACAATCTAGCACAGGTGTAATATCCTCGTTCATTTCAGCATGTTCAATTTTTACAACAGGAAAACTCTCTTTTACCTTTCTCCTAGTGCTAACTGCCTTTGTTAAATCCCTCCTAACTTGTGGGCATAATGCAGGAAACTGAGGCCATGAGATATCAGGACCCTTACCTCGCATGTCTTCCAACAGGTTGTATGGAGCCATACCATGTCCAAGAGGGAAGTCTTGGAGATTGATACGAAGTCGAGTCCTCTTAGCTTCCTTGGTCTCCTTTGCCTTCTTGCCTTGTCCATGGTCACTCTGTGATGGGACACCCTCTTTCTCTTTACCTTTTCCTCGGCCACGCTTAATGCCATTTGCTTCCATGTCAACCTCATTTGAGTTTGTCACCTCTACCACATGCACATTTGGATCTGGCAAAGGTGGAACTCCTTCTATCCCTTGTGGAGGTGGTCTTGGTCCATTTGGTCTTTGTAGAAGCCTTGGTTGTTGACAAGTTCCTTCACCTGCATTCATCACTGGGTAATTCAAGTTAGGTCTCCCTGGCTCCCCACGGGGCCCAGGACAATTATACATCCCATGTCCAGACTCTCCGCAATTCCAACATTGCAAGACTCTCCTAGTTCGTGGCTCTCTCTCTTCTAACTTCTTTACTTGTCCCTTTGGACCTATAGCTTGTGCAAGGTGAATTGACAGGCTGCTTAAAGATTCATTTAACTTCTCAATCACTTCAGCCGTTACCTCAGGAAGCTCCCTAGATGTTGATGCTTGTGACTTACCTTTGGGTCTAAGACCTTCTATTGGAACCTCTCCCCTTAAGCACTTGAGTTTCCTATACTTCTCAGCAGCCCTAGTTTTAGCTGCATCAAAAGTAGCAGGTGCACCCGCCTCAACTTTTACCTTAAGGTCAGGAAAGAGTCCGGCTATGAACCTCTCCTTCTTTAAAAATTCTGCACCATCACCAGGGTTAGCAACATTTCGTATCCATAGAGCCCAAAGACGTAGAAACTCTTGCTTGTACAAGTAGTAGTCATCTAAGTCTTTTTGCTTATGAGAAACAATGTCTTGCCATAATTTTTGAGTGTTTTGGGGATCAAAGAAGTATTTCTTGAAACGATTCAAAACTTCTGTGTAATTCCCCTTAACTTCCTTTGGCAAAGAGTCAAACCAAGTGCTAGCATCTTTCCTAAGGACCACCTCAAACATTTCTACACGTTCTTGATCAGTTATTATCCTCTTGATACGGCAAGACATCTTGAAATTCGCTAAAAATAATTCTGCATCCTCTCCAGGCTCTCCAAAGAAAAGAGGATACCCAGACATTTGGCGTTGGCTTTCCATTGAATTGATTTCAAAGTGACACCTGTTTTTGTTTTTCTTTCTTAAAAAGATTTACACAATAATGTTTTCTAGCTTGCAATCTATTCTACAACAAAATAAAGATATTCACATCAAACGACCTATGATAATCAATAAGAGGTAGGATGACAGGGTTTGGTGATGCGAGAATTTCTCCTACTCTTTGGGCACCAAACATGAACACCATACGTTGTTGAAAATGGATTTTCCTACTAATTGCAATGTTTATTCTAATGTGTGGAGTGAAATGGAAGGGGAAAACCTCTATTCCTGGGCCATTATCCATGGTCTATGCATGACCTAATGCTTAAAACAAAACAAAAATATAGACGTCCAAACTAAGGTCGTACCTAATGAGAGGCAAAATAAAAGGATTTACTGAAGCATTTATCTCGGCCAACCTAAAAGGACCTAAAATTCTACGAATGACACGTTGAAATTGCAACTTAGTACTAACAATTATGTGTACCTTTTGCCTTGCAATGGGAATGAAGGGATCATACAAATTTTCGTGATTCATGCAAACTACTTGACTATGATAAAGGTTGATTCTACACAAAAATACACAAGCCGTCCTCAGTGGGGGCACCAATTTGAGGCGGTCCGGGGCGGGCAACAAGAGGAGCAACCTCTAGACACCCTTCAAGGCTCCCGTGCTGCTCAATGGGGCTGGGGCACAACACAACACAAACCAAAACAACAAACCCACAGCCAAATCCCAACTACACAAGGGGCACCACCTAGTTTAAGAGCGAACTAGGACGCAAAAGAGGAGAATCGTTAGAGCAACCCACAAACAAGCAAGGAATTTACACTAACCGTGACACCAATGGAACACCCTCACACACTAAAACACGAGAGAGAGAGAGAGAGAGGGAGAGAGATAGTGCTCGGGCTGCTTTGAAACGTATCGGCAATGATCAAGCAAACACAATTATATATTTAAGAAAGAGAGAGAAAGGGGGAGGGGGTGCTTGTTGCACTAATACCTTCTTACAAATCTGTCATGCCAAATCAAAGTGAGATTAGTATTTGTTCAACATAGCTTGCAAAAATCTCACCACAACACATCACAAGAAAAGCCCCCCCAATCACTGTCTTAAAGCCAGGGGAGTCCTCTCCACCCTGTCGCCCTCTTACAGTATGTGGGATTTATGGCTAGATTGATGACAACACCAGAGACAAGCTATCAAGAACTTAACAAAAAACACCAAGACACTTACGCATCATTGTTGTCCATTACTTCACGTTAGAAGGGAGACAAAGTATCCAAGCTTAATCCAAATCCACCCTCCTTGATTCAACAAATGTTGGGCTTACACTAGTAGGAGAAATGATAGATTTCCTACTCTCAATTGAATGATCACTCTCTCTCTTACAATGGCATAGAGTTCCCTTGCTAATCCCCTATTACAACACATGCACATGCATAAGACAATGAGCTTCCACTCAAGAGCTCCTTCTAGAGAGGTTGAGCTTGGCTTCTCAAGCTATAGCATAGTGCTCTTGCTTATGGCTCCCCCCTTTTTGTGCTAGCTACACCCTCCTTTTATAGCAATTTTGAAGGCTAGTGTTACTCCTCTAACCATGGTTGGGTTAGATTTTCAGCAATTTATCTAATTTCTTTTGCTTGGAATTATCAAGAAGTTGGTGGGGAAAGAGAGAGGAGAGAAATGGAGGTGATAGGACTTTTCATAGTGGGTTAGTGTTAGTAGAGTTAGTATTAATTTACAAATGGAATTGGATATTTACAATGGGAGTATCCATGTAGGATAAAAATAAGGAAGAAAACTCTTAAGAGGTAAGAAAAGGTGGATTTCTTACAAGGTTGATACTCCAAGTGTCTTGAGTAGGGCCAATTTTGACGCTTGTTGACGGTCCACTAGCTTTGACGGTACATTTTTTCTCCACTCTTGACCTTCCTTGAGAGACAAGGTAATTGAAGCTGAGTAATCAACCACCATGATGCTGTCTTTTAAGAGAAGAGGCTGAATTTTGTGGTTTTTTTGATAGATATGGGTAATTTGGAGGAGGAAAAATGAGACTAGGTGGTCAATTTTGGAATGGAATTGTGTGTGGGAGGTATGAGTTCACCATGGTTTCTCTTATTCTTCAAGGTTGAGGAGAAGGTGAGTAGGGTGCAGAGAGGAGTGGTGAGAGAGGTGGGGATGATGAGTGGAGAAGTGTGTGTGAAAGAGGAAAATGATAAAGTGGAAGAGAGAGTGTGGCTGCATAGCATGGGAAAATTGGCGTCCACTAATAAAATCATAGATCACAGCTCGTAGCTCAAAAAAATATGAGGCAAAAGTTCAGCCCACGAGCTACAACTTTTGTTTGTATCACCTTTTTAAAATTCGGAGAGCAAGTGAACTTTAAAAATTCAGCAAAACCGACCGTTTTTTTCCACTGCACAAGGTCCTTGTGGGGTCCTTCTTTGGATGATTCTTTTGAATACCTCCAAGAGTGAGCCCTCCATAGTGCATGTATGCATGCCACCTACCCTTGACCTTATTTGGTGGGTCTATAATTGAAGATATTGTTGAGATTATGATATAAGTGAATAGTACAACTAAGAAAATCAAATATTGAGGTGTCTAAAAAATATGTACATGTCAAATATAAATAATATAAGTGGAAAAAATATAAAGGGGTCAAAAGAAATCTCTCTCATTATGAGGCTACCATAAAAAGATAAATATTTTTGGTGTTCTAATTTTTTAGAAAAAAAACAAAATAGATGTAGGAAGGGAAAAATCACAATAGTGAAAAAATATACACATAAATAAAACTAGTTTTTTTGGATTTTTGTTGGGGTGGAGTTACACCAAATATAAGAGAAGCTTACATGAAAATATTTCTATATGGAATAAAGAGTATGAAAAATGGTAAGAAAAATTGTGGTAATGGTGAGGCAATGTACAGAGCATAAATAACACACACCTAGGTAGAGATATTTAAATAAATACCAAAATAATTATGAAAAAATCTTTTATTTAGGCCCTATATACAAAGAAATATTTACATACGCATGGGCCATAATATACTTATATTTTTTAATTTTTTTAATTTTTTTGGCTCAACTAGCCCAATGACTAGCTAATTGAGGGTTTTTTAAGAAGATATGGAAAAGTCCCGTGACTCACGCACGCCTATGTACAGTGAAATGGTAGGGATAGCCACAGTGTTTGGGTGATTTTGGTAGGGTAAGGTAACTCACTGTGGCAATTACAAAGAGCCGAAAATCGGCTATCAGTAGTTACTATGGTAATTATTACAGTAAACCCAAAGTGTATAAATAGGGCCCATTACATTATAATCGGGTTGGAAATTGTTATCATTTGGGTTAGCACTTTGGCTACGCTTTGAGAATCATTGGCAGTTGTTGTCAGCTGTACTCTCTTTGTAAATCATATTGAGTGTATCTTTTATCTGTAATCCCAATCATGGCAGATATTCCAGTTACACTGACTTCTTGTCCAGTATTCTGAATCTGAATCTGAACATTATTTCCAGTACATAAGTCTGATTCTTATTCTAGTATCCAAATTCTAGTTTAGTTTCTGATTTCTGTTCAGTCCACTGTCTGAAATCTTCTAACACTGGAATTAGCTGTCTCAAGAGATTAGCTCCAATTCCAATGAAGTCAAGGACTGGGTTGCCAGATTTTGGTAGCACCCTATGGCTCAATCATTGGATCAACAAGCAAGAAGTGGGGGTACCCTTTTGAGCTCACAAGGGGTGTAAGGCCTCAGGTAGTGCCATGTGGTAGCGACTCAAAGAACCCACGTGAGGGTCACCGAATGGGAAAGTGGGAGTATTCATTTTGCAAGGTGACACTCTTTTTGGCTCCTTTTTGGTATCACAAAGGGAGAGAGAGAGCTCCCATGGATTTCCTCCCCCTCATCTCGTGGGTGCCTATGGCGCTGGGGGCCATGAGGGTGCTCCATGCGCATTTTTTGGTAGTGCTAGGCGCTCGATGGTGGTCTTTCAAGTCGACACCGTTGTTGTTGGCCATGGTGGAGATTCAGTGGAGAGCTCAGAGGGGAAATTATCACGGGTTCCAAAAGGGCCCTCCCTTTTGGAAAAGGGAGCACTAGCGCTAGCGCTAGTTCCCACCCAAATTCACGTGAGGGCATAAGAGAGAGAGAAAGTGAAATTTTAACCCAAGGGTACTGCCCTTTCCAAAAATTTCTAAGTTCGATAGTCGAGTGGGACAATGGAAAAAAGTTGCAAAAAATGGGCGAGCACCTTTGTTGAAAAAAAACTCTTTTATCATTTTCATGATTTTTTAATGGGCCTTTTGGACAACTTTTTACCTATAAAGCATGTTTTCTCAAGAAGACCATAGTTTTTTGTGCTCAAGCCTTTCAAGGTCGTCTATTTGTGAAGACATTTCATGGCATGTCCACTCAATTTGTTTGGTTACTTGTAGTGTTGGGAATAGAAATTCTATAGGCAAAGATAGCGTCATTAGGAGAAAGTTGGACTCACTTTTGGGCCCTGTAAGAAGTTCCAATTATCAGCTTAGAGAGAGAAAATGAAAATGTTAAATTGTGCATTTTAAGTGATACTTTTTTGCACCAACAAAAAGCCAAAATGACATTCTTTGGTAGGTAGCCACTACCTTTATCATTCTTATCCTTCGTTCTCTTGTCAGGAATCCAACTAACCATATGACTAATGATTTGAAATCCCAACTTACAAGCGTTCCCTCTAGAAACATAAGCCATGGTAACTCTATCCACTCTAAACATGAGAATATGGTCTTCTCTCCCAATACCTGAGATATTTCATGAGTTTCAAGTGTCTGTCTATTTCTCTATCAGCTCTAGGAATGGAGAATGCTTCTTTTTTTGATGAATTCACCAATTTGAACTTGCAATCCTCAACCCCTTCATCTTCACCGCTTACCCAAAGAAAGAACACGTATCATCTTCATGTTGATGTATTGCAAGAGTACGCACCGTTGTAGAAACGTAGGAGGGAGTCTTTCTTATCTCAATGGGAGAAAGAACTTAGAAGGACAAACAAGGAACATCATTTGGATTTGTGGACCAATGGGTCTATTTATCCAAAGGATCCTATGACAAATGCGCCACCTCCCTTTGCTAATATCACTATCCTCTTACATTTCACAGGCGATGGCCAGGATGGGCTATTGGATACACCGAACATTTGGAAATAGGAGGATTGAATGCAGAAAGGCAAATAAACCTCCTGAGCGATGGAGAACATGCAGCTGAAGAAACTTAATGAAGCATGCTCTCTGAAGTTTGCAAGAAAAAGACACTGTGCTTGGTAGTCGGAAAAGAAAACGAGTTCTGTGCAACATTAAGAACATGAAGATTGGTAGTGGGGCCCGGAAAATATGAATAGATCTTTAAGGTAACTCGAAGTTTGTTTTTGCTTTTGTATCTTCAATGTGCTTCACTAAGAAACGAATACACTTTCCTATACATGATCATAACGCATGGTGATTTTTTGGCAGGTCTTTACTGCATCCAAACTCGAACGGTGTGGTCTTCAATGACGGAGTGCATTACAGCCGTCTAGTTCCAAAAGAAGTAGTTCAAGAGATGATAACTCAGAAAATTTTTTGTAAGTTGAAAGGGAGGCTCCTTACCTCCTTCATGAACAAGAATCATCTGGAACCAATGGAAGTGCAAGCAATACTTGATGAGAGTGGCATCTCGCAGATGGGATACAAGGTACTCTTCAAAGCATTATCCAAAAAGTCTCAAAATAAACTACAGAGAGGATCATTGCTGCCAAAGCCATCACATGTAAAGGATGCTCGCCGACACGTAAATGATGAGGTGTTTGAGAAATTTCGGTCACCATTCCATATTGAAGCAACGTTCTTAGGCAAGGGTGATAGAGAGGTACAGTTTAACAAGCAGAACAACCTCTTTGTTGATCTTGAAGCATTGCAAAGGTATGCAGTTCACTTCTTTGACATCGGTCAAGAGGAGTGCGTTGGGTTTCACAAGTTTGTTTTGAAACTCAACGAGTGCAAGGTCCTGAAGAACAAGAAGCTGGAGAGTTTCACCATTACCCTCATGAACAGAGATCTGGATCCATCAATAACGAAAGAGGATCCACGATACTTCAACGTGCAATCCGAAAACAAAATTTTAACTCTAGGATTATTTCAAGTATACTTAGTTCACTCTATATTAACAAAAACATTGATTATTTGGTTGTTGATTTTCTGTTTCCATTTTTCATTACAGGTTGATGAGGAAGATTTTGAAATCCTCAATTGGATTTTTAGTCAAACACAAATTCCTTCTATCATCAGTAAACAAAGAAACAGAGTTGTTCTTTCAGTGGAAGGATCTGGTGATTATATAGTGCAATGGCCCATGATAGGTGACTTAAAGACTCTTAAGTGTATATACAACATAACACACGGAGTAGCTGTGGAAAATCCATGCTTATATTGCATGGCTGATGCATAATCTCTTGAGAGTGTGCAATGGAGTAGAGCTCCCAAAAGACATCTTCAAGATAAAACTTTTAGGCTAGTACTTGATATTCCTCTGAGTAGAGTTCACGTCTGTACACTTCATGCACTCTGTCGAATAATTGAAAAGGTGGTTCATTTGTACATATGTTTTGCATTACATTAAAGCCAGAGAGCGAGTCAAAAAGAGTGATAAAATCATTAGAGGGAGTGCTCTTAGACATTGGTTTGCATGGAGGCAATGTCAAAATCAAAGAGGACCCTAAGATGTCTCAAAGTCGTTACATGAGCAGCATTCTTGGGACCAAAGTATGCTCACATCATTTCAAGCAGCCTTGCTGGATTGGAAGAAGGCTTACCTTACAGGCTGGGGTGGGAAACATGTCACACATTACATGGTGCATTAGCATTCTACGTGTCGTAATACTCAATATCTAATTCTCCTAAATGATTTTCTCATGTTAAACTCATCATTTAATATGGGGAAGTGCCAGGGGAGAAAAAGCTAGAATATTGGTTAAGCTAGCAGACCGGCCACAGTAGGGATCTAAAGGAGGGAAAATAGGGATCCAAAGAGGGGGCCATCTGCAAAAGAGCTATGTGCAACAATGGGCTCAAAAGACCCTAAGGTTCAGCCCATTAAGACTCCAAAATGCTAAGGTTCCAAAATTCAAAGGTTGTGTCCAAAGGTCAAACATTAGGGGAATTGGATGCTTTGTGTGTGTCCCAAAAAAGTCTTTGTCAAGCCCTACATAGGAGGGGGCGAGCCCAAGAAGTAGGGGATGAGAGAGAAACACCCACACACACTCACAAGCTTCATTTGTACACAAGATGAAAGAGGGACACATGTCAGCTCCCTAGGCCAGATGCCCACAAGGTGTACTCAAATCCTATTGGATGGCCATGGAGGTGGAACAATGAGAATTAGGCTATAATAAATATAGTTTAATTAATTTAAAAAAACTTAATAAAAGAACCAATAAGAATTAAGCTCTCTAGAAGACTATTGGACAATCTCCCAAGGGGACCAATGAGCATTCAACAGCCCAATGGCTTGCCTGATTCCTATTGGCTAGGAGGGAAAGGGGTCCAATGAGATTTAAGTTGCATTTATTAATTACCTAAAGCTCTCACAAAAGGGGAAAGGGGGACACATGCTAGAAGGCTATCACTTATGTTGCTTAATTTCCATTGGCTAGGCCTGGGGAGGTCCAATAGGGCTGTAGCATGAGCAATTAGCAAGGGGGTTTGACCAAGAGAGAGAGGGGGCTGATTTTTTCAAGGCATTATCACACACACACTAACAAAATCTCATGTGTGAAGCAAAGAAGACTCGCTGTCCTTCTCAAACTTTAATGGAAAGCTTACCACCTACTCCAAGCTTGTGAGAAGGGTGGCCTACACCAACAACTCTTGGCTTTGTGATGCAAATCCAACCAAGAGCCAAGCTTCAATGCACGATCATCTCCTTTACCATGCTAATTACTAAGCTAAGCTATGCTAATATGAGTGATTATGTGAGGAGATGTACATCTTTCTCGTAAGAATACTCCTTCTTCCTCTCAATCTACTCTCATACCTCGCTAGCTCTCACCATCTTTGAAGGTGTGTGAGCTCTTGGGTCTGAGACCATGAGGGAATTGATGTTGTGTTTAATAAGTTTTGTGCTTAGTGCTTGAAGTTTCCATCTTCATAGCACTAGCTAGTATTGAAGGAACACAAATAATTGTATTGTAAAATGTCTCTCTTGATGGGAGAAACCATAATACAAAGCCTTTTGGAAGGGGGACCGGCTCCATGAAAATCCGGTCCTCAATTGTTGTCAATTACTTAATTTCTCTCTCTTTTGAAGTATTGTTCATGCTATCTAACTAGGTGTTATGCTTTTTGTTGCTCTCTCCACTCAAGCACTCTTGTTATTCTCATTAGGAATCTATTCTAATGAAATACTCACTATGTTCATGCTATTTTCCGCTACATACAAGTTACTAGGCCATTAAATGTTACATTGGTATCAAAGCACAAGGTTTCTCTTTTCTTGCTCAAGAAGGGAGGTCCTCAAGCTAGCTATAAATGGTTGGTACTATTAAACACATGTGAGTAAGTAGAATATGGTTTTTTTAGCCTTGCAGTGCACCTGCCTTTGTGCAGTTAATGGGGCATCACCGTTGAGAGCTATGGTCTTAATAGTGGAGTCCTACGAGGCTTGCCTACGGCTTAACCACTATTGAGCTATTAGAAGCTTGACAGGAGCCAGTTCTCTTTTGATGTTGAACGACCCTCTCTTCTATTCCTTGCAATTAATGGTATTTGAGCCACGGGTACAATAGCTTGAGTGTTGTTTTTAAAGAGAGAAAGAGGAGTAGCAACTAGGGATTGAAGTGGAAAAGTACACCTAAAAGTTGTTAGAATGGTTGACAATAGTAAAGAGAGTGAAATTAATGTTGATAACTTTGATTTTGCTAATGAGCAAGCTACTAATGATGCCCCAATGCTTGTTAACTATCTTGTTTCTAGGCTTCAACAAGCCATGGGAAATCCATCCCTCCAAAGTGAAGTGCAATGACAACTTCCTACTCATGGGATTCTCCAAGGTCCCCACCATGACGAGAAAACACCTAGGAAGCCTCCTTGCAAGACTTCCAAAAGAGGTCTCTCTCCAATTCAGGAAGAAGAAGAGGATCCATATGAAGGGCTCAGAAATTTTCTCCTTGATGACGCATCTCCTTCTCAAAGGAGAACTCAAGAGCCTCTACTAAAGGAACGAGAAGAAGTGAGTCTCCCGCCACCTCGGCGGAGATTGCTTCACGAAGATGGCGGGCTAAACGCTCTCCATCGCCTCCAAAAAGGAGAAGACCATCGCATACTTCTCCACACCATACTTCAAAGAGGGATGACAAAAAGCAAGAGAAGAAAAATGCAAGAAAGAGGACACCCTCTTCTCCATCTTCTTCATCCTCTTCCTCTTATGAAAGTGATGGGAAGACAATGAAGATCAAGGCAAGAAAAAGGCGAGAAAGAGGTCACCCTCTTTTCCATATTCCTCAAATTCTTCATCTTCTGAAGAAAGTGATGGTGCAACCTTTGAACCATCAAAAAGGAGAGGCCATAGGAAATCCTATGCCGCGTGGAAGAGGTCGTCCAAGCTCAAGAAGTTCAAAGAGGGAGGGAAGAGAATCTCTTTCCTTACCTACGATGGCACCTATGGTGCTATGGACAAAGTATTGGCCTTTATCCAACAACGCGATTCCAAACTGGAGCGTAAACAGAAATACCAAGAACTGAAACGATCTTTACGAGAGGTATGGACTACTGAGGAAGATAGTGATGGTAAAGGGGAGTCAGAGAAGGGAAACATGAATGTACCATCGCACTATCGGAAATTCACCATCCAGGACAAAAAAATCATCATGACACCACCAGTCAGGGAAAGAACCAACCAAGAATCTTACGATGGGCCACAAAATGCAAAGAGGATAGACCTCGCAGATCAGGTGAAAAGCCTCAGCCGGTCTATATAGCAACCGATTTAGAGCCTGAAGAAGAAGAACGGCTAACACAACTTCTCAAGAAGTATAAAGATGTGTTTGCATGGTCCTATAAAGACCTCAAAGGAGTTGATCCATCGATATGCCAACATAAAATTCCTTTGAAATCAGATGCAAAACCTAGTAAACAATGTCCTTATACATATTGATAGCTGACTTTCAAAAATCAAAGAAAAAAAAAGAAAAAAACTTTTTTTCCCCCCCCCCCCCCTCGCCCGACGGGCATTGGATAAAATAACACCCTCTCTCTCTCTCTCCCCCTCATTTTCTCTACATACCCCCCCCCGAATACCCTCTATGTGAGCTGCATGGAAACCCCCCCCTCCGCTCTCGCGTATTCTTACACTCACCCTTTACACCCCCCCACACTTCCCCCCCCACCTCCCCCCCTTGGCCCGCTAATATTCTTTCCCCGACCCCTCCCCCCTCTCTCCCCTCTCACCTCGCTTGCCTCATTCCCTCAGCTCCCTCCCTCGTCCTCAAGCTCCCATGCCAAGACCCCCCCCCCCCCCCCCCCCCCCCCCCCACCCCTTCCTTCACTCTCTTGTCCGGTGGCCCACAAGGCGCGGCCCTCCTCCCTCTATTCCCTCACTCTCTCTCTCTCTCTCTCTCTCTCTCTCTCTCTCTCTCTCTCTCTCTTATCCACACACCTCACCCCTCTCTCTCCCTCACAATCTCTCTCTCTCTCTCTCTCTCAGCCCAGCGCGGGCCACCCTCTCTGTCCCACTTAGGCGCTCACGCCGCGCAAGCAGAAATCTCCCTCTCTCTCCTTCTCACGGACTGTGGCAGTAGAACCTCACTCTCTCTCTCTCTCTCTCTCTCTCTCTCTCTCTCTCTCTCTCTCTCTCTCTCTCTCTCTCTCTCTCTCTCCATACACACACACACACACACACCATCACTCTCCTCCCCCCTTTGGCGCTATGCAGGAGCCCACGACAGCACCGCTCTCTCTCTCCCACCCGGGCGCTCACGCACAGCAGCAAACCATACACACACACACACACACACACACACACACACACACACACACACACACACCATTCCTACACACACACACACCGCACATACACTCACTCTCTCTCTCTCTCTCTCTCTCTCTCTCTCTCTCTCTCTCTCTCTCTCTCTCTCTCTCTCTCTCTCTCTCTCTCTCTCTCTCTCTCTACCCCATCTTCCCCCCCCATCCGCCTTGCGCAGTAGAAGGAAGGCAGCCAGCCGTCTGCCATCAATGAGAAAAAAAAACAAAAAAAAATAAATAAAAAATATATATTGTATATATATAAAGCCCCTTCCCACGCACGTTTTTGCGCACACACATACATATACATACACACACACCTGCCCTCATGCATGAATACATACACACACACACACACACGCATATACGCACCGCACCACAAATACAAAGGAAAAACGACTATGACATCGACGAATAAAGAAGAAGGATCGAAAGCACGCGCCGCCAACAACAAAAAGAGAAAATACGCCAAAGGCATGCCCCGGCCGACTCCGAAAAGAAGTACGGTCGACATCGACACACCGACAGCACACCATTCGCCAAAAACACGCAACCACGACGCCATCCCAGTCATTTATAGGTTATTTTCATCATTATCTCTAGTTTTCACCCAAGCCATTGTAAATTTCCACTTTTTTATAAATATCCTCTCTCTAGGTGATGGTCACAAAGGCCCACTTAGAGATTCCCATCTTTTAATAACCTCCCAAAACAAAGCAAGGGTCAACCACACCGGGCCCACCACTTGCTTTGTCTCCCCGATTAAGCTTACCCTAACCACACTGGGATTACCATAATCCAAGCAGCCAATACCTTTGAATTGGCATTGAGAGGTCACTATTGGGGGGGGGGGGGAAATTCAGGAGGAGCCAAGCATTTGGTAGAGTGTAGTGGGAAGGATTGACACTATCACCATCACGGGGAGGGGGCTTGTGTGTTGGGTTTGCCTTGGGAATTGCACTATGCGAAGGGAACCACATCCATCTCTAGACTCCAATGGTCAATGCACACACGTATGCACACTCTTAGTAGTAAGTATTCACAATCATTGAGTCGTCTTAGAGAACGCACCAAGTAGGTTGCACCACCTTCTCTCCCTACCTCTCTACCACCACGGCATGCCATTTTGTAAATATTGCAGAAATAATTCACCCTCACACCCTCAAGGGTTTTCATCATTTGCAAATTTCTCTCTCTCTCTCTCTCTCTCTCTCTCTCTCACTCTCTCTCTCTCTCTCTCTCTCTCTCTCTCTCTCTCTCTCTCTCTCTCTCTCTCTCTCTCTCTCTCGGTGTGTAAGTTTGCGGTGTTCATATCATCGTGGTTTGCATCCTAGGCGCCCAAAGCTAGGTGGTGCCCCCTGTTCACTTTACCGTGGGCACGCTCGAGGAGTGCCATTCGGCCCCCGTCGTTTTATAGGCCGTCGGGGTTTGGGGTCCGCTTTGCGTCCATCATTTGGTGCCCCCATTGTGGATCGAACTCAAGTCCTTCAGTTTACAATGCTGAAAGTGACGCCCACTATCATTCATGGACGAATGGCTGAAGGAATTTTCTAACTGGAGGACGGAATAAGAGGAGATGAAGGAGGCACTAGCCGCCTTCATTGAGGTGCTACTGCCAGGCTGCAGTGCCGTCAGCATTCAAGAGGTAAATTATCCATCTCGTGTCGCTCGTTCTAACTATAAATCGAAAGCATCAGGTGGGAGGTTGGTGAAGTGCCATCACTGTTGTCAACCAAGGCACACTGTCAATGAGTGCCAACAACGAAGGCAGCGAAAGGGCTGAAGTCATCTACATCGACATTCATCGCGAAGAAATCATTCACTTCAAGGAAGGGAAGAAAACGGTGAGACCTCTTTTCCCTAAACAAACTGCAGTCAAAGATATAACTCCAAAGTGGCCTAAAGGGGCTGCTCGAGCCAAAGGCAAGGAGAAGATAAGCCAGTCTAGAGACACATGACCCCGAAGGGAGAAGCATCTAGCCAAGCAAGTGCTTCAAGCTCAGAAAGTCGGGTTGTACCCACTTTGTCAAAGAAGAAGTCATCCGAAGCTAAGCGGCGGAAGGTCGCCTACCAATTTGCACGACGCATGCGAGTGCTGCCAATCCACTTCGACAATCGAGAAGAAGAAGTGGTAAGAAGATTCCCATGTCCTAGAGAAGAGTGGTTCGGCTACTGCTCTCGTTGTTTTGGGAAGCGAGTGGAGGACCTTCCTCCTCTCCCTGTACAACTTATCCTGAAGAACCTCTCTACCACGGGAGAAACCCAGTGGGCTGGGGACGAGTTGCAACTGAATGGAGTAGAATTCATGCAACACGCCGATTACGAAAATTACCTGCAATTGCTGTTAGCCAAGAGGCTGGGAGTAGTCAGACCCTTTGCCATCACCCCGTACGTGCTGAGCAATGAAAGAAAGGTAGATCCCATGAAAGGCGACGACCTCTTGTGGATGTGCCTACTCATCAACACTGGCACGATAAGAGTATAAGTAAGTATTCCACCCCCTGTGCATGATCGAAAATGGGCCGATGGCATTCCCGTTCAGATTCCTGCAGCATATGCATGTGAATATCTATGTAGATAGGAAAGTCTTCTACCAATAGAAGATCGTATACCTATTCGGTGTGGTGGTACTAGGAGAAATCCTCAATTCCCCGAACCCTATCATTTTCCCCATATTAGATTACCATCATTCCTTTAATGTCTCTTTTTTTATTCTGTTTTAACCTATCCATCCACCCTTGTAAAAAGCCGCTATGAGCCGCTACTGTTGATGTAAACGGAAAAAAAAGGTTTGTAATTTCCAGAGTCACCACCATGGCAAGTGTTTCTTTCCCCACGTTCAGTGGAAAGAAGCAAGAGGATCTCACCCCTGACTTTTTAGATGATTTCGATATTGCTTGTGTCGTCTCCAACAAAGATGACGACGTTTCACGACTTAGAATTTTTCCTCTACTGATGAAAGTAGAGGCCAAGTCCTGGTATAATTCATTTCCTCAGGCTACCAAGAATGCATGGGATATGTTAAGAGCTGCTTTTGTAAAGAGGTTTGGTGGAGGCACAACCTCGGAGAAGCTATGGTAATTACTGACAGAATTAAAGCAAGGAGGCCTGCTGGAGTATGCTACCTACGAGTCAAAATTTATGGACTTATGGGAGAGATGGGTTGCCACACTGGAGGAAGGCGAAGAAGCGCCTAATTTCCTAAAGAAGGACCGTTTCATCGCTGGTCTATGGTTGCCGCTTAGAGAGAAGTTGAAGGGAAGGTTTCCTGCAACATATGAGTTGGCAGTCAAAGTAGCCCTCCTTAAAGACAAGAAGCTACGCATGCAAGCAAGAGTAAACGAGTCAGAGGAAACAAGCTCGGCCCGACCAACCCTAGTGGCTACAACATCCAATTATAGAGTCCAACCACAGTAGGCATCAGAAGAACAACAAGACCTGTTGAGTCGCATCACCGCATCACCACCCAACTAGAGAGTATATCTGTGCATCTGGTGCAGCAAGGGCATGCATTCGGCAGAAACCCAAAAAAAGGAAGGGGACAACGAAGGTAGAACCCAGAGTACCACTGTTACAACTAAGGGGAAGATGGCCATGGAATGTACTACTGCCCACACCCGAGGAGGAAAAATTTCAATAGAGGGGGGAAACTAAATTAGATCTCTCCGCCAAGAGCAAGACCACCACCACCTAGGTAGCCAGGACCAATCCCACCGGTCCAAATCCCTCGACCACCTGTACAACAGCAACCACCACCCCAACCTCTCATCCCGCCACTACCCCCACCACCTGCTCTGAACCAAGCGGTGAGTGTTATTAGCTTAGAGGCTAAAGGGAAGGCGAAGGTAGAAGAATCAGCTCGAGAGAAGCACAAAGGAAAAGCGAAGGTAGAAGAAGTGGATGCTATGGGAGTGAAACGTGCGAGGCACGAGGAGGCATCTCAAAGAGAAGAGAAGATGAAAGGGAAGGCCAAGTCTAGCAAGCAAGCAACTAAACCGCGGCGGAAGATAGACATCGTGGACTTCTCACTAGGTGAGTATGCAAAACCCTATGACCTAGTTTAGGATGTGTTAATTCACGGCCCGAAGATAACTTTGCCCCAATTACTCCACCTTGCACCCAGAATAAGGAGGCAATGGACGAAAATGGTAAGTACCAAGAAATCAAGACCCAGGATAGCTGGGGCTATCTCTAGGAGGGATCTCAACGACATCCTGCCAACCATGGATGCTCACATCAAGGGGAAATGGATTTCAAACGTCTACATAGATGGTGGCGCGCAAATATGCGTCATGAGTGAAAAGATGATGCACCATCTCGGTTTAGAGGTAAGTAGGCCGACACCCTGCCGAGCCAAGATGGCAAACAATGTAAGAGTGAAATGCGTAGGCATTGTAAATGCGGTCAAAGTAAAATCATTCAATACAGAAGTGGAGGTAGACATCTTCGTCATGCCACACAAAGGGGAGGGATACCCCATCATTCTGGGGAGGCCTTGGCTTATGGCTATGGAAGCTAAACAAGATTGGAGCACCGGGATGATCCAGATGAAGGATGCTAAAGGGAAGTCCATATTCTATGACATGAGGACTAGAAAGCAGTGCAATATGATCTTGGAGGATTCAGAAGACGAGTCCACTAGCGACTACTAGTCTATCTCAAGAGAAGAGACGATCACCACCGACGGAAGTGACAGTAGCATCGAAGTAATGGGAGTCATTCTTAAAGACCCAAACAGATTAACACAATCTGAAGCAGCCTCGGCAAACCAAGAGGGATCATCAGGTATGCAGTCCCTGGAGGATTCAGGTAAGCTACAAAAAATGCTCTCAAATGAGTGAACCAATGAAGAAAGGAAGGAATACGTCTCCATGTTAGGTAACTTCACCACTTTGTTCATTGATGGCTATGATAAGATCACAGGAATTACAGTAGTACAACACCACATAAAGCTCAAGGAAGGCTGTAAACCCGTAGTACAAAAGCTGAGAAGACTTGGAGTAATCCAACAAGAGGCATAGCTTAAAGAAGTGAGAAGTTTGCTACAAGCAGGTTTCATCTATCCTGTCGAAGACTCAGAATGGGTCTCCCCAGTAGTAGTCACACCAAAAAAAAATGGTAAGTGGAAAGTCTGTGTGGATTATAAACCTATCAATGTAGCCACAAAGCAGGTTTCATCTATCCTGTCAAAGACTCAAAATGGGTCTCCCCAGTAGTAGTCACACAAAAAAAAAATGGTAAGTTGAGAATCTGTGTGTATTATAAACCTTTCAATGCAGCCACAAAGAGGGACCACTTTCCCCTCCCATTCTAGGATGAAATACTCAATGAAGTGGCATGTCACGAATGATACAGAGTATGCGATGGCTACTCATGATACTTCTAGATTAGCATTGCGGAGGAGGATCAAAAGAAGACAACCTTCATCACACCTTGGGGATGTTTTGCCTACAAAGTGATGCCGTTTGGCCTCACTAATGCCCCGGCCACGTTTCAACGCTATGTGACTTTTGTTTTCCAACCCTACTTTTGGAACATCAATACGGGTTTTCATAGATGATTTTTGCATTTATAGCTCATGAGCCCTTCATTTAATCAAAGTCTATGATGGCTTAACCAGGCTGCAAACCTTGGGTGGCCAACTCAACGTGGACAAGTGTCATATTGGTGAGAGAAAAATCACTCTCCTTGGTCATGTAATTTCAGCAAAATGAATCGAGGTTGACCCGAGCAAGATTCAGGCTCTGGTATCTTTATCATCACCCACCACCACCAAGCAGTTGGTTTCTTTCCTTCAGAAGGTAAGATACTTAAGAAGGTTCATTCACCTGCTATCTCGAGTGGTCCTTCCCCTACAACAACTCACCCAGAGGGATGTCTTCTCATGGAGTGAAGAGAACGAGCAACAGTTTATTGAGGTGAAGCAAATCCTAGCTAAGCTTCCCACTATTTCACCTCCTAAGTGGGACGAGCCATTTTATGTGAACCCTAGTGTGGGAAGTGATACACTCGGAGCAGTGCTAATGAAAAAGGACCCCAAAACTTCTTTCATTCGCTCTATTTACTTCTCTAGTCGGGTCATGACCCCATCAGAAAAAGGATTTAATTAAGTAGAACACATGGTTCTGACACTAATGTTTGCTACTACAAAGTTCCGCTCCTATCTCTTGCCTAGACCCTTTGTAATCCTGACAATGGAGGAGGTCTTCCCATATGTAATGCGAAACATGAATGTCTCATCTAGGATTTCAAAGTGGTTAATTAGACTACAAGAGTTTGACTACACTATGCAAGTAGAAAACTCCACCAGGGCCAGTTTAGCGGGAATTCTCACTCATCGCCATTATGAGAAGAAGCTGAAGGTCAACACGGAAGCAAAGGGAGGAACACCAACGATAGAAAGTCCTAGGCTAGAGAGAGCTCACTCTCTTTTCTTTGACGGAGCATACAAGAGAAAAATTGATAAGTCTACAGGCAGGCATGGTCATTTTCAATGAACAGCAAGAAAGACTATTCTCCATGGGGCAGTTATTACACTCCCACTCCAACAATGAAGCAGAATATGCAGCCCTAATTCTTGGGTTGGAACAATGTATTTCACAAAGAATTCAGCGCCTAAATGTGTTCGGCGACACTTTGCTTTTGATAAGGAAAATAAATGGCACCTGAGATTGCAAAAATAAGGTTTTACTTGGTCAACTTCGCCAAGTTAAGGACCTTCTAAAGAGGTTTGAAGCAGTGAAACTATTACATGTCCCCAGAGCAGAAAATCAAGAGGCAGATGCGCTAGCTAAAGAAAGAATACAAGACATTCCTGTAGGGGTGATTAAATTAAAACAACCCCTCTTCCAAGGTAGTGATGCTATGCCTGATATCATCAGTTTTCTAGATACAGGAGAATGTCCAACAGGACACACCAAAGGCCAAAAACAGTGGGGCTGGTAAGGAAGTCTACTAGGTACCGCCTTATTGACGACCACTTGTATTGTAAGGGCAAAGATCAAATTCTCAGGCGGGTGCCAACCTCCAGTGAAATAATCACACAGGTAATTTCAAGTTGCCATGACGGAGTTTGCGGTGGTCATTTTGCTCTAGATATCACCAGTAGGAAGACTCTACAGGCAAGATACTTTTGGCCTAGTTTGAACAGGGATGTACACCATTGGTGTAAGACATGTAAGGCTTGTCAAGTGGCCAGTGATCGCACATTAACCTACGAGCCACAAACCCCTATCATTTCATATGGTCCTTTTGAGAAATGGGGAATAGACGCAATCAATACTTTACCAAGGGCCCAATCAGGTAAATTGTACATCATAGTGGGTGTAGACTACATGACTCGATGGGCAGAAGCAACGGCCACCACCCGCATTATAGCCCAAGAGGTGGAAAAGTTCATTTTTTAGCATATTGTTTGCCGTTTTGGCACTCCTCTTGAGATAATATTAGATAGAGGACCAGGATTCAGAGGTGATTTTGTGGGAGAACTGATGAAGAAGTTAGGCATCACACATCGGCATTCCACACCATACTATCCCCAATGCAATGGTCTGGTAGAGAAGGTAAATGGAATGATTTTCAAAATCATCACAAAACAGGTGAACAACCACACAGGGGACTGGGATAAACATCTCATGGCAGCTATTTGGGCCTACAGAACAACCTTCCGAACATCACTAGGTTTCACTCCTTTCCATATAGTTTATGCGAAGGAGGCAATTCTACCCATTGAGACCTACAAATAGCCAGCTTACGAGTCTTGGCTAGATAGACACATCGTTCAATTGTAAACCTCCGAAACCACATCTTGGATCTAGAGAGACTCCAACTGGATAGGGAAGAAGCAATCAATCACTATGCAGCATAGGGAGAACGACGTCGGCTCACTTTCAACCAAGGGCTTAAAGAAAAGGGACTGGAAAAAGGCATGTTAGTACTGCGATACGACAACAGATTTGACACTAGGAAGGATAAGAAATTTCAACCCAGATGGGAAGGGCCATTCATCATTAAGAAAATCTATGATAATGACAACTATAAGATGATGGAAGCAGATGGGAGAATTCACAAGACTGGGGTCAATGGATGGAGACTGAAAAGGTATTTTCTTAGGTTTGACCCAGAATTCGTGCTAGACATTCCAGAAGAGGGAGAACCCTCTAACTCTACAGTTGAAGAAGTAGAAGAAGGGCTAGAAGCATGAATGCCTCTAGCCAAAGGGGGAGGGATAATGATAGCCGACTTTCAAAAATCAAAGAAAAAAACTCCCCCCCCCGACGGGCATTGGATAAAATTACACCCTCTCTCTCTCTCTCTCCCTCATTTTCCCTACATACCCCCCCCTAATACCCTCTCTCCCAATTTACCCCCACTCTCATTACCCCCCCCCCCTCCCCCCCCCCTTGGCCCGCTAATATTCTTTCCCCGACCCATCCCCCCTCTTCCCCATCCGCTCGCCTCACCCTCCCCTCAGCTCATTCCCTCCCCCTTGGCCCACTGATATATTCCATCACTCCCACCCATTGACTTTATTCCCTCCTCTCGTCCTCAAGCTCCCATGCAAGACAGTAGAAACCCCACCCCCCCCTCTCTCTCACTATACATCTCCCCTACCCCACCATTAGGAAATTTCAGAGGTCATTTCGAGGGCCATATGAAGAGAGAGAATAATAGAGCGCGTCCAATGAGCACGAAGGCTACGTTACGTAGTAAAGTACGTGGAAAGACTCAAAAAATAGGAAAATAGCATAAAACATTCACGAATCTAGGATTGTAGCATCGTAATTTACTTCCTTTTACCGAGCTTTTAGGTGCTTGCATGTGGTCCCACTTCTGATATTCTCTTATGGTCATTAACGTACTGGAGGGTGACCATTAAGCCCGCACAAGATATTGGAATTCTAAAACACTTTCCCTCCATTAGAATGCTTTCAAAGTGAATCTCCCTCCACTAAAGCTTTTCTCTGAGAGCTATGGCTTCCACGTCTTCTCGCCCAAGAGGCTCCAGGTGTTTACTGTCTCTCACACCAACAACCAACAACTGCACTTTGCCTAGAAGGCCAAGTAGTAGCATATCCTCAGTTACAATACCAGCTTCAATAAGTGCAGAGAACCAATGGGTTGGACAAAGGATAAACAAAGGTTCATGGATCCTCATGCAACCAAGAAGACCCAAGAGGTCTAGTGGTATCAACGTTTATCGCTCAGCATGGAAGGCCAGAGTGTTGGATTTCAAAGTTGAAATCGGCAAAAGATCTGTAAAGGAAGTTCTTGTTCAGCATGTGTTTACCCATCCAGAGGTGATAGCAAACGGTGGACATGTATCAGATATACATCAACCACGTTGCAATTGTAAGTACTCTTGACATGTGAACTTACTGATACTCTCATTATAACTTTTCTTATATATTTTGCAATGTTTCTCCCGCTTCTTATGAGCAATGTCTCCATTCTTCACAGCTCAATTACATTAGATTTGTCATTTGTACTTATTGATACTCTTAGTTTAACTCTTCTTATATATATTGCAGATGTTTATCCCTCTTCTTATGAGCAATGGGAGCCTGTGGAGTGCATAATAGGCCTCTTCCATGTTGTTCATGCCCACATTGGTTCTCTACAGTATTCAGGGAGGAGCAGCAAAAGACTGGCTGATGAGGGAATATTTTTTTATGACCACTTCTACCAACTCAGCTCGGGGAATAAGAATGGCATGTTGGTGAAAGTGCCTCTACCAATGGATTGGAACACTGTGGACTGGCCAGTTCCCGAGGAAACAATGGTGGAGGCAATGCGAAGTAAGCTCTACAAGGATATACAAAGGTCTCTACGTAGCTCTATTCCCACCAAACTGGTTAGAATTGCAAAATTCTGTCCTGTTGCACTCTTCATAGAGCTGTTTCATAGCTACAACATCCGAATTACGAAAACTATGTTCATGTGCAAGTCATTTCAGCAGTCATCCTGTGACAAACTTCTTGACAGAGGATGGTATGCAAAGGAAGAGATTGGTTTACGGTGCGAGGTCGCGCTTGAAACTCTAGTTGTCAAGTACATGATTGCAAGCCAATCACTGTTACTCTCATTTTGGTATATGCGATCACAAATGCTCAGCGGTAAGTACATTCCTATGGACCAGGTTTCTGCAGGTTTGGAAGATAATCCTGCTGTGGATGTGGAAGTGATTGATAAAGAGCATGGCCTACTGTTGGTGGTTACAATAAGGGAGCTATGCAGTCTTCAGCATTTGCGGCATGACATAATTGAAGAGTCAATGGACAGGGACCTATCAGATTTTTCCTTTTTCCTAGCTGGCCGTAAGGTGATGCGGCGAAGGGAAAAAGATATTTTGTGCAAAGAGTTGGATGGTCGGGTTAAAGTAGTGTCAATGTAATAGATATTCTTGTGAACCCAAGTGTATACAAATGAATTTCAAGACATGAAGTTTATTGAGCTCATTTTTCAATTGTGCCCTGTGAAAAAGTGTGCTTGATATACATTTCTTTACCATGTCAAATCTCTCTCTCTCTCTCTCTCTCAATGTTAGACAAGACAAAGACATGATAGAAGAGTCATCTTAATTCATTAGAAAGTACAAACTCGTCCGTGAACAATGGACTGAGATACAATTTCTGTAAGTATGGAATCAGAATGTCTTCAAGGTAGAAATCGAAGGAATGCCCCTCGAAAGAAGGTGGTGAGATAGTTGTTCCCGGCGGATTTAGTTCTCCCTTTTCAGGAGTATCATCAATCAGTAGTGTATTAGTTGCATCAAAGGGTACACCGATTTGGCTAAACGGTTTGTACAAAAGAGGTAAGTGTGGTTTTTTAGGGTGGTAGTGGCCCTCAATGGTAACGCATTTTCTTTGATCATACAAAAAGGCAAAATATGACGTGTGAGCGTGGCATACACTGCAAACTCTTCTAACTATTGGCGACAAGTTTTGCCTTTGCATTGAAGACCATATGGCAACTCTGAAGCGCGGAAGAAGAAATTGAAAAAATTCCTTGGTTCCTGGACGAACCACGACTCGACAAGTTCCCATCCGAACGTTTGCAAATCCTCAAAGGGTTCTCTGTCACCGAGAGGCACCCGCATCAGCAACAATCCATTGACGTCCAAGATAATCAACCTCTGTAAAAGTTGACAAGTACATATAAGTAGTTAGAAGCTGAACATATTTTTCCATACTTGAATAGACATTACCGGAACAACCGTATCTACAGGTAGCAAGGGTCCATACTGGGTCTCTGTAGTGTTGATGTCGTTGTTGCTCTCCTCTGCTTTAGCTTCATCATTCACATCTTCATAGTCATCATTCACATCTTCATCAGGGGTCTCCCCCATGGCTCTTTCTGCCTCATTCAAGGTTTCCTCCAAGGTCTTTTCCTCTCCCTCGGTTGACCGGCTTGCCTCATACATCCTTGCATGATCCATATCAGTTTGCTCATCCCTAGGCCTGCTTTCCTCATCCATATCCTTTTGCTCATCTATAGGCCTGCTTTCCTCATCTTGGGTTTCATCCATAGGCTCTTTTGGCTCCTCCACTGGCTGACTTGGCTCTTTCATTGTCTCCTCTGGTTGTACACTAGCACCTTCCATATGCTCATTTGACCTTTCCTCATCCTCGGCTCTTTCATCTTCTGCTGATATGACCCCCTTGGCCCGTTGTGATTCCACTGTATCGGATGCAGGGGTTTGTCGTGGTGGCACGTCATGTATTGTTAGATCAATAGTGCGGTCATCCAAGCCGCTATCTTCAAGCTCTCTGGGGCTAGACATAGTAAGCAGGTGTTGTATTAAACTTACCCGGTATCTTTGCAAATAATCATATGTGTAGTTTTTTAAAGCACTCTGCAAAATTGAAAGACCACATGGTGAGAATTCTTTTATAAACTAAACCAAAACTGACTGAATGCATTGCCAAATGGTTACCTTAGTCATGAAAGGTTTTAATGCAAAGTAGCTTTGCAGGACATATTCTGCATGGAGAAGACATCTCCAGCCGTAAGAATTTCCATCGGTTTGATTTGGGACAGGTACATCTTTGATTGGGGCCTTGTATAGTTCATACCTTCCACATAGCTTGCCATAGGCAAGCAACAACCTCTTTATACAATTGCACAAAGCAATGCCAAGATGTTAGCATGAGGCTTCAAATTTACATGGATATCTATAAGAAACACTTTCTGATACAAAACACTTACAACCTAATTTCAGGGTGGGTTCCTTTTATTGAATTGAACACCCACACTGCTGGTTGGTCAACATCAAGGCATATGAGACTCCAATGATGGTTGTTCTCATATGGAAAGATGATGACAGTAACTTCCATCATAGCACAGTGGAGAAACCAACTCTCAAAGGTCCCAGATGGACTGTTCTTTTGTCTAATAATCACTGACATTTGTGGATCAAGAAGAAACACCTCTGTGTGGGTGTGAAGTGGGAGTTGACTTTTGATCAGGCTACAGAGAGTTTACCTGAGTTAGCAAACCTATTATCTGAGTTTTCAAAGCTAGCAAGATAGTAACACTTACTTAAGACAAGCATAGATAATTGTGTCTAAAATCCGAGCATCTGGATTCTGCAATAAATTAATGTCCACTTTTTCCAGAGCTAGCTTTCTGGCTCCATCTACAAATGGTATCTCTGCAAGCAAACCATCCTTCATTGAAAGTAGAGTTTCTTGATTGCTTGCCTCTATGGACAGGGTCACATTGCATTTTGTTTGCCTCTGGGACTCCACTGCTACTTTTGCTTTCTCCTTAAGCTCTGCTTCCCTCATGTCCTCTGTTTGGCGAGCAATAGTCTTTGCCCTTGCCCTTGTATTCACATCATGTGTGACATCTACAACTGTGAGTTGTGGCACTAGCTCCGGGGGGTATAACAAAATTTTCCTCATTTTCTTATCCGTGCAGACATTGGGGACCAATAGTTTGTCATACCTCCACCTTATTCTTTTCAGTGTCTCACTATCTTTGTCCATTATAGTAACCCTGTGGGCATGGGCTACAACAATGGTGATGTCACTGAAGTACTCCAGTAGGAAGTCCTCTGCTGCTTCTTGTAGAGCCATTAATGCCACCACCTTCCACCTTTTGGTGCCCGAGGTAGCTTCTTCACATATGGACCTCACCATCCTCTGGAAGGGCAACTTTGGTATGCATAAATGTACACATTTCTGTGCCTTTCTGATTTCTCTGAAAAGTCCCATGAAGGTTTGTAACTTCTTCACCCTTGGCCCTTTCAGAATTTTATTGGGTTTTCCAGGTCTTTTCTTTGGGGTTGCAGATCTGCTACTTGCTTTAGATGCTAATCCTGGTCCCTTGCCTGCCTTCCTTGCAGTGGCTTTTGTTCTAGCCATTTCACTGTACACAAAAAGAAAAGTCTCTCTCTCTCTCTCTCTCTCTCTCTCTCTCTCTCTCTCTCTCTCTCTCTCTCTCTCTCCCTCCTTTCTATAGCTTAGCATATTTAAATAGAGAGAGAGAAAGTGAGAGAGCCCATTACTAAAGGCGCGCGTGGAGCACGTTTTGACCTCAACAAACACCTCCGCGCGCCGTTAGTATAAGGTAAAAGAAATACTCACTCTCTCTCTCTCTCTATAACACTCAGACATACACTGGTCAATGCACAGTACTAACGGCGTGCATAGAGACATGCACACCGGTTATGCCTCTCTACGCGCGCCTTTGGTATAGAGAGAGAGAGAGAGAGAGAGAGAGAGAGAGAGAGAGAGAGAGAGAGAGAGAGAGGCTATGTGTGTGTGTGCTTGTATTTGTGTGTGTGTGTGTAAGTTATATTTGTGTGTGTGTGTCTCTCTATGTGTGTGTGTGTGTGTATGTTTTATATGTGTGTTTGTGTGTTTGTGAGTGTGTGTGTGTTGTGCTTGTGACTGTTTGTGTGTGTTGTTTGTTAAGACTCAGCTTGGTACTGTGACAGAAACAGAGATAGAGAGATAGACGCAAAGGTAGAGGGAGAGGCAGACCTTCGTTATGTGGATGGGTCGGCTTGCTGTTGGAGACGCAGACGACGGCTCTTGCTCTCTCTCTCTCTCTCTCTCTCTCTCTCTCTCTCTCTCTCTCTCTCTCTCTCTCTCTCTCTTTCACTCACTCTCTTTCACGAGGTGTGGTTTTTCTCTCTCTTGACCTCTATATATGACGTACAAAAGTATACGGTCTCAATAATGACCGCATGTGTGACAACATGCAATTATACTCTAATTTATAGTGACACATGGGGCGCCGCCGTGTGTATCCGTTATAAGTGTGATTTTGAGAGAGAGAAAGAGAGAGAACAATAGAGAGAGAGAGAGAGCCATAGAAAGAGAGAGAGTGATAAAGAGAGAGAGAGAGTGATAGAGAGACAGAGAGAGAGAAAGAGAGAACAGATTGTGAGAGAGATAGAGAGAGGGATAGACACAGATTGAGAGAGAGATAGAGAGAGGGACTCCTTACTCTCAGAGAGAGAGAGAGAGGGAGGGAGAGAGACAGAGTCAGTTTGACACACAAAAAGCAATGGAGGAGACACCTCCCTTGGAGTTCCTGCAAACCCCACCAACAAAAGGTGATCTCTCACTCTTTCTCTCTGTATTTCCAACAGTCGGTACAAATTGTGTGTGTGTGTGTGTGTGTGTAAACAAAGAAAAACCCAGACTGTTGTTCAACACACACACACACACACACACACACACACACACACCTCAACACATACTTCCATAGACAGAGACACACACACACATACACACACACACACACACACACACACAGATATACACATTCTCTCTCTCCCTCCCCTCTCTTTCCCCGTTACTAACGGCGCAGAGAGCCAACCAAACACTGGCTGCAGCTCTCTCCGCGCGCCTATAGTATAGTTATGACTCTCTCAAAAGGAACGTTTACATCCTTACGCGCCTTTTCCTCAATTGCACTTAAGGCGCGCGTAGAGAGTTGCAAAAAGCACATTTTCGTCCTTGCGCGCCTTTAGTACAAATAGACACATACAAAGAGAGAGAGAGAGAGAGAGAGAGAGAGAGAGAGAGAGAGAGAGAGAGTCTATGTGTATTTTTTTAGTGTTCTTTGGAGAGAGAGAGAGAGAGAGAGAGAGAGAGAGAGAGAGAGAGAGAGATAGATAGAGAGAGTGAGACTTGTCATGTTTCCTGATGAATAGGATTAAGGTCCAGTAGGCAGAAGAGGTTGAAACCAGACCCAGAGCTTGTGCAGGATTTCAACCTTTGCACGCTCAGTTGCTTAATGTTTTTGCCAAAAGAACTGTTGACTTTTGTCAGGACATATCTGAAGAAAAGTCAATTGGTGAAGATCAATCAGAGAGGTCACCAGGGCAAGAGGATCCCTCACCCTACAAGGCTGTGGTGCCCTGTACAGTACTTCTGAAGAAAAATACAAGAAAGAGGAATATAGACTTCTCAGATGATGCAGATGTGCTAGAAAGTAGTCCCTGTGCAACTAAATGTAAAGCCAAAGAGAATGTGTCTTCTCTGGAAGACCCAGCTGCAACTGATGAGAGGCTGTTTGATTTTGCAGCATCTTGTGGTGCTGGGGACAAGTTTGATCTAGTTCATTCTATGTTTAATCCAAAGTTTGACATTGAAGACCTGTTAGCTCAGCACAGTAATTTCTTGTAGTCCTACAGAGATAAGTTTGAAGTGATGGTGCAGGTAGGGAGGGTTGTTCTGCCTACTATGACTCTTGTGCATTTAAATGAGTGTGGTGGAAAGGGACAGGGACTGAAGAAGTATAGGGAATAACCACCTTCTTGCCGACATTCAGCCTGCCCTTTGCATCAAAAAGAATGCAAACTCATTCAGGAAGCCTTTGGCTTTATGATTTACTTGAACAGCCTGTTTGGATTCCTCATGCAGAATCCTGATGAGGTGTTAGAGGAGCACGATGCAGCACCAGATGAAGAATGCGAGGAGACAACTCATATACAAGAAGTCGAGGAGGATGAGGACACAGTCGACCTTGAGATTGAGGCAATTGAAGTACAAAGAAGTAAGATGCTCTCTGTGAAAACCACAGAAATCAAACTTCCATTGGATGTCAGTAACTTCACTGAGAAGCATGCTCAGATGATGTTGCCTGTTGTGCCTGACTTCAGGATTGGAGACATGACCTATATCTTCTTACATGATGTGCAAAGTGTCTTTTATTTAAGGGAGGATTTCTCCTTGGCTATTATTTCCAGAGTCCAAGAGGAGAGGAGTGGATTTGTTTCAGAGGATAGTAGTGATGATGAGGCAATGGAAACATCCAGCAATCCAATGGAATGCCTTCGAAGATGCTTTGAGAAAGCTGAAAAATACAAGGAGACACTACCTGATGAAGCCACCTTCCAAGCAATAAGACAAAGACTAAGACCATCAACAAGTAACAAAGAAGTGGAGGATTGGTTTAACCATTCAGGTCAGGGGTCAACTACATCTGTAGACCTGTGGCAAGAAAACCTCTTTCTGCAGGATGAGAGCTTCATGGTAACTCTCTCTCTCTCTCTCTCTCTCTCTCTCTCTCTCTCTCTCTCTCTCTCTCTCTCTCTCTCTCTCTCTCTCTCTCTCTCTCTCTCTCTCTCTCTCTCTCTCTCTCTCTCTCTCTTTGTGTCACTTCTGACATGGTATGTGCAGTCTTGGATTGCTGACAAGGATGACTTCCTTCGGCGACGGACTCGAGAGTATCGAGGAAGGGATGTGGCCCTAGCGCAATACCTTTCAAAGCTTTGCGAGTCGCCGATAGTAGTTTTTCACAATTCCATGTCACAAGAGGGTTCAATAGCAACTTACACATTCAAGACACTATCACGCTTCTTGGGTGGACCGGTGCTGCCCAAAAGTGCAGATAAAGTCATTCTTGTGGACAAAGTGTTTGCTAGAGATTGTTTTGGTTACTGCCCGGGCTATACAGGTGGTCGGGCAGCGTATTACTACACCTACACATCAATGGCACTAGCTCTTGGTAGACAAAACCCAGATGAACTTTTAGAGTATGGCAAACATCTCATGATTCGTTACAAGGGTGATGTGCCAAAAAACAAAATTGAACCTTCAAAATCTTGATACACTTCAAGTAGCAATTGTATAAGATCATGTATTACATAAATTTTATACAATATCATCCACTCAGAGTATCTTTCTCCACTTGTGATTCACATACACCATTGTCTCTCTCCACCTTCGTTGACTTTCACGAGCTCCGGAGTTGTTGTATGCCATTGATCTTTTAACTTTTTGTTGTTGTAAATGTTTGATGGCTTGTGCTGTTGCTGAATTTGCCAAGACTTCTTTTGCCTGCATTCGATGAATGATTCTACGATAGAACCATTCAAATAGTTCTCTCAAACTGTTAGCCTTGATTGGAGAGCCACCATGTCATGTGTGCCTGAAATAAGCATTTCTCGCCATGTAATGAGACTTTTCCATCCCTTGGGTATTCCATATTGCCGGGTTCCCATAATTTTGTATAAAATATGGTAAATGATTGAAGATGATGTGTTGGATATGAAAACAAATTAGTTAGAATGTTTTACAGTCACATATTTGCACATAGGAGAGAAAGAAATACATGATAATACCATGTAGTGAGTAATCTGGGTGTCTGTTCATGTTGTTTTGAATGATTTTTTCAGAAGGTTGAGATTTTGCTTGAACTTGTTGATATGACCTTGTGACCAGTCATCTTTGTCGCACATCAAAAATAGGATGTCTATTGATCGCCAAACCTTAGCCTTCGCGTACGAGTAGTTGGTTCGTGGTCTTTGACTACAATATGTAGCTTTTTCCAGCTCTGATACTCTACCTTGATAACATAAGATGTGTTATATATTTTTCCATGTTTTGTTAGCTTCGGATCTCTTGTACCTTGGGGCTTAGATAAAAACCTCCGTGCCTTCACCCCACCGATGGATGGTTTGCATGGGACATCCTTCTCAGCAGTTGATCTCTTTTCATCCCGCTGGATTTTCACATTGCCACCATGAAGCCCCATATCCGACAGTACCATTTCTAAGCACTGCAGGGCTACTTGTCGTTCTGCGGAGTTCTTAATCTTCCAAGTAAACCCGATGTATAAGTAGACCAATTTCTCCACAATTCTACAAAGGGCATGCATTGTACAAATGTGGACATTCACAAGTGGTATTTTCAAAACCGGTCGAAAAGCAGGATCCTCAATGTGACGTGTTGGAGCTTTTCTCCACCACTTTGGGTCCATGACCTTTGCAGGCTCCATGCAGAACAAACACGGCGACTTTGCCATTGCACCCATTCCACAATTATACATGCACTTTAATGTTTTGAGTTCACCTGCAAGATGCCACTCAACTTGAAAGTCTCCCCTTCCATCTAGACGTAGTACCTCTCCCTGGTTAGTCTGTCGATCAATCACCTCCGGAATATTAGTTTGATGGAACACCCAATATAGAATCTCATGATCTTCTTTCTTTACCTGCAACACAAAATAAATGAGACTTAAGTAGATGTGAACATTTGAGCTTACCTGAGAATCTCACTTACCTCAAACGCACCAAGCCACCATATGTTAGATTCTGATTGAACACTAAAATATAAAGGATCATCACTGAGACACTTTGAGAGGGCTCTATTCATTAAAGTAATAGTAACACGCTCTAGATTTTTCTCTTTAACAAGCTCACACTCATCCAGTTTTAACACAAAATGTAATACCCCTCGTGACTCTTCAAATGTGATGTTGTAAAACTCCACCATTCTCTTCTGTAATATCCGCAGGTCCATAAAAATATTGTTGAACTCATCATATGCCATGTTTGCTCCATGGCCACTGTAAGTTGCTTTAATATGAAAGGGCTGTCCAAGATAGTCTCCCTGTGCCTCGTTAAGCTGAAGCCTCTCTTTCCAAACACTTGAGGTTGATGGTAGAAGTTTGGATTTTATATCCTTCCTAACAAAGATGGATGAGACAGACTTTTGGATAGCTGAATATCCTCTTTTGCTTACACCAAGTGAATCAAGTGTGCCTTGTATCTCTTTTGCAGGCACTGAGTTCTCTGAAATAAAGCGGTTCACTACATTTCGTTGTAGGACCTTAAACTTCTTGTCATGTACTATATCTGCTGCCAGGCTTCTACTTATAAGTGGATTCAATCTCTTTCCTATATTGGCTTTGGGGTCAATGTTTTCCTTGTCAGGATAGATTGAATCTCTACATGAAGACAATGCATAAGTAAATAACAGAAAATTTGCTTCACTAACACTATTTAGGAACATGAAAACAATGCATAAGTAAATAACAGAAAATTTGCTTCACTAACACTATTTAGGAACATGAAAACAATGCATAACAAGAAAAAACAAAAAGATTACTTAACTAAGACAATGTAGCCAACCAAGAAGCATCACCTTAATGCTCGGATTCTTTTCTTGAGACCTCCTGATGCAACTTGCAATGTTTCAAGATTGCGCAATTTCTTCTTTCGGATACGACCACCCAAGATGGTGTCCTTCATTTGACAACTTCGCACCTTTCCTTTCAGTTCTTGTACCTCTGTTTTATGTTGCAAAATGGTAACCTGATCTGTAGAATGTAAATGTGAAAGGCGAACAATCTCACATTGTTGAGCTTGGAGAATGCTCTTGTAAGTTTCAGCTTCTCTTGTAAGAGATTTACAATAACCCAGAAGGCCCTTTTCTCCATCACCAGCAAAGGTCAATAAGCTTGTAGGATTGACAAACGGTGGAGACGCATTAGTCATTGGATTCTTAGGGTAGAGAGAGCCTCTCGTCCAAATATCTATGTGTTTAGCTCCCTGAGCTCTGAGCGTGTCTATGGAAGCGGGAGGTATATGTGTGTTTGTTTTATTGCGCTTAATCAATGGTTGGTACTCATTGTCCAAATCAATGTGAAGGTGATATTTGGCTCGTTTCTGGGTATTTGTGCCATTTGAGGAGTGCGCCATTAGCCAAATGTGCAGGTTTAATGGAAAGTGAATAGCGGTTGCGCCTTCGTCCCTCCATGTTATCCTCATTCCCTCCATATTGACGAGGTTCATTCAATGCAACTGAAAAGAGGATTATCCCTCAATCACTACGAACGAATGTTCAGAAGAGTAAGGAATCTACTTAAAGTACACTTTTTGAACTTTTACTATGAAAGACCCAGCTCTTTTATTTGCCATTTTTTCTAGAGAGAGAGTGTAAAAAATACATTTTCTTAGAAGGCCCTCCAAATGACCTCCGAAATTTCCTAATGTCCATTCCCAAACCCCCCCCCCCCCCTTTCCTTCACTCTCTTGTCCGGCGGCCCACAAGGCGCGACCCTCCTCCCTCTATTCCCTCACTCTCTCTCTCTCTCTCTCTCTCTCTCTCTCTCTCTCTCTCTCTCTCTCTCTCTCTCTTCCACACACCTCACCGCTCCCTCTGCCTCACAATCTCTCTCTCTCAGCCCAACGTAGACCACCATCTCTCCCACTCGGGCGCTCAGTCTCTCTCTCTCTCTCTCTCTCTCTCTCTCTCTCTCTCTCTCTCTCTCTCTCTCTCTCTCTCTCTCTCTCTCTCTCCATACACACACATACACACACACAACATCACTCTCCCCCCCCCCCCCCTTTGGCGCTGTGCATGACCCCACCACAGCACCTCTCTCTCTCTCCCACCCGGGCGCTCACGCATCGCAGCAGACCACACACACACACACACACACACACAATACACACACACACCATTCCTACACACACACACACACACACACCGCACACATAGTCACGCTCTCTCTCTCTACCCCATATCCCCCCCCCCCCCTATCCGCCTTGCGCAGTAGAAGGTAGACAGCCGGCCGTCTACCATCAACGAGAAAAAAACAACAAAAAACAATATATATATTGAGACGGTCTGGGGCGGGCAATAAGAGAGGCGACCTCTAAACACCCCTCAAGGCTCCCGTGCTGCTCAATTGGGGCTGGGGGCAACCACAAGCACAACACAAAAACCAACCCACAACCAAACCCAAACAAGATAGGGGCACCACCTAGTTAGAGAAGCGAACTAGGACGCAAAAGAGGAGAATCCCTTAGCAATACAAGCGATAAGGAAGAGTACACTATCACTAATTTAAATGCAACAAATACACACACCAAACAAAAAAAAAAAAAAAGAGAGAGAGAGAGATCTTTGTGCAAGAATTTAGCTTCAATTTTAATGATTTACGTGGGTGTATGAACAGCTTGGAGGAGAGTCAAGACACACGATTAAGTTTGATGATGTTGTAGTTAGTGTTAGTAGTTTGAAGTTAGTAGGATGGGGTAAAATTACATGGCATATACACTCAAGGTGCATTATATGATTTATACAATGATAAAAAGTAAGAGAAGGATGAGAATATACACAATTTGGTAGAAACCACAAGATGTAAATGAAATTTTCCACCTTCTCCTTCGGTGAATGAAGCGGTTGTAGAACTTGTCGGTGAAGTTCTTGTGACCATGGGGAAGTTGAATTCTCCATGATCAAACTCCTCCTTTTGCAGAGCTTGAGATTGGTTATTTGCTATTTTTTTTCTCTTTTATGAAAGGATGAAGAGGTTATGGTAATATGAATTTGATTCTAGAGAGAGAAATTGAGCTATATGTGTGTAGAGATGATAATCTTTTGAGCTATGGAGTAAGGAGAGATGGAAATGGTGAAGAAGATAAATTAAGCCATGAAAGTTTTAAGGTTTGAGTGAGGGATGGAGAGGAATGAGTGTATGTGTGTGAAAGTGGGAAAGGAGGTGAGAGAAGACTATGGGTTACTTTGTGAGAAAAGTGGGCAGACTGAGGTCCACTCAAAACATCATAGCTCACCGGTGGTTGCTCTTAAAATCACCAAAATTTTTGAGGTGATTATACAGATTTTGTTCCACATTTTCGTTTTTGACCACCGCTCCAAATTCGGAGTGGAGACGCGTGCCAAAAATCTCACCAAAAAGCCTGTTTTTTATGGCTGCAAAAGTCTTTTAGTGGCCCCCTCCTTTGTTGAATTTGTACAATGCATCCAAGAGTGAGCTCCTCCTTTGTCATATCATAATACAAAGCATCCAAGTTGCCCTTTACACATGCATGGAGGAGGATTATTGGTGAATAAAGCAATATATACATGGTGGGACTAGTGTATGGACTATTCATGGATTTTAGCTCATTGAGCACATGGTGTTAGAATAATGAGAAAAAAATAAAAAAAAATATGGATATGAAAAGATATTGGAATCATATGATATGGTCCCTCTTTGTATTATTTTGGGTGAAAGAGGAAAAGGTATACAAGTAAATAATATAATAAACGTGACTAAGAGAGTAGCAATCAATTTTTGTTTTCACGAGAGTGAGGGTGAAAATGTGGGGGTGATTTGTATAAAAGAAAAATATGAGGTTAGAGTATGTACACATTGGCAAAAAATATGCTTATGGTGTAAGAGGATGAAAGAAGGCATGCACACGTTTAATAAACACACACCTAAGTATAAATATTTAAATAAAATACAAAAATAATTATAAAAACCCTTAAATTTAGGCCATATATACAATGAAATATTTACACACAAATGGGCCATAATATATTTTATTTTTTTGATTGATTTATTTATTTTTGGCTCAACTAGCCCAGTGACTAGCTAGCTGAGGGTTTTTAAGAAAATATAGAGAAAGTCCCCTAACTCACACACACCTATGTACAGTGAAATGGTAGGGATAGCCACAGTGTTTGGGTGATTTTGGTAGGGTGAGGTAGCTTACTATGGCAATTATGGAAAGCCGAAAAATGGCTATCAATATATATATATATATATATATATATATATATATATATATATATATATATATATATATATATATAAAGCCCCTTCCCATGCACGTTTTCACGCACACACATATATATACATACACAAACACCCGCCCTCCTGCACGAATACATACACACACACGCATATACATACTGCACCACAAATACAAAGGAAAAACGACTACAACATCGACGTATAAAGAAGAAGGATCCAAAGCACGCGCCGCCAACAACAAAAAGAGAAAATGCGCCGAAGGCATGCCCCGGCCGACTCCGAAAAGAAGTACGCTCGACATCGACACACCGGCAGCACACCATTCATCGGCAACACGCAACCATGATGCCATCCCAGTAATTTATAGGTTATTTTCATCATTATCTTCAGTTTTCACCCAAGCAATTGTAAATTTCTACTTTTTTGTAAATATCCTCTCTCTAGGTGATGGTCACAAAGGCCCACTTAGAGATTCCCGTCTTTTAATAACCTCCCAAAACAAAGCAAGGGTCAACCACACCGGACCCACCACTTGCTTTGTCTCACCAATTAAGCTTACCCTAACTACACTGGGATTACCATAATCCAAGCAGCCAACACCTATAAATTGGCACTGAGAGGTCAGTATCGGGGGGGGGGGGCAATTCATGAGGAGCCAAGCATTTGGTAGAGTGTAGTGGGAAGGATTGACACTATCACCATCACGGGGAGGGGGCTTGTGTGTTGGGTTTTCCTTGGGAATTGCACCATGCGAAGGGAACCACATCCATCTCTCGACTCCAACGGTCGATGCACACACGTATGCACACTCTTAGTAGTAAGTATTCACAATCATCGAGTATTCACAATCATTGAGTCGTCTTAGAGAACGCACCAAGTAGGTTGCACCACCTCCTCTCCCTACCTCTCTACTGCCATGGCATGCCATTTTGTAAATATTGTAGAAATAAGTCACCCTCACACTCCCGAGGGTTTTCATCATTTGCAAATTTCTCTATCTCTCTCTCTCTCTCTCTCTCTCTCTCTCTCTCTCTCTCTCGGTGTGTAAGTTTTGCGGTGTTCATATCATCGTGGTTTACGTCCTAGCCGCTCAAAGCTAGGTGGTGCCCCCTGTTCACTTTATCGTGGTAGGCTCGAGGCGCGCCATTTGGCCCCCGTCGTTTTAGAGGCCGTCAAGGTTCGGGGTCCGCTTTGCGTCCGTCAATATAATGACACATTTGCTAAACAAATCAAAGAGGAGATTGACAAGTAGATGGAAGCTGAATTCATCTATGAAATCGAACATACAGATTGGGTGTCACCCATTGTGGTAGTCCCCAAAAAGAACGAAAAATAGCAAGTGTGTGTAAACCTCAAAAAGGTAAATGCAACCACCATAAGGGATAATTATCCCTTGCCAATTACCGAACATGTACTTGAGCGGGTGCCCGAAAAACAGGCTTATTCCTTTCTGGATGGGTTTTTAGGATACAACCAGTTGGCAATTGTAATGGAGGATCAACACAAAACAGAGTTTGCCACAGAATGGGAAATTTATGCATATCGAGTTATGACGTTTGGCTTAACTAATGCCCCAGCTACCTTTCAAAGGCTAATGACGCATGCGTTCAAAGAATACCTGAGAATATTGTTAGAAATATACATGGATGATCTTTGTGTACACTCTCTTCTAGGAGAGGAACATATTGACCATTTGCAATAGGTATTTGAAAAATGCAGGACATATCGAATCTGTCTTAACCCGGAAAAGTGTATTTTTATGGTTAGGCAAGGCCGCATCCTAGGAAACATTGTCTCAATAAATGGCATAACCACTGACCTAGACAAAGTCAAAGTCATAGTAGACCTACCCAGGCCTACTAATGCGAAACAAGTGTAATCCTTCATGGGACACTGCGGGTATTATCGAAGATTCATATATATGTATGCAGTCATTGCACAACCTCTATATTGTTTACTAGTCAATTTTGATTGGACTAAGGAGTGTGAAACTTCATTCCAAACGCTGAAGGAGAACCTTGTATCAGCATCTGTACTTAAAGCACCAGATTGGGAAAAGATATTCCATGTTCACATTGATGCTTCTGCATATGCAATCGATAGTATTCTTACTCAACCTAGAGACGGAACAATGGATTTTCCAGTTTGTTATGCAAGCTGACAGTTAAACAGTGCAGAAAAGAACTACACAACCACCAAAAGAGAGGGGCTAGGAATGATTTATGCTGTAAAGAACTTTCCCCATTATTTGCTCGAAAACAAATTTGTGTTCTTCACAAATCATCAAGCTCTTTTGTATTTGGTAAATAAACCATGTAACACAGGGAGAATTGTACGTTGGTTTATTATATTGCTAGAGTTTGATTTTAATGTGGTGGTAAAAAAGGGTAAAAACCATCTATGAACGGATCATCTTTCAAGGATACACAACGGGGAAGCTCCTGAAGGAGTAGATGATGACATAACAGATGCTTCTCTTTTCAATATTGAAATGATACCTAAATGGTCTCAAGAAATTGTTAGCATTCTTTCCTATGGAGGTAGGTTTGATAGCACAAAAGACAGATCCAAACAACAAACAATTCGACAAACAAAAAACTTCCAGTTGATTGCAGGACGCCTGTATCATCTAGGATCGGACCAAATTCTACAATTATGTATAAATCCGGAAGAATTCGAGTGTTACCTCGAAGAAGCACATGTCCAGAATTGTGCATTTCATTGTTCAACAGTGAAAACACACCAAAGATTGAAACAGTTAGGGGTTTATTGGCCAACTATGTATGCGGACACACATTCTTATGTTACCAATTGTACTATATGTAGTGCCAAACGACCAGTGGATCACGCGACATTGTTTCAGGTAAACATTGCACCTGCATGGAGTCAATATATCATTGATTTCTTAACCACCAGGACGTTTCTTGAAAACATAACAAGAGCACGGAAAAGGGCTATAGAGCTGGAGGCTCGCAACTATCAGTTAATTGGGAACCAACTCTATAAGCGAGGAAAAGACAATCAACTTAGAATCTGCACAAGTGAAAGTGAATACCTGCTGATTATATTTGACATATACATATTTTTTTAGACCCCTCAATATTTGATTTTCTTAGTTGTACTATTCACTTATATCATGATCTCAACAATATCTCCAATGATAGACCTACCAAATAAGGTCAAGGGTATGTGGCATGCATGCATGCACCATGGGGAGCTCACTCTTGGAGGTATTCAAAAGAATCATCCAAAGAAGGACCTCACAAGGATTTTGTGCAGTGGAAAAAAATTGTCGGTTTTGCTGAATTTTTAAAGATCACATGGTCCCTGAATTTGAAAAGGTGATACAAACAAAAGTTGTAGCTCATGAGCTGAACTTTTACCTCAAATTTTTTCATATGTTTTTGAGCTACGAGCTGTGAGCTATGATTTTATTGGTGGACCCCAGTTTGCCCACGCTATGCAGCCACACTCCCTCTTCCATTTCATCATTTTCCTCTTTCACACACACTCCTCCCTCTCCTTCCCACTCCCAAACCTGCAACTCCCATGTCCTAATTCACCCTTTTCACCATTGCCACATCTCTCACACCTCCATAGCCTTCATCCTCCATTTCTACACCCTATGTGTCCCCCTTTCTCTCTACATATATGTCCATATTACCATACTCTCTTCAGCTTTGTAAAGAACTTCAAAAAATCAGAAAAAATCCAAGGATAACCTCTACAAACGAAGGCTTTTATCATGAATTTTCCAAGGTTTGAAGATAACATAGCTTCATCGACACGCGCTACTTCGCCATGCTAACTGCTTCTTCTTCCGGTGCTGTAAAGAGGTGAATGTCAACTTCTCCAAAGCTTCAACCTCTCTTTACAAGCTCATCCCTTCTCTAACTTTTCTCATCATATATCTCACCATTTGGTGAATGATTTTGTAGATATTTTTTAGTGATAATTACTAACTACTAACCACTAACCTTATTGTAAAATGCACCCTCTACTAGAGTAGACACTCCCAAATTATTCACTTAATCCTCTCTCCTTTCATCCTCAATAATTCTCTTCCCTTGAGCCCACATCCATGTGACTCAAAGGACCAGAGAGACCCACCCTCATTAAAATAAAAATAAAAATATGCATAATCTTTTATTCCTTCAAATAAACTTGATTAGGCTTAATCCTAATCGGGGCTTCTAAACCTATAAATAGAGCCCTTCTCTCCCTTGTAAATCATCCCATGATCATACTACACCACACCATTCTCAACACATAACACACCACTCTTCAAGCCTAGTTGTGTAGAGTGTGTGCATTGTGAGTGCTCTAATCCATCACTACACCTAGGTGCATGGAGAATCTTGAAGTTAGTTATGCCATCTAGAGGAGTGGAGTGATACTATACTCTGCAATCACACTTGTAGCCTACTCTTGTCTATAAATAAGATTCATAGTTTTGGGTGCAATTGTATGCTACAACCATGACTCTTCTCTCCAAATTGACTTGATAAGTTGGCTCATCAGGTGGTTGAAGGTATATTGTCCTTGAAGTTTGTTGTGCCATTTTATGATTGGTGGTTTGAGGGCTTGTTGAATTGTTTGCCTAAAAGGTCAATTGTAAGAGGGTGCTCGGTGAGAGGGCTCCCGTGACCCTAAGACAATTTGTGTATTGGCAACAAGGTCAATTTTTGTGTTGTCTCTCTATTTCTCATCAAGCTTTGTGTGCATCTAGTCTTTAAGGCTAAGATTGAGTTGCTCAAGTTGATTTGTGCGCTTTACCTCTCTCTGGCGTGGTGAAGGTTTGTGTTTGGTGTGTGTGGCTATCTTGCATTCCCCTCTCTTTGTGCGTTTGAGTACAAGGAGATATCATGTGCGTCCTAGTTTGCATCTACAACTAGGTGGTGCCCCTTTTCTTGTTTGGTTTCTGGCTGTGGGTTGTTGTTGTCTCTGATTGTGCTTGCCATAGCCCCATTTGAGCAGCACGGGAGCCTCGAAGGGTGTTTAGAGGCCGCTCTTCTTGTTGCCCGCCCCGGACCGCCTCAATATCATTGTGGCTACGGACTGGAGTCCAAATCAAGAAATTTTTGAGCCTAAACTGCATCTCGCAATAAGTTGGGAGCACATGTCAAATTTCATGAAAAGTAGTTCGGGGACCTCCATTATAAGAAATTTTCACCTCATTTTTAGCTCATTTTCACTATTGACATTTGAGAGAGAGCTTCTGCCACCTAGAGCGAGCGGAACTTCCAGCAGCTTCTACGACGCGCACGACTACCCAACGGGCTTCAGACATGAGAAGTAGGCTCACCACCTTGAGCTTTTCGCGCATGTTTGTCGTTTTGTCGCCAAAACTAGCGTAGGGTTCACACACAAAGCGGTTAGTAGAGACCTACAAGTAGAAGCGGCCACCTAACGGCTAACCCAAAAGAAACGATACTTCATCGGTAGCTTACCCTAGCATAGGAGACCTGTTTTGGATGTCCAAAGGCAATAGAAAACCATCGGGAAAAACTCTAATTCCTAGAATCCTGCAAGAGGCCACCAAATGGGAAATCAACGAAAAAGCGCCCAAATGCTACCAAAATTCATGGGTAGGAGCATCTCGATATGCTCGACAATTCTATGTAGCCCACATGACCAAAAGGTGACCCGAAGCGGCACTAAACTTCAGAAACGGCATCAGACGCAGAAAGCGTCAAATAGCTCTCGCGGCCAAACCGCATGTCTGGTTGCCACCAAACTTTGCGACCGGCTTTCCTAGACCATCAACAACCAAGTCCTGTGGTAGTAGACCACCACAAATCATCGAAGATATGTAAACGCAACCACGGTTGCTTCTAGAGAGACAAATTGCCAAATGAAGCTCCGGTGAAGCCAAAGTCGACAAAAACCATACGGCAAGGATCACCAAGGGATCGGGAAGCTATGGAGACCAATATCAAGAAATTTCATCGCCGAAAAGCATTCCAAAAGTCAGAAAACGGCTCGGAGACTCTGAAATCCACACATGGAGTTACTTTCTATCCATTTAACTTTTTTGTTGAAATTAGGCTTAAAAGGGACTCAGGGGGACTAAAGGCAGGCACTAGTGATAGATTCCATGAAAAAATCATCAGGAGACATCCTACGTGTAGGATGTCTCAAGAGAGTTTCTGGGCACAGATCCCAACATTTCTCATCACACACATTTTTTGAATGACCTTTACATGCTAGCCACCAAGTTTCATCACATTTGGACCAAAATTGACCTCATATGCATGAAAAACGCAAAGTTAGGGCATAGAGGCAATAAGGGGCCATAGACCTACCAACACTTGTCCAAATCACATGAAACTTGCAAAACACATTCACAAGAACATAACCAACCAATCTGTGTGGTCACAAGCAAAAATTGATGAAGTAGACATCCTACGCGTAGGATGTCTATTTAACATTTTTGGCCTATAGAGGGTGTATGTCCATTTCATATCTAATCACATCATGTTCAAGAGCTCATGTACCAAGATAGAAGCCATTCTAATCATTTTTGAACCCCAACACCTTCAAGATACACTTTTTGAGCCCAAAAACACTATACAGGGTCTTACCAGCATAAATTCTGGTCCAAATCAAAATCCAAGAGCATGGCCATGTTCCATATGAAAAGGACTACCCACATAATAAATCCCAAGCCATTTTGATGAAATAGAAATCCTACGTGTAGGATGTCTCCAGCATATTTTTGACCTTCTGTGCAAAGAGTGACATCATGGGAGCCAATGCCATGGTGCAATGATGTCAATTTTCAACCCATTTAGACATCAGTTGCTACCTGTTATGAACTTTCTACCCAATTTGTGCCTAAAGCTTGAATCAGCCCAAAATTCTACTTTTTGATGCCCAAATCCAAATCCAAGCACATAGACATGTTCCACAGGCCAAGGACTACCAGCATGTCAAGTATCACCCAATTCTGATGAAAAAGACATCCTACGCGTAGGATGTCTAAATGAAAATTTTTGGCAAGAATTGCACTGTGAGCACATGCACAGTTTCACAAGTTCCTTTCAAGCTTTATTTTCAATTTTCAAGTCATTTGGATAGATAAAACTTAGTTTCTCAGCTGATATGGAAAAAACGCTAACTTCGGACTATTGAGTGCAACAGGATCTATGGCCACCGCAAAGTCACCGGCAAAGAAGAAAAGAATGACCATAAAAGATTACCTAGAAGAGGTAGAGCCCTTCGTCATACTAGAAGGAACTCTAAAGCCAACAAGCACATGGATCCAAGAAGATCTGCTGGAGTCCAATGATCTAAAATTTTTACCAAGGCATGTTCAAAGACACCGAAGGAAACACGATAGAGCTATCAATGTTATTGCGGGAACTTAATGAGTTCGTCAGAAGCAAGATGGCTTAGTATCTGGAGAAGATTGATCTCCGCGATTACTTTGAAGCGGTGCCGGCAGGTATTGACATAAAAAGAGTATGGAAAATTGTGACAACAATAAAAGAAGATGGAGTGGCCCAAGTTACAGATCTGCAGGGCAAGCCAGGTACTGAGATTCTAATCACAGAAAGAGTAATGGCAGCTGCAGTAGACCTCTCCAACAAGGGGGATAGTGTAACCAAAAGAAGAGACGAAGTAAAGGTGTACACTGAAAATAAAGCCAACTATACCTTTGAAGATATTGCCAACCCCAAAGTGGAAATCATGAGCCAACTGTACAATCAATATTTCCATATGTGTACAAAGCGCCCACAAAAGCACAGGATGCCACCTGTAGCAATTGCCACAACATTCACCTGGGCAATGCAGAAAAGGAAGCCAAAGTTCATCAATTATGCAGCTTATGTACATGATAATCTAGTGAGGATGGGCAACAAGAACCCCACATACATTGTGCCGGGTGACCTAATCACGAAGGTGATTTATGGGGCCTTGCACGCCAAGGGGAGATGGCCCAACCCTCCATCACAAAACGACTAGCTGAGGCTCAAAGAAGATAAGGAAGACGAGCAGCCAAAAGCACCAAGGGTGGCAGCCCGTTTGAAATGCCGATTAGAAACCGTGCAAGAAGAGCAGCTAGAGCAGAAGAAAAGGAAAGGAGGAATCTGCCCAAGGGCCAACAAAAGAGACAAAATCACAGAAAGCGGCACGTCTACAGCGGCTGATGGAGAGCTTCAGGGAAGAAAGAGCCCTCAAAGGATATTTAGACGAGCTATGGAATCCATCTCTAGAAGCAATTTCAGGATCATCCCGAAGGGTGCACAGAGACAGATTCGATGATTACATTAAGAATTTTGAGATTCTTGATGCCACAGCAGAGAATATCCACATGTACCCTTTATAGAAGAGGAAGTGGAGCAAGTCTGACAGAAACTGCTAGAAGAGCAAGACGGCCAAGAGAGAGAAAGGAAGACCAAGGCGGATAGAGATTTCAAGAAAAATTCGACAACTCCACCGGCCAGCCCACCGCCCTCACCACCTCCTCGTAGCCCTCCACAAGAAGACAAAGAGGAGCAAGACAAACTAGACGACCAAGAAGAGTGCAAGCAAGAACAAATCCAGGAGCAAGAACCAAAGGAAGAGGCTAAGCGTAAAAGTGGGCAGCCAGAGTCAAATGAATCATACAACACATTTCTAGACCTGCTAGCTGCCGGATACACAAAAGAAGAGGCTGCCACAGTCACATTGGACTTGGCAAGAACGAGGCGCAAAGAGCAAATGCAAAGCATATGGTTAGTAGAGCTAAAGGAGATGGCCACTGATACAGTGGACCTGCACCCGCCCACCAATGATTGGGATTTGGTGATGACAAAGCTAACCGAGATAAGAGCCCAGTCAATGGCCTCAGAAAGTGAAATGGAGCAAGAACAAATCCAGGAGCAAGAACCAAAGGAAGAGTGCAAGCAAGAACAAATCCAGGAGCAAGAACCAAAGGAAGAGGCTAAGCGTAAAAGTGGGCAGCCAGAGTCAAATGAATCATACAACACATTTCTAGACCTGCTAGCTGCCGGATACACAAAAGAAGAGGCTGCCACAGTCACATTCGACTTGGCAAGAACGAGGCGCAAAGAGCAAATGCAAAGCATATGGTTAGTAGAGCTAAAGGAGATGGCCACTGATACAGTGGACCTGCACCCGCCCACCAATGATTGGGATTTGGTGATGACAAAGCTAACCGAGATAAGAGCCCAGTCAATGGCCTTAGAAAGTGAAATGGAGCAAGAACAAATCCAGGAGCAAGAACCAAAGGAAGAGTGCAAGCAAGAACAAATCCAGGAGCAAGAACCAAAGGAAGAGGCTAAGCGTAAAAGTGGGCAGCCAGAGTCAAATGAATCATACAACACATTTCTAGACCTGCTAGCTGCCGGATACACAAAAGAAGAGGCTGCCACAGTCACATTCGACTTGGCAAGAACGAGGCGCAAAGAGCAAATGCAAAGCATATGGTTAGTAGAGCTAAAGGAGATGGCCACTGATACAGTGGACCTGCACCCGCCCACCAATGATTGGGATTTGGTGATGACAAAGCTAACCGAGATAAGAGCCCAGTCAATGGCCTCAGAAAGTGAAATGGAGCAAGAACAAATCCAGGAGCAAGAACCAAAGGAAGAGTGCAAGCAAGAACAAATCCAGGAGCAAGAACCAAAGGAAGAGGCTAAGCGTAAAAGTGGGCATCCAGAGTCAAATGAATCATACAACACATTTCTAGACCTGCTAGCTGCCGGATACACAAAAGAAGAGGCTGCCACAGTCACATTCGACTTGGCAAGAACGAGGCGCAAAGAGCAAATGCAAAGCATATGGTTAGTAGAGCTAAAGGAGATGGCCACTGATACAGTGGACCTGCACCCGCCCACCAATGATTGGGATTTGGTGATGACAAAGCTAACCGAGATAAGAGCCCAGTCAATGGCCTCAGAAAGTGAAATGGCAACTCTCAAAGCCACTGAAGTGCAGATAAAGCTGGAAGTTGACACTTTACAAAAGCAAAGCCAAAGGCAGATAGAGAGAGAAGTAGAGCTGCAAGCAAGTCTGGCAAAGGAATTGCAAAGATGCCAGGAAATGAAAAGAGAAAATCAGGCAGCAACTCAAAGACTACAAGGAGCCGAAGAAGAGTATAGACAACTCAGCAATTCATTGACGCATGCAGAGAGGGAAAGGGATAACCTAACCCTACAACTTGCTGAGGAGTCCAAGTAAGTTGAGACCATGAGAAATGCCAAAGAAAAGGTAGAAATAGACCAGGAGGCTAGCCAAGATGAAGTCCTTGAGCTCAAAGACCAACTTAAAGTTAAAGATCAAACCATCCAGCGGCTACGGGCATCTCCTGCCAGAGTCAGAGCTACTAGCTCGACTCACACCACTACAGAAAGCCAGATCTATGAAGTACAGATGAAAGAGATTCAGACAGAGTTGAATTTAGAGAAAAAGCAAAGGTTGATGATGGCGAAAGGGCCCGTGGTTATGCAAACACGCATGGAAGAAGAGCAGAAAGCAATGCAAGATGAGCTAATAATTATAAAGAGAAAGCTCAAGGAGGCAGAGAAGGTAAACGCCGAGTTGAACGAACTCCTCGTGAACATGGGAGAAGAAGCCAAAGCAGAGAAACAGACACTCCTAAAGCAGATAGAAGAGCTGAGAAGACAGCAGGCCGAACAGCAAGCAGGCATAGGGCCGGCAGCCATGGAAGGCATAGACCTAGAGAATGTGGTAGATCCTGTGGACACACCCATGCAAGAGGAAATCCTAGTAGGGACCTCTCAAGAGCCACAAGATTTGACACAAGAAGAGGAAGAGAAGCTGTGCAAGGCCGTAGAGGCAGAAATTAGAGAAATGGCCAAGGAAGCCTTGGAATGGGAGCAGAGGGTTTTTAAATCCATGACCATTCAGAAGATCGACGCCAGCAACCTCCGGCGTGAATGGCTACAGCCCTCTCTCCCATATCCTTTGCTAAAATATGAAGCCGCCACCATCAACAAGAGGATTAGAGAAGAGCCGATAGTGCCACTCTACACAACAGATATCTCCTAGCCTGAAGGGGCCAAGTTAATAGTCTACTCTCAGCCTAGCTGGAGAAAGGCATGGTTGACGAAGTATCCACATTACCTAATCCATTTGGTAGAGGCACCCAAACTCATCAGAGATAACCTAAGCTTCTGCCCTCTACCAAGGATACGGACGTGGAAGGCCCAAGAAATACTACAAAGAAGCCAACCCACTTGGCTGAACTATCCGAAGCTGCTAGGCTTGAAGGTAGGCGAGAGAATAAGTGTTCAATACATGGTGAAAACCCTAACGGGCTCCATCAAATTGTTCACTGGCTCGCCTGACATCTCTTGCATAATGATGAGGAAGATCTGCAAAAACCTTTTGGCAGTCTTTGAGACGTTCAAACCGGGCCAGGTGATAGACATTATCTTCTTCTTTCAAGATACTTACAGATGTGCATATGATCTGTCTGGTCAGCCTTCCAAGGAGGTGATACATGCATTGTATCAAAGGATAATGTTTCTGCCATCCTATCACCTCCAGGCCTTTGAAGAAGCATTCTACACCGGCTTCTTCACCATCAACATTGATATATTCGGCCCAACACTGCTGGATTTACATGCAAGATACGAGTCGCTGCTCAAGATGCGCGAAACAATAAGATGAAGAAGCAGCTCAACAGCCATGTTGGGGACGACATGAGCAAGGAGGGGGGGAGTGTTAGAAGCTGGACACACCCTACAGAAACTGACTACTCGGCAGATTATCATTTTTGTAATTATTTATTTATTGAGAAAACTCGACATTTCACCTTGTAAATATTGGGGCTTACAGAAGTCTCCAGATTGTATCCCAGTTTTGATAGTAGATTGAGTAGATGGTTGATTTGCAAATTTAGGGTTTGAGAATTGTAAGGTATTTATACCACTTTTTGACCTTAATGAAAGGACCTTTTGTCATTTTTTAAAAGAAGTTTGGAAGTCTGTGAGTGAGCGTACTGTGTACAAGAGAGAGTGTGAGCTTCATCTTGACACTACATGTGCACCGGTGGTCGGAATCGAGTGCGGAGAAGTGCAGCGTGTTGCCCACGACGAGAGCTACGCTTTGATACCTACATTGCACACGTACGGTCCAGTTTTGCTAGCTCCATCTACGAGCTTCATCTGGTGATTCAGTGAGCATACGTTGTCCGATTTTGCTTTGCAGCATATCCACGCGTTCACATTGAGTAGAGCTACACATTAGGCACTTTAGATTTCGTAAACAAAGACCTGCAAATTTTGGCCAGACATCCTACATGATTTTGTACCGTGTGTTTTGGGTTGGGGTTTTGGTTCATGGACCTATTGGTGTTAGTAGGGTCTCCTTCAAGTTCTATGGCATTTTGAGACTGTTTGATGGGTGTTCCGCTCTAGAAAGCGTTGTAAGAAGTTTCCTCTTATACACTCTTGAGGGCTGTGACTTAGACATTGGGTAGAGACCTCTGTAGGAATTAGTTAGGAGTCAGTCGAGTGTGGGTTGACACCTTATGCTTGCTTCTACGCGCCTGCGGGTCGAGCTTCGTCCTTAGTTGACAAATCTTGTTAGGTGAGTTCTCGCTGTGCTGACGTCCGTCGCGGCATATCCGTCCAACAGAAGTCCTCTATCCATCATGTTTGTGGTTATAAGGGTCATACACCATAGGCAGGTCAATAAATCAAGGATTCTAATGAAATCTATTTCCTAACATAAAGATGAAATCCCATTGACATGTTTAGAATCCATAAACAACGCCTTTTTCTCCACGTTTGTGAAGCACGGCTTCCATTTATAAACCATGAATACAGTATGAGACAAGTGTAAATTAACTAGTAATCTTGTGAAAATCACCTAGCTAATTGGTCCATAGCTTTTAGGGGCACATCTATTTGGGACATCTTGACTCTTGGCACAATGAGTCTCTAATTTTGCTTCTCTTCATAAGAGGGAGTGAAGAGTTTAATGACTAATCGAGACCACCCATCCTTGATTGGCAACCTGAGCCAGCCCCCACTTTCCACCCCACACTCACACTTTTTAGCTTGTTTTTAAAATACTACCACATTGTTTATGTATACAAACAATGTTCCCTAATTGATTCCAGACATGGGTTCTTGTATATAGCCATTCAAACAATACCAAAACAATTCAAACAAGGCCTAATGAAGACAGACCTATATTTCAACAAAAAAAACTTTTCAATTTTATATTAGTTTGATGCTACCTGTGGACTTTCATTGCCTAACCGATAGAGCCTTTGCAAAGGATTTATTCGCTAATCGTGAATTGCACAAGGATTTATTCGCAAAGGATTTATTCGCTAACCGCGAATTGCACAACCTTCCCATCTTGCTAACCGCAAGGCATTTTCCTAACCGCCAAGCATTCCGCTAACCACTAGGCATCTCATGAGGAACAAAAGAAAGGTGATAACCTAAGCTTAATCTTCACTAACCTCGAAATCCTCTCGCTAACCACAAGACACAAAAGATTTTCTTCCAACAATTCTTCTCTTTAAATGATTCTTCAAACATGATCAACCAACTCTTCATATCAACCAGTAACAACTTATCAAACAATAACAATTTGTCAAATGGTGACAATTTAGCAAACAGTTCGTTCACTAATCTATGAAAACATATGCTTAATTCTTGTGATAGAATCATATTTCTTGGACGGTTTAAGGGAATCCGTATGCTTAGCTTCCCAAGTCAACATGAATAGAAATGCATAATTATAAATTTATCTTATCGGATTAGCGACACGCTCAACTACCTCCTTTGTTTGAGGTTGGATAATTTCACCTTCTTTCGAAGCCGATAACTCCGCTTGAGTTATGATTGGAGTAGATGATGCCTTCTTTTTCACCTTCCTTGAAGGTGAAACGACATGAGAATCCTTCGAGCTTCGAGTCACGAGCTTCAGGGCCATCGTATGGATGGAGAGAGAGAGAGAGAGAGAGAGAGAGAGAGAGAGAGAGAGAGAGAGAGAAGGAGGAAAGTGAGAAAGAGAACTCGAGAATCTTAGGAGCAGCACGCCAACGATAGATAAAAAGTTGGAGATGGAGATAGATTGAGGGTAAGAGCTTGAGGGAGAGAGGTTGTGGGAGAGAAGGTAACTCCAACGTCAAGGCAAGAGAGCTTCCGTTTTCTAGAACTTCTGTGTGTCTTGAAAGTGAGAGAAGAGAGGCCTTTATATAGGCTCTCAAGAGCCAAAAGCACAAGATAAGAATAGCAAATAATAGAAAGATAAGTTCGTGTATGTTCGCGTATGTTTGCCGCTTAATTTCTTAGGAGGCAAGAGTAGGATAAAGGGCGCTTTGAGTGGGACTAAATCAACAAGAGTACCCATGAAGGAGGCTCTACAAATTTGCACTTGATGATCCCTCTGTTACAAAGCCTTTATGGATGGAAATAGTTGATAGAGAGATGCTAGTTCAATAAGTATGGAGCGTGATTACAGGATGAGGCAAAGGTATAAGACTTCATGCGTATGCTTAAGCTAAGCGGCTAGTGAGGGATCTTTGAGGGCATCACTCAAAGAGAAGAAGGGTGATTTTGCTTCCATTATGTGACGAGAACTTGGATACACACCACAGTTTGTATGTATGATGCATTTTGATAGCTCAAGATGGTTTTCATGGTTGTCTATTATAGTACCTTTCAAGATATTGTTCTATTTTCAACCTTGTGGATTGAGTTATGAGGATATGCTATGCTCTACCATTTTCTCCACATTGTTTTGGTGCCCATATTGAGAATTTTCATCTAGTACCTTTGAGTTTTGTCGGTCGGATATATGCATATGAAGAGCTAATTGTCTAGCAAAAAGAGTTGTAAATGGATAAAAATTTGTTTTATGATCTAACCGTTTGTGGAAGGAAAGATGAGGATGTAGAAGCATGGGTCGTTGAAGTAGAATAGTTTCTTTCCAAACTCGATATCTTTGATAATTTGGAGAGGGATGATTGCATGTATCAAAATTTCCACAAATATTTTTTGTGTTTTTATAAACGCCTTCCCATGTATGTACAATATAGCTAGAGATTGACAAAGTATGCTTTGTTGAAGAAGTATGCAAGTCTTGAGGTGCCTATGAAAGGCCCCTTATACTTTTGTGGTACAACAAGCGAGTGTAAATAGACATGGATCGCTCATGTTGAGAAATAAATGGTGCATCTTGGGATTGTCGAAGACAATGTAAAGGTGGTGTATTCTATGCAAGGTCTTTCTAGCCAGCAGGCCTTTCTTTTTTTTCATATCTTGCATGAGCATTGACTACTCAATTGGGAAATAGTAAAAGTATGCAAGTCTTGAGGTGCCTATGAAAGGCCCCTTCTACTTTTGTGGTACAACAAGCGAGTGTGAAAAGACATAGATCGCTCATGTTGAGAAAGAAATGGTGCATTTTGGGATTGTGGAAGACAATGCAAAGGTGGTGTATGCTATGCAAGGTCTTTCTAGCCAGGCCCTTCTTTTTTTTTCATATCTTGCCTGAGCATTGACTAATCAGTTGGGAAATAGTAAAAGTATGCAAGTCTTGAGGTGCCTATGAAAGGCCCCTTATACTTTTGTGGTACAACAAGCGAGTGTAAAAGACATAGATCGCTCATGTTGAGAAAGAAATGGTGCATCTTGGGATTGTGGAAGACAATGCAAAGGTGGTGTATGCTATGCAAGGTCTTTCTAGCCAGGCCTTTCTTTTTTTTCATATCTTGCATGAGCATTGACTACTCAGTTGGGAAATATTAAAAGTATGCAAGTCTTGAGGTGCATATGAAAGGCCCCTTATACTATTGTGGTACAACAAGCGAGTGTTAAAAGACATAGATCTCTCATGTTGAGAAAGATATGGTTCATCTTGGGATTCTGGAAGACAATGCAAAGGTGGTGTATGCTATGCAAGGTATTTCTAGCCAGGCCTTTCTTTTTTTTCATATCTTACTTGAGCATTGACTACTCAATTGGGAAATAGTAAAAGTTTCACTGCTTTTGTATCTCCACTGCTTATGATTGGTAGTATTAAAGCTCCAACAAGATTCCAATGAGATAATGATGAAAAGACTTGCCTTGCTGATGGTTGCTTATGTTCTTGGATCAGCCTTGATCAATTGTTTCTAGTCAAAGAACAAAAATGGATGCGCTCATAAGATAGCCAGTGAGATATCTACATCAAACTTGCAAGATGATCAATATGTATGCTTTGACAAGCTTTAAGTGTCATCAAGTTGCTATAATTGGTGTGATTTTGATTTCAAGAATCACACTCTTTTCACATTATGGAATATGGGCTGTGATTTTGATTTTCCATATGGGCTACACATTTTGGAGATATGTGTCTGTCATGGTATGCAATTGTCAGAGCTAGTTTTCCTTCAAGAAAGGCATAGAGATGGAGGCAAGAGAGGTAGATGCCTATGACAAGTAAAAATGGTTGTTGGACTTGTATTTTAGTAGTAGGTGGGACAAAGATACAAAACAATGTTTGAATTTCCGAGACCCCCAATGTACATAATCTATAGAACAGGTGGGTGCTAGTGATGAGCAAATACCCTTTCGTATAAATTGTATAGTGTTGGAGCCCCATTTGTCCAACTTTTGTAATGAGCCCATCTTGTAAAGCATGTCAAATTCCCATTTTATGTCAAAGAAGTCTTATCATTTTGATCCATTCGTCTAGGTTATGTAAAGATTAATCAGTTAGTCAAGACTCAGATTTGTTCACACTTTGTAATAATGAGTAAGAGAACCCCATGTACATTTTTGAGCTAAGGTGACTAAAGTATAAAAGTCACCTTAGAACCATTTTTGAATAACATTTGAATATTAATTCTGTGACGTACGAGCCAGAGAGAGGGGGAGAGAGAGAGAGTGATTGTGTCTTATCCTCTTCGCTATGCGCTTCTCCCTCACCGGATTTACGACGTGACTACACCATCGCGATAGTCTCTCCGAGAGCTATGCGCCCACGCCACGCATTCACACTTTCGAGCTGTTCGCGATCGATCCTTCCTCGAGCTTGTTTTGCTTGTAAGTAGCACAAACAGTGTCTGTTTTCAACAATCAGGTGCTTTATGGAATGAGAAAGAGATTAGCTACACATAGATACTCATAAACTTAAGTTTCGTCCACATTTGGATTATGACCTGTTAGTCTATCGCGACTGTATTCGAGATAACTAGGGTTCAAATCTGGTGAGATTAGACTTATAGGTAAGTATATCCTAGTGAGAGGATGGTGCCTAGTAAGTTTGATGCGATTCCGAGTTCATTGGAAGTGTAAATGGTGTTATGAGCGTTTAGGGATAGAGTGGGATGCATTCTACCATAGTTAATGATTGATGCATCATAAAAGTGCGTATGTGTAGATTGGTCTCAGCTAACGAGATTGCCTACGTGCACCTACAAGTTAGTCGTGTCATCGGATGATAAGTATGTTGTCTGTGTTGTGCTCGTGAGTATGAACAGGGGAGTAGTCAAGCCCTAAAACATTGGCACCGTTGCCGGGGACACAAGACCTTAAGTAGGGAGATCTACGTCACTCGTGTGATGGTTAGCTTACTTTAGTTTTGACTAGAGAGAGCTTAAACTTTTAGAACAAGATCCTGGATAGAGTATCCTGAGGTCTAGTGGATAGCCAGGAAGCCTGTGTCTTGCCAAGGGTCTGCGACTAGTTAGATTTAGTTAAGTAGGATAACCATTAGCCTAGGGTAAACTAGCTGTGTCATGAGGTACAACTGATGTTCACAAGTTTAAGATGACGTATCATCAAATTTGTATCACTTCAAGTGCAATGGAGTTGTGAATTGTTAGAGAAAAGTGAAATGTGGGAAGTGCTTGAGTTTAAGGTCAAAATAAGTCCTAACTTCATAAAACTTGGGGGATAGACTTATATGGGCACAGGGAACAAGACTATGCAAAAACAGACAAAAAATTAAATCCCCATTGCTCTCTGCCTAGTCTATCGTGATAGACTGATGAAGGTGGTGATTGACTAGCAACAAGGAAAAAACCTTTATACCACAGGTTTAACACATCAATACAAGGGTACTCACAAAAATTGAGTGAAATAGAACACCATCTTGACCACAAAACTTCAAAACTGGTGTTTAGAGTCTGAATTCAGAGACAAGGGCAAGAAGTCTTTGACCAAATGTCCAAACAGTGCCAAAATTAGTCAATGCACTACACAAGGGGAGGCTGAACCAACTGTGGAGAAAACTTGAGAAAAATGCTAAAAATGGAGAAAATGCCAAGTCTATCGCGATAGACCAGGGAAACTACTACTGGGGAACTTTTCTTTCAAATTGGCCCTAGGGAGAGCTTTATCCGGGCCTATATAGCAGACACACAAAAATTCAAGGCATTTAGATCACTGAAGGTCAATCTGAGGTTCAGATAGAGAATCAAGCTCTAACTGAAATACTAAAATGGGACCAAAACCCAACCCAAGTGTCCAAACTTCATAAAACTTGAGGGATAGGCTATAGAGGGTAACTGGAACTCAAGGGTAAAGTCACAATTTTGAATTGACTTGTGCTGAGCAAATTGTCAGTCTATCGCGATAGACTAAGAAAGTAGTGATTTAGACACATTCTGCAATTTGTAACTATACTGCTAGGACATACTCTCTATATAGATCCCTGGCATCATTTCATATTTGAAATTCGACCACCAGAAGAGTGACTAAGTGGTTGTTGTATATACTTGAAAGATTTTTTGGTAATTCGGGGAAAACCCTTGTGAACAGACTAACCATCCTTGTGTAGATCCCAGAAGGAGATCATCACAAATCCACACAGGAAGAAGGAGTCCAGGTAAGCTTTAAGTTTGCAACCCAACTTTCATTCTTATGTATTTAAGGTCAGGAGCCTTTGTTAAGTTGGGAGCTAAAAGTATCAAAAGTCAAGTAAGCACCACGTCCACAGAAGAGAGTGTAATTCAGACGAGACTAGACCCATTAGCACCGATCATTGAAGAGGGTAGTGATACTGACACTTCGTCGGAAAAGTCCTTCTTCATGATGGGGAGTCAACAGCCAGAAGGTTTCAACGGTGAAGGACCAATGCCAGGGGGGAGCACCTCCCTACATCCTTTAACACTAGAATGGTAACCTAACAGAACATAAAAGTGTCCTTTCAGGGTTTTGGGAAAAAATTCCAAAACCATATTAGATCCACTCATTTTGAAACATCCTTTCATGAGCTTATAGTTCAATAACTACTACATATGGAAAAAATGAGAAACCTGTAATTTTTCTCATCCCTTGGTCACTACAAGCCTCCAAAGTTGATGGACCAGTGCATTTTGCCCAAAACAACAATTTCTTAAGGTTGATTGCATATAAATAAGAGTGGGGATTTTTGTAGGACATGAGATAAAATGCCCCGTTAACTTCAATGGGTTGGTGACCAAAACATATGGTTGCTTTTAACTCACTAAATTTTTTTGGGCAAAAAAAATAGGTACAAAAAAGTTGCATTTTTGCCATTCTACGGACCTATCATCAAAGTTTCTATAGTCACGCTCAATACAGATACTATATACATGTTTTCTTAGTTCCCTTTGGGCCTTTGGATTCAAAAGGAGCCATGGATAATGTCAAAAGGATAATGGATCTCTTACAATTGGAACCTTGGGGGCAATGATAAAGTGCTAAATACAGAAAACATGACAAAACTGGGTTTAGCATTATGACCTCTAGAAACCCATAGAAACTACTCAATATCTAGCCAAGTTTGTAGTCTATGATTAGATATGGTTACTAACTACAAAATACACAAAATTGGCCTAAGAAACTAGCAATATTGAGAAATTTATACTTGCCACTCTAAAATGTATCGTATTCTTCAGCAATCAAAAAACTCAACCATCATCATATACTATGCTATATAGCATATTAGGTCCCCCAAAACTCAAGGAAGATTAGCTTTATGTTATATATTACACTTACACAATCAAAATTGAATTTGGATATCAAGAAAGCCCCCAAAAACATCATAAAAGTGCTAATTTTGGCCAAAAAACAGGATTATGCAATTCTTGTAAATTGGTCATAACTTTCAATTTTAACACTTAGCTCTCCCTACAAGCATCAAAACATATTGAGAACTATGAAGGCCTAACCTCTAGCCATCTAAACCTCACAAACATGAAGTTTAGAGTGGTATAGTTGCCAAAAATTGAAAAAAAACCAAAAATAGGACCCGTTTTTTCACACAGTTTAGGTTCAAAATTGTTGTGCAAGAGTAAGGTTAATGGTGAGATTGATACTCCAAAGAAAATGCTAAGTTTTTTTCAGCTCTTAAGGCAACTTTGTGGATATATAGCACCTAGAAATCCATTCTCATACTCTTCAAATAATTCAAGCAAAAGGGTCACTTAATAGGACACAAAAGTGTCCAAGGACATAAAAGTGTCCTGTTACAATTCTAGTGTTAAACGAAACCAAGTTCACTATAATCTTCTTGGAAAAAACTAACTCGAGGGGGGCCTTAGTTTATTATGACTATCGGGGACGCAAGTGTATTTGTATTGAAGAAAGACCGGCTCAGAGACTAGAGATAATTCGAGTCTATGATGACGAAGACAAATTCCGAGACGAAAAGGGGAACCACTATCTGATAGTGAGTAACCCTAAGGATTACAAAAGATATGGGGATAACGTGGCAAAAGGGAAAATGGTTTCAAAAACCCAAGAACCGCCTCCTAACATTGATCGCCCTGGAGCGCTTTTTATGTATGATAAGAAAACAACCAGGGTCCCAACCTATAATGAGAATGTAGGGATTTACAAGCATGAAAGCGAGGGAATAGTCTTTTACTTTCGATGCAAGGAACCCTACTCAAACGAATTAAGCAAAGACAACATTCTTTACTTATTTTCTTATGAAACTGCTATGGGGAAGGATATTGTTTTTGTTGACAGATACAGGCGAGAATACAAACGTATTCTCCCAGAAGAGGTTGAAAAGGCAACAGTTCCGGGAGCATCGACCTATGGCCCCGACGAAGTACCAAGAGCCACCTACACCCCTAGCAAGTCGACAAATCCCTTTTCAGAAGAGTATGACGCTACCTCACATTCTACTCGACAACCGACGTCCAACTACCAGGATCAACCAGCTACTCAGCCATCATTGCAGGCATGGCTTCGACAGAGTGCTACATTAGAACAAGACCGAACCCAAGAGGGTTATCAAACCACACGAGGGTTAAGTGATTTACAAGAACCACCACTCTATGCACAGTATCAAGGAGAGAGTAAGCCAAAGAGTCAGGGGTCAACTGAGCCTAGAAGAACACCCCGAGAACGAGTTTAGAGAGATGAACCATCTCTCGCGAGAACTGTTAGAAATTATGGATGAGGAGCACCATTGGGAGAGGAACCTGGCCACTAGAGAAGACCAGAGGAGGTTTATCGACTAGGATGGGGAGATCCCATGATGAGATTTGTAGACCATCGTAGAATTAGACCTTCTCAAGTGCAAAAATGGGTAAACAAGAAATATATGGGAAGCAGGGATCCGAGAGATCATGTAGCAGCCTTTGTGTGTGTAATTAGAGCTGAAGAGGTGTTAGACTTTCCTACCCAATTTGCAAGATTTGGTTTAACCTTAGAGGATGATGCTGCTACATGGTTTGACTCGGTGGAGCGAAGAGACTTTGAGTCTATGGAGGAAGTGTTTGACGAGTTTATCGAGGAATTCTCACAAAGGGGAATAGCTCATAATACAGTCTCACAAATCCATAAATTCAAACAGAAAGATGGAGAGTTTGTGCGAAAGGCAGCCCTCCGATTAAAAAGATATGTTAAGTTTTGCCTTGTGGAAGAATTGCCAACTCAGTCCAGACTTATGCTTATATTTATTCAAGGACTAAGGAATGCAGATATTCAAAAGGACTTACATATGAAAAGGAGCACGACGTTGAATGATTTAACCAAGGAAGCTCTATACCTTGTGGACAATTGTGCGGTCTACAAAGAGGGTGAGTTCAAGGATCTTGACGATGATTCTTCCTCACAACAAAGCGGAAGCAAGTCTGCTAAGACAACACTAAAAGGATAAGTAGCGGTAAGCCAAGAGCAGCTTGTAGAGGAAGTGCTTAAAAAGATTAACTTGTATTCCAAACCACAAGCTAAACAACCAAAATGGTGTGCGATTGAACAAAAATAGACAAACCATGGGATGGAGGAGTGTTATTATAACAAGGGATATGTGAGAGAACGACCATATGCTCTGCAAGCTCAGGCGACATCCCCTCAAATCCCACCAATGCCTAGATATCAGATAGGCAACCTACCAGGACCTGTAGGTGTAGAAAGACCACAACCAGTGTTGGGACAACAACCACCCCTACCAGGATTATGACCAGTCGGCATAAGATACACACCCACAGTAACTGAGTCGGATGAGAAGGCTTTGGTACCTATGAATGCATACTACGATGAGTCTAATGGATATGCAGCGAGCTCTGTCTATTATCCATCGGAAGAACCCTCTACACCAGAACCATGGAGCATGATAGGAAATACAAGACCACCAACTGCTGCACAGACAGCAAGAGAAGGATGATATAGCTTGGATGAAAAAACATTGTTGTTCATAGACAACGGAGGCATGAGCGGGCAAAGAATTGCACACCAACAAAGAGGAGCTCTAGGAGCACCTCAACAGCCTAAAGGACCATGCTACAAGTGTGGTGGAGACCATTGGTTGAGGGACTGCCCTCATGACGAAATCATTAGGGTCAACTCATATTGCACGGAGTGTGGAATTACTCACTTGATCCCTGATTGCCCTAAAAACCCGAGCAAAGGAGCAAAAACTACCTTGAATATGCTGGGAGTGCTGCCTTCTAGTGGAGGGTCAGAAAACGAAACTTCGATTCCTGTTAAGGTCTTGACGAGAGCCCAAGCAAGGAAAAATGACAATCAGCCCAAGAGTAACGATGAAAATCAAGAAGAAATCAAGACTAACAAGTCTAGCGTCAGTCGTGATAATCCTTGGAAAGAACGAAGAGTGAAAATGAAAGCTAGATGTGAGCGAAAACAAAAAGATATAGAAGCTGAGCTAACGATAGCTCCAGAGCAACTTAAACAGCAAAGAGAGTCCGACTCTCTAAAATCAACGGAGGGACCAATAAGTGCAAGCTCAGGAGGGTCGGTATTGGTAGATAAGATCAATGAACCCTTAGATGCAATCTTGCAAGCATATGAAGCAAGATTGAAGAACAGACAGACTCTAGAGCAAAGGTGGATGACATATCCATATCCAGAGATAGAAAAACAGAGACTAGAGATGTGCAAACAGTTGATTGAAACTGCACAAGCTTTACTGGATCCTCCACCTATGGAAGCGGGAGATAGAGTAATCAAACCACCAAACAATGAAACACCTCACAAAACCAAACAAAGGATACCCGACAAGATAGAAAACTTTAAATCCTTGCCGGATGTAGAGGATGCAAGAGGCGTGTCTAATAGCACTAATGAATCACTGAACGATTTTCCACCATATTCCCCTATTGTGGAAGAAAATTGCCCTGAAGAGCTATGGGAAACGGTGCGAAAAGCTCAAGAAAAATATGGGACAAAAACAGTCGAGTCGACGCCTTTCTCAGAGTTGAACTTGAATAAGTCTCCATGGGATTTAGACGTTAAATCACTTCAAGGGGATAATGGTTCAGTTGCATCCGAAGATAGCAGACCAGAATCACTGAGAACTTTGCCATCATATATGGGGGACTATGAGGCAAGGTCAGAAATTCGAAGAGTACCTTCTCAAAGAATAGGCGGGTCAAATCAATTGGACACTAAAATCCTGACAGACTTGTTGACCACTCCGGTCAAGTGTACAATCACATTGGCAGAATTGTTAAAAATTAGGCCAAGCATGTGGACGGAAGTGGGCAAATGTCTTAAAAAATTTGGCATAAGGAGACCTCTTTAAGTTCTTCGAAACCAGCTTAATGACACAGACCCGAAGAAAGTCAACACGAGACCAGTGTCACTCAACAAGGTAGGAGAGTATTGTGAAGGTGAAGACGGCAACACAACCCTACCAGTTGAGTATAATGGCATAGAGACTAAGGCAATACTTGATAGTGGAGCTGGCATTGCCATTGCCACCAAAATGTTATGGGAAAAATGGGGAAAACCAGCAATACGAACAACTAGAATGAAATTGCAACTGGCGGATGGGCACATAGAAAGGCCTATAGGATTGCTTGAGGCAATTGTGGTATCTTCCTGTGGCATAGAGTACGAACATACCTTTGCCATAGTAGATTTCGGCAAGAAGAACAACTATGAAATTATCCTCGGTAGGCCGTTCATGATTCAACTCAAAATGGTGCAGGAATGGGGGTATGATTATTTGTATCTAAGACATGCTGAAACTACTACACGCGTAAACATGAAAAATCATAGCTACCATGATGTCACGAGAACCCCTATGGAAGAATTTGACTCAGGCACCATTAGTGGATCAGAAGTCGCAGTGTGGCTTTGTAAGAAAAAGGAGATATGGATGTGTGGGCCATCTCAATGTAGTGAATTTGACCACAATGAAAGGACACTAGAGAGGGTCTTGGAAGACGATGCATATATACGAGAACCTTTTCCTGAAGAGAAGCTCGAACCCCTAGAATGGTCTCAAATTGTGGCTACATTGGATGTATGCGTCAATGGAGTCACTCCCACCAAATTTTGTGATAAGAATGGCTACGATATCATACCATACTACATGTTGATCAAAATTGTGGAGGAGGACGAGAACGATGGAGATACTGAGAATATGAGGATCAATAAAATAGAAACGAAACTTGAGCTTAAGATAGTGGGCTATGTGGACATCCCCACTAAAGAAATCAAGCACGAGGGAGAAGAATTTTATGATTCTTCTGATCAAAGTGAAAAAAAGGATAACGCGGATGACGAGAAGTCGAAAAATACGGAAGGAGACGACAATCAAGATCAAGACAATGACGTCTTCTACAATTTCCCAAACCAAAGTGAGAGACGCCAAAAAAGATACAAGAGGAAACGACACCATATCAGTCCACCAACCAGTCTAAGACCCATGCCGGAGTTTAAGGGTAAGACACATTTCCTTATGAACATTCATGTTGTAGATTGTGCTAAGGATAAAGTGTCAGGAAGATTTTTTAAGGTTGTTGAAGACTCAAGATTTAAGTCCAGGCTGTTGAAACCTAAGAAAACCAGCAAAGCAAAAAAAAGAGTTGCAACAGAAAAACTGAATGTCTGTGGTAGTCCAATTATGACAAAAATTGAACGGAAAACGAGATACAATGAGTTGAAATAAAAAATTAAAAATGTATGGACACCTGAAATGGAAAGTAGCGATGGAACAAACGCTAGTGATGGGAGTAAAAAGATAGATGTACCTCCTCACTATTGTAAGTACACCATTCAGGAAAGAAGATTGGTGGTTCAACAACCAATGAGGGAGCCTAAATCAAACGAGTCCTATGATGGGCCAGAGAACGCCAAGAAAATAGACTTAACAGAGCCAGGAGAAAATCCTCGACCTGCTTACATTGCCACAGATCTAGGTCGAGAAGAAGAGGAATTACTGATCAAAACACTTAAGGAATTTCGAGATGTATTTGCATGGTCGTACAAAGATTTGAAGGGAGTGGATCCTAACATTTGTGAACATTCAATCCCTCTAAAGTCTGATGCAAAGCCAAGCAAATAACGTCCATACACGTATAATGAGACATGCGCCAAAAGGATAAAAGAGGAGATAGACAAACTTATGGAGGCTGAATTTATATATGAGATAGAGCACACGGACTTGGTGTCCCTGATCATGGTGGTACCCAAGGAAAACGGGAAATTAAGAGTGTGTGTGAATCTCAAGAAGGTAAACGCAGCAACAATAAGAGACAACTACCCTCTTCCTATCACTGAACACGTCCTGGAACAAGTAGCAGGCAAGCAAGCCTATAGCTTTATGGATGGATTCTCTGGTTATAACCAATTGGGGGTCAAACTAGAAGATCAATACAAAACAGCTTTTGCAACAGAATGGGGCATATATGCGTTTAGCCGTAATGCCATTTGGATTGACCAATGCTCCAGCCACATTTCAGAGATTAATGACACACACTTTTAAAGAATACTTGCAAAAATTCTTGGATATTTACATGGACGACTTGTGTGTTTATTCTCTATTGAGAGAAGACCATATAGATCATCTTAGAAAGGTATTCGAAAAATGCAGAACGTATAGGATTTTCCTCAACCCAGAAAAATGTGTATTCATGGTATGAGAAGGTAAAATCTTAGGCCACATAGTGTTGGCTAATGGAATTACCACTGATGAAGACAAGGTAAAGGTGATCATAGAATTGCCAAGACCAAACACTATATGAGAGGTACAATTTATGGGACATTGTGGATACTACTGACATTTTATCTACATGTACGTTGTAATAGCAAAACCCTTGTATAGTCTAATCACGCTCTTCATTTGGACCAATGAATGTGAGGAGTCATTCCAGAAACTAAAAGAAGCACTGGTATCTGCACCAATTCTAAAAGCACCAAATTGGTCAAAGATCTTCCATGTACATGTAGATGCTTCGGCATTTGCAATAGGCTATATATTAGCACAACCACATGAGGGTAAGATGGATTTTCCAATCAGTTATGCTAGTAGACAACTCAACAGTACAGAAAAGAATTATACTACCACTGAAAGAGAAGGATTGGGTATGATATATGCGGTAAAGAAATTTCGGCATTACTTACTCGCTAACAAATTCACATTCTTCGTGGATCATCAGGCACTCTTGTACTTAGTAAACAAACCTTGTAAAATGGGACGAATTGTAAGATGGTTCATTGTGTTGCTGGAGTTTGATTTTACGGTAGTAGTTAAGAAATGAAAAACTCATCAAAGAGCAGACCACCTTTCTCGATTACTACATGGCGAAAAAGCTACCGGGGTAGATGATGATCTCCCAGACGCATACCTGTTTAATATAGAGATGGTACTGAAATGGTCAGAGCAAATTATTCCGTTGCTGACATATGGAATGAATCTTGACGACAAACACACGGTGGAAGACGTTAGACAAGAATGAAATTACACAATGCTTGCGGGAAGAATGTACCATCATGGAAACGATGGGATTCTAAGGTTGTGTATAGGCCCAGAGGAGTACAAAGCGTATCTAAAGGAGGCCCATACACAAATAGGGGGATTTCATAGAGGAAATCAAATGATGTATGAAAAATTAAGAAGACTTGGAGTGTATTGGCCAGGAATGGTAGGCGATGTAGCTAATTACATCAAAAAATGCGACTTTTGCACATCCAATACCACTGTGGATTATGCCACATTATACCAAGTGACAGTAGCACCCGCATGGAGTCATGATATTGTGGAATATTTGACTAATAAGGAGCTGCCAGGAGATTGGTCTAAAGCCAGACAAAAGGCTTTACAAATCGAAGTGAATAGGTATACCCTCATTAGTGACCAATTGTATAAAAGAGGAACTGATGACCAGCTGAGGTTAGTTCCTCATGAAAATGACTACTTTCCATTATTGGAACAAGCTCATGCAGGCATAGCAGGAGGTCATTTTTCAGCAGAGAGAACCGTAAAAATCATTATGGTTGCAGGTATATGGTGTCCGACCATGATTCAAGATGCAACAAAATTCGTGAAAAGGTGTGATGAATGTCAACGCACTAAGGTACCGGTTAAAAGAGACGAAATTCCTTTAAGACCAATGATGAGTGCTCGAGCATTCGCTAAATGGGGATTGGACTTTGTTGGTCCTATCACTCCACCAGCGTATCGTTCACAAGCACAATATATCATAGTGGCCACGGATTACATGACCAAATGGGTGGAAGCAAAAGCCACAACAAAAGCAGACGCTAGAACCAAGGCACAATTCTTATATGAATATGTGTTTACACGTTATGGCCTTCCAATCGAGCTGGTGAGTGATAGAGGGACACACTTTGTAAATGAAGTTATCCAACATCTCTTAAATGAGTTTATGGTAATTCATCGTAAATCTGCACCCTATCATCCACAAGCCAATGGCCAAGCGGAAGCGACCAACAAAATATTGTGCACAGTTCTTACGAAACTAGTTAGTGAAACAAGAACAGATTGGGATCAGATGCTCTATTCGGCATTGTGGGCTTATCGAGTTGCATATAAAACAACACTCAATGCTACACCATTTAATATGGTATATGGGTTAAATGCAATATTGCCTATTGACTTTCTGATCCCCACACTAAGGATAGCCACACAATTGGACTGGACGGGGCATGAACTTTCAGAACGGTTAGAGGACCTTGAAAAATTAGATTAGTTATGACTCAATACTGTAGCGGCCATATATGCAAAAAAAAGACAACAAAAAGAGTTTTTTGACAAACATGTCAAGAACAAGGACTTTAAAACGGGCGACTATGTCTTAGTATACACCCTTAAACAACATGCCAAAAAGCTAAAGAAAAGGGGAATGGGGCCTTATTTGATCCAAGAAATATCGTCCAGCGGAGCAGTAAAAATGTCGACACTAGATGGAAAAGAAATGCCGAACTGGATTAGTGGGTGTCGTTTAAAAAAATATCATCTACCTTTAACACCGGAAATGTTGTTTCAACTGCATTATGGAAAAACCTATAGACAGGAACAACAAAGAATTCAGGACCAGGCACAATAAGAAGCAAAGGAACGGATTGCTAAACGAAAGCAGTTTCTTAGGATAATAAACATGGTCACCCCAATGATGACTGACGAATATCCTCTTTCAACATCCCAAACAATCGAAGCGGATATACAAAGCGACGAATTAGAAAAGACCATGACAGACCTTAGGGCTCAGGACGATAGCATCATTGACGACTTGGAAGATACGTGGTGTAGTCCTTACATAAAAGCTTTTGCAGGCACAAAACAAGTTGAAATCTATGCATTGCTTGACACTGGAGCAAAAATGAGTGTCATCAGCTTTGAGCTCTTTTGGAAACTTGGACCAATGAGGACGATCCCAGAGATACACCGGTTGAAAGTAGCATCGGGTGATGAGGTGACCACGTTGTGGTCTATTATAATAACAATCACAGTGCAGGCACGCCCGTACACTACAAAATTCCATGTACAGCCACCAAGTAGATCAGCAACGCCGTGTATCTTAGCAGTGTCATAGATGAAAGCTAACAGGGTATTCATTGATTTGGATACTAATGAAGCACTGTTCAGAAATGAAAACTTTTCAGAACCCTTCTTATCATATAACCAATACATGTCAAGGAGGAAACAAAAGTCAATACAACCGCAAAGATCTGCCCAACAACAAACAGAGTTTACAAGTCCAACAACGTCTTATCAAAAATCACAAACCAGGCAAGTTTGGGTACGGCGTACAGAGCTGACCGAGGCACAATTACATCAAAAGAGGAAATACAAAGTTTGGATAAAACACGACAGCCTAATTCCTATAAAAAAGGGGTCAGAAGAAAAGACAAAACACCGAAAGCCAGCAAAACTTCAAAGAACCATAGTCAATCTATCGAATACGCAACGGACTATATTGGTATGGCGGCCAAAATTGCCAATTCAAAACGGGCCAACAACACAAGAAGGGAGGCCAAAGATGACAATCGAGTAGTTATCTACAACTGTCAAGTTCAAGCCACATCATGCAAACAGCACGAGGAAACAAACAGAATCAACCAAAAAAACTACAAGGATCTTTAAGACCCAAGTCATCAAAGCAGAAAGAAAGAATGTTCCACCAGAAAATGTAGCAAAATATACGACAATGTTGACTTCAAAGGATCCACATACACCGATTCTAAACCAGTGGAAAACAATCAAACAATGGGCGACAGATTTACAACTTCTCCTTGCAAAGAAAATCTGCCAGCCAGCTCAAGCTACCACATGAAGCCTCAACGACAAATGCCAATAAGCGAATCGCTTATACCTTCCTCTTACACTGCATAAATTCTTTCTACATGACTGCACATGCATATAGGGCTATATTACAAGGCCTGCATTAGCACGAGTTCACACCCATGCACAGCACATACCCTTGAAGATACCCTGTCGTCTGGGAGGACTCCAACTAGGAGGGGGGGAGGCATTCCAGATGCGAACTCATGTCATATATTAGATGGCAATGTTTGTGAGCAATTTTTCAACCATTTTTGCGTTTTATTGTGTGATTTTGGGAAAAAAGAATATTCCCTCGTAATTAATCAGAATTGGGGACCAAATCATCATTCATGAGCCCCTAGGGATGTGTATAAACTATACAGAGAGTCAAATATGGCAAAAACAAATGTCTAAAAACAGCAAAAAATAGGCCAAGGTTGACGATAATGAGCGAGAATGTACATAGACGAGAGAAAAGTGAGCTACAAAGTGTTTTGCTTTTCATTGGTATTTTTATAGGTTAGAATTGCTATTTTCGGGTTATTTTGGGATTTATTTGCTTTATTTTAGCCATTTTCTAGCAAAAATTATAGAAAAAAATACGTAATCCAGATGGAAACACAAAAGAAGAGACGCCTGATCAGAGCAAGGTAAAGAAGACACATAAAATATAGGGATTGCAAAGGTGACAAGGCAAAATGACCACCATCATGAAGGGACCTCCAACAGGAGAAATCTACAAAAATGGTAAAACTGGAGCAACCGAAGTCCAAATCAAAAAATTTGCGAGACTAAACCGCATCTCGCAAAAACTTATGGCCACAGGTAAAAGATGGGAAAATTTGGTGTCGGAGTCTCGATCACATATAGAGAGGCTAGGCTAGAAATCTCTCATTTGAGTCATTTTCCATAGTGAGAGAGAGAGCTCCGTATAGCGGTCGAGACTTCCAGAAGCTCATCCATCGCGCACAGTCACCAGATCGACATCAGATATGAGAGGTACGCTCGTCAACACTAACTCTAAGTGTTGTTTACTTCAATTAGTCGCAAAACCTCGCCGGCATCACAATCACAACCTGTGCACACATACACAAGACTGATTGTTAGGGAGACCTAGAGGCCACCAAATGGAACCAAAATTGAAAGGCACAATGCCTATAGCTTAGGGATCGAGCCTATGACCTCGGAAAGCACGAAGGAAGCCGCTCAGAAAACCCTAATTTCACAAGACCTGCAAAATGGAAACTGAACCAAGGTGATCGAAAATGAGCCAAAACTCATAGACAGCAAGCCAATAACCTCGACAAACCGACTGAAGGGTTAGACCATGAAAAAGTTCGTCAAAACGGAGCCTAAGGTCCCTATCTGACGAAAACCGCACAAAGCGTCACGATACTCTAACGGGCCGACCAAGTGACAAAATGACACCAAATTTAACAAGGTACATCCAAAAGAGTTCAACTACGAGATGGAATGTGTCCACTCAGAAAAAAAAAGCTCTTCCACTAGGGTAAATGCCAACAACAGGCCAGAAAGATGTCCAAATGGTCGTTCTTGGTGTTGTAAACACCAAAACAACAACTGTCTGCTTGGATCAAAGGTCAAAAGGAAATAAAAGACAGCCGGAGTGATACAATGACCAAAAGGAACGGTGACCATCACCTAAGTGGTCTACTGCGACTCCAGGAAGAGCTAAGTGCTGCAAACAGGGAGTACACTCTTCTAAATTGATTAAAACTTGATGTGTGTGTCTAGGAGGGCCTATTAACACCATTGTGGTCAACTAACATCAAAAGAAAAACTGGAAAAATGACTAAGTACTAGTCTATCGCGATAGACTTGAATATACAATTGGACAAGTGAATTTTAGACTTTGGCTTCATGAGGGGTGCTAACAAGGAATATTAACCACCATTATCAAATCAAAGTGCAAGAGGGATCTCATTTGGCCAAATAACTTAGTCTATCGCGATAGACTTGCTACACCAATAATTGGGGGAAAGACTTTTCAAAATTTTCACAAAACAGACTTGGGGAAGCACATGAAGGCAATACACAAAATTTGGTGACAGGATGGACTCGTATGGCAAGCCGAGAAAGACATGATGACAACTCAGAGTCAGAACAGGAAATCTCAAGGGCAGACATGTAAAATTCACATGTGAGGGGTCAAGAAACCTTACACCAACTAGGAGAGGTCTGTGATGATCACAGAGCCAAAAAATGACAAATTAAGTACTAGTCTATCGCGATAGACTAAGCAGAGGGATACTAGGCCATCTTATCAAAAATTGGAATTAACAATTGGCTTCAACATGATGCAAGGGAGCTACCCACTAAGTTTGAGCCCAAAACAACACAAAATGAAGGAGATAGACCAACATCTCCTTGGAAGGAATCTGGAAAAATGGGAGTTGATCCAAAAAGGGGTCACTTGACATTCATTTGAGGTGAAAATGGGATCAGATCATGTGCAAGGTATGAGAAACCAATTGGTGGAGGCACAACTGCAAAATAGGACCCTTGTAAAAAAAAAGGCAAGGTATGAGAAACCAATTGGTGGAGGCACAACTGCAAAATAGGACCCTTGTAAAAAAAAAGGCAAGTCTATCGCGATAGACAGAGAAAAAGTTGCAAATGAACAGATTTTCAGTTTGGGCTTATAGAGTGACCTTACATGCCCTATGAACATACACCACACAAAATTTCAAGGCATTTGGACTTGTTCTCCTTCACCAACAACATTAATTTGAAGCCGCTAGAGTCGCACAATGGAAGAGCTTGTCTATCTTCTAACATTTTACCTTAACTAATCTTGGGACTAAGAAGGCTCATCTAGATGCATGATTAAGGTGTAATCAATTTAGAAGAGTAGTACTATGCTTGTGCATTAACTGCTAATTGTGAATACAGGATTTATGGATGCTTCTCCGGGAAAAAGAAAAGGCAAGAACCTGGCAACGGAAGGTGCAGTACCCTATGCACTTCTACTCAATTCCCTAAAACCAGCAGCCAACTGGATACTTGCAGACGTGCAATAGGCAGCAGCCTTTCAGATCTATCAAGGTTCATATGTGGATGACAAAAGAAATTTAGTGGATACAGTGATGATCCCCAAGGAGGCAGAAAATTACTTGAAAAGATCACCGCAAAGGTCATGGCTCAAAAAATTTGGCTTGTGGAACTTTGTATCGCTACCACCAGTAGGGATAGATTTCAAGAGGGTACAACACCTAATTGAGACTATCCAAGAAGATGGAACTTGCAGAGTGGTAGGCATGGATAATGAAGTGATGGAGATCCAGATCACCAAAGAGATCATCGAAGAGGCATTGAAATTGTCCGATCAAGGAGCCAACATGAGAGAAAGAAGAAAAAACCTCACAGTCTACTTGCAAAAGTCCAAACTACCTTCTTTCGAACTCATAGCAAACCCGGAAGTAAGAGAACTAACACAGATCTACAGTCAGTGTTTGTTGAGCTACAGCAAAACACTGCCAAGATACACTACACCACACGGGAGCATCTCAACCACACTGACATGGGCTATGGGAATGACCCATGAGTTCTATATAGATCACGTGTCATATCTGTTTGAAGAAATGACAAAGCTAAGGCAGGACATACCAAATTACATTGCAAGAGGAGAAGTCCTAACCAGAGTAATATACCAGGCAATAGGCGCGACAGATCAGTTGCCACCGGCCCCTCATCAGAACGACTGGTTGGTATTAAGAGAGAATATCAAAGACAGATCACAAAGGAAAGTACCGGACTCTATTAACACCATTGGAGGACGCAGGCTGGAAAGAGTAACAAGAAGTACACAAGAAAAGATGGAAGAAGAAAGAAGAACTGAAGAAGAAGATGCCCGACTAAAGAAGCGGAAAGCGGATATGGAAAACAACACCAGGTTGCAGAAGATAGCAAAAATGGAAAGGATGCTAGAAGGATTTGCTCTAGAGAGATCTCTACGAGGTGATGTAGGCACCACGTGGAAACCTTCTAGTAGCACTTACACACTAAGAACGAAGAATAAAAACAATCCAGCTTTTGAGTTGGACTGGTTCGAGAGGTACATCCAAGAAAAAAATGCTAGGGACAAACAAGAATTGCTACTAGAAGAGGAAGATCTCCAAACTATGAGAGATCAGTTGAGGCCAACTTCACGAGATCAGGAAACACCACCGCCATCTCCAAGGCCATACACAAGTGAGATGCAATCTACTCCACCTGCTGACTCTACTTCGCATTCAGAAAGCTCACATAGTGATAAGAGAATTCATACACCACCCAGTGAAGAATAAGAAGAAGAAGAAGAAGAAGAAAGAACATATGGTCACCCAAACACTAGAACCATATCACAAAGTGATAAAGGCAAGCAAAAGGTAGTGGAACAGACAAAAGATAAAGCTTCCTCCTCTCAAGAAATTGAGCTGGAAGCTACTATAGATGAATATTTTCAGTCAATGGAGACAATACTAAACCGAACAAGACTGCACAGTCAATGGTTAGCTGATCAGAACTGGTCCAACAAAATGAGGTTACAAAAAACCCATGGAGAAGTTCAAAGACTGCAGGAGAAAAGGGAGGACACTCTAAAGCTGATCAGCATCAGAGATGTTGAGATCTTGGGGCTCAAAAGCACATTAAGTCTCCTCAAAGACAATTTACAGGAGTCTGAAGACTTCAATGCCATTTGTGAAGATACAATCAACGTATTCCTTGAAGATGTCAGTGACAGAGATGAACACATCCATAAGTTGGAAAAAGAAAAGCAAGATGCGCTGGAGACAGTCAAAAGTTTGCAAGTCGTCATCGATGACTTACAAATTGAAGTCAAAGATTTGAGAGCAGTAACAGATATACAAGCAAGGGAATTTGAACGAGTTAAGAAGTAAAAAACGTCGCTACCAACAACACAGGTAGTCCACCCAAAAGAAGAAGTGGATGCACTGAGGAGGGAGCTGGAGTTGGAAAGAAAACATCGCTTAATGATAGCCGAAAGTGCGCTTAGAGCAGAGGATCAACTACAAAGGCAAATTTTCGACTTACAAAGTGAACAGCAACAAGGACCAGCTCCTGACAATGAAATGGAAAGCATTGTTTCCAAATCACTCAGGGAAGAAAATGAAAACTTGCACATCAGGTTAAAACAGTTAGAGGAGTCTGCCGCTAAAAAAGAAATGGAATTTCAAGCTCTACAAATCAATAGTAGAACAATGGCTGCGCAAATTGCAAGTCTACAAACTGCATGGAACCACCAAGGACAGGTACGAGTGCACCTGGAGCAAGCAACAACGAATTTGACTGGACTCGCCAAAGTATATGGGGGTCAAGATGAGTACAAGGAAGAATCAGATGAACAGGAGGCCCCAGATACACAGACTGTGCGTGTCTGCCGTAGGTTGTCGTGCTGTGACACGTACATAGTGGGAACGCATGCTACAAGATCTATCTTGTATTTTTTTAGATACATAATTATATTTCCTATAGTGTACATATGCATATTTAAGTATATGTTGGAATTAGGGTTGCAGAGAAACACACACAGCTTGGAGAAGACGAAGGAAGCTCAAGGCACACAATAGAGAGTGTTTTACTTAGTGTGCAATGGAAAGATAGATAGCCCTAGAGTGATGGGCGTATATACAATGCACGGGGGAAAAAACCTCCTAAAGAGGGAAAAAAATGCCCCGGCGGTCCTAGTGTGTTCACACACATCACTACCACATGTATATGGTAACAAATCCCCCCTGGAGTGATGCGGTGAACGAGAGCTGGCACATGAGTAAAGGGAAGTTCCATGCCCTGAGGACAGGATAAGTCCACAAAGGGGAGTAAGCCCAAAGCTTTGCGGAAAGCTTCAAGATTCTCACGAGACAATGCCTTTGTGAAAAGATCTGCAAGGTTGTCCTGTGTTGGCACATAAGCCAAGCTGATCTCTCCTGCTGAGAGCCTCTCCCTGACATAGTGGTAATGCACCACAATGTGCTTTGTGCGATCATGAAAAAGTGGGTTCCTCGCAACTGCCAATGTGCTCGGACTGTCAGTGTAGATAGTGTTGGCAGTGTCCTGTCCAACACCCAGATCAGCCATAAGGCGTCTGAGCCATACACACTCAACCGTAGCTATGAAGACTGCCCTGTACTCAGCCTCACAACTCGAAGTGGCCACAGTAGGTTGCTTCTTGCTCAACCATGATATACATGAATTGCCAAGCATGAAACAAAAACCACTTGTGGACACTCGCGTGTCAAAACAACCAGCCCAATCTGAGTCAGAAAAAGCATGTAAGTCTGGCGGCAATGATCCCCCCTTGGGATAAAACAAGCCAAGATGTAAAGTGCCACTAAGGTAGCGGAAAATCCTCTTGATAGCCTGCCAATGCTTAGACCCTGGGCTATGCATAAATCTGCTGACCTGCGAGACTGCAAACTGAATATATGGCCTCGTGTTGCATACATAAATGAGGCAGCCAACAGCATTTTGGTAAAGAGTGACATCAGCAGGATCACCAGCATCATGTAGACTCAACTTCAAACCTGTTTCCATGGGAGTGGCAATAGGTTTGCAATCCTCAAGTCCAAACTTACATAGCAATGTCTCTATGTAACTTTTCTGACACAAGGCAATACCACCATCACACTGCTTAAACTGTATACCCAAGTAATGATGCAACAGCCCCAAATCTTTCATCTTGAAAGTAGCATTCAAATCAGCCTTAAATTCAGCAATATGTCTCTCATTTGGTCCAGTGATCAACAAATCATCAACATGAAGAACCACAATGAGAAATACATCATCCTCACGCTTTACATACAATGTGCTTTCTGTTGGACTGTTACGAAAGCCTCGTTTAACCAAGTGAGTGTCAGCTTTCTCATACCAAGCACGAGGAGATTGCTTCAACCCATACAAAGCCTTCTTACATTTCCACACTTTATCCTCTTGTCCTTTTATGACAAAACCGCGAGGCTGCATTACATAAACTTCCTCAAATATGTCACCATTCAAGAAAGCAGTAACAATGTCTGATTGATGTACATCCCAGCCAAAATGAGCTGCCAATGCACATAGAAAATGAACAGTAGTCATACGACAAGTGGGAGCAAAAGTCTCTTCATAATCTATGCCTTTTTGTTGTGCATAACCCTTTGCAACAAGTCGAGCCTTATGGCGATCGATCTCACCATCCGGCTTGCGTTTCAACTTGTAAACCCACTTCGTACCAATGGCCTTTTTTCCAGGAGGAAAATCACATAAAGTCCATGTGTCATTCTCTATAAGTGCATCATATTCTGATTTCATGGCAGCAATCCAATTTTCTGAATTCTGTGCTTCATCAAAAGACAGAGGCTCCTCAACATCATGTAAACTAGACATAGCCAAAGCATAACAATCTGATGCATAAGATGCATGGCGAGAGCCTGAACGAGTACGACTAGATAAAGGTGCATCCAATTTACTGTCACGCAAAGTGTGCACCAGCCATTTTGGCATACCTCTAGCCTGCTCATTTTCAGCCCTTTCCTCATCAAGTACATCATGTACATCTGCATCAGTAATAGGCTGTTCTAAAACATTTTCAGAAACCCCCATAGGCTGTACGTTTGCCTCATTGGAACTTACATTCGTATTTCCACCACTGAAAAGAGGCAACAAAGTGTCATAAATGTCCTGTGAGCTTACATTACTATCTCTAGTACATGACAGCAAGGGCTGAACAGAGTCTTCCACAAACACTACATCCCGTGAAACCAGAATACGTTTTGTTTGCGGATGATACAACCTGTAACCTTTGCTTTCAGCACTATAACCAACAAAAATACATTTGACAGCCTTATCATCCAATTTTCTGCGTTGCACTTGTGGCACCAAAGCATATGCCAAACAGCCAAAAACACGCGTGTGCTCAATAGAAGGCTTTCTATCATGCCATGCTTCATATGGAGTAATAGACTGCAAAGATTTCGTAGGACACCTGTTAAGTACATAAGTGGCACACATGATGGCCTCAAGCCAAAAAGAATGCGGCAAAGCTTGACTTTTGACCATACATCGTGCCATTTCCGTTAGTGACCTGTTTTTCCTCTCAGCAACACCATTTTGCTGAGGTGTATAAGGCACTGTACATTGGTGTTTTATCCCACGACTAGCCAGAAATGCATTAAATTCATGAGACATATAATCCCCCCCTCGATCGGAACAAAGGGTGCCCATAGTACATTTTGAGACATTTTCAGCCATAGCCAGAAATTGTTTGAAGCACATAAAAACTTCGGACTTCGCTTTAAGCGGAAATACCCACGCATGCCTGGAGTAATCATCAATGAAAGTCACGAAGTACAAGTAATTGCCCAAGGACGGAGTTTGCATGGGCCCACAAACATCACTATGCACAAGCTGCAACCTGCATGTGGCCCTAACTGAACCATCCTTTGGAAACTTAGAACACTGCATTTTACCCAGAATACAGCCTTCACAAACATGTTTGACAGGTGCTTCAAGAGGCGGCAAAGAAGCAACCATATCAGATTTCTGCAAACGCAGCAAACTGGCAAAATTCAGATGACCAAAACGTGCATGCCAAAGTTTTGCATCTGAAATAGCCCTTGAATCTGCAACAGCATTTGCAAAATTTTGTCCACACTTGTCATACAAAGTGAGCTTATACAGCCCACGACACAAAAGCCCAGATGCAACAATTTCATCACCAAAACTGAGATCATGAACTGTACATCTGTCATCCACAAATTTGACTACAAGTCCAAGTCTAGCAAGTGCGGATACAGACAAGAGATTCTTCTTGATCCAAGGTACATAAAGTGCATCAACAAGTGTGAAGGAACTGCCATTAGCAGCAGTGAGCACAATCTTTCCAACTCCCTGAACTGGATAAGAGGCGTTGTTGGCACAAGTGACTGAATTCCCATGAGGGACAACAGACTCGAGAGAGGTAAATAATTCACGATGTGAGGTAATGTGCTTTGTAGCACCACTGTCGAAATACCACACATGTGAATCTGCAGCAACTGACAAGCATGCATCATAGACAGCAGGATTGTAAGTGCACTCTGCGCTAAAAGCCCATTCTGCATCAACATTAGCATCACAATCTCCTTTCACAGAAGACTCAAGAATGGCTGCATTTGTAGTGGAACCAGCATTTGCAGTGGAACCACCCTCTTTCTTCTTAGCCTCTTTGGCCTTCAACTTAGGACACGACTTGATCGAGTGATCATTGGCTTTACAATAATGGCAACGCATCTTCTTTTTGCCCTTATCACCAGAATTGCCAGATAAAGTGCTGCTAGCAGAAGCATTAGGAAGAGAATTTTTGCCACTCGAAGCAGAACCATAAGAAGTGGCTGCATTACTGTTACCACCCTTTCTTTGAGAAGCAATAAAAGCCTGTTCAACTGCACGCTGCCTAGTCTTGTTTTTTCTAGAAAGTGACTATTGCAACAGCAATGTGCATAATCCATCAAACTTGACAACTTCAGGATTTCCTTGGGTCATCAGTCTCCAAGTACTAGCAAAAGTCTGGTAGGAATCTGGTAAGGCATCAAGAACAGTCTGCACAAGGGAAGTGTCCGAAATGACTTCACCTGCAGAAATGAGTTGCTCATTGATATCCTTGATACTAGCAAGGAAAGTGTCCATATCATCTTCCTCATGCATAATCTTCGACTCTAGCTCTTTACGCAGCAAAGCAATTTTAGCCTCATTGCGGCTTGCATAAAGACCTGCTAGAATATCCCAAGCCTGTTTTGCAGATTTTGCTGAACGGATGTGAGGAATAATGGTGCGCTTCACAGACAACGCAATCAATGCATGAGCCTACGCATCCTTAACATCCCAACGAGCTTGTTCTGCCATAGGCAAAACAACTCTAACAGCTGCAATCCTTGCAGCAAGACCTGCAACATCCTCAATATCGCCTACATCTTCAGAACCAGGACGTACATCAATGCCGTGCACAATGTTCCAGACACCTTTTGACACAAGAACATGTTGCATCATATAAGCCCACATAGGGTAGTTGTCCCCATCCAACCTGTCCTCAGCAACAAACATCTTGAACACATCTGTGTTGTTGTTGTTAGCCATGGTAAATGCTGCACCTGATGTGAAAACTGCCCGAAAATAGGAGAAATGGAGCGGGAACAACTTGTGCTATATAGCACAAACCGTAGAAGACTATAAGGCACATGTTATGCAGAAAACGGCACTGACAGAAAATATGCACAAAATGACGAAATAGCCTGTGCAGTACTGCCCGTAGTGGAAACGGAGGCCGAAATGAGCCCAAATCAAAATTCCGAGCAGGCCAAGCTCTTCGAGTTCCCCCAAAATATTTGTCGACCTGCGATAGCTCGCCAAAGCTCACTAAAATCGGAGAAAGTGAGCAGGCGTGTGCTGGAGCAGCTGGCGACTAAGCCCGGGAGGACGTGACCCGCTCTGATACCAATTGTTGGAATTAGGGTTGTAGAGAAACACACACATCTTGGAGAAGACGAAGGAAGCTCTAGGAACACAATAGAGAGTGTCTTACTTAGTGTGCAATGGAAAGATAGATAGCCCTAGAGTGATGGGCGTATATACAATGCACGGGGTAAAAACCTCCTAAAGAGGGAAAAAAATGCCCCGGCGGTCCTAGTGTGTTCACACACATCACTACCACATGTATATGGTAACAGTATAATAATAAGCCTTCTATCTCATCCTATTATTTTTCTCAAGGGTAACCTATCCTTACTTTACCATCAGAAAATACTATGGGAAAAGCATCAATAGCTCCGCCTCTTTAACTTGGGGCAAAAAGCATTGATTCTTTATTTCTACTATTTCATTATCATCTCACACCCTAGCTAGATCCTATATCTAGGGTAAACTCCAATATATATATATTCTACGTACTTTTTATACTTTTCTTATATTTCTTTTTAAATAGCTACTAGGAGAGAATCAAATCCTAGTGGGACACTAGGTGGCATGATTTCAAAGATACACTTATTTTAATGCATTATTGCAAGCATGATTACAAAACTTTGTCAAGGAGCAATTTCATGCTTTCATATGGCATGAGGTGTCCTTTGAAATTAAATGAAAGTCTAAGCTAAGGAGACCACATGAAGACTTTTGCTGCCATAAATGGACCCTATTTTGATGAATTTTTTACACAAGGTTCCAATCCTAATTGGAAAACAATTTTAAAATGAAAATCGTAGCTAATGAGCTGAAGTTTTTTCCCATATTTTTACTTTTTTATTTGGAGCCACAGTTGAGGAGATATGATCAAAATATTGGACCCCAGTCTGCCCACATCATGCAAGGACAACTCATTTCCAACTTTTCCAATTCATGTTCACACTGGCTCCTCTCTTCTTGTGTAAACCCTTGGGGGTTCCCTTCACCTATAAAAGGGGACCTCTTCTTCCTCGGAAGAAACTCAAGCATTCAAGCCATTGATGAGAGGAATTCTCGAGGGAGTGAGTAGTAATGCCTAATTGTACTTAGCTATTAACATAAGCCCAAGCCTACACTTTCTCCTAGAGGGAGACTAGCCATTCTTGCAACAAGCTAACCTTGGAAGATCAAATCTAATCAAAGAAGTTCTTGCACTTTCTCTTACTACATCTTACAACCCTGAAGGCAATGGAAAGAGTGAAAGAGGGAATCCTCCTATCATCAAAGCTTTGGCCAAGGCTTGTGAAGGAAGAGTTGGTGAGTGGCCAAAATTGTTACCATATGTTTTATGGGCTGATCGTACAACACATAGCTCAGTAACTGGCTACATGCCTGCGGAGCTAATGCATGGTCAAAAGCCAGTGATGCCGATTGAGGATACAATTCCCACATGGAATGTACTACCTTGGCAAGATGGGCTTAGTAGGGAAGATCTCCTTGCACTGCGTATAAGGCAGCTAGAGAGAAGACCTGGAGACATTGAAGCTGCAAAAGAACGACTCAAAAATGCAAGGTTGAAAAACAAAGACTATTTTGATAAGCGACATCGACTCAGGAGCAAAGCAATTGACAAAGGTGACTAGGTTTTAGTGTATGATAGTAGCCTTGATAACGAGCACACAGTCATGCGTAAGTTCTCAAAAAGATGGTTTGGACCGTATGTTGTAAAGCATGTGCATGAAAATGCTACTTACAGCTTGTCTGAACTAGATGGTACAGAAGTAAAGATTCCCATTGCAGGAAAAAGGATTAAAATGTTTAAGAGAAGAGGAGACAATGATATAGAAGATATGGATGAGGAAGAAGAGAAAAACACAGGTGAAGATCAAAGTGAACATGAAGCTCTAGAATCATCCAGTGAAGAAGAAGACAAGGAAGATGTACAAGAGGTCTAATCTTACAAAGAGACAATGTGGCACATACCGGAGGATGTGCAGGTTTAGAGGGGGTGGATGTCGTGCTGTGACACGTACATAGTGGGAACGCATGCTACAAGATCTATCTTGTATTTTTTTAGATACATAATTATATTTCCTATAGTGTACACATGCATATTTAAGTATAATAATAAGCCTTCTATCTCATCCTATTATTTTTCTCAAGGGTAACCTATCCTTACTTTACCATATAAAAATACTATGAGAAAAGCATCAATAGCTCCGCCTCTTTAACTTGGGGCAAAAAGCATTGATTCTTTATTTCTACTATTTCATTATCATCTCACACCCTAGCTAGATCCTATATCTAGGGTAAACTCCAATATATATATATTCTACGTATTTTTTATATTTTTCTTATATTTCTTTTTAAATAGCTACTAGGAGAGAATCAAATCCTAGTGGGACACTAGGTGGCATGATTTCAAAGATACACTTATTTTAGTGCATTATTGCAAGCATGATTACAAAACTTTGTCAAGGAGCAATGTCATGCTTTCATATGGCATGAGGTGTCCTTTGGAATTAAATGAAAGTCTACGCTAAGGAGACCACATGAAGACTTTTTCTGCCATAAATGGACCCTATTTTGATGAATTTTTTACACAAGGTTCCAATCCGAATTGGAAAACAATTTTAAAATGAAAATCGTAGCTAATGAGCTGAAGTTTTTTCCCATATTTTTACTTTTTTATTTGGAGCCACGGTTGAGGAGATATGATCAAAATATTGAACCCCAGTCTGCCCACATCATGCAAGGACAGCTCATTTCCAACTTTTCCAATTCATGTTCACACTGGCTCCTCTCTTCTTGTGTAAACCCTTGGGGGTTCCCTTCACCTATAAAAGGGGACCTCTTCTTCCTTGGAAGAAACTCAAGCATTCAAGCCATTGATGAGAGGAATTCTCGAGGGAGTGAGTAGTAATGCCTAATTGTACTTAGCCATTAACATAAGCCCAAGCCTACACTTTCTCCTAGAGGGAGACTAGCCATTCTTGCAACAAGCTAACCTTGGAAGATCAAATCTAATCAAAGAAGGTCTTGCACTTGGTGTATCAATCAAAGTGGAATTATCCACTCTTCTTCTCTCTCCCATCAATAATGGTGCCGAAGGGTTTCAAGTAAGATGTGTTCTACATTGATGTTTTCTTGATTTCTTGTTGTTTTCATTTTCATCTCTAATCCAACATATATATATATATGTATCTAATCTCATCTCCTTAACCAAACCTATCTCTCTCATTCTTAGTAAGTCATCCTCTCTAGGTTCTCTTGCTATAGGTACATCTCTCCCCGCAGTATCCTTATTGCCTACGGGCAAGAATAAGGCTTGGGAGGGAAACTTCTCATCTCTTCACTTCTCTCATATCTACATTTCTCACATACTATCCTAGATGAATAACCCACATGATGATCATTTCTATCGCTTTCACTCTGTACTATCTATTAGAATTAACGTATGGATTAGCTGTAAAATACACTTTCAACAACGTATAGTGTTTCTCTTCGGCCCTGAAAGGCTCAATGAAATACTTCTATCACCGGATCCCATCATACTACCTCTCATAGACTATAATTTTTCTTTTGATGTAAGCATAGTTATCTTGCTATGAACTAAGAGGATTTGTACACACAATTAATCCCAATCACTAGACAAAATATATATATTATGGTAAGCACAAAACTACAATTCCAAAGAACAATTCGTAGCCTATTTGGTCAGCCAAGATTGAATGCCATTAACTCATCCATTAACCCTTTCATATTACCCATGATACGATATGACCATAGCCTTGATTTTTTCATCTTCGTATTGTTTTGACATTCTCTTTTGCGTTCTTTCTTTGTGTGTGTGAGTGCAAGAGAGAAAGAGTGAGTCTTCTTTGATTGCACTTCTTTCCAAACCCTAGTCTTCATGGCATCTATGGTTTAACTCCTTCATATAGTTTTTGTTGAGTTCTCTCACAAACTCTCATAGCCATAAGCCCGGTGCTTTCCTGGCAAGACCGCAAATTTCTCAACAACGTGTCGGAGCTAGGGACTTTTCGAGCACCGTGTGCGAGCCACGAAGGCTGCAAGCACACAACTAGCAGGCCTAGCAAGCTCACAGATAGCAGGGGTGTGTCACTCACCTCCCTACGCTTGTCGCCATGAAGGATTCCTCGCCGCGAAGAAGAAGGAGCCGCCGCTTCGCCACGCTCAACCGCTTTGTCGTCGTCGTCGTGCCTTCCTAATGCTCGATCGCCCACACACACTCTCTCTCTCCCTCTCTCACATACACACACACACAAGGAGGTGAAGAAGAAGAAGATGGAGATGGAGATGGAGCTAGAGCACTCTTCTATTGCACAAATGAGAGAATGACTCAATTTTAGGTTTAGGTGACTTTTGTATGAGCTTGCCCCATTCACATTTGGGCGCCCATGCTTAGCCAACTAACCCTTGCGTGTTCCAGTTAGAGTGCGCCTCTCATCGGCGATCACTCTACCCTTTTCCTATTGGACCGACAAGCCCGGTGCCTGACTCTACTAAATAAATAATAAGGTGTCCGTCGTAGGTGAAAGGGTGTTCGTGAGCCACCAGGGTTAACATGTCCCCCTTCCTGATGTAGATTCCGTCCTCGGAAGCTATTGAGTTGAAGCTTGTTATGTCCATGTTGTAGAGCATCTGGATTTGAATCTGCAGGGCAAAGTCACCGTTTCAGCAAGCGGAATTATATGGCCATAAATCAGGAGGGGAATGTAAAGTACATGTGGAAATGAATAAATGCAAGATTTATGAAATGTTAGACTGCCATTAAGGACAAATAAATCGCACTTTGAGTAAATTAATTAATTAAGAGTTTTGGGCTTATGGGTGAGTCTATCAATTAGTTAGTTATGACTAAGGTTAAAACAACGACTCTAGTACTAGCTAAGCTAATAAGATTATCTAAATGCAAGATTCCCTAATTATGCTTTTCAACTTTGATTAGCCAACTAGCTCTCACAACTGCAAACAAAAGCTTGAAATGTTAACTGTAAGTGCGATGGAAGTCTTTTAAATGTCATTCATGTTTTTTTTCTTTTTTTTGGTTCACAATCATTTGACGTGTGTGCTTATTTGTATGTCCGGGGCTTTTTGATTCTCAAGGAAAAGTGCCCACACTGGGAACCTCTAGGGCTCTAGTACCATAGACAATACATGTGAGTGAAGTACAAAATCAAGCCAGGATTTCTCTTCCAGCATTAGATTTTTCATTTGTGGCACTTATGTTTTTTGCTTCCATTTCCTTTGTATTCTCACTAGTGTTTTGTTGGTTAAGTGAGCAAGCTTCTCTATGCCTGAAACATTCCTAAGGTCTCAAATACTCAGATAATTTTATTAGCTAGTCCTAGTGGTCAAGTAAATGAGTTAACCTAAAGTCACGGTCTCCTAATCTCAAGGCTCATCCATAAGATTAAACTCTAGTTCCATCAACTTAAGAAAATACAAATTTATACATCTATATGTTGGAATTAGGGTTGCAGAGAAACGCACACAGCTTGGAGAAGACGAAGGAAGCTCAAGGCACACAATACAGAGTGTGTTACTTAGTGTGCAATGGAAAGATAGATAGCCCTAAAGTGATGGGCGTATATGCAATGCACGGGGGAAAAAACCTCCTAAAGAGGGAAAAAATGCCTCGGCTGTCCTAGTGTGTTCACACACATCCCCCCTAGAGTGATGCGGTGAAGGAGAGATGGCACATGAGTAAAGGGAAGTGCCATGCCCTGAGGACAGGATCAATCCACAAAGGGGAGTAAGCCCAAAGCTTTGCGGAAAGCTTCAAGCTTCTCACGAGACAATTCCTTTGTGAAAAGATCTGCAAGGTTGTCCTGTGTTGGCACATAAGCCAAGCTGATCTCTCCTGCTGAGAGCCTCTCCCTGACATAGTGGTAATGCACCTCAATGTGCTTTGTGCGAGCATGAAAAAGTGGGTTCCTCGCAACTGCCAATGTGCTCTGACTCTCACTGTAGATAGTGTTGGCAGTGTTCTGTCCAACACCCAAATCAGCCATAAGGCGTCTGAGCCATACACACTCAACCGTAGCTATGAAGACTTCCCTGTACTCAGCCTCACAACTCGAAGTGGCCATAGTAGGTTGCTTCATTCTCAACAATGATATACATGAACTGCCAAGCATGAAACAAAAACCACTTGTGGACACTCGTGTGTCAAAACAACCAGCCCAATCTGAGTCCGAAAAAGCATGTAAGTCTGGCGGCAATGATCCCCCCTTGGGATAAAACAAGCCAAGATGTAAAGTGCCACTAAGGTAGTGGAAAATCCTCTTGACAGCTTGCCAATGCTTAGACCCTAGGCTATGCATAAATCTGCTGACCTGTGAGACTGCAAACTGAATATCCGGCCTCGTGTTGCATACATAAATGAGGCAGCCAACAACATTTTGGTAAAGAGTGACATCAGCAGAATCACCAGCATCATGTAGACTCAACTTCAAACCTGTTTCCATGGGAGTGGCAATAGGTTTGGAATCCTCAAGTCCAAACTTACATAGCAATGTCTCTATGTAACTTTTATGACACAAGGCAATACCACCATCACACTGCTTAAACTGTATACCCAAATAATAATACAACAGCCCCGAATCTTTCATCTTGAAAGTAGCATTCAGATCAGCCTTAAATTCAGCAATATGTCTCTCATTTGGTCCAGTGATCAACAAATCATCAACATAAAGAACCACGATGACAAATACATCACCCTCACGCTTTACATACAATGTGCTTTCTGTTGGACTGTTACAAAAGCCTTGTTTGACCAAATGAATGTCAACTTTCTCATACCAAGCACGAGGAGATTGCTTCAACCCATACAAATCCTTGTTACATTTGCACACTTTGTCCTCTTGTCCTTTTATGACAAAACCACAAGGCTGCGTTACATAAACTTCCTCAAATATGTCACCATTCAAGAAAGCAGTAACAATGTCTGATTGATGTACATCCCAACCAAAATGAGATGCCAATGCACATAGAAAACGCACAGTAGTCATACGACAAGTGGGAGCAAAAGTCTCTTCATAATCTATGCCTTTTTGTTGTGCATAACCCTTTGCAACAAGTCGAGCCTTATGGCGATCGATCTCACCATCCGGCTTGCGTTTCAACTTGTAAACCCACTTCGTACCAATGGCCTTTTTGCCAGGAGGCAAATCACATAAAGTCCATGTGTCATTTTCTATAAGTGCATCATATTCTGATTGCATGGCAGCCATCCAATTTTTTGAATTTTGTGCTTCATCAAAAGTCGGAGACTCCTCAACATCATGTAAGCTAGACACAGCCAAAGCATAACAATCTGATGCATAAGATGCATGGCGAGAGCCTGAACGAGTACGACTAGACAAAGTTGCGTCCAATTTACTCTCACGCAAAGTGTGCACCATCCATTTTGGCATACCTCTAGCCCGATCATTTTCAGCCCTTTCCTCATCAAGTACATCATGTACATCTGCATCAGTAATAGGCTGATCTACGACATTTTCAGAAACCCCCATAGGCTGTACATTTGCCTCATTGGAACTTACATTTGTATTTCCACCACTGAAAAGAGGCAACAAAGTTTCATAAATGTCCTGTAAGCTTACATTACTATCTCTAGTACATGACAGCAAGGGCTGAATAGAATCTTCCACAAACATTACATCCCGTAAAACCAAAATACGTTTTGTTTGCGGATGATACAACCTGTAACCTTTGCTTTCAGCATTGTAACCAACAAAAATACATTTGATAGCCTTATCATCCAATTTTCTGCGCTGCACTTGTGGCACCAAAGCATATGCCAAACAACCAAAAACACGCATGTGCTCAATAGAAGGCTTTCTATCATGCCATGCTTCATATGGAGTAATAGACTGCAAAGCTTTCGTAGGACACCCGTTAAGTACATAAGTGGCACACATGATGGCCTCAAGCCAAAAAGAATGCGGTACAACTTGACTTTTGACCATACATCGTGCCATTTCCGTCACTGACCTGTTTTTCCTCTCAACAACACCATTTTGTTGAGGTGTATAAGGCACTGTACATTGGTGTTTTATCCCACGACTAGACAGAAATGCATTAATTTCATGAGACATATACTCCCCCCCTTGATCGGAACGGAGGGTGCCCATAGTACATTTCGAGACATTTTCAGCCATAGCCAGAAATTGTTTGAAGCACATAAAAACTTCGGACTTCGCTTTAAGCAGAAATACCCATGCATGCCTCGAGTAATCATCAATGAAAGTCACGAAGTACAGGTAATTGCCCAAGGACGAAGTTTGCATGGGCCCACAAACATCACTATGCACAAGCTGCAACCTACATGTGGCCCGAACTGAACCATCCTTTGGAAATTTAGAACGCTGCATCTTACCCAAAATACAGCCTTCACAAACATGTTTGACAGGTGCTTCAAGAGGTGGCAAAGAAGCAACCATATCAGATTTCTGCAAACGTAGCAAACTGGAAAATTTCAGATGACCAAAACGTGCATGCCAAAGTTTTGCATCTGAAATAGCCCTTGAATCTGCAACATCATTTGTAAAGTTTTGTCCACACTTGTCATACAAAGTGAGCTTATACAGCCCATGGCACAAAAGCCCAGATGCAACAATTTCATCACCAAAACTGAGATCATGAACTGTACATCTATCATCCACAAATTTGACTACAAGTCCAAGTCTAGCAAGTGCGGATACAGACAAGAGATTCTTCTTGATCCCAGGTACATAAAGTGCATCAACAAGTGTGAAGGAACTACCATTAGCAGCAGTGAGCACAATCTTTCCAACTCACTGAACTGGATAAGAGGCATTGTTGGCACAAGTGACTGAATTCCCATGAGGGACAGACTCGAGAGAGGTAAACAATTCACGATGTGAGGTAATGTGCTTTGTAGCACCACTGTCGAAATACCACACATGTGAATCTGCAACAACTGACAAGCATGCATCATGGACAACAGGATTGTAAGTACACTCTGTGCTAAAAGCCCATTCTACATCAACATCAGCAACACAGTCTCCTTTCACAGAAGACTCAACAATGGCTGCATTTGTAGTGGAACCAGCATTTGTAGTGGAACCACCCTCTTTCTTCTTAGCCTCTTTGGACTTCAACTTAGGACACGACTTGATCAAGTGATCATTGGCTTTACAATAATGGAAACGCATCTTCTTTTTGCCCTTATCACCAGAATTTCCAGACGAAGTACTGCCAGCAGAAGCATTAGGAACATAATTTTCTCCACTCGCAGCAGAACCATAAGAAGTGGCTGCATTGCTGTTACCACCCTTTCTTTGAGAAGCAATAAAAGCCTGTTCAATTGCACGCTGTCTAGTCCTGTTTTTTCTAGAAAGTGACTCTTGCAACAGCAATGTGCATAATGCATCAAAATTGACAACTTCTGGATTTCCTTGGGTCATCAATCTCCAAGTACTAGCAAAAGTCTTGTAGGAATCTGGTAAGGCATCAAGAACAGTCTGCACAAGGGAACTGTCTGAAATGAATTCACCTGCAGAAATAAGCTGCTCATTGATATCCTTGACACTAGCAAGGAAAGTGTCCATATCATCTTCCTCATGCATAATCTTTGACTCCGGCTCTTTACGCAACAAAGAAATTTTAGCCTCATTGCGGCTTGCATAAAGACCTGCTAAAATATCCCAAGCCTATTTTGCAGATTTTGCTGAACGGATGTGGGAAACAATGGTGCGCTTCACAGAAAACGCAATCAATGCATGATCCTGCACATCCTTAACATCCCAATGAGCTTGTTCTGCCATAGGCAAAACAACTCTAACAGCTGCAATCCTTGCAGCAAGACCTGCAACATCCTTAACATTGCCTACATCCTCAGAACCAGGACGTACATCAATGCCCTGCACAATGTTCCAGACACCCTTTGACACAAGAACATGTTGCATCATATAAGCCCAAATAGGGTAGTTGTCCCCATCCAACCTGTCCTCAGTAGCAAACATCTTGAACACATCTGTGTTGTTGTTGTCAGCCATGGTAAATGCTGTACCTGATGTGAAAACTACCCGAAAATAGGAGAAACGGAGCGGGAACAACCTGTGCTATATAGCACAAACCGTAGAAGACTATAAGGCACCTGTTATGCTGAAAACGGCACTGACAAAAATTTTGCACAAAATGACGAAATAGCATGTGCAATACTGTCTGTAGTGGAAACGGAGGCCGAAATGAGCCCAAATCAAAATTCTGAACAGTTCGGGCTCTTCGAGCTTGCCCAAAATTTTTGTCGACCTGCGAACACTCGCCAAAGCTCACTGAAATCGGAGAAAGTGAGCAAGCGTATGCTGGAGCAGCTCGCGACTAAGCCTGGGAGGACGTGACCTGCTCTGATACCAATTGCTGGAATTAGGGTTGTAGAGAAACGCACACAGCTTGGAGAAGACGAAGGAAGCTCAAGGCAGACAATAGAGAGTGTGTTACTTAGTGTGCAATGGAAAGATAGATAGCCCTAGAGTGATGGGCGTATATGCAATGCACGGGGGAAAAAACCTCCTAAAGAGGGAAAAAATGCCCCGGCGGTCCTAGTGTGTTCACACACATTACTACCACATGTATATGGTAACACTATAATGGCAAATAACAAACATAACTATTGCACTCAAACAAACCATGAAAAAACATTATTAGCAGTTATACATATCCACCAACATGAATCATAGAAAGTAGTACACCTGGAGGTATGGAGTTGCTCATTTCGTCGAAGCAGATGTCCTCAGCCATGTGGATGGAGATCCATATAAGTCCTACCTAACACATCCAAAAAACAAGCACTATACCTCTAGGAGGCATGTTAGTGTGAAAAAATTAAAACTCCTAGAAAATAAACTCAAAACACAATCAAGACCCCTAACCTACCTATCTGTCATCCCTTTTAGAATCAAGGAAAGAGGATATTATATAAACCCGGTGGCCACCCTAAGGCTAGGCCTCTATCCTCATCATCTTGATAAACGAAATCATTTTCTGTGAGTCCATAGTCTTCCTCGGTCTCTATTATTTCTTCTTCATCATCCTCTTGCTCTAGCGTGTTAATCAAGAACCTCGCGATGCGTGGATACTCATCCTGTGCAAAAGAATAAGGATGTGCCACCGGAGAAACATTCGCTACTCGGTATGGATCTCTAGTTATCCATAGACGTATCAGCCATTCTAACTCCTCAAAATTTCGCTCACGTGCAAGTCTCTCTACCAAATCCCATTCGCAAGAAAGTACAGGGTAGCAGATGTGAAACACTTGAGAAAAAGAAAAAGGGTACCTTCTATCAAAAATAGAAGCACGTGCCTCTGGTGAACTAGCCATCTCTGAGAATACAAATAGATTTGGTTAGGTCTTTAAAACATGAGTTGTTTTTGTGTGTTGCTTGATGTGACATGGTGAATTTAGACTTATGTGTAGGATCTGATAGGGTGCTCTCTCGTTGCTAGTCGTTCTTTCTCATTTACTTTTTTATCTTGTTTTTGTGAGTATAAGGCTTTATATATACATTCCCTAAGATTGGAGATTAAGAGGTCAGGGAGAAAGGTTGAGAGGGAAGCAAGTGAATGATGGATGTCAACAAACACTCCCCCCTTCCTTGGGTAGATCATACCGTTTGAAATGATGTCGTCACCCTTTGAAACCAGTTGTTCCAAGTTGTTATAAGTGAAGGCTTTAACCAATAGTTTTCGACCGATCTATGCGTTTCATCTAGTTGCAAGGGTGGTAAGGTACTCTCCCGTGATTTTATTTGCAACATCATTGTAGGTGGTGAACTTACAACGGGAGGTGTAAATTCTTTCTTGCTTGTATGGATATGTACAATGGTAGGTGGAGGTTGTATCGAAGCTTCTATTTCCGTATAGGAACTACATGAAGAGCAAGAAACTTCATTTGCTTTCCCTGTTCCTGAGCTAGGTGGAACAAATCATTCTTTCTTGGTACCCAAACTAGCTCTGGAGCAGGTGTGTCGCATTCTGTGATTTTTTCCTTTCCACGATCTTCAATTTGTTTTGGAGCCACAGGATTGAGCTCACATGGGCCCGGTGACAGGTAAGAACACAATCTACATTTTGGCACCCAAATTTGATCATTTCCTTCATAGTATCCTTGGGCTTCCAATAGTCATTTAGGAATCCAACGCAATGTTTGTTTACATTTCTTGGAGTGAGGGGGACGTTTCTTAAGAGGCTTTCGTTTTTTAGCATCATCCATGGTTACTAAAGAAGCTTTAGGGACCCACTTGTATGTTTTCTTTGTTATATTAGGATGGTTCTTGTGTGTCTCAAGCTTTCTTTCAACTACATCAGTTGAAGCTCTAGAGAGTTGGGCTATGGGGGACGTATGGTTCAACCTCTTGGACATGCAATGTTTTGGGTTTTATTTCCTTAAGAGGCAATATCTCAGGGACTATGGCTTGCGTGGTAGGGCTAAGAGTTGGTTTCTGTGTTGTGACACCCCCTGTCCCCCAATCAATAGTGCATTTGGTGGCTATCATCCACGTGCGTCCTAGGTTTATATTACCCTCCATAGTTCCAATAGGCATGACCAAAAAGTCTTGAGCTACAACCCCATTGTCATAATTGACAGAAGTGTGACAGATTCCAAAACCCGTAGTTCTTTTCTTATTGACACCCTTGACTTGGATAATACTCTCAGATAGAGGTGGCTTCCCTAACTGACACCACACCCCATATGATAGCAGATTATATTTAGCACCCGTGTCCAATAAGGCGTTATATAACACTTTTGCATAGGTGCTATTTAGCTCAATAGGGTATCGTAGAGGTGTGTCAGAGTCCAACCAATCCTCATCAATTTCAATGTGGAATGCATGTGTGACTCCAAGGTTAGCCTCTCGTTTTCTTCTTATACGTTTTTGTCGCTCCTTAGCCTCAGCTTGAGCTTATATCTTCTTCAATTCTATTTGTGTCTTGGCTGACTTTTTTGTATGGATGGCACGCAACTCCTCTTGGCTTAAAGGATCATAGTATCTTTTAAATTTTCTCCCATTGAGGAATCCAATGGTTTCAACTCCATCAAGAGTCTCCACATGAATGGTTCCTTGTGGGGTGATCTCACATACTCTATATGGTCCTTTTCCTGCATATTTCAACTTTTTCTTTTTGTTACGCACTCCATATATAAGGAATTTATCACCAACATTGATATCTTTGTTCTTTAGATGGCGGTCAAACCATTTCTTCCTCCTATCTTTCTCCACAAGTGCATTTTTCACAGCTAATTGCCTCTCTTCATCTAGCCTTTCAAGGACATATAATCGCTCAACTAAGGGGTTACAATCCCAACCTTCTTGAGAAGCTACTCGAAGACTAGAAATGACAAACTCCCATGGCCTAACCGCTTCTTGGCCATACACCATCTTGAATGGTGTGCAGTTAATGGAAACTTTATACGCAGTACGATAAGCCCATAGAGCTGATGTAAGCTTTCAATCCCAATCTGTGCGATGAGCTTCCACCGTTTTGGTTAAGATAGAGATTAAGGTCTTATTGGTGCTCTGAGCTTGGCCATTTTCTTGTGGATAATAAGGTGTGGATTTATGGTGAGCTATCATAAAGTTGGTAGTGAGTTCTTTTATTACTCCATTTATAAAATGAGTACCATTGTCACTCACAATCTCAAAGGGACAACCAAATCTTGTAACAATGTTCTCAAAGAGAAACTTGGCAGTTGACCTTGCATCGGCCTTATGTGTCGCCCTGGCTTCCGCCCACTTTGTCACATAGACGATAATATATCGAGATTGAGTGCTACGAGCTGCCGGACTAATTGGGCCTACAAAGTCTAAACCCCATTTTTCAAATGGTTGAGTCACTTTAACAGGATGTAAGGGCATCCTATCCTTTTGTTGCGTGATCTTGTAACGTTGGCATTCATCACATCCTTTTGTAAAAAGTGATGCATCCTTAAATAAGGTTGGCCACCAATAGCCTGATTGCAATACCTTTCTAGCTGTTAGTTCCCCTGAGAAATGTCCTCCGGCTATACCCATGTGGGCTTCTTGCAGTATGTATAAATACTCATCCTCACGGGCACAACGTCTAAGAATATCATCCTTCCCTAGCCTATAGAGAGTCCCTGCAATGAGAGAGTAAGGTTCACATTCTTTTAACAGTTTTCGAGCTATGTCCTTACGAAGCTCTTTGGGTGGAAAACCATTAACTAGGAAGTTCACAATCTTCTCACTCCATTCAGGTATGGTTTCGACTAGGAATAGAGAAGTATCACGAAATTCATCATCGACTCCAGTAGGGGCTTCACCATTGGGTATGCGAGACAAATGATCAGCCATGACATGTCTTTTACCAGGTCTCACCACAATGGTAAAATCAAACTCAAGGAGAATTAACAACCATCGTGTAATTCTTCCCGTGGAACAAGGTTTATTTACTAGATACAACAAGGCTTGATGATCAACATAGAACACAAACTTGTTGGCCAGAAGGTAGTAGCGAAATTTCTTCACTGCATAAATCATACCTAAACCTTCTCGCTCTATAGTGGTGTAGTCTCTTTTGGCATCATTCAACTGACGACTTGCAAAGCTAATGGGGTAGTCCAGTTTATGTTCTCCTGGTTGAGCTAGAACACACCCAATAGCAAAGTTCGATGCATCAATATGCACATGAAAAATTACATTCCAATCGGGCACTCGTAGAATAGGAGCGCTAGTCAAGGTCTTTTTCAATGACTCATAAGCATGGTCACACTCCGTAGTCCATTGGAACTCAATAAGAAGCTTGTACAAAAGACGAGCTATCTCGGCAAAGTTTAAAATAAACCGTCGGTAATAACCAACATGGCCCATGAACCTTTGAACTCCTTTATAGTTTGTAGGTGGTGGCAATTCAGCAATAGCTTTCATTTTGCTCTCATATGTGGAAATCCCATTTTTGGACACTATATGCCCGAAAATGACTCCATGTTTAACCCAAAATTGGCATTTGAAAGGGTTTAAGGAGATGCGATACAATCTACACTTCTCAAACACTTTTCGTAAGCATGATAGATGTTCTTTCCAAGAGGAATAAACACAAAGGTCATCTAAGAAAGCTTCATAAAACTCCCTCAAATATTCTCTAAAAGCAGTGTTTATTAATGTTTGAAAGGTAGCCGGGGCATTGGTTAAGCCAAAAGCCATAACACGAAATGCGAACACTCCAAATTCGGTTATAAAGGCTGTTTTAGCTTGGTCCTCTAGTGCAATTGTTATTTGATTGTAGCCATAGTACCCATCTAAAAAGCTATAAGCTTCCTTCCCTACAACTCTTTCAAGCACATGTTCTGAATATGGCAAGGGGTAATGGTGTCCCTCCTAGTGGCTGCATTGACCTTCTTGAGATCCACACACACTCTGAGTTTCCCATTCTTCTTTGGCAAAATCACTATTGGAGACACCCATTCTGAGTGCTCAATAGGGTATATGAATCCACATTCCACAAGCTTTTCAATCTCTTCTTGAACGATCCTTGCATATTTAGGATTCATTGGGTAGGGTCTTTGCTGAACTGGTTTAGCCATGCTATTCATAGGGATTGTGTGTTGCACCACGGAAGATGGAACACCTTTCATATCATGATAAGTCCAGGAAAATATATCCCTAAATTCCTTCAGAAGTTCTTTAAGTACACATTCCTCAGTCGCTGTCAGATCTTGGGCAATGAAGACAGGTTTAGACTCTTCTCCTGGGTCTGCTAACTCTATTTCCTTAACTATCGCTGGACCATCATAGACTCCATTGCTACCATCGATAGGTTTTCTTTGAGCCTTTGTATACACAACATTACGTTCCTCTGTGATATAGGATTTGAAATATTCAGGTGCAGGGTGTAAGTCTGTGGGGTCCTGTTGTTCTATGGACTGTGCTTTAACTTTTGATTCCTTTTGTTGTTGAGCTAACTCTCGATTTTGTCATCTCCTTACGGTACGGCTCAACTTTGGCTTATCTGTAGCCTCTAGTTGTGCGATGTCAATGGGTTGTGGACTACACCACATAATGCTTTGAAGGTATTCATCCCAGTTATCTACCAACTTTCGATGAGCATCACATGCCCCTATATAATTAAGACATTCTGCGGTAGATTTCTTTTCATTTATTCTAGCACGCACATTTGCTCGATATCGTCGCCTCTTATATCTCTTACTCTTCTTGTTTAATTCTCGATTATGGTCAATTTCTAGTGAAGACTCACTAGATGATTCACTACTTGTGTCTTCTGCTCCTTTGGATAGATTATCATCTAGGTTACCACTGGGCCCTGAATGGTTTGTCCCCACATTTGCACTAAGATTTAACTCATATTCTTTGTCCTCAGAGTCAATTTCAACTGATGATTCTGACCCCAAATCGTGTGGGCTATAGTCTTGTGAGGCGCTACTGGTTTCAATGCCAGTCAAACTTTCATCTTGTAGATCATCAGAAGCTATATGCATTGCTTCTACCATGTTTAAGGGTATAAGTGGTGGTATTTCATCCCCCTCATGTGTTACCCAGGTCGTCCCCCTATTTCCCCAAGTGTCTATGGTTGCTACTAGGTGGACCCAATCCACATTGTCCGACTCAATCATCCCAGGTAGTACATCCATATAAGGAGAATCTTCCCCAACATTAGTGTCCGCTTTACACGTGTAACAATACTGCAATGGGGCCGAGTGAACTGTGGTGTCAGATCTATGATTGATTATAAACCTGTTTCCTAGAGGATTTGCTCGACCCATCACAAGATCCACTCGAATGACAGAATCTTGGAACTGCAAGTAGACATGGTTTTTAGACCAGTCATGCATCACTTTTGCTTCCCTCATGAAAGGATGTCCTAAGATCATCTCCGATGCCATAGTGTGTTTGGAGAAATCCATAACAATAAAGGTAATCCTTATTTTATGTCCAAAGATCTTAATCTTGAGATCTTCTAGCATCCCAATAGGTTTAACAATAGACCCATTGGCCATCTTCACTACTATGGTTGTGGTCGCAAGGTGAGGTCTTCCCATAGTTTCCCAGCAATTTTTAGTCACAATGCTAACCACAGCGCCACCATCAAGGATTCCCTTCACAGTTAATCCCTTAGTAGTGATTGGTATAGTCGCATTAGATTCATCACCCTCAAAGTATTGTCCCAACTTGTTAACAGGTATTTCTATAACAAGGTTCTCATCTAGGTTTGGTTGTGGATCTATGTATTCCTCCTCTATTGGCATCTCCCCAGCTCCATCCATCTGTGAAAATTGTGGTAGCCCAAACTTCAGTTCTCCATTGAGGAAGGCTTGAAGGGCTGAGACTAGCTCGGGGTCTTTATATAGTTTGGACATGATGGTGGTTCTAACTTCTGAAGACATGAAATCCATCAATTTGGAAATGTTTAACGGCACCTTTTGGCCTTGAGTCCCTTGACGTGGGGAAGATGGGATCTCCATTTCTTTGATAGGATCAGGTAGTCCCTCTGTAAACATTCTTTCCATCAAGAAGTGAGTACGCCCACTGTCCCATGACTTTAAGTCACTTTCTTCTTGGATGACACTAGGTATGTCCAAGGGTCTATGGACTTGGTGAGGTTGTTGTTGCGTAGGGAACACGGTGTCTGTAATCTGGATCTTCCTAGGTGCTGGTTCTAGATCCCTTTGGGTATCTTCTATCAAACTCCTTAATTGTTTGACTCGCTCAATCTCCTCTGTAGGGTTTCCGTAAGTTCCTATCTTCTTTTTGGATCCTAGCCATTGTGGCTCATGAAGATATTCCTTGTTGGTTTCTATGTTAGTGGTCTTTTTGGTCTCCATGGTTTCACATGAATCAGAATCTTCTTCAGCGTCGTTCATATATACGGGGTCGTCACCAGTCCCTATGTTAGTCTTTGAACTGGGGTCTGACTTTGCTGCTTTTTGCGATCTCTTTCTTCGTGTTTTCTTCTTTTTCTGAGATTGGGCAATTGATGCCGTGTCTCTTTCCTCAAGAATATAATTTTTTATTTGGAGCATCGATCGTGTGAGTACGTTTATTGGTACCACGGGTGTACTAGGTGATGGCTCCTTGGTAACTTCAATCAAGTTTAATGGCGTGATCTTCGGTGCATTTGGATTATTTGGACATTGGGCAATCAAATGATCTATGCCACATCGATTACACATGAGTGTCGGCATTGTAAACGTGCTCGCTTGATTGGTTTGCATTAGTGTGGCGTTCTTTTGTAGCCTAATAGGACACTCGGCTACACGATGTGGACCTCCACACTCATAGCATTGAAGAGGTGGTCTCTTAGTGGTGTAATTGATATTTTGGCCTCTTGCCGCAAGAGCAGCTACTTGATATACAGGTTTGACTTGTCCCCAATAGTCCTCCATGTAGTATTGTGGAATTTCTTCAAGCATATCCATCCCATAGGCAATATTAGGATCTATATCTTCCTCATAGCCTTCCAAACAAGAAATAGATGACTCACAATCCACTTGATTCACAGAAGTGATTCTCGGGTGTGGTGGTTGCGGTCCTAGCACTGGAGGTGGTAAGGGTGTTGTTTGAACAACATTTTGAGCCCTAGGGACCATGTGTTGTGCTGTTTGTTCAAGAGGTGGGGCTTGCATCAAGGCAGGCACTCGAGGTGTGTCTGTCCATGCTAAGGTTGGTCTATTGGCCATCGCAAGCTTAAATACTATGCAATCCTTAGCTTGATGACCATACCTCCCACATGCATTGCAGTTCCCATTGAATTTTACTCTAAAATTAGGGCATTCACTGGTACTATGCGGTCCATAGCATACTGAGCACCATTGCTGCTCCCTTCTTGGATACATATGATTGTTTTGCGGAGCACAATTGTCTCTAAGAATCTCTTGAATAGCCTTGGTGAGATCTGCTAAAGTCATCTCAGATATCTTTGGTTCCTTAGCAATAGGCTTTAGGGTCATTGGCTGATGCCCTGATGCTTGCGAGCTAATAGATTTAGTCTCAACAGACACTCTTTCTCCTTGAATCATTAAATTATCCTCCAATTGGATCGCATTGGTGGTGACTGCTTCCCAAGTGGTGATACCTCTAATGACTAGGCCATTGTATATATCCTCATGTCGTAACCCCCTAATGAATCTATCAAGAAATTGATTATTGTTGAAGCGCTCATTTGGATTACAACAAGAGTTCAAATGCTTCAAGCGACTTATAAAGTCTCTCACCGACTCTCCTTCCTCTCGTTGGGCTTTCTGGAGTTGAGAGGCTACACCCCAAAGCACTCCCTCTCATATGTATTCCTTTAAGAACAGTCTCCTAAGAGTAGGGTAAATCGTTTTTTCTTCCACCCTTAGGGTTCTATACCAATCCCCAGCCTTTCCACTTAAGGTTAGGCTTAAAGCATTGCTCTTATGTAGGTCATTGTGTTCTCCTAGAGAATCGCATATTTGTTCAAACACTTCGATATGCTTTCTCACATCCCCATCTCCACTAAATTTTTGTGTGAGCTTGGCTATTTGTACTGCCTTACTTCTAGGATCTCTATCAGGCGTGTTACGCATATTCTTAGCAATAGATCGACCAATAGCATGGTATCCGTGGTGTCATCAAGGGAAAGATGAGCTAGACTTGGAAAAGTAAAGCTATCACTTGTGGGCTCAGATTGCATTGAGACCCCTGGCGAAACAACATATGGGGGATCGATGGGACTCACTGGGGGAGTCTCCATTTGTGACAGAGTGGGTTGTTTCCCTTTTCTCGTGTCTAAAAATTGCATAGGACCCGTCGAAGGTATGTTCATTCCTCGATTTTGCCTCTCGGACTGGATAATTCTATGGATGACATTGCAGATCATGTGTTGTTGCTCCTCTAGACTAGTGGCACTAGATGTGGATTGTACAACTTCTAACCAACCCACATGGTATGTGTAGCCCATGTATAGGTTGGTCAAAGTCTCCGTGTGTAGGTCATATTCCCAATTTTCATTGAGAAATACCCCGTCCAAACTTGGTGTACTAGAGGGTTTCCGTGAGCTGGATGCAATGTTGCTTCCCATGTTTTGACTTTTAGTCACCGCTACCTTAGAGGCGACTTTGAAAGGCGGTAGCTCGATAGGGCCCTCATTAAATGAGGTAGGTAGAATGCCCACGTGGACACTCTGAGGGAGTGTGGGGTCTACAGGAGATGTGAATGGTGATTCTACTTCCCCACCCCCTTCATTTACTTCACTAGCCGTAGGTTCAGAGAGCGTAGCTCTACTAAAAGTTTCCATCAAACGGCCAAAAACACTAGTTGCAGGTTGTTGGGCCCAGCTAGGTACGGTTTCATTTGTTCCCCCGGGGCATTGTGTAAGATGCTCTTCCATAATATCATAGTCAGAGGAAGAGTCGCTAGCCGCTATATTTGGGTCTTGGGTTGCACTACCTTGGGTCCCCGCCGAGGGCGTAGACCCTAGCGTGGAAGGATAGTGGGTACCCCCGTAAATCAAAGCACTAGCTAGTTGTTCGGACTCTAGCACACGAACAGAGCGTAGATACATGTGCTTTGGGCACCCTACAAGTGTCGGCAAGTACCCTCAAAGGTTACTTGCTTTGTTTTGTGGGTGTTTTGCACCTCGTTTTCTACTTGATTTTTTCTTGTTTTTGATGTTTTTTGAGGTTCAAAAAACGGATTGGGACATGCAATAGCTCGAAATGAGCGTATCACTTAGGAGATCTAGGCGCACTTTACAGAACACTGTTTGACTATCGGAAGCTCCCAAAGTCCCTAAAACAGTCAATTTCTCCTAGTTTCTACTTGGGCACATGGCTTACAATAGAAAGTTGAAGGGTGACTTGTGGAGGGAAAGGTGAAGGCTTTGCCCCACGTGCTTTCTCTTTTCACTTGAGGACTAGCCTATATATAGTGAATAGCATTCACCTTATATCATAAGACCAAGACCAAGCCCAAGCTCAAGCTCATTTGGATCCCGATCTATCTTTTTGGGACAAACTTACAACTAATTTTTCTTGTGGAAATAAATATTCCCCTCACAAGAGAGCCTTGCACATGAGACCTCGCCCAAAAGAAATATATATATATTTTTTTTAATTAACAATTATTTTTTTCTATTTTTCTGTTTTTTGAAGATAATGTTGACGGAAACGTGCTGATCTGTGGGACATGAAACTGCTGCGCATTGGACTGAACTAAGTGCGGATAACAGGATCGTGCAAACTAGATTTGAGCCGTTCCGACTGTGCAGAATACAAATTGAACTAGATGTACCAAAAACGAGCCGAATTGACTGTGCTGAACCGAACTATAAGCAGAAATCGAAATGTGCAAACTTGCTGTTCCCTCAAACAGAACTGTGTGAGCTGCAGCAAAATTGTAAATAAACAGACCTTTCGTATACTAACCCACAACACAAAGCTCTTGCAAATCTACACCAGATCTGCGCACACAGTTGCTAGGCTTCTCTTTCCTCCTTCCTACTTAAGCTTAGTGACTCCACGGGGCAACACAGAGTGCTTCCCGGAGCTTGGTGCAGGGCAACTCCCCGGCAGCGGCGCCAAAAATGTGCGCGTCTGTCGCACGTGTCGGAGCTAGGGACTTGCCGAGCACCGTGTGCAAGCCACGAAGGCTACAAGCACACAACTAACAGGCCTAGCAAGCTCACAAAGAGCAGGGGTGTGTCACTCACCTCCTTGCGCTTGTCGCCGTGAAGGATTCCTCGCCGCAAAGAAGAAGGGGCCACTGCTTCGCCATGCTCAACCGCTTCGTCGCAGTCGTCGTGCCTTCGTAATGCTCGATCGCCCACACACTCTCTCTCTCTCTCCCTCTCTCACATACACACACACACAAGGAGGTGAAGAAGAAGAAGATGGAGATGGAGATGGAGCAAGAGCACTCTTCTATTGCAAAAATGAGAGAATGACTCAATTTTAGGTTTAGGTGACTTTTGTATGAGCTCGCCCCATTCACATTTGGGCGCCCATGCTTAGCCAACTAACCCTTGAGTGTTCCAGTTAGAGTGCGCCTCTCATCGGCAATCACTCTACCCTTTTCCTATTGGACCGACAAGCCCGGTGCCTGACTCTACTAAATAAATAATAAGGCATCCGTCGTAGGTGATAGGGTGTCCATGAGCCACGAGGGTTAACACAAACTGATCAAGTTGGCTCCAAAGACCAAGAAATAGAAGAAGATTCAGTCTCACGAGATTGGAAGAGCAGAGGCTGGTTGAGCAGATGGAAAAACAATCAGAGATGATATGGTACAAGGCATTGCAACTAGAAAAGGAGATGCTACAAGGGCTCTCTAGATCATGCAAAACAGAAGCAGAGCTACGGAAGGAATGGAATGCCCCTATATTACCATATGCTCTGCTGAAATACGAAACTCTAACACATCAACGGCAGCTCGAAAAAGAAACACAAGTGCCAGTGTTTGAAGGAGAAGTACAGGATCGGGAACAACCAAACAGAATAGTAGACAGCCAGCCAAAGTGGAGACGTCAATGGCTTTTGGATCATCCTAATAACCTGATCCACTTAGTCAACGCACCGCCTGAGCTGAGGAATGACAAAACTTTTTGTCCAACTCCTCGAACATACACCTACAGCCAACATAAAGCACTACAGAGAAAAAATTCGACATGGCTAAATTATCTAGTATTGCCAGGGCCAGTAGAGGGAGAGAGAATATCCGGTTTTTACATGGTGAAAACCCTTCAGGACGCCATCGCAGAATTCGGAGGCTCTCCAGACCTATCCTGCAAGATGCTATGTAAAATAGATTGAACCTTTTTGGCCTGTCTCATAGTCTTCTCAGAAAGCTAGACATCAGAGTATATGAATACCGAAAGAAGCATCTCAGAGCTGTCATACGATCTAAGTGGGCCACCTACAGAGCCAATATTGTATGCCTATTTCAGACGGTTAATGTTTCTGCCAAGCTACCATCTCCAAACCTTCGAAGAAGTATTTTACACAGGCTTCTTCATGTACAAGTCAAAATTTTTTGGCTCATTAATGGAAAGCGAGTCTATACGATATGATGCGTTTCTACATCAAATCAACCAAGAAAGACGATAACGACAATGAAGACAAAGACGATCATGTCGTGGTAGACATGAATTAGGAGAGGGGGAGTGTTGGAGCCCTATTTGTCCAACTGTTGTAATGAGCCCATCTTGTAAAGCATATCAAATTCCCATTTTATGTCAAAGACGTCTTATCATTTTGATCCATTCGTCTGGGTTATGTAAAGATTAATCAGTTGGTCACGACTCAGATTTGTTCACACTTTGTAATAATGAGTAAGAGAACCCCATGTACATTTTTGAGCTAAGGTGACTAAAGTATAAAAGTCACCTTAGAACCATTTTTGAATAACATTTGAATATTAATTATGTGTCGTACGAGACAGAGAGAGGGAGAGAGAGAGAGAGAGAGAGAGAGAGTGAGTGTGTCTTATCCTCTTCGCTACGCGCTTCTCCCTCATCGGATTTACGACGTGACTACACCATCGCGGTAGTCTCTCCGAGAGCTACGCGCCCACGCCACGCATTCACACTTTCGAGCTGATTGATCGCTCGAGCTTGTTTTGCTTGTAAGTAGCATAAACAGTGTCTGTTTTCAACAATCAGGTGCTTTATGGAATGAGAAAGAGATTAGCTACACATAGATACTCATAAACTTAAGTTTCGTCCACTTTTGGATTATGACCTGTTAGTCTATCACGACTGTATTCGAGATAACTAGGGTTCAAATCCGGTGAGATTAGACTTATAGGTAAGTATATCCTAGTGAGAGGATGGTGCCTAGTAAGTTTGATGCGATTCTGAGTTCATTGTAAGTGTAAATGGTGTTATGAGCGTTTAGGGATAGAGTGGGTTGCATTCTACCAGAGTTAATGATTGATGCATCATAAAAGTGCGTATGTGTAGATTGGTCTCAGCCTGACAAGCTAACGAGATTGCCTACGTGCACCTACGGGTTAGTCGTGTCATTGGATGATAAGTATGTTGTTTGTGTCGTGCTTGTGAGTATAAACAGGGGAGTAGTCAAGCCCTAAAACATATAAAGAATGTGGTTTTTTGGGTCTTTTGCTACTGTTGAGCATGAATTCTTTAGTAGATTGAGGGTTTGGAAAACTTTATTTGGCGTTTTTTGGGAAACTAGTTTGTCGTGATTGACTCACTCTGCAGATGGTGAGAAGTAAAATATCGATAGTGGTGTGGATTTTACCGCCTGGCATAGCTCGTGTTGATGGCTCCATAGTATCTCTCCTCGAAGCTTTTGCCAAAAGCTTTATGACCTCGCATCAGAAATGAGATTTTGCATGTAAATATGTATGAATGTAAACAGTTTCACATGATAATAAAAACAAAACGAGATGCATTTTGTGCATTTACGATGCTCGTGCCCATAAAAGAAAGAAAAAACCATACATATGTATGGTGTCGAGTTTGCACCGTTCTCCACATTTATAATAATACCGTAGGGAGAGTGCCCTTCCCCCGCCACTTTTATCCCCTTCAGTGTTGAAGGAGGACTTATGCTTCTCCTCCAGTGTTGGAGGGACTTTCTTATTGTAAAAATACTATAGCTTTACAAGGAAGAACTCACTACCGATGTTTTATGAAGACATGTATTATTCCACGTTGCCTTGCTGTGACGTATTGTCTATATGTTCCTTTGTTGGACATCAAAAATTCTTCAGCCTTTGTCACTTTCATCTACAATCTTTTGAATAAAAATGATGTAAATTTATTGCTTAAATGTGTATATGATTTAATCTAAGTACTTTTCAGATCACACAAAGGAAACCAAAATACGGAATATAAGTGTACCTTTGTTATTGGTTGTACGGATCAACGCACAATCTTGGATGGAGCTGCTTCTAGACCTTTCTTGCATTGTTCTGCCACCTTCCCACGAGTATATGTTCTACCATCGTCATCCATTTTGCGACTTCTGTGAACATGTCGATTGATGTTGAGTTCGTCGTTTCGTTTGTCGGTAGGGTCCCATGCACACATACACAAATTCGTAGTCTTTGGGGCACCCCATTTGCCATACATATTGATCAAAATAAGGCCAATTATGACATCTTTCTCCAAGATTCCTTGCTTCGCATATGTTGAAAACAGCCTAGAGCTTTCTGGCGCTGCCCTTTTGGAGCAAATCTTGCAATCATGAGGGAGGCCATCACCGTTCGAATGATCTGCTAAAAACAGACCAGAGCTAGGAAGCTTTTCAAGAAGTTATGGTGCTCTCTGAAGTGTAAGTGTGGCTCTCTATTACATGAGATGTAGGTTTTCTCTTTTGCTTCCTCGTGCTGAATGTTGTTTTAGGCCAATGCCAGTGTAGCGGGGTGATCTGACAGGCATGCGTATGCAACAAGTATGACGTTACGACTCTAGCAAGGCCCTTCTGCTTACTACTTGATAGCATGTTAACATATTTAAGTTTTTTGATAGCCTCCTTGACAGTACATATGGGATGAAGTTAGAGAAAGCCATGGAGAGAGAGACAAGATGTTGCTACAGCTTGGAGAAGAATGCCTCGTAGTATATCAAAAGAAAGTTGACCAAGCAAGCCATTCTAGGGCTCCCCTCCATTAGTTGACTGAATGGTGAGAGATACACTCGCTTTGCATCCGTTGAAAACAGCCTAGAGCTTTTTTTCCCTGCTCCTGTTGCGCATATCCCATAATCAGTACGTTCCCAGAGACGACATTCCGGACAAGAAGCTCCTCAAGCACTTTCTATGCTTTCTGAAACGTATCACATTTGACATACATATCGACCAAGGGAGTGCCAACCACAACCTCTATTTTCAAAAGCCTCAGACAAACAAAGAAATTGTAAATTTTTGTGCCCATATCAGCATCTTACGTAGAGCCACATGCCTTCAAGATGAATACGTAGGTGATTGCATCTGGACAAAGGCTCTCACTATGCATCTGTTGAAAACATCGTAGAACTTTCTAGTCCTACTCCTATTGTGCATATCCCGCAATCAGTGCATTCCAAGAGATGTTGTTCCAAACGAAAAGCTCCTCGAGCACTATTGTGCTTTCTCAAGTGCACCACATTTGGGATACACATCGACCAAGGGAGTGTCAACATGGCATCTCTTTTCACTAGCATCTGAGTAACAATATCATCATGAATTTCTGTGTCCATATCAGCATCTTGTGTAGAGCTACATGCCTTTCAGATATACACATAGGCGATTGCATCTGGAGATAGCTATCGCTTCACATCTGCTGAAAACAGTCCATAGGTCCTCCTATGCATTCCAAGAGACAAACATTAAGCTCCTCAAGAACTTTTTGTGCTTTCTGAAGTGCACCACATTTGGTATACATGCCAAGACAGTGCCAAGTACCTCATTATTTTCCGACAACCTCTGGCTAACAATATCATTGTGAATTCTTTTGCCCATATCAACATCTGCATAATGCCACATGCCTTGTAGATACAAGCGTAGGTGATTGCATTTAGGAGAGCTGCCCTCTCTTTGCATCTGTTGAAAATAGCCCAGTGCTAGGACCCCTTTTGACATATCCAGCATTCCACAAGATGACATCCTGCATAGTAAGCTCCTCAAAGACTTGTTGGGCATTGACAGGAGCATGATGCGAGATGCCTTCAACCCACACGTGTAGGTGATTGCATCCGGAGCTTGAGGCCCTCTCTTCGCTTATGCTGAAAATAGTCCAAAGGTTCCTGGCCCTACCCTTGTTGGGAATATTCCACAATCAATGCACTCGAAGAGACAAGATTCTTGAGAGGAAGCTAGTTCAACCGTTGCTGATATACTCTCTCTCCCCGGCTGCGGTGTGCTCTGACTAGCAAGATCATCCTAAACTCTTTTGCCCACTGACCAACATCTTGCATGATGCGAGATGCCTTCAAGCTGCACGTGTAGGTGATTGCATCCGGAGCTGGATGCTTTCAAGCTACAGCAGAAAACGATTTGTGGTCATCATGCAAGATGCCTTCAAGCTACACGTGTAGGTGATTGCATCCGGGAGCTGGAGGCTTTCAAGATGCAGCGGAAGATAGTCCAGAGCTTTGCGGTCTCGATTATCTCTCTCTTCCTGGGTACGGTATGCATCTGAGTAACAATATCATCGTGAATTTCTGTTTCCATATCAGCATCTTGCATAGAGCAACATGGCTTTAAGATATACACATAGGCGATCGCGTATGGAGATAGCTCACGCTTCACATCTGCTGAAAAAAGACCACAGCTTCCTAGCCCTCGTCCTCTTGTGCATATCCTGCATTCAGTGCATTCCAAGAGATGCCGCTCCGAACAGTAAGCTTCTCAAGCACTTGATGTCAACCCTTTCCCAAACATGGGCTAGCGCTGGTTGTAAACCATCAGAACAAATTGGAGTAGCAGGCCTTCTCTAAGTCAAAACCTCGAAAGAGATTGGGGTAGCAAGCGTCCTTTGAACAGAACCCTCACTCGGCACTCTCTCTCTCTCTCTCTCTCTCTCTCTCTCTCTCTCTCTCTCTCTCTCTCTCTCTCTCTCTCTCTCTCTCTCTCTCTCTCTCTCTCTCCAACTCTTTCAAATCGTTGCGTCAACTAGAGGGTATCAGAGAGGTTCGGCTTATCATACCAAAGATAAGTAAGCTCCAAAGGCCCATTCCTTACATTTCTGGAATTGAAGACTGGGAGCTGGTTGCAGTTATTAGTGAGCTGGATTTCAGGAGAGTCATGGGGAGGTCTCAACGCAAGGCTTTGAATTGGATTGAATCGTGCATGGTGAAGCCCCCATCCTGATCCACGTGCAAAGTTCATCCAAAAATCTCCCTGTGGCAATGACACCACCTGTTTCCCCTCTTTCTGCTCCGTCAACTTATGGTGGAAGCTATGAGAGTATGTGCTCTCCAACTAATGGTGATGATGTGCTCAATTGTGCTGATCTGTTGTTCAATAGCACTTTTTTCAGCGGGCAAGTAGCAATATTGCTTACAAACGATATAGCCTTGAAGATTAAGGCAATGGCAGAGGTAAGAAGCTCCCCCCCAACCACCCACCCACACACCCACACACACACACACACACACACCCCGTTAAATAGGGATCGACTTACACCTCTTCTGTATCTGCAGGGCATTATTTGCGAAGCTTCTTCCACTTTCTGTGAAAGCTTGTTGAGCCAGTACTCTGGGCGTTTCCTGTGGGACACGGCTCTCTCTCTCTCTCTCTCTCTCTCTCTCTCTCTCTCTCTCTCTCTCTCTCTCTCTCTCTCTCTCTCTCTCTCTCTCTCTCTCTCTCTCTCTCTCTCTCTCTCTCTCTCTCTCTCTCTCTCTCTCTCTCTCTCTCTCTCTCTCTCTCTCTCTCTGCGCTAGGCAAGGACGGATGCTAAGTTGCTTGGCCACCATGCTTTTTGCTCTAAAAACACCGCCAAGCCCGGCAAAATCTGCAAGCTTTAACGCTCAGATCTCGTTCCTTTTTTTTATATATAATTAGTTTTTGTTCCTCAAATCAATGGATGCGTGTTCCTCGATGCCAAGTGGCATGCCTCCTCTTGATCCGTTCCAAAAATCGGTATTAGATAATCAAGGTAAAAAATTGTACTTTCCTTTCATGATTAGACATTGATGATCATGCATCATTGTTCAATGAATCTTCTTTTCAGTTTGCAACAATTACTATAAGGATACAACTTTCAATACTTGTGGTTATTAGAGTTCTCAAAGTAACTGCTAGATATGTGTTTTGACATTATACACCCATGTGGATGATGTTAATGATCTAAAGGATTTATTTTGAATTGCTCCCTTCTTGAGTATTTTGTGAGAGTCCTCACTTGCTATGCTATCAAAGTTTTCTAGTCAGCTATATATCTGCTTATCTTCATATGTCTTACCGATGATTGATGCCATGTGGGATGTAGTAGATGAGAGGGGCTCATTCCTAAGTGGGTGCATTAGTAATGTTATAATGTTTCCAAATGAACTTTGGACTATAAAGAAAATAGCAGCGACCATTATGGGAGGAGAGGCATTTTACAAAAAGCAAGGCTAGTGTTTCCAGTTATTGCAAGAAAAACTAGAAGCCAACCATGGACGCAAGAGGTGTGAGCCCCCAAAGGGGGAAACCATGGCAAGGGAAAAGGGGGCTAGCGTTATGTTGCGGGGGGGGGGGGGGGTGCGGAGAGCTGCTCAAGAGGCAAGAGTAGGAGAGAGGGCGCTTGAGTGGGTTTGAAAGGAGCTTAAGGAGGCTCCACGAATTTGCACCTAATGATCCCTATGTTGGAAAGGCCTTGTGGATGACAATAGTGGATATAGATATATATTATTGGAATACAAAGATACGAGTTCAATAGGTGTGGAACACGATTACATGATGAGGCAAAGACAAAAGAGTTCATACAGGCGCTCAAGCTTTTGCATAAGTAGCCACTCAAGTGAGAACGAGGGATCTTTGAGGGCATCAAACAAAGAGGATAAGAACGATGATGCTTTGATTATGTGATGAGAGCTTGGATACAAATCATAGTTTGTATGTATGATGCATTTAGATAGCTTGAGATGGTTTTCATGGTTGTCTGTTTTAGTACTTTGTCAAGGTGTTGAATATATTGTTTTGTTTGCAATTGAGTTATGTCGAGGCTATGATATGCTCTATTGTTTTCTCCACAATGTTTGTGAGTCTTACCTCCAGATTTGAGTGCTTAAATCATTGTTTTGTGACATTTGACCATAGGAGAGTGATACTAGACCGTAGCGCAACCTGTTTGTGTTGTTTTGTTGCAGTTTTTAGGACTTGATACATAATGGATTGTGATTTTGTACCTTCTCTAATGACCACCAGACCTAGTAGACTTTTTCACTTAGACCTCATATACCTTCCCTTAAAGTTTAGTGATAGATTGGCATCATCAGTGACTAGATAAGACATAGATAGATTATTCGATCAGAGAATGGTGGTTAGCTTGATATGTTTGCTTGCAAGGTTCACTTCTTGAGGTTGACACCCTCAAAAAGTCCCCATGCCCCATTTGAGTCACTTTCTTGAGTATTGACCTATTATATTAGTGCCAAATAGCTATGCTACAAATGTCCATAGCGGCGGTGACCCGCTAACATTGGCACCATTGTCGAGAACTTAGGTAGTGAGTGACCTAGTTGTGTTTAGACCCTTATTTTCTAGATATTTGTTATCCATACCATTTGCACCTTAGTAGTGGAGCAACTAGATGTGGGTTTAGTGCTTAATAGAGCCTAGAGTTGAGGGCCCAACTAGATCTATCCTTGAGGGGCAAAGAGAGTTCTGAGTGAGATACCAAAGACATTTCATTCTCCAAATATCTTAATTCTTTGATTCCAACTTCAATTTGTACCATTTTGTTCATTTTCGTTTCTAATTTATTTCTAGCACACAGCAGTGGGGTATGTAGAAACTATCACCACATCAATTTGGGCTGAAAAAGTAAGGGCAAAAGGGGCTGAAAATCATATTTTGGCAAAAAAGACTGTAACTCTAAAAATTTGGAAATTTGATGGTATAGGCTTAAAAGCTGGTCAAAACTCAAAAATATGGTGTCCATGGGTATCAAAAAACTCACAAGAATAATTTTCATCCCATTCTGTGGTGGAACATGGATTGCAATCCATGTATCCCGAAGACAGTTTGAGTAAGAACAGAGACCATCAAATACATACTACTTCCAAGCAGCTGTCTGAAACCAAAATTTGGGGTCAAACTGAAACCAAAATCACATTCAAGTCAAAGAAATTATTAAAAAAACACCAAAAGCTAGTTAAATTGATCAAAATTTGGGAGTGGTGCACCATCGAATAGAAATAGACAAATCACGCAACCAAAGAGTTCTACTACAATAATGGTTATGTGCTAGAGTGACAGTATGCTCCCCAGGCACAGGTAGCACCTCCCCAAGCACCACCAATTCCTAGATTTGCTAGGACCAATAGGGGTTGAAAGACCACAGCCAGTTTTGGGGAAATAACCACCACTACTAAGAGCAAGACTGATAGGTGTGAGTTATACACCCACTGTGGAAGAATCGGAGGAACAATCCTTAGTGCCTGTACCTGTATATTATGAAGAGCCAAGTGGACCTATGGCTTGTCCTGCATATTACCCACCGAAAGAGCTGAGAGTGCTAGAACCATGGAGCATGATTGGCCATGTTGGACCACCAACATCAACACATGCTATAAGAGTTTGGACAAGAGAACATTGTTGTTCATAGCTAATGGAGTCTTAGGTGGATTGAGGCCTTCTTACCAGCAGAGGGGAGATCCAAGAGCGCCACGAAAACCATTGGGACCATGATACAAGTGTGGGGACGACCACCTCATCAAGGATTGTCCTCATACAAAAATTATTTGAGTCAATGCGTATTGTCTAGAGTGTGGCATTAATCATTTGATCACCGATTGTCCAAAAAATCCAAACAAAGCGATTAAAACAACTTTGAACATCTTGGAGGCAATTCCTTGAAGCAGTGATTTGGAAAACAAAACGACTCTCTCTTTTTGAGCACAAGCTCAAAAAGAGAGAGGGGAACCCATAATCAAAGACCCAAGAATGAAATCACCTTGCATTGAACGAAAAAGTCAGTGAAACGCATGGAAGGCTAGGAAAGCACAGGTGGAAGCTAGGAAAGAGCGAGAATAGATGGCCCTAGCGGAAGAATTACAAAAAAACCAAAGACAAATTGGAAAGGATGGAGAGCTACTCAAGAGGCAAGAGTAGGAGAGAGGGCGCTTGAGTGGGTTTGAAAGGAGCTTAAGGAGGCTCCACGAATTTGCACCTAATGATCCCTATGTTGGAAAGGCCTTGTGGATGACAATAGTGGATATAGATATATATTATTGGAATACAAAGATACGAGTTCAATAGGTGTGGAACACGATTACATGATGAGGCAAAGACAAAAGAGTTCATACAGGCGCTCAAGCTTTTGCATAAGTAGCCACTCAAGTGAGAACGAGGGATCTTTGAGGGCATCAAACAAAGAGGATAAGAACGATGATGCTTTGATTATGTGATGAGAGCTTGGATACAAATCATAGTTTGTATGTATGATGCATTTAGATAGCTTGAGATGGTTTTCATGGTTGTCTGTTTTAGTACTTTGTCAAGGTGTTGAATATATTGTTTTGTTTGCAATTGAGTTATGTCGAGGCTATGATATGCTCTATTGTTTTCTCCACAATGTTTGTGAGTCTTACCTCCAGATTTGAGTGCTTAAATCATTGTTTTGTGACATTTGACCATAGGAGAGTGATACTAGACCGTAGCGCAACCTGTTTGTGTTGTTTTGTTGCAGTTTTTAGGACTTGATACATAATGGATTGTGATTTTGTACCTTCTCTAATGACCACCAGACCTAGTAGACTTTTTCACTTAGACCTCATATACCTTCCCTTAAAGTTTAGTGATAGATTGGCATCATCAGTGACTAGATAAGACATAGATAGATTATTCGATCAGAGAATGGTGGTTAGCTTGATATGTTTGCTTGCAAGGTTCACTTCTTGAGGTTGACACCCTCAAAAAGTCCCCATGCCCCATTTGAGTCACTTTCTTGAGTATTGACCTATTATATTAGTGCCAAATAGCTATGCTACAAATGTCCATAGCGGCGGTGACCCGCTAACATTGGCACCATTGTCGAGAACTTAGGTAGTGAGTGACCTAGTTGTGTTTAGACCCTTATTTTCTAGATATTTGTTATCCATACCATTTGCACCTTAGTAGTGGAGCAACTAGATGTGGGTTTAGTGCTTAATAGAGCCTAGAGTTGAGGGCCCAACTAGATCTATCCTTGAGGGGCAAAGAGAGTTCTGAGTGAGATACCAAAGACATTTCATTCTCCAAATATCTTAATTCTTTGATTCCAACTTCAATTTGTACCATTTTGTTCATTTTCGTTTCTAATTTATTTCTAGCACACAGCAGTGGGGTATGTAGAAACTATCACCACATCAATTTGGGCTGAAAAAGTAAGGGCAAAAGGGGCTGAAAATCATATTTTGGCAAAAAAGACTGTAACTCTAAAAATTTGGAAATTTGATGGTATAGGCTTAAAAGCTGGTCAAAACTCAAAAATATGGTGTCCATGGGTATCAAAAAACTCACAAGAATAATTTTCATCCCATTCTGTGGTGGAACATGGATTGCAATCCATGTATCCCGAAGACAGTTTGAGTAAGAACAGAGACCATCAAATACATACTACTTCCAAGCAGCTGTCTGAAACCAAAATTTGGGGTCAAACTGAAACCAAAATCACATTCAAGTCAAAGAAATTATTAAAAAAACACCAAAAGCTAGTTAAATTGATCAAAATTTGGGAGTGGTGCACCATCGAATAGAAATAGACAAATCACGCAACCAAAGAGTTCTACTACAATAATGGTTATGTGCTAGAGTGACAGTATGCTCCCCAGGCACAGGTAGCACCTCCCCAAGCACCACCAATTCCTAGATTTGCTAGGACCAATAGGGGTTGAAAGACCACAGCCAGTTTTGGGGAAATAACCACCACTACTAAGAGCAAGACTGATAGGTGTGAGTTATACACCCACTGTGGAAGAATCGGAGGAACAATCCTTAGTGCCTGTACCTGTATATTATGAAGAGCCAAGTGGACCTATGGCTTGTCCTGCATATTACCCACCGAAAGAGCTGAGAGTGCTAGAACCATGGAGCATGATTGGCCATGTTGGACCACCAACATCAACACATGCTATAAGAGTTTGGACAAGAGAACATTGTTGTTCATAGCTAATGGAGTCTTAGGTGGATTGAGGCCTTCTTACCAGCAGAGGGGAGATCCAAGAGCGCCACGAAAACCATTGGGACCATGATACAAGTGTGGGGACGACCACCTCATCAAGGATTGTCCTCATACAAAAATTATTTGAGTCAATGCGTATTGTCTAGAGTGTGGCATTAATCATTTGATCACCGATTGTCCAAAAAATCCAAACAAAGCGATTAAAACAACTTTGAACATCTTGGAGGCAATTCCTTGAAGCAGTGATTTGGAAAACAAAACGACTCTCTCTTTTTGAGCACAAGCTCAAAAAGAGAGAGGGGAACCCATAATCAAAGACCCAAGAATGAAATCACCTTGCATTGAACGAAAAAGTCACTGAAACGCATGGAAGGCTAGGAAAGCACAGGTGGAAGCTAGGAAAGAGCGAGAATAGATGGCCCTAGCGGAAGAATTACAAAAAAACCAAAGACAAATTGGAAAGGATGGAGAGTCAAACTATTCAAAACCTAAAAACTACAGAACTCATAGAATCTGACAGGAAAAGGGAACCAAAAAGTGCGAGATCGAGAAGATCCGTATTAGTTGAGAAAGCAAGAAAATCTCTAGATGCTCTGCTAAAGGCCTATGAAGCAAGGCTTTTGAATCAACCAAACACAAGAACAAAGATGGATGAGATACCCCTATGCAAATCTAGAAAAGCAAAGACTCAAAATGTATCAAAAGATGATCCAAACTACCCAAGCCTTGCTAGAGCCAACAACAAGAAAAGTAAAGGAGTGGGTAGAACTTCCAGTATCAATATTGAAAACCTCTCCAACACATGAATCTGAAAACAACTGTTAGTCCAAAAATTGAATTGGAATCAGAGAAATCGATCGAAGGACCTGAGATAGTGATAAACACTATAGATCAAGAGTTTGAAGGTTTTCAACCTATCATACCAAAAATTTATAGAGGGGTCAATGGATTGAATGATCTTTGGAAGCATCTAGATAAGAGGAGCCAATGAGGCCAATGAATTGAGCCAAAGGGTTAACAAATCCAGTATGGGAAGAAATGTTCTTCTTCCTCCTATCAAATAATTTGAGGTGGGACCTTAAGCAGACCTAGAGATGCACTCGTTGATAGACCGCTTTTGGCGTGTACAAAGTAGTGTTTATCTGCATGGTCATATGTACAAAACGATGTAAATACATGAATTTGGGAGCTTTGCAAAGTGGTTTCAAGTTTGAAAAAATGTGCAACGTGTGCACATTGTAAATATACGTGCTTCGTGTCGGCAGTCGAGCATATGTACATGCCTGGATAGGGTATCGGGGCCTTGGATATGGTTCTAGGTGGCTTATTTTAGCTCTAGATAATATGTTTGATCTTTCTAGAATGTAAATAATGCAAGCAACAAGTATGGGTACTCTCACCCCGCTCGAGAAGTTTGACACATGCGATAACTGTCTATTTGCGGCGCCTGATCTGCGGTGATACGTGCATCGCCCTAGAAGTGGTCAAAAATGGAATATGGGGATGTGGAAATGTGCTTTGGGTATCGAGGATCAAGCGTGCAAAATTTGGTGAATTTTGGAGTCCGTTTGGGGTTTTTCTTGCGAAAAATGTCCACCAGGGGTCAAAACTGGGCCAAAAAAGGTCAAAAAATGGTCAAAAAAGGTGTGCAATGGCATGAGTGTTCCAGATGAGGGAGGAATTTTGAATAGGAATATCAACACTTTCACCCCTCTGTGTGTGGGAGAGAGCAGGGTTCGTACAGGTGGTCTAGTGCAGTCCCGTTGCGTTCCCGTCCTGTTTTCGAGTGTGTGGAGGAGTGAATGAGAGCTTTCTCTCTTCAATTTTGCACTTGGGAGAGTCTATGGAAGTTCTGAGGTTTCCATGAATGTGTGTGTGCAAGGATTTGAGGGAAGAAGGTGTGGCTTTCTGCAAGACTATGAGACCCTGTATCGGTGCCATTAAGGCTGGCTCTACTCCAAAGAGTCCAACAGAGTGGAGTTTGGTGAAGGTTTTGCAATGGTTTGAGAGTGGAGTTTTGTGGCTGGAGTTTTTGGGTTTTTGATGGTTTTTCTTGTATATTTTGGTCACCATCAAGCGTGATTTCAAGTGTTGATCACCTCATCTCACCTTGTAGTGTCTGCGGGCAGGCAAGGGCTTGTAGGTACGTCGAGGCGTTTTGGAGTTTGAATTGAGCTTGTGGGTAGATTTTTCAGGGAAATTTTTAGTGGTAGTGAGTGAGGTGAGTAATTTAAGTAAATTCCTTGTGTTGTGTTGAGTTGTCTAGGTGTGTGAGTGTGCGCACGACATCTTTTGATCCACCATCGTATTGGGGGGACAAGGGATCTGTGAGATATTTGGATAGTCAACCTATATCACTAAGAACTTTACTCTCTTATATGGGAGAGTATGAAGCAACGTCGGACATGAAAGTTCTACCATCACAGAGACTCTCCGCAAGGAAGGTGTTGGACTCCCAAGGGTTGATAACCATATTGTCTACTCTAGAGGCTTGTACCATTACTCTTGCCGAGCTTCTCCGAATAAGATCTCACATGTGGACTACACTAGGGAAATGCCTATAAAAATTTGGGGTAAAGGATCCAAATTCACGGATGCAGGAAGGGATCAGAGAATTAGAGAAGCCTCAACTAAACAGGCAACCAGTACTCTTAAACAAGGTAGGAGAATACTATGAATGGGAAGATGGCAATACCACACTTCCAATCAAGTTGAAGGTGTCACAACCACAACAATTCTTGATAGTGGAGCTGGTGTAGCCATTGCAACCAAGTATGTATGGAAGAAACCCACTTTGAGAAACACTAGAATGAAATTGCAACTTGCTGACGGGTATATGGACAGACCCATAGGGATCCTAGAAAAGGTAGTTGTTACCTCTTGCAACATTGAGTACGAGAATACCTATGAAATATTGGATTTTGGCAAAAAGAGTAACTACGACATAATACTTGGACGCCCATAATGCGACAATAAAAGATGGTCCAAGATTGGGGCTATAATCATATATATCTCAGGCACATGGAAACCACTACAAGAATAAACATTAAGGAACATAGTTACAAAGATGTGAATCAAACCTCGGTAGAGGAATTTAATTATGCTACGTTAGTAGGATTTGGACTTCCAACCTGGTTAAGTAAACCAAAGGAACTATGGATGTGTGGGGCATCCCATTGTGGAAGCTTAAAGCGGAAAGAGTGTATTCTAGAAAGAGTTATCGAGAACAAGGAATACATTTCGGAACCTTTCCCAAAGGAGGCCCTAGAACCCTTAGAATGTACACATATTCTAGCAACATTAGATGTGTGTGCTGTTACGGAGAAATCGACGATGAAGTTTTGTGACAAGGACGGTTTAGGGTGTAGTTCCATAGTATATGGTCAATTTAATTGACGACAATGATGGTGAACAAATCTCAGGACAACTAAGAAAAATTAAACACAAGGAAGAGGTGAATGAGGAGTTGTTCTACAACTCTCCAGAGCATCTTGACTTAGATGACAATACAGATAATGAGTGCTCTAACAACCCCAGTGAGCAAGAGGAAATGATAGCGGAGGTGAGGTTTTACAATTTTCCAAATAAAAAACCTAGACATCAAGCACACTATAGGAAAAAGAAGGTGGCACACAAAGCAAGAGATAACCCAATGCCTGAAATGAGGAACATAACAATTTTTTTATTGCTAGTGAAAGCCGAAGGCTACATTAAAAACAAAATTTTAGGCCAATTCTATTGGGATCGAGACTCTAGGACACAAGACAAAGTTAAAAACAAACTCAAAAGTTGAAAACGGAAACTAAATCCAAGAAATCAGAAACAGAACCGAACAAAATAGAAGAACCAAAAATGGATCAAAGTTGAGCGCAAAAAGAAGTACCGAGAGCTCAAGAAAACTCTAAGGGAAGTATGGACGGGTGAATTGGAAAGTGGATAAGATGAAAAAGACAAAAGTAACAACCATATGGGTGTATCCTCCCACTATATGAAATTCACTATTTAAGACTGGAAGATAGTATTGACACAACCCAGACAAGAATGACATAAGAAGGAGTCAGATGAGGGACCAGAGGATGCAAAGAAGATAAACTTAGCAAGACCTAGAGAGGTTCCAAAACCAGTCTATATAGCAATGGATATGAGTCAAGAAGAAGAAGAGGATCTCGTAAGCCTTCTTTGAGAATAGAAGGACGTGTTTCCATGGTCATATAAGGACTTAAAGGGAGTGGATCCTACAATATGCGACCATAATATCCCCTTAAAACCTGATGCAAAGCCTAGTAGACAAAGGCCATACACACACAATGACACCTTTGCTAACGCATCAAGGAAGAAATCAATAAACTAAAGGAAGCAGAGTTCATCTGTGAGATACAACACACCGACTGGGTATCTCAAATTGTTGTGGTGCCCAAAAAGAACGGTAAACTCCAAGTGTGAGTCAATCTCAAAAAGGTTAATGCAGCCATGATAAGGGATAATTATCCCCTATCGATCATTGATCATGTCCTTAAACGAGTGACAGGCAAGCACTCATATTACTTTTTGGATGGATTCTCTGGCTGCAACCAACTTTCCATTGCACCTGAGGATCAATATAAAGTGGCATTTTCCACTGAATGGGGCATATTTGCATATCTAGTTGAAAAGAGGAGGGTAATGTCTGTGGTAGTCTCCACCCAACCATGCTATCTTATAGCCTCCCCCTAGCATACACATTGTCTGGCCGTGCCCATGGCCTTGCACGTAGGACCCATGTCCTTACATTACCCCTCCTCCCCTTGGAGAATCGTTTTCATCCTAAATAACAAACGTAAAAATTCCTTTAGTGCCGAGACATTCTCCCATGTAGAACCTTCTTCAAGTCTGTCTAGCCATTTTACCAACACCTGTCGTCTGACATGATGTCTGGTGCAAAGCTCATGAGAATCCAAAATCTTTTTGGGTTATGACAGATGCTTGGCGGTTTGATAAGGTCAACTAACACACCTACGTCAATGACATTACCATTCTATCCTAGCTATTTTTGTAAATGGATAACATGAAAAACAGGATGAACATGTGAGTGCTCGGGAAGAGCTAACTTATAGGCCACTTGACCTATATGTTTGAGAATGGTAAATGGTCCACAATAGCGTGGTAAAATTTTAGTAACTTTTTCCGTCTTCAGACTTTCTAAATGCTTCGAAACCTTGAAAACCTTGTCTCCTTCGTCGGAAGTAGCAAGACGAGGATGCTCATCTGCGTACTTCTTATATTGATATTGAGCTTGCTTGACATTCTCTCGAGAAACTCGAAGCATATCAAAATGGTCTTGGAGAAAATCCTTCGCTTGTTGTATCTTCTCCTTAGCCAACCCTATCGTAATAGGTGGTCTAGGTTGAAAACCATATAAAAACATAAATGGACTAAACCATGTAGTCATATGCTTTGAACTATTATAAGAAAATTCCAATATAGGCAAGTAGTCTTCCCAATTGGTTTGCTTCTTGCTAACATACACTCATAGAATATCCTTTAGCACTTGATGAACTCTTATGGTTTGACCATTTATGCCTCTTTTGTGTACGAGTATTTCATTGTATATAGGGCCTAAATAAGGGATTTACATTATAATCATTTTTTGTATTTATTTAATTATGTATGCTTAGGTGTGTGCTATTTACCTAAGTATGCTATGTACATTTATTCACCATTACTATGATCTTTCTTACCATGTATTCTATAAAACATTATTGCTCTTATTTTTTGAGTGAATCCACTCCAAGGAAAAACCTCAACAAAAAATACCTTTCACCATCAGTCATTGCCTTTCGCTAAATTCCTATTTTCTACAGGTATTTTAACTTATCTCTTGTTAATAAATATACATCAATAAAAACAAGTGAGGGCTACGTCATTTGATTCCATACTTTTTCATATATTTATTTTTTATATATTCTAGATTCCATGAATTTTTTATATATACTAGCCTTTTTTTTCATCGTATCCATATATTATATTTATGCATAATACACAATCATGCATATTTTCAAACTCCTAAGAACCTATTAGGTCATACTCTTATGCAAGGAGGGGCTCACCTTTGGAGTCTTATGGAAATTCAACAAAAAGAGGACCACTAAAGACAATGTTTTGTGAAGAATATAGGCTTTTGGTGGGATTTTTTATATCCATATCCACTCTCAATTTGAAGCGATGGTTAAAAGACAAAATGTGCACCAATAGCTGAATAATCACCTGAAACGCTTTGATAATTTTTAGAGCTACCACCGGTGGGATAGGATTTTTTTTGTGGACCCCAGTCTGCCCACTTTTCTCACAAGTAACCCATAGTCTTCTCTCACCTCCTTTCCTACTGCTACACACACACACACACACACACACACACACACACACACACACACACACACACTCATTTCTCTCTATCCATCACCTTTTGGAGCCTTATGGAAATTCAACAAAAAGAGGGCCACTGAAGATATTTTTGTGAAGAAATATAGGCTTTTGGTGGTATTTTTTTATATCCATCTTTACTTCGAATTTTAAGCGGTGGTTAAAACACAAAATGCGGACCAAGAGCTGAATAATCACCTCACATATTTTGATAATTTTCAGAGCTACCACCGGTAGGATAGGATTTTTTTGGTGGACCCGAGTCTGCTCACTTTTCTCACAAGTAACCCATAGTCTTCTCTCACCTTCTTTCCTACTTCCACACACACACACACACTCATTTCTCTGTATTCATCACTCAAACTTGCAACTTCCATGGTTTTTTCTCACCCTCTTCACCATTAGCCTCCCCTCTCACATCCATATCTCTCTTTTGAAGCTCTACCTACATCCGTCATCTCCATATCTCTCTCTATTACTCCCATATTACAATTTTATTCTACCCTTTCAAGAATGCATAAAATATCAGTAACTTACCCATACTTCATCTCAACAAAATGGGGGTTTTTTATCAATAAAACCAGCATTCTCTTTGTGGTGATTCAACTATGGCGGCGACGTGAAAAGAAGAAGAAGAAGAACAGCGGTCACTTTCAACAATCTACGCAAGCCTTGAGTCCAAGATTCAAGGATTCACCATCTCAAGGGTACATCCATTTCATTCATCCTTCAATTCATTTTACCCATTGTAAATATAGTACTAACTTTTTTTAGTGATTGCTAACACTAACTACTAGCCTACTAACACAATTAACCATTAACCCAACTCTAAAAAGCACCTTCCCTCAAGACATGTACATATAATAAATCTCTCTCTCTCTCTCTCTCTCTCTCTCTCTCTCTCTCTTAAAACTTTACTTTCATCTTATCTACCATCAATAATGTGTTCTTCATGACTCAAGCAGTCAAAGAAGCCCCACAATGTTTTGATATTTAGAAAAAATCATAATCCTGATTTGTTAGCTTGTAATTAGGATTTTCAATAATCTTAATGAGGGGTCTCCAATCTATAAATAGGCCCCTCTCCTTCTTGTAAAATGATCTCCAAGCTTTCACATAGCACCCCAACACTATAGACGTGAGGAGAGACTTAGGTGTAGCAACCACTTTGTGAGTCTCTCGCACTTGGTGTGAGAGAAGCTTTGATGCTACACATTGCAAGTGAGAGAGTGTGAGTACCCTATCTAAAACCATATTTGTATATGCTCTTCCATTTTCAACAATTTGAGTTTTTGGCGCTTCAAAGGCGTGTCTTGCTTCTATAATTTTCATCCTTCACTTGTGCCACGTGGTTTGGTAAATGCAAGATGACTCGTATCTTTTAAGTTCCGTCATTTGAGCTTGTTTGAGAAGTGGTTAGTGTGTTTTCATTGCCAAGTTTTTGAACACATTGTGAGTAGGATGGAAACACACACAACACCTCTATAATCACTTGGCACGCACTCTTGGGATGATACACACACACACACTATGGGGCACCACGCGGCTTACTCAACCCGACCTGGCCGAAACAGGGAACACACCGATGGAGTAAAAGGAGAGAGACTATTCATTTTTCCACTCAACACACAGGCGCGCACACACACACACACACACACACACACACACACACACCCAAAAAACTCAGCTCAAAAGAGGAATATTTTTTATGATTAGATACAATTGAGCTTGGGCCAACACCAATGGGGCAAATAGCTCACACAATATGGATGAAATATGCTAGATATAATCACAAATTTGAGCAGAGCTTCGCTCAAAGGAGAAACTTACACAGCCAAAACAACAGAAAATCAGTGAGAAATTTGGCAAAATAAACAACACCATTGCGTCTGAAACGGCCCAAAACTCCAGTCTACAATATCAAAGTGCTCAAATCCGACCTCGGATGAGCAATTTATGGCCAAAACAGGCTCCAAAAACAGCAAAAACAGAGTTGTGGCTGTTCTTCCTCTTCTCTTCACATTTTTCTGGTCTTTTTCTCAGGCTTTTTCAGTTTCCACACTTCACTTTATCCCTTGGGTACCTTTGGCCTTTTAGTTGATCTCAAACGGACCCCGAACATGCCAAAAACTGGCCACGTAGGGCATTTTTGTCACCCTTCTACATCCATTCGCACACCTAGCACTCAAATTTTTCCAATAATGCATCCCGCAACCACATGAAGTGGCCCCAAAATACAATTCTCATGATGACCTTTTTTGTATAATCATCACAAAAAAACACATGCATTGTGTCCTCGCTTACCCATGTGCAAGTATTGACCCCATTCGACCTCCTGACGCCATAAGATGCCATGTGACACACTTGCTTACTTCATGTCGTTGGCCCGCTGATAGCTTCCTCGATAATTTTTACGTACTACCAACTCCTCATTATTATAGAAAAAACACACTGGTACTGGTGATAATGAAAATCAATGTACTATGTACACGATGTCATACCTGTACACATGTGGGCCCCACGCAACCACCTAGCTCTGGAAAATGGAAAATCCTTTATTCGATGCACCATGCATGTGTATATGTGCGATCAATTCTTCCAAAAAACTCCTAACAATGTTGTCCGTTAATAGTGCCATGCATGCGAATCAACTCATGGGGACCAAAGGTGGGCTGCCACATTGAAGCAGGCACACAACACTTGTGCTTTTCTTCCATATGCCGAACCTCTATAGCACAATATTTAGGAGATGAATCTAATGTGAGGCATTGCATTTTGTGCATGGCCTTTTATTTGCCTTCAAAAGAGGACAATCCTTCTTGTTGTGTTGGTGCGGAAGACATCTGAAACACAAATTGTGTTTCTTTGCACGCTAAAAATTAGCAGTGCCAAGAGACCCACGTGGAGTATCTCATGATTGCTTAGTCTTCTTGGTCTCTTGTGGATGTGAAGAGGTAGATTACTCTTATTTCTCTTGGAACGTGTGTTGAGATCTACCTCGCCATTGGCTCTTAGCCACATTGCTCTTAGCAAAAGTATTCTTAGAGTAGGGAGCATTTCACTTCCTGTCTTGGTCATCATTATATCTTTGGGCATGACCAATGGCTTCTTCCAAAGCTTTTGGATGTTGGGTCTTGACATGAAGACAATAGTCTTTCTCAAGATCCCTATTAAAACCCCGTATCTTTTGGAATTCATCTAGACCTTTTAGTTTTAATATGATTTCCTGATACTTGGAAAGATATTGGGTGATTGAAAGACCAAACATGCGGCATGCATCCCATGCTAACCAATTATTATCCTCTTCATTGGAGTCCAAAAACTCTTTGGAGAAAGAAGCTTGAAACGTAGCCCAAGATGGAGGACAAGCATCTATTGGAAAATTCATCTACCACTTATAGGCCTTTCCTTTAAGAGATAAACTTGTTTCCACAGTTGTCTTGATATCTAGCGCTTGTCTTAGCCTATGAATATCACTCCATTTGTGCAAGAACATATTGACCGCATCCTTGTTGCAATCATGCTCTTCACCGCCGTGAAACTCAAGAATGGTATCAATATTCTTAAGTAATGCATTGCTACCTGCTGCATCTTTTGAAGAACTTGCCTCTTGGACTCCTTGAGTCGTGCAAGCTTGGGTTCCTTGAATCGTGCCAGGTCGGGCTCCTTGAGCCGTTTGTGAATTCATAAATTGCACAAGTAGCTTAGTAAGATTTGTAACATTTGCATTTACCTAAGGTCGTGCATTGTGGAGGGTGTAAGTGTGGTGGTTGTCGTCACTGTCCACTTCTACCTTCCCATGGTGTGCATAGAGCTCTGTGCTTGTATTATTTTTGTTGCACTGCAGGGGCATCATAGGCCCTTCCTGCAGATTGTGGGAGAGAAGATGCGTGTCGCATGTACATGCAACCCATTTTCCCCCTTTCCTAAGGATAGCTCGAATACCAGTGAAAAGACGAGGGTAATGTGTTTGCTAGTCTCCACCCAACCATGCTATCTTATAGCCTCCCCCTAGCATACACATTGTTTGGCCGTGCCGGTGGCCTTGTCCATAGGACCTATGTCCTTACACTAGTCATGCCATTTGCAACATTCCAAAGATTGATGGCACATGCTTTCAAGGAATACTTGAGGATCTTCTTGGAAATCTATATAGATGACCTATGTGTAGACTCTCTCTTGAGAGAGGAACATACAGAACACCTCAAAAAAGTGCTCGACAAGTGCAAGACGTATAGGATCTGTCTCTTGTATGTTCCTCTCTTGAGAGAGGAACAAACAGAACACCTCAAAAAAGTGCTCGACAAGTGCAAGACGTATAGGATCTGTCTTAATTAAAAAAAAAGTGTGTTTTTATGGTCAAACAAGGACAAATCTTAGGACATAATGTCTCAAAAAATGGCATATCCACGGATTTGGATAAGATAAGAGTGATTATTTGAATGCCTAAACCCATCAATGCAAAGCAAGTATAGTGCTTTATGGGACACTATGGTTATTACAAGAGGTTCATACACATGTATGCAATCATTTCCCAACCTGTATATAGACTTATAGTGATCTTTGAATGGACGGATGAGTGTGAGGAATCATTTAAAAAATTAAAATATGCTCTCATGTCTGATCCAATGTTAAAAGCACCGGCTTGGGAAAAAATCTTTCACGTTCATATTGATGCATTTGCATTCGCTATATGATGTATTTTGGCTCAAACAAGAGACAACACTATAGATTTCCTAGTCTGCTATGCCAGTCGACAACTCAACAGTGTAGAAAAGAACTACACCACCACTAAAACAGAGGGGCTTGGAATTATTTATGTTGTTAAGAAATTTTGGCATTATCTCCTCGCAAATAAGTTTGTGTTTTTCACGGACCATCAAGCCCTCTTATACCTTATAAACAAACTATGCAATACAAAACAAATCGTAAGATGGTTCATCATATTGCTAGATCACCTTCTTAGATTTCCAAATGGAGAATCTCCAAAGGAAGTAGATGATGATATCCTTGATGCATGTCTCTTTAATGTAGAAATGGTACCTAAGTGGTCCCAAGAGATAGTAAGCCTACGATCACACAATGGAGAATTCGATAAGACTGACCAAGACCATAAACTACAAACGGTTTGGCAAGCTAGAACTTTCAATTAATTGGTGTACATTTACATCATTTATGCTCCAACTGTATCCTAGGAGAGTGCATAAGTTCGGAGGAATATGATGCCTACTTGTTTGAAGCACATAATCAGGACTTAACATTTCATTGCTCATCCACAAAAACTTATCAACACTTGAGACAATTAGGAGTGTATTGGCCAACTATGCATGTTGATGCTCATGCTTATATAACTAGTTGTGCCAAATGCAGATCAAACCCAATAGCAGAACATGCAACACTGTTTAAAATAGAAGATACACCAGAATGGAGTCAATACATTGTCAACTTCTTGGAAATGCAAACATTTTTTGCAAATACCACTAGAGCACATCACAGGGTGATATAAATTGAAGCTCGTGACTTTACTTTGATTAAAAACCAGCTTTATAAACGAGAAAAGGATAACCATCTTAGGCTATGCGCAATGAAAAGCATGTACCTTCCAATCCTTGAGCAAGCACATGAAGAAAAAATTGGAGGCACTTTTCTCAGGGGAAAAGACAACAAAAATTGTCTTGAGTGATGGAATATGGTAGTCAACATTACGTATGGACGCGGACAAATATACAAGACAATGTGACTCTTGTCAATGCACCAAAGTGCCAATAAAACGGAATGAGATGCCCTTATGGCCAATGATGGGAGCTAGAGATTTTGCCAAGTGGGGAATAGACTTTGTGGGACCAATTTCACCCCACACTCACAAAACACATGTCCAATATATCATTGTAGCCATAGACTATCTCACTAAATGGGTCAAAGCTAAATTTACATAAAAAGCTGATGCCAGGACTACTGCACAATTTCTATATGAAAATGTCTTTGTGAGATATGGACTACCCACAGAAATTGTCAACGATCGAGACACACATTTTACAAATGAAGTGATTGAAAATGATCTTGATGAGTTCATGGTAGTTGATAAAAAGTCTTCTCCGTTCCATCCACAGGCTAATGGGCAGGCAAAAGCTACAAATAAGACTCTATGTACAGTCTTAACCAAAATAGTCTCAAAGTCAAGAACGAATTGGGATTAGAAACTACATTTGACACTATGAGTTTAAAATAATTTCTTATAAAACCTTGATTGGAACAACACCGTAGAACATGGTATTTGGTCTTACATTAGGAGAAAGTTGGACTCACTTTTGGGCGTTAGAGAGAGTGGCACCCGACCAAGGAGGAAGAGGCTAACGTTATGTTGAGAATCGATATTTTGGAGCCAAGCTCTTTTAGACAAAAGGGAGAAAATATTATTTTTGTTCATCAAATTGCACAATTTCACGCTTTCAAGGCATCAATGCCATAAGTCGTACTAACTCTTTATCGACGAATTTCAGAACTTTCATTGAAGACTCTAGTATCTATGTTCTCGCCCAAATATGACTTTGAGTAGCTCTACTTCCCTCTCAAAACTTTCTTTCCTTTTTCATATTTGCGCTAACTTTTCTGTGTATTCTAGTGCACACCATGACTACTTCTCGAAGGCATAGCACTACCATTGACTATGTTAGCATTTTTAACAGTTATACTACAGATGATCAAGCATGGATACATCTCAAATCACTATCGAAAGTTGGGTACTACTGCAAACTAGGAGGAGGAAGAGGAGGCAACGCACTGATTTCATGGAGTCTTTCAAGGGACAAGTTAAAGAGTTTAAAGTGTGTGCACAAAGCAAGTGGGTGAAAGAGGTCCTCATACAACATGCTTTCCATCATACAGACTTAAGGTTGCAAATATCTCCTCCAAGTTTTCCACGGCATCGATCCAACTGTGAGTTATTTTGAACATCTCACTTAGTGCACGATTATATTTGAAGGTTAAGTGTTGGATATCATCTTTGGTATGTTTCAGATATTTATCCATCGAATAGGATGGATTGGAAACCAGTTGAGAGCATAGTTGGGATTTTTGATGCTTTCCATGCATTTATTGGTGAGCAAATGTACCAAGGAAGACAACACAAGGAACTTGCAGGTAATGGAATATTCTTTTATGATATGTCATATTTGGAACCAAGAACTTCCTTTGGTTGGGGTCGTGTAGCTCCTTTGTCACTTCCATCCTTTGACAGCGAGGTCTGGTCTTTGCCAGCTTCGCAAACTAGTGAAAGATTTAGGAATAGGTTGTTTCAGAATATACAAAAGTCCCTCAAGTATTCAATTGCCACAAAAATAGTTCAGCTCACACTATTTATGCCTCTTGAAGTGTTTGTAGATTTCTTCTTCAATGAGAAAATAAGAAATACCACAACAATGTTCACATTAGGCAAAATTTGGACTCACAAAGGGGCCCTTTAAGGAGTTTGACTTTACCTCTCCCTACCAAAACGGGTGCATGGATAAATGTTTGCAAACAAACTCCAAAGTTGGCGGAAATTTGACAGATAGAATGTCCTCTTCAAGCTCTATCTACTGATATATAGCACGCCATGAGATTCCTCATATTTTAGAAGATTCTTTTTTTTATTCACCTATGATGTGACAACTCTGTCGGAATCTAAGTGAATAAAAAAATAATCTAAGTGAATTCTTAAACTTAATAAGATATCATCGGATAGTCTTCATGTCGGAGAATGGACTCGGGTTGCAACACCTCTTCTTGGTCCTCGATCTCTGGTGGGTCTTCAATAGCTAGTTCTTGAGGTGGCTCTCCTTTGTAAGGCTTTAGTAGGCTCACATGGAAAGCATTGTGTATGAGCCAATGACTAGGCAAATTGAGTTGATAGGCCATCTCATTTATTGGGCTAAGAATCTGGAAGGGACCATAGTACCTTTTTGCTAACTTAGCATAGTACTTCTGGTGTCCCGTAGGATTCTTGCCCGTCGTGAGCCTTAATCGAGCCTTAGGAAATTTGAGTAAGACCCAATCATTTTCCTTAAAGGCATGGGCTCTTCCCCGGGGAGGTCACCTAATAAAAATGTAACCTATCACATGAGTTCAACAGAAGGGTATTTAAAGTTCTTGAAACTTACAGAAATATATATACAAAAGGGCATTATCTTTTCAAATTTTAAAAAAAACTTATAGATTTTAAAAAATAAGGGTACATTATATTCTTAACAAAATTCACAGATAAGGGGTTTTACAAACATGTCTTGAACGCACGTGATATGGTAGTTTTACACATAGTGAACCCCACAAGGGCTCTTCTGTGATTGTCAGCAGCAGCCTTTTGCCTTTCCTGTGAGATAGAGATAGAATCCTTAATCTTTTGGAAAGATTCTTGTAGGTCTCGGCTATACTCATTTGCAGCAAAGATCTTCCCGTGTACCTTAAGTAGCAAGGGACTTTTTGATCTTTCCTCAATTACTTCAAAAGGTGCTTTTCCCGTGGAAGTATGTACAGTGTTATTGTAGGCATACTCCACTAAGGGTAAGTACTTCTCCCATTGGGATCTTTGATCTACTTCTGTTACATAGGCTTTTAGTAGATCGAGAATTGTTAGCTTAGCTATTTCACTTTGGCCATCCGTTTGCGGGTGTGTGATAGGCGGAAGAGAAGTTTAGCCTTGTTCCTAAATTCTCAAAGAGACCCTTCCAAAAATTTACTCGTCATTCTAGGATCTCTATCTGACCCTACGGACATTGGCAAGCCATGGTACTTGAAGATTTGTGCAATGAAGTGGTTTGCCATTTGATGGGCTTTGATAGTCTTTTTGACAAGTATAAAATGAGCTTGTTTACTAAACCTGTCTACTATCGTCCATATTCCCGTATTCCCATGAATAGACTTAGGCAATCCAAATATAAAATCCATGGATATGCTCTCCCATGGTGAATTAGAGATTGGCAAAGGTTGAAGCAATCCAGGCTGCTTCCCTCTATCAAACTTCGTCTTTTGTCATACCACACATTTAGAAACATACTCTTGTATGTTTGCTTTCATGGTAGGCCAATAGAAATATGTTTCAATCCCCTTTAGGGTAGACTGAATTCCTCTATGCCCTGCATAAGGAGGATCATGAGATTCATACATTACTTTCTTACGTAGTGAGCTAGTAACGCATAGTGTATTGCCGTAGAGAAGATAACCATCTTGTAAAGTAAATGGTTCCTCTTTCTTCCTTAGTGCAAGGGCTGAAATCACATATCTAATTTTGGGATCAATAGCATACTCATCTATCATAGAAGATAGATCATTGTGAGTTGCTATGAAAACCGCATTCACTCTCGACTGTCTTGAGAGTGCATCAGCTACTTGATTATGCTTGAGCAATATGAAAATGAAATTGCGAAAGAAAGTTTACCCACCTCATTTGTTTGTCGGAGAGCTTGGTTTGTGTCATGAAATAATTAATACTTTGGTGATCCGTTCGTAGATTGAAAGGAGTCCCCAATAAATAGTGCTTCCATGAGTCTGAGGCATGTAGAACTGCGAGGAGTTCCTTTTCATATATCCCTAGAGATTTCTCAATAGGGTCAAGCCTTTGACTTTCATAGCCTATGGCGCGCCCTTCTTGGAGAAAAACAGCTCCAAGGCAATCACCACAAGCGGTAAAGTAAGCACACATTGAGAGATAAGTTTTTTTTAAATCTTTTTGAAAGCATTGTTCTCTTTGGTATACCATGTGTACCTAACGTTTTTTTTTGTTAGGTCATGTAATGGTCCTGCTATTAGTGAGAAATTTTCTATGAAGCGTCTAAAGTATGCGCACATACCTATAAAGCTTCTTAACTCATGAAGATTCCTTGGTTTAGGCCATTCTTTTATTACCGCTAACTTTGATGGATCCATTCGGATGCCATCTTGAGAGATAATGTGACCTAAATACTAAATCTCTTGTAAGAAAAATTCACTTTTCTTTTTATTAACATAAAGTTTATTTTCTCTTAGAGCTTGAAATATTACCTGGAGGTGTCGCTTGTGTTCGTCTAATGAATTAGAGTAGATGATGATATCATCAAAGAATACTTCAGTAAAGGTTCGGTGAGGCCTGAATAGCTTCTCCATCAAGCGGTTGAATGTGGCTAGTGCATTGGTCAAGCCAAAGGAATGACAATGTATTCGTAAAGACCAGACGTAGTGTGAAATGCCGTCTCTACAATGTCTTGATCAACTATCCTTATTTGATGATAGCCACTTTTTAGGTCAATCTTACTGAAGTAGGTGGATCCTTGTATCTTATCAAATAGCTCTTCTACCCGTGGAACGGGAAACCTATTCTTGATAGTGATCCTATTTAGTCTTTTGTTGTTTCTTTTTTTTATTTTTGATATTTTTGTGATTCTGTTTCTGTTTTAGCTTTTCGTACTTGTCTTATTTCCTCTTGCGTTCTTTCCCTTTGAACTTTTGAGAATCTTCCTGTATTTAATCTTTTACACAATCCTCCGCTTTTACAAGCATTAGATAGTGAGTTTTATCTTTTATCCTGGGCATCATGTTCTCTCTCGCTTTGTTTTTTGTTTTTTTCCTCCTATAGCATTCCTGGCGTCTAGGGTGTTGATTAGCAAAATCATAAAACTTGATATTCTCTGTTTTCTCCCTAGGCTCACTTGAGTTGTTTGAACACTCATTATCTGCATCATTATTTACTTCCAGATGTTCAGAGGAGTTATAAAACTCTTCTTGTTCTAGTGGTTCTACCGTCTCATCTCCTCTTGGTATAATGCTTACCATGTAGTAGGGTAGCACATCATAGCCATCCTTATTGTAAAATTTTGTTGTTGGACTATCTGTAATGGTACAGACATCCAATGTTGCTAGTATGTGTTCCCATTCTAGAGGTTCCAAGGCATCTTCAAGGAAAGGTTCCGGAACATACTCCTTGTCCTCAATCGCTCTTTCTAAGACACATTCCTCTCTTCTTTAGCTTCCACAATGTAAAGCTCCGCACATCCATAGCTCTTTTTGTTGCCCTAACCCTGCTGGGAGTTTCGATCCTACTAATGTAGCTGAATCAAATTCTTCCACTGGTGTCTTGTTCACATCCTTGTAACTATGGTCTTTCAGGTGTATTTTAGTTGTTGTCTTACCATCTCTGAGGTATATGTGATCGTAACCCCAATCTTTGACCATCTTCAATTGTCGCATGAATGGTCTTCCCAAGATGATCTCAAAATTGTTCTTTTTGTCGTAATCGACTATTGCAAATGTATGCTCATACTCGATTCCGCACGAAGTGACAATCACTTTTTCTAAGAGTCCTAGAGGCTTCTCCATGAACCCATCTGCCAATTGCAATTTCATTCTGGTATCTCTTAAAGGTGGTTTTTCCCATTTTTCCAGATTTCGTTTGTGGCGATATCAACTCCCGCTCCACTGTCAAGAATAGCCTTGGAAACTACTGCTTGGAATTCTACTGGTAGCATGGTGTTTCCATCTTCTCCCTTGCAATACTCTCCAACCTTGTTTAATGGTACTGGCCTAGTATTTAGTTGAGGCCTGTCCAATTCTCTTATCCCTTCCTGAAGCTTCGAGGTGGGGTCTTTCACTTCAAATTTTTCTAGGCATTTATCTACTGTGGTCCACATGTTTGGTTGTAACCTTAGGAGTTCGGCTAATGTGATTGTGCATGCCACCGGGGTGGACAATAACTCAATCAATCCTTGTGAATCCATCACTTTGTTAGAAGAAAGTCTTTGAGATGGGATTGGTCTCACTTCAGACTTGGCTTCATACTCTCCTAGGTAAGAGGGTAAAGTTTTCAGCAAGTCTGGTTGGTTCTGCCCCAAACCAATTCATCCCTGGTCTCCCCCTTGTGAATGTATCTCAAAGTTCATTTGTGACCTTGCCTCAAATTCTTCAATAGGAGGCAAGATCACATTCTTCTCTTTTCTGGTGCTATTCATGTGGTTACTCACCCTGTTAGCCTCATTGGCCTCATGGATTTGCATCCACAAATCATCTAGACCGTTACAATCCTTACCCATTTCTGTCAATGTTTTAGGCTGTAACCCGTCACTTGCTTCATCTGTTGTATTTGGCACTATGATAGGCTCTTCTCTGGACTCATAGGCATTCGTGAGTCTTTCCTTCGTTTCTACTTGTTTCTCTAAAGTTGGTTGGCATGCGCTGGTACTTCATGCCAATTTGCACGTTTACCAAGAGGATCTTCCATCAATGATTGAGCTGTTTCAATCATCTTTCTACACATTTCCAACCTTTGTTTTTCTATTTCAGCATATGGATAAGTCATCCATCTTTGCTCCTGGGTTAGGCTCTTTTTTAGTCTGGCCTCATAAGATTTTAGAAGTGTATCCAAGTGCTCATTTACCTTGTCTGCCAGTACTGATCCTCCTGATCCTACACTTTTGGGCTCTGCTATTTCCTTGGGTGCTATGGTTGCCGTGGTGTGTGAGCTCAAGCTAGCTAGATCCTCTAACCGCTCTAATCTATCCTTTGTATGTTTTAACTCCTCGGATAGAGCTGTTTGCTCTCGTTCTTTCCTCGCTTTCATACGCACCTTTCTAGATTTCCAAGTGCTTCTCTGATTTTTCGTTTCTTAACTTGGGGCATCGGTTTTTGGCTCTTCAATTATGGGTTCGTTCGTCATTCTTTGAGCTTGGGCTCATGTCACCGCCTGAATAGGTATGATTGTTCCATTTTCTGACCCTCCACGGGAAGATACTGTTTCTAGCATGTTCAAGGTAGTTTTTTCTCCTTTGCTCGGGTTTTTAGGGCAATCTGGAATCAAATGAGTAACTCCACACTCGGTGCAATATGCGTTGAATCTAATGATTTCATCATGAGGACAGTCTCTTAGCCAATGGTCTCCACCACACTTGTAGCAGGGTCCCTTGGGTTATTGAGGTGCTCCTTGAGCTCCTCTTTGTTGGTATGCATGTCTCTGTCCGCCCATGCCTCCATTGGCTATGAACAACAATATTTGTTCATCTAAGCTATATCTTCCTTCCCTGCTACCTGTGCAGCTGTTGGTGGTCCCGTACTTCCTATCATGCTCCATGGTTCTGGTGTCGAGGGTTCTTCCGATGGATAATAGACAGAGTTTGCCGCATATCCATTGGGATCTTCATAATATGTGTGCATAGGCACCAAAGCCTTCTCCTCTGATTCGGTTACGGTTGGTGTGTATCTTATACCGACTGGTTGTAATCCTGGTAGGGGTGGTTGTTGCCCCAACACTGGTTGTGGTCTTTCTATACCTACAGGTCCTGGTAGGTTGCCTGCTTGATACCTAGGCATTGGTGGAACTTGAGGAGAAGGTACCTGAGCTTGGGGAGCGTAAGGTCGCTCTCTCACATATCCCTTGTTATAATAACATTCCTCTGTCCCATGGTTTGTCCATTTTTGTTCAATAGCACACCACTTGGGCTGTTTAGCCTGGGGTTTGGCGTACAAGTTAATATTTTTTAGCACTTCCTCTACAAGCTGCTCTTGGTTTACAGCTACTTCTCCTTTCAGTGCTGTCTTAGAAGACTTGCTTCCACTCTATTGTGAAGATGAATCGTCGTCAAGGTCCTTGAACTCCCCCTCTTTGTAGACCGCACAATTTTCCACAAGGTAAAGAGCCTCTTTGGTCAACTCATTCAACGTCGTGCTCCTCTTCATATGTAAGTCCTTTTGGAGATCTGCATTCCTTAGTCCTTGGATGAATATAAGCAGTTCTTCCACAGGGCAGAACTTTACATATCTTTTTAGTCTTAGGACTGCCTTTCGAACAGATTCCCCATCTTTCTGTTTGAATTTATGGATTTGTGAGACAATATTATGAGCTATCCCCCTTTGTGAGAATTCCTCGATAAATTCGTCAAACACTTCCTCCATAGACTCAAAGTCTCTACGCTCTACAGAGTCAAACCAAGTAGCAGCGTCATCCTCTAGGGTTAGTCCAAATCCTACAAATTGGGTAGGGAAGTCTAACACCTCTTCAGCTCTAATTATGCACACAAAGGCTACTACATGATCTCTTGGATCTCTGTTTCCTGTGTATTTCTTGTTTACCCATTTTTGCACTTGAGAAGGTATAATTCTACGATGGTCTACAAACCTCATCATTGGATCTCCACGTCCTAATCGATATACCTCCTCTGGTCTTCTGTAGTAGGCTGGTTCTTCTCCCAGTGGTGCTTCTAAGCCATAATTTCATACAGTTCTTGACAGAGATGGTTCATCTCTTTGAACTCGTTCTATGGGTGGTCTTCCAAGCTTTGTTGACCCTTGAGTCTTTGGCTTACTCTCTCCTTCATACCTTGAATAGAGTGGGGATTCTTGCAAATCTCTTAGCCCTCGTGCGGCTTGATAACCATCTCGGTTTTGGTCTTATTCCAATGTTTCACTCTATCTAAGCCATGCTTGCAATGATGGCTGAGTTGCTGGTTGGTTTTGATTGTTGAATGTCTGCGGTCGGGTAGAATGTGAGGTAGCGTCATACTCCTCTGAAAAGGGATTTGTCGACTTGCTAGGGGTGTAGGTGGCTCTTGGCACTTCATCTGGGACATATGTTGATGCTCCTGGAGCTGTTGCCTTTTCGACCTCCTCTGGGAGAATACGATGGTATCCTCGCCCGTACCTATCAACAAAAACTATATCCTTCCCCATAGCAGTTTCATAAGAGAATAAGTAAAGAACCTTGTCTTTTCTTAGTTCGGTTAAGTATGGTTCCTTGCAGCAAAAGTAAGCTACTATTCCCTCACTCTCATGCTTGTAGATTTCCACGTTCTCATTATAAGTTGAGACCCTGGTTATTTTCTTATCATACATAAAAATTTCTCCAGGTCGATCAATGTTTGGTGGCGGTTCTTGAGCTTCTGAAACCATTTTCCCTTTTGCCACGTTATCTCCATATCTTTTGTAATCTTCAGGGTTACTAACTATCAGATAGTGGTTCCCCTTTTCATCTCGGAATGTATCTCCATCATCATAGACTTGAATTATCTCCAATCTCCGAGCCGGCCTTTCTTCAATACAAATGCACTTGCGTCCTCGATAATCAGAATAGACTAGGGCTCCCCTTGAGTTTGTTTCTTCTAAGAAGATCACAGTGAGCTTGGAATCATTCAAAGGATTTAGGGAGGTGCTTCCTCCTGGCATTGGTCCGTCGTAGGTGAAACCTCAGGGCTGTTGACTACCCATCATGAAGAAAGATTTGTCTGATGAAGTGTCAGTATAACTATCTTCCTCAATAATCGGTGCTAGTATAGATAGCCTTGCTTGAGTTACACTCTCCTCGGTGGACACTAAGCTACCTTGGTCACCTTCCACCTTCTGGTCTCTAAAAATGTATCTTCCTTATCTTGAATTCATTAAACTTATTAATGCAATTTATCACAAATCCGACCACTCACCTAGCAAAGGATTAGTCTCTGCATAACTTCTTGCTTTGCTGCTGAATGTACCTGTACACAAGCGTTTAATTTCAACAATCGAATCAAAGCATTTAACTGCTAGAGGTTATCTTAGTAAGGATTGGTATAACTGGAGAGTTAATCTCAACCACTACTGTATTTTATACATTTCTGATGCTCTGGATTAGGTCTGCTAATCTGGAACTGTACTTCCCTCGGACATTGACCAATTTACGTGAAAAAGTCTGAATTCAGTCTTTGCTCCGTCAAATGGACAAACAAGGTCCAAATTCACTTCTGAAAGAAGTTATGGAACCCTTAAGTGAAATGGAATCTCCCTGTCTAAGCCCGGTTAAATCTTCTCTTCAGTAGGCCCCAACAGACATGCTATGCGTATGATGTATCCTGCTCTGTTTTGCCTGGATTTTTGCACTATGGATTCCCCTTGATGTGCTTAGTCCACAGCTGTTTTTACTTTTTGATTTGGACACCTATAAGCTGGTCAAATGATCAAGAATCTGTTCCAAAAGCCTAATGTCTGTTCTGATGAATTCCCAAGTCAAATCAACTCCAAATTGGACCAAATTTTCCTAGGAGTCTTATCTAAGGCTAGACAACACCTTGCTATACCCACAGTTAGTATCTGGCTTCAATTTCTTGCTTTAGACATCCTACGCGTAGGATATCTTTTTCATCAGAATGGCTTCAAATTCAAAACACAGGCTCCCCTTGAGTTGCTGATCACTTTGAAAGGCTCAAAATTAGGTTTGGAGTGCAAAATCACATAGAAGACATCCTATGCATAGGATGTCTTTTTGGCCTGTTTGACCCCAGACTTGACCCACAAATTCCCCTTGATGTCAGCAACCCAGTGGTATGGTTAGATTTTGTTTTGGATTTCAAAAGTCCCCAATTTTAGATGTTCTTGCCTTTTTCAGTTAAAAGTGCTAAAGTCTTCTTTGAATCCCAATTTTCTCACCCAAATGAGATGAAACCCCTCTCAGTCACTCAATATATCATGTAGATCATGCTCATGTAGCCATCCTATGGTTTTGGTCTTGAAATAATGCTTTGGCACAATTTGGGTAGGATGTCTGGAAATTTCAGTCTATCTGGCCTTATCGTGTTGAGATATGGTCAAATTTTCACTTTCCAGTTGAAACTAGGGTAAACCCCACCTTCAAAACACACTGGTCAACTCAAAATTCCAAAATTCCCACCAGATTAGCCTGTAGACATCCTACACGTAGGATGTCTCCTGGCTTGAAATTAAAATTTTTCCTGACAGAAATGCTCATGATGCTCTGTAGCTCTATCAGAAACACTCACAGTAACTTTTGGACTTCACTTCAGCTTTCAAACACAGTTTTGCGTCTTTTTGCGTCTTTTACAACCTTGTGATGAATTTACCAAGCAAGTATACATGCATGAAGTGCTCTAGATCCTGAATCATGATGTCCTACTTACTCTACTCCTACTCATCATGTGAAATGGTGATAATGGTGTTTTGGTTACTCTCTGGCCTCTCCAGACTCTCAAGCTCTCCTCTCACCGCTTCTACCACTCCAACTCCTACTCAAGAACTCAACTAATACCTAAAACTATCTCATTCTACCTAAATCTACCTAAGTCGAAGAATCTACGCCAGACACACACTTCCTAGACTCCCTCTAAGAGGTAGAGAGTCCTCCACTCTCTGATCCTATCTAAATGAAAAACGAGACTCTTCGCAAGCCAAAAATCCCTATCCTCAAGGACTAGTCTTGGTCACCTACCTAAGGTTTTCGTCCCCAGCAGCGACGCCAATGTTGGACGGATACGCCGCGACCGGACGTCAGCACAACAAGAACTCACCTAACAAGATTTGTCAGCTAAGGATGAAGCTCGACCTGTAGGCGCATGGAAGCAAGCATAAGGTGTCAACCTACACTCGATCGACTGCTAACTAATTCCTACAGAGGTCTCTACCCAATGTTTAAGTCACAGCCCTCAAGAGTGCATAAGAGGAAACTTCCTACAACGCTTTCTAGAGCCGAACACCCATCAAACAGTCTCAAAACGCCACAGAACTTGAAGGAGACCCTACTAACACCAATAGGTCTCTCTCCCTAAGGTTCATGAAGCAAAACCACAACCCAAAACACCCGGTGCAAAATCACGTAGGATGTCTGGCCGAAATTTGCAGGTCTTCGTTTCCAAAATCTAAAGTGCCTAATGTGTAGCTCTACTCAATGTGAACGTGTGGATATGATGCAATGCAAAATCAGCCAACGTATGCTAACCGAATCACTAGATGAAGCTCGTAGATGGAGCTCGCAAAACCGACTGTACGCGCGCAATGTAGGTATCGACGCGCAGCTCTCGTCGGGGGCAACACGCTGCACTTCTCGGCACTCGATTCCGACCACTGGTGCACACGTAGTGTCAAGATGAAGCTCACACTCTCTCTCGTACACAATACGCTCACTCACAGACTTCCAAACTTCTTTTAAAAAATGACAAAAGGTCCTTTCATTAAGGTCACAAAGTGGTATAAATACCTTACAATTCTCAAACCCTAAAGTTCCAAATCAACCATCTACTCAATCTACTATCAAAACTGGGATACAATCTGGAAACTTCTATAAGCCCCAATATTTACAAGGTGAAATGTTGAGTTTTCTCAATAAATGAATAATTACAAAAAATAATAATCTGCCGAGTAGTCAGTTTCCGTAGGGTGTGTTCAGCTTCTAACAACTTCCTCTCTTGTGTTTCTCATATCTCTACTTTGTGGAAATAGAGTAGGGTGTCATCAATGAAAAAGGAGTATAAAGGAAGACCATCTATCAAGTCGCCCCAATCTTCTTGAGGTTGGGGACCTCACAATTGGTATTAGAGCTTAGGTTAAAGAGATTTAATTGGCTACTTTAAGCTTTTTCGTGTGTATCATTTTCTATACTAATTATCCAACTCACAGAGATATTACATTATGTCGATTGATATGTACCATAGTTATGGTTGAAACTTCTTTTATGTTTTCTCATTGTGAGATCTTTTGTAGACCCGTATATGAAGATTCAGTTATTTTTCTACAAAGAAATTGTTTGACTAGTTAAGTCATGTAAGTGATTTTTTTGCTGGATTGGATAAGACATGATTGGTTAAGTCATGTGATTGAGTTTTGTTGGACTGGATAAGTCATGACTAGTTACATCATGTGATTGAGTTTTGATGGATTAGATAATTCATGTGATTCAGTTTTGATGTATAAGTCAAGATTGGTTAAGTTATGTGATTGACTTTTAATGAATCGGATAAGTAATGATTGGTTAAGTCATACAATTGGGCTTTTAGTGGACTGTGGATAAGTAATGATTGTTAAGTCATACAATTGAACTTTTAGTGGACTGTGGATAAGTATAAGTTTAAAAAATACCCTATTGATTTGAGTTTTTATAAACATTGGTGTACACTCAAGGGAATCCCCAAATCACTTCTACGTTGGAAAACCCTTAGAACGATACTATTTACACAAAAATCAAGAGAAGAAATTGTTGCTCAAACAAATGCAACCACCTTCTTTTAAAGGAGAGGGTGCTGATATTGAAAAATATGTAGAGGTATGGATTGATTCTATAGATGATTACTTCTCTGCTTCCAGGACCACACCTGCAAATCAAGCAAAGTTAGGAATGTTTCGTCTCTCAAGGGAAGTGAAATTATGGTGGAAACAACATTGTCATGACATGGGAGTGTTGGAGAACTCTCAGAGTTGGTGAAAAATCAAATAAGTGGTGAAGGAAAGATACCTACCCCCTTCCCATGAAGCGATAAAGATAAATGAGTTCTTTAGCTTGAAACAATACATCTTATCCTTGGAAGAGTACTACTCAAAATTTGTAAAGCTTAGACGTTACGCACTGTCAATGACCATAGAGTAGCAGGTAGCTCGCTTTTGTCAAGGTTTAAGAGAACCAATTAGCTCGCAATTGGAATCTCTAAAACCTACCACTGTACAAGATGCTTTACTACGAAATAAACCTTTAATGAAAGAACAAGGGATTACGAGAAGAATTGAACAATATTAGAGCTTCAACAATAGACAACCACAAATGGTTTATGCCACTAATGCACAAGATCCTCCATGCTTGAATAATTGATGCTTTGAATGTGGAGAGTTGGGACATTATCAGAACCCTTGTCCACAATCGAGTAATGGAGCAGCAGTAGCAAGCGAAGCCGACTAAGGACGCCACCCTTTTGGATATAATGATGGTCAAGATAGTAATTAGAGTAGGAGTATCCCCACTTTTTCTCGAGATGAGGACATCTCGAATCCCTAAGTTGGGGAGATTGTAATGTACCCAATATTTTTCAGTAAAAGTATTTCATTTACTTTGCAAAGTGTGTTGGAATTTTGTTAAGTCATAAAGCATTGTGATCAGATCAAAAATCGGACTCTTGAACTATTAATTATGGTATTTATTCACTTGGAAACAATAAGTTGATATAGAACACTTAAGTCTCAAGTCTATTTCTAAAGATAAGAGTTGACCCAAAAAAAAAGGAGTATTTTTAAGAAAGAGAGAGGAAAGGAAGAGTATTTTTAGAAGAGAAAGAGTAGAAGGAGTATTTTTAGGAACGGAGGAGTATTTTTAGAAAAGAAAGAAGAGGGAGTCAAGTTTAAAGTTCTTGTCTTGGAAGCCAAGCTTCTTCTAAAATTGGAGAATCAAAATTGCACATCAAAATGCTTGATGCAAATATATATATATATATATATATATATATATATATATAGAGAGAGAGAGAGAGAGAGAGAGAGAGCCGTGAATGTACGTTGTTGAGAAATTTGCGGTCTTGCCAGGAAAGCATCGGGCTTATGGCTGTGAGAGTTTATGAGAGAACTCAACAAAAACTATATGAAGGAGTTAAACCATAGATGCCATGAAGACTAGGGTTTGGAAAGAAGTGCAATCAAAGAAGACTCACTCTTTCTCTCTTGCACTCACACACACAAAGAAAGAACGCAAAAGAGAATGTCAAAACAATACGAAGATGAAAACATCAAGGCTATGGTCATATTGTATCATGGGTAATATGAAAGGGTTAATGGATGAGTTAATGGCATTCAATCTTGGCTGACCAAATAGGCTACGAATTGTTCTTTGGAATTGTAGTTTTGTGCTTACCATAATATATATATTTTGTCTAGTGATTGGGATTAATTGTATGTACAAATCCTCTTGGTTCATAGCAAGATAACTACGCTTACATCAAAAGAAAAATCATAGTCTATGAGAGGTAGTATGATGGGATCCGGTGATAGAAGTATTTCATTGAGACTTTCAGGGCCGAAGAGAAACACTATACGTTGTTGAAAGTGTATTTTACGGCTAATCCATACGTTAATTCTAATGGATCGAACAAAGTGAAAGCGATAGAAATGATCATCATGTGGGTTATTCATCTAGGATAGTATGTGAGAAATGTAGATATGAGAGAAGTGAAGAGATGAGAAGTTTCCCTCCCAAGCCCTATTCTTGCCCATAGGCAATAAGGATACTGCGGGGAGAGATGTACCTGTAGCAAGAGAACCTAGAGAGGATGAATTACTAAGAATGAGAGAGATAGGTTTGGTTAAGGAGATGAGATTAGATACATATATATATATATATATATATATATATATATATATATATATATATATATATATATATATATATATATATGTTGGACTAGAGATGAAAATGAAAACAACAAGAAATCAAGAAAACATCAATGTAGAACACATCTTACTTGAAACCCTTCGGCACCATTATTGATGGGAGAGAGAAGAAGAGTGGATAATTCCACTTTGATTGATACACCAAGTGCAAGAACTTCTTTGATTAGAGTTGATCTTCCAAGGTTAGCTTGTTGCAAGAATGGCTAGTCTCCCTCTATGAGAAAGTGTAGGCTTGGGCTTATGTTAATGGCTAAGTACAATTAGGCATTACTACTCACTCCCTCGAGAATTACTCTCATCAATGGCTTGAATTCTTGAGTTATTTCCAAGGGAGAAGAGGTCCCCTTTTATAGGTTAAGGGAACCCACAAGGGTTTAGACAAGAAGAGAGAAGCCAGTGTGAACAAGAATTGGAAAAGTTGGAAATGAGCTATCCCTGCATGATGTGGGCAGACTGGGGTCCAGTATTTTGATCATATCTCCTCAACCGTGGCTCCAAATAAAAAAGTAAAACTATGGGCAAAAACTTCAGCTCATTAGCTACGATTTTTATTCTAAAATCGTTTTCCAATTCGAATTGGAACCTTGTGTAAAAAATTCATTAAAATAGGATCCATTTATGGCAGCAAAAGTCTTCATGTGGTCTCCTTAGCTTAGACTTTCATTTAATTCCAAAGGACACCTCATGCTATATGAAAGCATGACATTGCTCCTTGACAAATTTTTGTAATCATGCTTGCAATAATGCATTAAAATAAGTGTATCTTTGAAATCATGCCACCTAGTGTCCCACTAGGATTTGATTCTCTCCTAGTAGCTATTTAAAAAGAAATATAAGAAAAGTATAAAAAATACATAGAATATATATATTGGAGTTTACCCTAGATATAGGATCTAGCTAGGGTTTGAGATGAGTAGAAATAAAGAATCAATGCTTTTTGCCCCAAGTTAAAGAGGCGGAGCTATTGATGCTTTTCCCATAGTATTTTCTGATGGTAAAGTAAGGATAGGTTACCCTTGAGAAAAATAATAGGATGAGATAGAAGGTTTATTATTATATTTAAATATGCATATGTACACTATAGGAAATATAATTATGTATCTAAAAAAAAAAGAGATAGATCTTGTAGCATGCGTTCCCACTATGTACGTGTCACAACACGACATTCACCCCCTCTAAACCTGCACATCCTCCGGTATGTGCCACATTGTCTCTTTGTAAGATTAGACCTCTTGTACATCTTCCTTGTCTTCTTCTTCAGTGGATGATTCCAGAGCTTCATGTTCACTTTGATCTTCACCTGTGTTTTTCTCTTCTTCCTCATCAATATCTTCTAGATCATTGTCTCCTCTTCTCTTAAACATTTTAATCGTTTTTCCTGCAATGGGAATCTTTACTTCTGTACCATCTAGTTCAGACAAGCTGTAAGTAGCATTTTCATGCACATGCTTTACAACATACGGTCCAAACCATCTTTTTGAGAACTTATGCATGATTGTGTGCTGGTTATCAAGGCTACTATCATACACGAAAACCCAATCACCTTTATCAAATTGCTTTGCTCCTTCAACCTTGCATTTTTGAGTCGTTCTTTTGCAGCTTCAATGTCTCCAAGTCTTCTCTCTAGTTGCCTTATACGCAGTGCAAGGAGATCTTCCCTACTAAGCCCCTCTTGCCAAGGTAGTACATTCCATGTGGGAATTGTATCCTCAATCGGCATCGCTGGCTTTTGACCATGCATTAGCTCCGTAGGAATGTCGCCAGTTACTGAGCTATGTGTTGTACGATCAGCCCATAAAGCATATGGTAACAATTTTGGCCACTCACCAACTCTTCCTTCGCAAGCCTTGGCCAAAGCTTTGATGATAGGAGGATGCCCTCTTTCACTCTTTTCATTGCCTTCAGGGTTGTAAGATGTAGTAAGAGAAAGCTTGATCCCTAATCTAGAAAAGAACTCCCTTGCTTCTTCGACATCCAGTTCACCTCGATCTGCAGTGATTTTTCCCACACAACCATAACGGAAAATCACCTCATCAAGAAGGAATTTGCACACAGCTTCTGTGGTCTTAGCTCTTAATGCTCTTCCTTCAACCCGGTTAGTTAGGTCCTCTCGTGCAAGAACCAAGTATCTCATCTGCCAGAGTCCTAAAGGCATCGTGACTAGATCCACAACCCATTTATAGTGCATGGCTAGTGGATATGTAAGGTGCAATCCATCACGATGTCGAACATTTGAATACATTTGACAAGTTACACATGACTCTACAAACTGAGATACATCTTTATACATACCCTTCCACCAGTATTTTTCTTTCAACTTGGAGAAGGTTCCCCACACACCCCTGTGTCCAGCCCATAGACTCTCATGAAACTCTTGCATGAGCTTTACTTGAGTCTCTTTTTTACATATAACCCGTTGTGGTGTAGCACCCTTTTGCTTAGGATGCTTCCACAAGTAACCATCCCTTAAAAAGTACCCATATGATTTCCTGCGTATCCTCTTGAATTCTTGTTCAGACCAATCATCTTGTTTTGTTAGAGTACTCAAGTACCTTCCAATAGAAAGCCAATCACCTTCATAAAGATCTTTCAAGAACAATTCAAGTGAATTAGTCATGCAGACATTGTTACCTTTGACATGAGAGATAGAATAGAATTTTGTGCCTACATCATCTCCCTCATCAATCATTTGTGACTCATCTTCATACCTTGCCCTTGATAGCATATCTGCCACTGTATTGTCTTTACCTGCAATGTGCTTAAACTCGGGATTTAAGGACTTAATGTAGGCAATCCACCGCAACATAGCAATGTCTGGTGTTGAGCAGCTTGTAATCATCCCAAGAAGTGGTAGACAATCTGTTTCTACAACCACACATGCACCAATTAGGTACTCTTTCCCACTTTTCAAGGTTGTAACCATACCCCATAACTCTCTCTTTATCTGTGGATAGTTTCTTTGGCGAGCACTTAGTACCTTTGCTCCAAATCTTACCACATACCTGTGTCCTTCTTTGTCATCTTGCCCTATTGCCCATCCAATCCCTGTAGGACTGGTATATACTGTCACAATCACTGGCCTTTGACACTCATAGTCTACCTTTCTCAAAGTCGTTGCTGACTGGAGTAACTCCTTTAGCTTTTTCATGGATTTTACATGTGCTTCTGTCCATTTAAACTTTTGATTCTTCTAAGAAGCTGATAAAGAGGATCAGCTACATGTGCATAATGTGGAATCCAAATAACATAGAAGACACATGCTCCCAGAAACCTTCTAACCTCAGTGATGCTAGTGCATGTTTCTTTCATTCTTTGGATGGCATCTACCTTTGATGGACAAGGTTTCCTACCATATGGCCCGCACATGTGCCCCACAATGAGCACTTCTTTGACACCAAACATAGACTTTTTCCCTGAAAATGTAAGATTCACTTCTTCCAACCTAGACAAAATTTTATCACAATCATTTATGTGATTTACCACAAACCTGCGACATCCCTTGAGATCCAAAGCTTCATCTTTGTCACTTTCTTCACATCCTTTGATAGGCAAATCATCAATGAAAGGCATTGTGATTTGAGGAATAAAGTCACGTAAGACCTTATTCATCCCATTCATCATATGTGCAACCGAGTTGGTTACTCCCTGTGGCAAGGTACACATCCTCACGAAACCCAAAGGTGTCCTCATGGTTGTCAAGTCTCTGCTTTTGATTTCAAGATGAAATTGATCATACCCTGAGTAGAGATCCCCCATTGAGTAGATTGCCCTCCCTGAACGCCTCTGCAAATTCATCCACAATTGGACCTGTACCTACATTTCTAATTGTCACCTTGTTCACTGGTTGCATATCTTGGATGAAGCGTAGAGAACCATTCTTCTTTGGAACTGTGAACCACCTGTTTGAGTATGGAGCACAAGAAGGCTCCAAGATTCCCACTTTGATTTTCTCATTCAGTAGCTCTACTAACTTTGGCAAATGAGCCTTTGGAACCGGAATAGGCCGCAGATTCCAAGGCACATGAGTTATTATGAAAATTACTATAGGAGCTACAATATAAGGATCAACACATCCTATCTCATGTGGCTCAAATGCAAAAGCCTTACCATGCTTTGAAAGAATTTCTTTGAAGCACTTTGTCTCCTCCTTTGTTAGAAACTCCTCGCAACCAATCTGCAACTCTTGAAAGGACTCCTTTGTGAAGGTATGCCCGATCTTTTTACGATTCCGCAAACTTGGTTGTAAAGAAGCATGTTCAATCTTTTCCTTGTTGTTGGGTGGTAAGGGTGAAGCTACTGGTTTCACCTTCTTTGCTACACTCTTGTATTTAGTTTCAACATGGACTTCTGGGCCAACTGTTTGGCTTTCTTTAAAGGCTTCTATTACTTGATACATTTCCATAGAGAAAACTTCCACAAATTCATTTTCAAGATGCAAACTAGACCTCATTATAGCATCAAGCTCACCCATAGTATCTACAAAAGAAAATTGTTCACACAAACCCAAAACATTTTCAGTAGGCTTTAGCAACCCACTCTTTTTCATGCCTATTTGTACATTATGCACATATTGTCTCTCATATCTCTTCAAATCTTCAAGTTTTGTAAAACATACTGATCCATTCCTTGTTACCAAGGAGCTCATCGAGAAAGTTTCACCTATTTTTTTATCAAGCGAGACCCTTTTTCTTTCTGTACCACTGCAATCCCGCTTTATCTCTTTGCTTACCTTTGGTAGAGGATGTTCTCTGAGGTTGTCATGATTTCTTTCATGGTTTACACAGACTGTGAGAAATTGGACAGCTCGTTTACCATCTTTGCTACGTATTCTAGCATATGCTGAACCATCGTCCATTACCTTTGTTTCCATTCGAACTCCCACAATGTAGGGTTGTCCAAGGATGAGATGATATGAAGATGTATCCTATACAAAGAAGTTTTGGTCAATCTTTACATCACCTATTATTACCTTCACACCTGGACATGATGCATACAATTCACCGGATGAATTGTTTGCCACTTTTACCATCCAGCCATGATCTGTGTCCATCGGCCATTTGCACTTGTTGTAGAGACTCTTTGACATTATGTTTATTTCTGAACCATGGTCAATCAAGGCAACAAATGTCTCTTCAAGATCACCTACCTTGACCAAAGTTTCTGTAGTAGCCCTTGCCCAATGACTTCGTGAATAGTAACTCCTAGGAATATCTTCAACTTCTTCATCATCATTTGAGAAATACACTTGCTTCACTCTCCCACTAGATTGGTAGCATCCTACCACAGCTCCATCATTCTCCTTATTTTGCAGTTGCATCCCTTGTGTCTTTGAGGTTTCCCCTTCAACATGTGGACGAGAAACTTCAGCAAGGGTTTGCCTCTTTCTCTTGATGATGCCAATGATCTCCTCATGGAATTCACGCTTTGCAATGCCAAGAACTTCTCCCAGAGTAAACTCAATCTTGCTATTCAAGATCCTTTCCTCCAAGACTTTCTTTAAATCTGTAGAAACCTCAATATCAGATTGTAGTTTATAAGTTGGGCCGTTTGTCTTACCTTTCGTTGGCTCTTTCTTCTTTCCTGTTGTAGACTCCTCCATGAGTACTTCAGGTGGAGATGCTCCTTGTGTTGAGGGTGTTTGAGAAGGCATTGAGTCGCTTCTTCCCCCACTTCTAGAAGCTCTTTTTGATGGTCCTTCATCAGCATTCTCACGTCTGCGCTTCTCTTCTACAATTGCGTCATTTTGTTGGCATTTTGTAATGTAGGCATGCACTAACAATGAGTCCACTGGATCATTCCATCCTGTTTCTAGACGTATGCAATCACCTGCTTCATGTAGAATCTCTTTTGTAAGCTTTCCCTTTTTAGCTAATTTCATGACATTTGGCCAAATTTGATCATGATGGTCACTCACCTCTTCATCACAAAAATGTTCAATTTTTACTCCATAAGTAGCTGCCTCAACTGAAGAGGTGGCATGCTTGGTTGCCATATCTTCAACTAAGGTTTGCATTCCCCCCTTCCCAAAGTTAGTTCTCAAGGGTAGACCTGTCTCTCTTCAGTGGATTTTACCATCCTTAAAAAAGACAACATCTTTTGACAAAGCATCACTAAAATCATCACAATCCCTTCTTACATGGTCTGTACTATCACACCAAATACATCTATTAACAAACCCTTCTTTGGGCTGTTGTCTTTGCCTAGGAAGTGGCCCTGATGGTTGGCCTTTTTCTTCAAGCTTTGCAAACTTCACCTTCAAGTCACGCATTCCCTTCACAAGCTCATCTAGCATGGACTCATCAAACTTAGGAGCGATAAAAGTAGGCTTTACCATTTTGTCAAAAGTTGAGGTGGAAGGACTTGTAGTGTTTACTACCATCTTGTCCCTTCTTCTTTGTCGTTTGGCAAGCAGTGAGACAGCACCTTCAACCTCATTCCAATCGGTCTTTAGTCCTTGCTCAGCATCTTTATCTTCAAGAAGAAGCTCCAAATTTTCTTGAAACTCTTTACCTGCAGCTTGTAAGAAAATATCTGTTTTCTCTGCATCTAGTGTGGCCCTTTCTGTCCTAGTGAGTTGTGCATAGCGCCGCTCAAATTCCCTAAGTAGCTCTGTTATTGATATTCCTTGCTTTAGCTTGACTACCCATTCTAAGAATTTCCTTTTGGTCACTCTCTCCGAGTCATCCATGAAATATTCCTCCTTTAAAGCTACTTTGAGTTCTTCCCAATTTCTCCCATGCCCATCTTTAATTGCCCTAACATGCTCCCTAATTTCTGGAGCAACAACTAGCTCAAAGCTTTGAACCATCTCACCTTCTGACACGCGATGCAGCTCCATCTCCTTCACATACTCGCGTAAGTACTTGGTTACATCTTTGCCATTGAACTGATCCATTCTGTTGACGACCGCTTGTATGGCCTTCATTGCTGAAATCTCTCTTCTTTCAGTAGAATGTTGTTGTTGCATGAACATTGCAAATGCTTGAAACATTTGCATTGTTGCTGGGTCAAAATGCATACCCTGTTGCTCAACATGATCACCCATGGTTACCCAAAAACTCTCACCCTAGCAGATTCACGTCGGGTTCACCAATAATATGTCGAGAAATTTGCGGTCTTGCCAGAAAAGCATCGCGCTTATGGCTGTGAGAGTTTGTGAGAGAACTCAACAAAAACTATATGAAGGAGTTAAACCATAGATGCCATGAAGACTAGGGTTTGGAAAGAAGTGCAATCAAAGAAGACTCACTCTTTCTCTCTTGCACTCACACACACAAAGAAAGAACGCAAAAGAGAATGTCAAAACAATACGAAGATGAAAACATCAAGGCTATGGTCATATTGTATCATGGGTAATATGAAAGGGTTAATGGATGAGTTAATGGCATTCAATCTTGGCTGACCAAATAGGCTACGAATTGTTCTTTGGAATTGTAGTTTTGTGCTTACCATAATATATATATTTTGTCTAGTGATTGGGATTAATTGTGTGTACAAATCCTCTTGGTTCATAGCAAGATAACTACGCTTACATCAAAAGAAAAATTATAGTCTATGAGAGGTAGTATGATGGGATCCGGTGATAGAAGTATTTCATTGAGTCTTTCAGGGCCGAAGAGAAACACTATACGTTGTTGAAAGTGTATTTTACGGCTAATCTATACGTTAATTCTAATAGATTGTTCAAAGTGAAAGCGATAGAAATGATCATATATGGGTTATTCATCTAGGATAGTATGTGAGAAATGTAGATATGAGAGAAGCGAAGAGATGAGAAGTTTCCCTCCCAAGCCCTATTCTTGCTCGTAGGCAATAAGGATACTACGGGGAGAGATGTACCTGTAGCAAGAGAACCTAGAGAGGATGAATTACTAAGAATGAGAGAGATAGGTTTGGTTAAGGAGATGAGATTAGATACATATATATATATATATATATATATATATGTTGGATTAGAGATGAAAATGAAAACAACAAGAAATCAAGAAAACATCAATGTAGAACACATCTTACTTGAAACCCTTCGGCACCATTATTGATGGGAGAGAGAAGAAGAGTGGATAATTTCACTTTGATTGATACACCAAGTGCAAGAACTTCTTTGATTAGAGTTGATCTTCCAAGGTTAGCTGTTGCAAGAATGGCTAGTCTCCCTCTAGGAGAAAGTGTTGGCTTGGGCTTATGTTAATGGCTAAGTACAATTAGGCATTACTACTCACTCCCTCGAGAATTCCTCTCATCAATGGATTGAATGCTTGAGTTATTTCCAAGGAAGAAGAGGTCCCTTTTTATAGGTGAAGGGAACCCACAAGGGTTTACACAAGAAGAGAAGGGCCAGTGTGAACAGGAATTAGAAAAGTTGGAAATGAGCTATCCCTGCATGATGTGGGCAGACTGGGTTCCAGTATTTTGATGATATCTCCTCAACCGTGGCTCCAAATAAAAAAGTAAAACTATGGGCAAAAACTTCAGCTCATTAGCTACGATTTTCATTTTAAAATTGTTTTCCAATTCAGATTGGAACCTTGTGTAAAAAATTCATCAAAATAGGGTCCATTTGTGGCAGCAAAAGTCTTCATGTGGTCTCCTTAGCCTAAACTTTCATTTAATTCCAAAGGACACCTCATGCCATATGAAAGCATGACATTGCTCCTTGACAAATTTTTGTAATCATGCTTGCAATAATGCATTAAAATAAGTGTATCTTTGAAATCAAGCCACCTAGTGTCCCACTAGGATTTGATTCTCTCCTAGTAGCTATTTAAAAAGAAATATAAGAAAAGTATAAAAAATACATAGAATATATATATATTGGAGTTTACCCTAGATATAGGATCTAGCTAGGGTGTGAGATGAGTAGAAATAAAGAATCAATGCTTTTTGCCCCAATTTAAAGAGACGGAGCTATTGATGCTTTTCCCATAGTATTTTCTGATGGTAATGTAAGGATAGGTTACCCTTGAGAAAAATAATAGGATGAGATAGAAGGTTTATTATTATATTTAAATATGCATATGTACACTATAGGAAATATAATTATGTATCTAAAAAAATACAAGATAGATCTTGTAGCATGCGTTCCCACTATGTACGTGTCACAACACGACAGCGTGAACGTATCTTTTTGTTTCTTGATATTCTTAGCTTGTGTTTTTGGTGCTTGAGAGCCTATATAAAGGTCCCTCTTCCCTCACTTTCAAGATACACACAGAAGTTCTCACAATCGGAAGCTCTCTTGCCTTGATATCGGAGTTGCATTCTCTCCCTCAAGCTCTTACACTGAATCCATCTCCATCTCCAACTTCTTCTCTATCGTCAATGTGTTGCCCCTTAGATTCTTGAGTTCTCTTTCCTACTTCCCCCTTGTCTCTTGCATACAATGGCCCCGAAGCGAGTGACTCAAAGCTCAAAGGATACTCATGTCATTTAACCTCAAGGAAGGTGCAAAAGAAGGTATCATCTACTCCAATCATAACTCAAGTGGAGTTATTGGCTCCAAGAGAAGGTGAAATTGTCCAACCTTAAACACAATAGGTAGTTGAGCATGTCACTTATCCGATAAGACAAATTTATAATTATGTATTGCTATTCATGTTGACTTGGGAAGCTAAGCATAGGGATTTTCTTAAACCGTCCAAGAAACGTGATTCTATCACAAGAAACAAGCATATATTTTCATACATTAGTGAAATAACTGTTTGATAAATTGTCATTGTTTGACAGATTGTTATTGCTTGATAAACTATTATTGTTTGATAAGTTGTTACTGGTTGATATGAAGAGTTGATTGATCATGTTTGAAGAATCATTTAAAGAGAATAATTGTTGGAAGAAAATCTTTTGTGTCTTGTGGTTAGTGAGAATATTCCACAGTTAGAGGAGATTAAGCTGAGGTTATCGACTCTCTTTTGTTCCTCACAAGTAGCAAGATGCCTCGCGGTTAGCACGATACCTAGCACTTAGCAAGATTCTTGACGAATTGCGGGATGCCTGGCACTTAGCGGGATGCCTCGCAGTTAGCAAGTTGGGAAGGTTGTGCAATTAGCGGTTAGCAAATAAATCCTTTGCGAAGGCTCTAATGGTTAGACAGAGCAGGTCCGCTGATAGTGGCAAACTCATAAGAAATTGAAAAGTTCTTTTTGTTAAAACTGTTAGCAGCGACCAATGGCTACACCAATTATGCACCAAGCTGTGGATGTGCCATAGTGCACAATATTTACTTTTCATTGTATAGGGCTTGGGATCATTTAGGAGTTCCAAAATTGTATGAGTCTAGGCTAGAGAGCTCACTTTATCCCATAGTTGAAGGGTTTGAGGCCCAGAGCTATAAAAGAGCCCTATGCTTAATGAGAGGTCATTCTAGAGTGGCCCTTTTGAGAACTCTCTCCCTAGAGTAGCTCTTGATGGCCTAGAGTTTGAGCTTAATGCCCATGCTTAGAAGGCTAGTGCTAATCACATGTAATTAGTGTAATCCTCTCTGAATTAATCTAGTCTTCATTATGGTGTCAATCATGTTTCTCTACTTTCCTTCATTGTTTTGAAGTGTTGATCTTCTCTAATCTAAATCTTACTTATGCTAAGCTACTCCGATTAGTGGTGTCCTTATCTAACTCTCTCCATTAAGTGGAGTGGGAGTACTCGTGATTGAGGGATTAGAGTTTTCCTCTAATGGTGTTCTTGTGTGTGTGTGTAGGTTTAAGAAGCCTTGAGCTTAATTTGATTATGTGTGACTTGATTTGGACACCATGATTGGCATGGTTGGGGCGGCCGACTTGAATGCGATCTTGTGTGCTTAATCGTCAATGCATGTAATTAGAGTTGTGCTTGAGAGACTCCAAGATTAGTGTGTTTCACTTCGTTGCTTGATGTGTGTAGATGATTGCTTGTATTGATGCTTAATGTGCGATTAGGATTAGTTGATTTGGGATGATTTCTTTTTGCATTGGAGGATGCACGCTCTTGAATACTCTCAATCGTTGCATCCGATGACACTCTCGCACATTCTTTGTGTGATGCCTCCAAGCCCTAGCCGGGTCATGCTCTCTCTCTCTCTCTCTCTCTCTCTCCGGATTGATAGATTTTGTGGGAGATTGCCTATGCTATGGCGAGCCTCCAACATTGGCGCCATTGCCGGGGACGGGTTGCCTACGCTAGTGGAGTTGAGGTTGCAAAAGATAAGAGTAATTTGATTACCGATTTCTTGTAATCAGGTAGGATTTGATTTGTGTGTAGTGTAATTAGGTTTAATTAGATGTGTATAGAGTCATTTCACCCCAAAAACCCCTAAATTCTCTTTTGATTTTGTTAATTTTTCACTAACCTTCACTAATTTTGCATCCCATTCATGCTAATTTCGTACTAATGGTACTAATTCCATGCTAATTTCATGCTAATTGTGCTAACCTAACCACTAATTTTGATTTGGAATGTATGCTAAATCCCCTTAATTGAGAAGGATCATCACTCTTAATTACTCTAATCTATGCCTAATCATGTGATTGAGTGTTGATTTTGGTCAACTTTTTGATCAATTTTGGACCGAATCGGAGTTGCACACATGTGTGTGCAATGGAGTGTCTCCACGAGGAGCAAGGACTAAGCGAGCAAGCAATCAATTGTAAGTGGATTGACCTACTCTGTTCAAGTTTTGATTGATTAAGTTGATCCCATTGAGTTGCTAAATCATTGCTAAAACTAGGTGTGTGTGCCTAATTGATGGAATTTATGCCTAATTTGATGAAATTGGAATGAAATTGTAATAAAATTGAACACCTAAATACTTGTAGATTGATGATTTTGCAAGAAATGTGTGTGTAAGCATTAGGAATTGGCCTAATTTTGTTGCTAATTGAGCAAAAAAATAAAGGATTTGTGCACCTAATTTTTGTGTGTGTGCAATGCTTTGAGTTAAAATTGGATCAATTTTTTTTTAAAATTGAGTTAATTTAGCATGTATATGCTCATGTATGTGTGATCAAGTGTGCAATGGATGAAATGCAATGAGTGTTTAATGAAATTTTTGCACAAATCGACGGCCTAAATTTAGGTGTGTGTGACTAATTAATGGCCAATTATGCTTAAATTGGAGATGAATAATTGGTCTTGGTTGCCAATTATGATGATTAAAAGACATAAAAGATCAGTGTGTATTTGATTGATTGACTTTGGATGATTCAATTGATACCCAATTGAAAATGATTTATCTACATTACCATTGTGATGCATGTGCCAATTTGATTGGAAACGGTGAAAAATTTAATGATATATGCATTTTCAAATACCTTACTCAAATGCGTGTGGTCATACAAACCCAAAATGACAATCCTAATTAGGTTTGGATGAGTTTGATATCGAGATGAACACTCGAGTGCAATGATAATTACATGGGTTGAATTTGCAATTGTGAGGAAATCATGCATGAATTGAACATTTCCCTTATACTTTAAATCGATTCAATTTTGAGCAGGGTTTTGTCCATACATTAATTCAAAACTCAATATGCGTGCTCAAAAAATCATCACATTGAAGTGAGATGAATGAGAATGGTAATGTGCTTAGGTTCATTGACCTGTGAAACATGATTAAGGGTGAAACCATGTTAACCTGTCGCGCTTTTTGTGCTAGTTAGCAGTTTCAAGTTAGCACATCTTCGAAAAGTTGGGCGTCCGGTAAATTTTTTACAAATAATATCAAAATTTGTAGGAGGTTGTACATTTGGATTCTTTGTTTCAAGTGCTTTCTATTGATATATCATATGTCATAGATCTTGGAGATGTAGCTCAAGTTATTGTACTAGTTAGCATATGTTAAAATTGTGCTAGTTAGCATTGTCCGGGACATGAAAAAGCATGACAAGCTAACATGCTTTCACCCTTAAGTGAAGTACAGAATAAAAAGAAATTGGCATCCAATTATGCAAGCTTATTGATTTTTGAGTAAGCTTTGAGAATGGGAATTGAGTGATCAAATGATTAAGAAAGGTATTCCCAATGAAAGAATTGTACATTTTGTAGTCCATCGTCCTTTTCTCCTTGCTCTTCGGGTGAAACACCTCTTAAGGAGGGAGGTTCTTTTTTTGAAAAAAACAAAATGCTGACTCACTCCTACACATAAAATACGCTGGCAAGATGTTTTGGTTTGGCTTTATTCACAAACACACACACACCCATTTCTGGGCCTGCCTTTTGAGTCGTGATCATATTGGCCCACCATGCCCGACTTCAATGTTGGCAGCTTTTTTTGTTCTCAGACCCACACACACCCACGTGCCTGAGACTTGGCGCTCCTCACACACCTCTAGAGGCGCCCTGCTGTTGACCCGGAGTCGACCCCACCCACTTGCCGGCCATTCGGTGCTTGCTACACACACACACACACGGCTTCGGTTGAGCCCACATCTTTCAATGCCTCAAAACCCCACCAGACAACCTGCTCAGTGCTGCAACTATGAGTTTGCGAGCACTATGGACCCCACACATAGCCTTTCCAGAGTTCATGGGCCTATTGTTTGTCGATAAGCGTGCACACTACATTGACGACGCAGATCCAAATCCAGGTCGTGTTGGCCCTACCATGCCCTTTTCATGCTCACACACTTCTGCTGACTGGGCGCTCATCGCTTCCAACTCACACACACACTCTATGGCGGGCAACAGCATGTGCCCTGCCCTTCACAAAAGCTGTCGGTATTGCCGGACCCCACACACTCACACACACACACTGCCCTTCCTACCGTTCGGCTGCCTCTGCAATGCTGGCCGGCTCTGTCCAAACACACACACACACACACAGGTTTTTGATAACACCAAAGTCCCAAACCAGACCTCAATGCTGCTTGCGAGTTCCAAGCTGCCGTCGATGGCAAAACCAACCAATACCAGTGCATCTTCATACAGGTCCATCAACTGCAAACTCACTGAGCCCACATCTCTTGCTTGTTGACCCCACCCACTGAATTTCCCATGCTCCGGCTTTGTCTCCCATGATCCCTTTGCTTCGGAATCCTAGCTGGCTCTCGCCCGAGGATCATCACCCTCTTGAGTCATGAGCCCATTGATAGGTAGTCTTTTGTAATCCATTGATTTGGCATGCCAGATTTTCTCTTGCTTCTACACAACAATTGTTATCAACTCGTGACATTGGCCTCACGGTGCTACTTGCCTCATCAATCCTTCCATCTCACCTAAGTCACTCTCTCTCTCTCTCACGCTCAGGTTGCCGACGTGCCACATGACATTGATTTTTTTTTAAAAAAAGTAATAACAACAAAAATGAATAAATAAAAGAATTTAATGAGGCTTGTTCCTACCTCCTTTTTCACCATAGCTTGCACTCACACACACGCTCATGAGCCTCACCCACGTACCCTACCCCTCGAGCTCGGTTTTTGGTTATGTCACCTCAAGAGACATGAGATAATACAAAGAGAACAAAATCATTAAAATTTTATGAAGACTCATAAAAAGGGTTCGCATCTCTCTAATCACTTCACGATGCCCAAAGATGATGTATATTTCAAAGTTCAAAAACTTAAAATGTTCAAGACAATACCTTCAGCCCTGTGATTGATTTTTGGCATTGACGATTGAGTCGTTTGAGGTGATGACAATAATATCCAAAGAGGGATCCGCATGGCAACATATTTTTAGCGATCAAAGAGTCGTTGTGCATGGGTGCCTTGATTCTATATTGCTTTGTATGTCAAAATATGATGCATGACAGTATGTGATGCACATACATTCAATATTTGTGCGATGGGTGCCCAGTTTCAAAGAGTTACATAAAATATGCCAAAATTGTGGTGAATGTGATAGATTTTAGTGCCTAGTTTGATTGAAATTCTCATTGCACTAAATGAATAATTTCTTGGGACATACATAAGGGTTTGCGAGTTAGATTGGATGAAGAGTTGTGCTTGCTTGGTCGTACTTTGTGCTTAAAGTTAACATTGCTTGTGCATTTTTAATGCTTGAATTGAGTGATAAATTATTTGAAAGCATTAAAATTGTGCTTGTTTTGATGGACAAGAGTGTGCATAAAAATTTGAACTTGGCTTTGTGCATTTTTTAGTGCTTGTATTGGATGTTCAAAAGCTAAAGAGTACTAATGATTCGAGTCTTTTGTGAAGTGATATGGGCAGGAGTGTGCTTTCATTGATCCAAGAAGGGGTCATCATTGCAAAATTTGGCTAATTTGAGCCATTCCATGTTTTGATTAAAGTTGTAATGCTAGCTCATAGCTTGTCTAAAAATGCAATTTTTTTCATTTGAGCTAGTGTTTAGCCAACTTTTGAGATTTCAATTACATACTTTGGCTAGTAAGAGCCATTCATTTTCATTTCATCAAGTTGCAGTCATCTCTAGCTCATAGATTGCACTCAAAAATGTAAAATTTCATATGAGCTAGCCAACTCGTAACTAGTAGGTTTTTGGACCACCTTCTTGAGGGTTCAAGGAGCTGAGAGTCACACCTACAGTTGCATTGGGGTGGTAGCCTTGTGATTGTGCTTTAATATTTCAATGAATGACTAAATCAAAACTTCCATGAGCTTCCAAAAACTTTGACAATGTACTAATAGATTAGGAGCTTTTTTATAGCCCATAGACATGATAGACTTGAATGATTTATTAAGATTTCTCACATAGTTTTTAGACTAGTAGGTTTATGAACTTGCATTAGCCTAGGGTCATAATTGATTGCTTGTGTTTCATGCATAAAACTGAAATTTCAAGTGCTTTAATCTTCGCAATAGTCTGAGCATTTTTTTGCTTTATGTTGTCTAGTTTTTTACTATGATTAACCCATCTTTTAGAAGCAAAAAATCACTTTGCATGATTATTCATTTATGCTTCATGTTTTAATCATTCTTGGTGGCCTTTGATGCCCATTACTTGTTCTTATATTTTGCAGCTCAACATTTCTTCCATGGACTTGCTTTCTACCATGTCACTGTGTCTTGCTTCACCGGCACACGAGGACGTGCGCCAAAATTAGGAAGGGGGGAGTGTTAGCACCGGCTAACGGCTAGACCAATTATGCACCAAGTTGTGGATGTTCCATAGTGCACAATATTTAATTTTCATTGTATAGGGCTTGGGCTCATTTAGGAGTTCCAAAGTTGTATGAGTCTAGGCTAGAGAGCTCACTTTATCCCATAGTTGAAGGGTTTGAGGCCTAGAGCTATAAAAGAGCCCTATGCTTAATGAGAGGTCATTCTAGAGTGGTTCTTTTGAGAACTCTCTCCCTAGAGTAGCTCTTGATGGCCTAGTCTTTGAGCTTAATGCCCATGCTTAGAAGGCTAGTGCTAATCACATTTAATTAGTGTAATCCTCTCTTAATGAACCTAGTCTTCATTATGTTATCAATCATGTTTCTCTACTTTCCTTCATTGTTTTGAAGTGTTGATCCTCTCTAATCTAAATCTTACTTATGCTAAGCTACTCCGATTAGTGGTGTCCTTATCTAACTCTCTCCATTAAGTGGAGTGGGAGTACCCGTGATTGGGGGATTAGAGTTTTCCTCTAATGGTGTGCTTGTGTGTGTGTAGGTTTATGAAGCCTTGAGCTTAATTTGATTATGTGTGACTTGATTTGGACACCATGATTGGCATGGTTGGGGTGGCCGACTTGAATGCGATCTTGTGTGCTTAATCGTCAATGCATGTAATTAGAGTTGTGCTTGAGAGGCTCCAAGATTAGTGTGTTTCACTTTGTTGCTTGATGCGTGTAGATGATTGCTTGTATTGATGCTTAATGTGCGATTAGTATTAGTTGATTTGGGATGATTTCTATTTGTACTGGAGGATGCACGCTCTTGAATCCTCTCAATCTTTGGATCCGATGACGCTCACACACATTCTTTGTGTGATGTCTCCAAGCCCTAGCCGGCGGGTCATGCTCTCTCTCTCTCTCCGGATTGATAGATTTTGTGGGAGATTGCCTATGCTATGGCGAGCCTCCAACAAAAATATATGACTGTCTTTCATTAAGCCTTTTTTGAATTATTTTGGTATTGTTTGAAGGGCTCTAAAAAAGAACATGTGTCTGGAATTAATTAAGGAACACTATTTGTATATGTAGAACAATGTGGTAGTCATTAGAAAACAAGCTAAAAAGTGTGAGTGTGGGGTGGAAAGTGGGGGTTTACTGAGGTTGCCAGTCAAGGATTTGTGGTCTCGATTAGTCAAGAAACTCTCCACTCCCTCTTATAAAGAGAAGCGAAATTAGAGCCTCATTGTGACAAGAGTCGGGATGTCCCAAATATATGTGCCCCTGAAAGCTATGGACCAATTAGTCTGGTGCTTTTCACAAGATTACTAGTTAGTTTACACTTTTCTCATACTGTATTCAGGGTTTATGAATGGTAGTCTTGCCTCTTAAAAGTGGGGGAAAAGGTGTTGTTTATGGATTCTAAATATGTCAATGGGATTTCATCTTTATGCTAGGAAATAGATTTTATTAGAATCCTTAATTTATGGACCTTGCTTGTGGTGTATGACCCTTATAACCACGAACATGATGGATAGAGGACTTCCTCTTTTAGGTTGCTCGTATCTCTACTTTATGGAAACGGAGTAGGGTGTCGTAAATGGAAAAAGAGAATAAAGGAAGGCTATCTATCAAGTTGCCCCAATCTTCTTGGGGTTGGGGACCTCACAATAATGCAAGCCCCCTTTACCCTTGCCATGGTTTCCTCTTTTGGGAGCTCACAACTCCTACGTCCACGGTTGGCTTCTAGTTTTTCCTGTGATAGCTGGCAACACTAGCCCTTATTTTTGAAACATGCCTCTCCTCCCATAATTGCCATCGCTATTTTCTTCATAGCCCAAAGTTCAGTTGGAAACTTTATAGAATTACTAATGCACCCACTTAGGAGTGATCCCCTCTCATCTACCATATCACACCACATGGCATCAATCAATGGCAAGACATATATGAAGAGACATAGTTGACTAACAAACTTTGATAGCATAGTAGGTGAGGACTCTCACAAAATACTTGAGAAGGGAGCAATTCAAGATATATCCTTCATATCATTAACATCATCCACATGGGTGACTACTTTGAAAACTCTAATAACTAGAGATTGAAAGTTGTATCCTCATAGTAACTACTACAAGCTGAAAAGAAGAGCCATCGAACAGTGATGCATGATCATCAATGTCTAATCATGAAAGAAAAGCAAAAAAAAACATTCCAAATAACGCCATATAAAGTTTGCCAAACCCCTAGTCTACTAGAGCATTCATGCTCAGTAGTAGTAAAAGACTCAAAAAACCACGTTGTCGTGCCATTTTGTGGGCTTGAGGTGAAACATGCAAGTTTGCACTTATTCAAGGTTTTTCCAAAATTATGAACAATGTTATGTCAGCAAGAGGACAAAGAGTTATACTTTATGTGGTTTTCTAGACCAGGAGGGCTAGTAGGGCCTGACAAGGAGATAGGTGAAGAATGTTTGGGGGGCTAGTTTTTGGCCCAGTTATGTAGAGCTTGATGTGCTAAAGGAGCAGGTCCAAACGGCTTGTCAAATATAGCCACAGTGCCCAAGTTATGGCAGTTTGAAGTTGGAAGTGATTGCAAATTCGAGACGGATAGAACAAGTGATGCCAAGTAGTCCAAGCTAGTTTGGAACTATATGTGTGTAGTGCTTGATTTATGGAGCATGTCGGTTTTTTTAGATCGTTGATCAAAGTCCTGGATGCCAAGATTCAACAAGTTGAAGTTTTGTAGGGGGCCACATTTGTGCCGGTGGGTCGCCTCAAAATGCATGCCATCATGTGTTTTTTTTTGGGTCTTGGAAGGGTTCTAAGCATGTTTTTCATTGTGGTTAATTAGTAAGAAGTGATAGCTCCTCAATCGGATGCCTAGTCAATTAGTTAGGGCCTGCTAAAGTCTAGGCCATTTGCTGAGCAAGGGAGTCTGATAGATTCTTTTCTTCATTTTTGGGGTGCTTGGTTCGAGACAAAGTGGAGGCCGGAAAGTGGAGAGTGCCAGTGGAGTTGAAGCTGTTAGGTGAGATTTGAGGTGGTTTCCTGGGGATTCACTCTATATATAAAAGGGATGCCACCTGCAAGCGAAAAACTTTGATAAAACCCCTATATACAGCTCATATTAGGGAATATGACCTCCTTTCTACGCTTATACAAAAATCAATAAAGAAAAATATCATGCCCCTATCTTACATATAAAATCCCTATATACGACTCACATTAGGGAATATGACCATCCTTTCTACGCTTATACAAAAATCAATAAAGAAAACTATCATACCCCTATCTTACATATAAAAAATAGATCTCACATGATCTATCTAAGTAAAAGTAGTCAAAGAGTGTGTAGCATAGTGACTGGCAATGTACTTAAGAAACCACTTCTATTGATAACTATATGTACCCTCAATGTTACTTAGTTTGACTTTTAAACTATGTGCCCGATATCAACCTGCACTCTCACTACTAATCCAATTTTGACCCATCCAAAGCTGGTGTAAATCAACCCTTGACCTACTCCAAATCAGCACTTATCTATGACGGACTTGATGCAAAATTTGATATGTGACACCTGATAAAAAACTTCCCCAAAATATATCTGAGTTCTAGTGCACACCGATGATACAACAACCCGGGTCAGGTCCCCCTCCCCCTAAAGATGATACCCCCCTCCCTTATTTTTAAGCTTGAGAGATAAATTATTGGGGGCGTGCGCCTAACTTATATGCTTATGTAACTTGTGAAAAAATACCCCTCCCCTTCACTTACGTAGTGCGATAAGTTTTCCATGGTCAATGCCCCGGGGGTGGTTTGGATGGCTGGGTGACAGGTAGCTCTGAGCTATTTTCAACAAATGCGGAGCCAGGGCTTTGCTCCAAATCCTTTCACCTATGTTCATGTTTTGAAGGCATGTGGAGTTATGCTAGATGTTGATGGGGTGTTGGAAAGAAAAAAAATATTTTGCTCGGTGATTCTTAAGCCGGTGCAATGCTTGGGTTAAAGTGTATGCACAATGTGGTGCCCAAGGGCCCAAAGCGTAAATCAAATGACCCAAAAGGGGAGCCCGCCGCCCAAAAGCATTTCAATGGACACCCAATAGAGTAAGTGGGTGTGAAGGGAGGTAAAATAAGAAAAAATACATGGTGGGCGGTAGCGGGTAGAGCGGAGGAGGGAGAAGGGAAGCTTGCACTGGTAGTTTCAGTGCTCAGACGCGCATGGTGATGAGACGAGATTTGACGAGCTCACCAATGTGCTCCCTTTTAGACCAACTGCATGAGATTCGGTGTTGATCCTAGTTGGCTTGCCATGTCACGACAGCCATTCACACAAGACGGCGCTGTTGGTGCTAAAAATAAAGAAGGGATGTCAAAAGAGGGGCATCCATGAAGGGAGAGTTTGGGAGGAGGGCAACGAGGAGGAGGGTATTGCATGGGCCGATTGAACAGGGGAAGGTAAAGAGGAGGAGCAAGCTCGCTCCATGGAGAAGGAAGATCTCTTGAGCTTGCAAAGGAGAAAAAAATGAGTCTCTCTCTCTCCCTCTCTCCCCCTCACTTTGACAAGGAGATTCTGGCATAAGCAAGAAAGTAGGAGAGGAAGGATTCTCTTTCTCTAGATTCTCCAAGAGGGAGGGCATCCAAAGCTCTCTCTCTCTCTCTCTCTCTCTCTCTCTCTCTCTCTCTCTCTCTCTCTCTCTCTCTCTCTCTCTCTCTCTCTCTCTCTCTCTCTCTCTCTCTCTCAAGCTTAAATCCCATTGATAAATCTCGCAAAAACAAGAGAGGGATCTTCCTTTTCGGCTTTGAGACCTCAAGGCGGTCATTATTGTGGAGACTAGGCAATACAAGGTGGAACTCAAGGTGTATCGATCTCCCTTGACAAATCAAGGCAAGCAAGGAGGATTATTAGAAGGTGGGCGGGAGCAAAATTGAACTTAACAAGCATAAGACAATGAAATGCTATTGAAAGGCAAAGCATAGCCGTGATAAACAAAAAGGGTGTGAAAAGGGGATGTTTTACCAAGATAGAGGTGATTGGAGCGGTAATTGAAGTGAATATGTTCTTGGGGATGGCCACTGCTAGGGGCTAACCACCCTAGCAGTATTTCAGTACAGGTACACAGTAAAACTGCATCTTACACTACACTACTGCATAAGGAAATACTAAAGAGCACAATGAACAGAAGAGAGAAGGCTCTGCATTACTCAGTGTTCATCAACACACAAACACTTACAAATAAAATAGTACCAAGAACAATACGACTGCATAAGGAAAAGATTAACTGCAAAATTGCAAGACAGTCCAAAGAACTTAACTGCTCACCTACAAGTAATCCCCTTTAATCATCAACCATTGGTGTGAAAACACCCTTAAGGTTCAAAGGTTCCAACCTAACTTACAAGCAAAAGTAAAATAGACTAACGTTGATGTATCAGGGAAATAACACTTGGCACATCCGGTGGGAAATGTTTGCAAAACATTGAGAACCCACAAAACCCTTGACCTAAATACATAACAACCAAAACAAATTCTTGTTTGAAGTTACTGCTCTTGAACACCTCTTTCTTCAGTTTGTGCTATTCCTCCTAACTGTGCATTCCCATCATCATTAAATTCTACCAATGTCACTTCAATCATTGGATCTTCTAACATTACTTCAGCTATTTTCATCAATGGGTCTTCAAATTATTCCTGATCGCCTATTTCATCAGTGTGAGTAACTCCAATGGAAACTGCACCATGTACTTCATCCCGAACTACATTCTAGACTATATTTTGAACTTCAACTTCAATTGTAATTCGAACTACATGACCTGTTGTAGTATTCATTTGCACATTCATCTGTACCTGCTACTACAACTGTGCACACTGCTCCTTTAACTCAGCATACTGTCGCTCCAAGATTAGAATTTTCTCCTTTGTCTCCTCTCTGCAAAAGCTTGATAAGCTTTACTCACAACATCATATATTTTGATCTTGATATGTTCCCACACCCCTTTCATATACTACATGACTTCATTTTTCATTTTGTCTATATCCCTTGAGTTGACATACCAACCATCTACATCTAGATCTTCATCAAACATGTCTCTAATCTTTTCTTCAACTTTCTTGAAAGCTGTAACTCTGCTTAACAACACCCTATTGCTACTTTCCAATGTAGTGTTGACAGTAGACATTTCGGTTAGCTGTGACTACAGCATCTGAAACCACTTCTCCTTCCACAGAGAAATTTTGACTGAATTCTTTTCCTTGACAGACACCACCTGTTTATAGGATCTCTTTATTAGTCCTCTCCTTCCTTTTCTGCTTTGTGTAAAACTCAAACTTTATTCTGTCAAATAGGATATTGGCCACCCCACTTTCCTACCACTCTCAGATGCCAACAAAGTGCCATAGTTTGCCCTACTAATGATTTTGATTTCACTAGCAAAAAGACTCTCTCTATAAACCACCTGACGTGTAGTAGTTTGACTGAATTATTCGTACCTGTCAATTGATAATAATGCCTTTCCCACCGAGATTGACCAAAGGCCTTGGTCATATCCTTTTCAGTTGCCTTATTGACTTCATTATCATCTGCAGTAGAAAGATCAAACACCATGGCAGCTAACTCTTCAGTTAAGTAGCCTTGTTTGAAAACATGTCCATCACTCATCTGCAGGTGCTTCAAGTAGACCGAGACCATCTGGTGATTTATTCAACTTGCCCAAGGAAATGTTAAAAAATCAAGCAAACCAATATTGCTAAGCCATGAATTATTTGCCTCAGTGTGCTCTAAATCATATGTGAAGTCGAGAAAAGTATAATCTGAAAATATATCCTCCCTTGCAGGATGTACCATGCGGGTAGGAGTAACCATTTATGGCTCATCATCTGAGCTTGGGTCTAGCACCATTGGACCTTGATAGTGAGTCTTCCTTGTATATCGCATCAGTGTAGGTGTAACTTCCTCCTCTTCTCTTGTATCCAAACCAGCACTCGCAGACAAGTTACGGACTATCAACATGTTCACCCTCTTCGGAAAATGCAAAGGCTTGTTGTACATAAGATGGTGACTCTACGTGTTAACCCTTCGCATGCATAACTAGTCACTATCCCAAATTCATCATTAATAGGATATCCCCCTTGATTCCAGACTATTTGTACAAAAAAATGGTTTCAGTCGGAATACATTAATTGGCTTCTCAATTATTTTACCTTCCTAATTCGATAGTATGAAAGTATTTGGTCCCACTGGCCTAACAATTTGAAATGGCCACACATACCTGAGTTTGAGTTTTCCTGGCCTCGATCCCAGTTTGTTGTTATAGACCAACACCCATGTTAGGAAATAAGACGTACCTCAATATTTAATTGAGTAGATTACTTAATGGAGAGAGATAGATTTACATACACAAGATTATAGAGTAGAGAGAGAGAGAGAGAGAGTACACACGATATACGTGGTTCACCCAATGTGGGCTACGTCCACGGGAAAGCAACCACTCAATGGCTTTAGTACTTTAAAACAAGAAGTAGTTTACAAAGGGATTATACCCTTAATGGAGCTCCCACCTTGCTTCACTCTCACCACCTCACACTCACCTTAATGCATCAACTTCACACACTACCAAATGTGTGTAGAAATGGCCTCCTTTTATAGGCCAAAAGGGCTGCCCTCTCTCATGAGAGGCAGCCATGTGTAGCCGCCCATGTGTAGATATAAGTCCAAATCGGACCCTCCAATCCGTCCATGTGTGGACGCCCTTGAGAAGACAAGTCCGCTTTTGAATTCAGCCACCGGCCATTGAATTCGGCCACCGACCACCGGCCAACCGATGGTTGTTTTTCGACCACTTTTCGGCCGCCCTCCGGCCATAATATTGTGGCGAAAAGGAATATTCTGATGAGGGAAAAAAAAGTCTCAGGGGCTTCCGCCCCCGAGGCCCCTAAAGTTGCCCCTGAATTTTGGCCGTGAAAATTTTGGTTTCCGACAAGTGATTTTCCTTCACGCATGATGGCTTCTCCTCATAATGGGGGCCTTATAAATGTGCGCTTGTACCACAGAAAATGGCAAGGGTAAATTAGGCTCCATACTTAACATTCCAATCACCTGAAGAAAAAATTTAAACTTGATATTTCTGCTAATCCAAGCTTGTCTTAATTGCAGAGTAATATCTACAACATATTGGCTATGGATTCTTTCTTCTTCCAACGTCTATAAAGCCTCCTTCCTCTAACTGACTGACTCTTCAGGGGATAATCTTTCTTGAGCTGCAAACCTGAGACTTGGCACTATAAATTCCATGGGCACCATTGCTCTTAATCCATACACCAACTTAAATGGTGTCATGCTAGTAGTCACTTTATATATGTTCTAAAAGCCCATAGTGCTGAGTTGAATTTCTCAACCCAGTCACTCTTATTTTGATTAACCAGCTTCCTCATAATCCTGACCAAAATCTTATTAGTACTTTCTAATTTTCCATTGGTCGAGGGATAGTACACTGTTGACTTCTTATGTAATATCATGTGCAGTTCAGTCAATTTATTGATCACCTTGTTGATAAACTTTTCTCCTTGATCAAAAACTAGCTCAATGGGACAACCAAACCTGGTCATCATGTTCCTATATAAAAATTTGGTTAAAATTTTTGCTTTATTATCTCTTAAAGCCATGGCTTTTTTCCACTTTGTACAATAGTAAGTTGCAACCAATATATATTTGTTCTGTGTAAATCTTGTAAGTGGTTTGATTGGACCAACAAAATCCAATCCCCACTTCTAGCATGGTTCCAAAGGCAAAATAGGTTGCAATGGCATTCTATCCACATTCAGTGGATTGCCCTCTCTTTGACACAACAAACAATTCTTACTAAACTCCTGAGCATCTTTAGTTACTATTGGCCACCAAAGTCCTGCTTGGAATATTTTTCTTGCAGTTACCTTCGTGAAAAATATCCTCCTGCATTACCTGCATGAGCCTCTGCCAGTACTGCATTCTGCTCAAACTGAGGAACACATCTCCTTATCACCTTATCAATTCCTCTCTTATACAAGAGTCCAAAAATAATTGTAAATGGTTTACTCCTCAACGCCATATTTCTCTTCCAATGATCTTTGGTCATTGTATCCCCTTTAGTAAAAAACTAAAACATGTCATCATACCAATCCCCTTATTGGTCAGTCACTTGCATACTACCTTGTTTCAAACTGACCAACATGACTCAGCATCTTGGGACTTCTTCCCACCAAACTTTGCCGCTCCCACTTTGGGATTTGGTGCAGCCATTGGAGGTATTGGATGTGTTTTGAGTATTCTTATTGGGAGCGGATTAAAAGGTAAAGTACATGTTCCTCCTGCTGCAAACTACAATTGTCTTCTTGCCCTTAAGATTGTCTAAGTGAGTAGTACATTAACCAATTGTCCCAAAAGTGGGTCTATTGTGGGAGGAGTTATTTGTTGGCCTCCTTGGTTTGCAGGTGGGGTCTCCTGCAGCCTCTGTTCAAGTTCTTGCAGTTCGATCCCCACCCCAACAATTTCTTCTCCTGTAGCAAGCCCCTGTGAAGGTTCTTCCTGGTCATCACTACTCGACTCTTCTTCCTGTCTTCCCCTTGCAGCAAACTCTCTCCTCAGTCTAAACCTTGTGCCATATGAGTGTTGTGGTAAATTGGACCCTCGCCCTGACTCACTCATAGATGGTTTCCTCTTTTTCTGTCTTAAATACTATACCAACGCCTTCCTTTCATATAGACTATAACATGAAGGTAAATTGCATGCCCCATAAGGTAGAAATGAAGTAACTACCTTGTCAACTATTGCAATTTTGACTTCCCCTGGCAGATTTGAGAAAAATTGCCCAAAGAATTTGGTTGCATACTCCTCAGACTCTTCCTTTGGGGTTACCCAATTTGAGAATTCCCTTAGGTGGTCTATGTCCACTTGCATATCAGTTTCCTGCCTAATTCTTGACTGCCATATGGTTCATGCTAAACTCGAACCAAAAGCGGGATCGCCAAAGTGTTAGGGGCTAACCACCCTAATAGTATTTCATTACAGGTACACAGTAAAACTGCATCTTACACTACACTACTGCATAAAGAAATACTGAAGAACACAATGAATAGAGAAAAGAAGGCACTGCATTACTCAGTGTTCATCAACACAGAAACACTTACAAACAATAACGAGAACAGTATGACCGCATTGAAACACTTACAAACAGTACCGAGAACAGTATGATTGCATAAGGAAAAGACTAACTGCCGAACTGCAAGACAATCCTAAGAACTTAATTGCTTGCCTATAACTAATCCCCTTCAATCATCACCCATTGGTGTGAAAACACCTTTAAGGTTCAAAGGTTCCAACCTTAGTTACAAACAAAAGTAAAATAGACTAACACTGATGTATCAGAGCAGTAACAACCACAACCAAGGAAATCAAGCAGTGCAAAGGGGACGCGTTTTGCCACAACTGAAGAGCAAAATAAAAATCAGCCGAGTAGAGGACAACACGGAAATTTTTGAGAATTGAAGAGCAAGGGTGTTGTATACAGTGGGATTTGCCTGGCAATTACAGATTGCTTTCGTGGGGTTGGGGATTTCTATTTATGGGTTTGCAAACCAACCGGCATACCAACGATGGAGTAAGCAACCGGTTTTTAATAGGGTTTCAGATATCAATTAATTGGAAGCATCTTCTAGTTGTTAGCATTAATTAAGTGTCAATAACTAGTTTTAATTTATTTTATGCTGGTATTTGTGATTCGAGTCAAAAATTTCTACCGGTATTGCTCTGTGTTCCACTATATATATACTCTTACTGACACTAAAATTGGCCCTAACCGCACTGGTTTTGCTTGGTTTACACCCTAACTGCTTCTTCGTCTACAGCCAGAAGCTCGACGCTTGTTGGCGGAACGCCGCGATCGGACGATGTAGCGAAGCGAGAAATAAAACCAACATACAAGATGTCAATCCGAGGGCGTCGCTGGCCTGACTAGTGCATGGAAACATCACATGCAATGTCCTAAGCGACAAGGCAAGGAGGAGGAAGAGTCACGAATGTCCTATAGGCGAAACAGATGCAGAAACTGCAAAAGTCTCCTACGAGCGTATCGGGCTCTCGAATGGTCAAATAGACATGAAACGAAGTCCAATCATCATGAAACTTAAGAACCTAGACCTTAAGACTATGACAAATGCGTTTATGAGCTCAAATCCGACTTTTCCAAAAATGGCCCATATGGACAACCGCGATTGCCGCCACACCTAAACTCACTCAAATCGGATGATTGAGGGCTTGGAAGGCTTAGCTTTTGTACCTAGAACATGTGTCTATGATCGAAATCGCAATACATATCATAGATAACGCACAGAGAGAAAAATACACACAAGGGCGACCTAGAGCTTCAACCGCTCATTGCGTCGCGTACACACACTTAAACGCATCAACATGATCATCAACATGAAGCTAAGAGCATATGGAAGCAACACAGAAAATGTCTTCGCATTAGCATACCCGTGGGAGGAGCCGTGAGTGCGCAGGCGTAGGTGAGCTCTCTTCACCAAGCTCCCAGAAATTACAAGTTGAGTTGTCCCCCCACAAAATGAGAGGATTTTGACTTATGAAATTAGGGTGGGTTATGCCAGATGGCCAAAATCTAATCATTTACAAGTTTTAGAGTCATTTTGTGACCTTGTAACCATTACATAGTCATTCTAGATCAATTTACGGGCTCATACGAGATCCCGTCAAATTATGACGGTGAAAGCGGTTTCACCGTAAATGGCCGTAAACAGCTTAAAATTGATAATCTTCAAGTGGAATCAAATCCCAGATGCCAGTGTATCTTGTTGATGCACTGTTGTGTCAACACTCCTCCCTCCCGCGACCTTGTCGTCCTCGACAAGACCTTTGTGGGTCCGTCGGATTGTTGCTTTGTCTTCATGGTCGTCCAATGTAGTCGACATGTGGCCATTACTTGCCATCTGTAGTGATTTTTTAAGCTTGTTGTCAACCGCCATGTTGTAATTTGGGTGGTTGAGGTGTGTTGAGGCTTTTCATTGCTTTGCGTTTGTAGCTCCGTTTTGATGGCTGGCCAAGATTAGGTGTAGTAGCCTTTGAAGCACTTTTGTGCAATTGGTTTTCCTCACACCTTTGAACTTCTTTTCAATGTATTCCTTGCCATCTTTGTATGTGATGAATCAACTTGATTGGTGTCGTACAATGATTGGCATCTTTGATGTATTCTCTTGGTCCTTTGTTATCTGACTTGCTTTGATGTTTCCCACTTGGTTTGTTGGAAAGCAAGATTTCCGTCCTTGGGTTTTCTTGCATAGGTGCAAGCCCTCAAAAGTCTTGCCTTCCACCTGTTCCTGTTCATTTTTGGCTATCTTTTCTTGTGTCTATCCATCCTCGGGTTTTCTTGCTTTTTTTGCAAGCCCTCAGGTTAGAACTTTAACCTGTTTTTGTATTTCAACTGCCATTCGACCATATTCTAGTGAATGTCTTTCCTTCGGCAGTCCTTTGTTTGAATCCTTTGTCTTGACTCTTGCTTGATTTTAGCATATGTCGCATGTTATTTTGGCATTAGCGGCTCCTATTTTTGTATCTTTGTTGGTCGTCTCCATGCCAGTGATCCGAGCCTATCATAAATTTTTGTTTATCATATTTTGTTGGTTTTCCTTACTTCTAGAGGTTTACAATAAAAGAAAGAGTGAGAACAACCTCTTGGAATTTTTTTTTAAAAAAAATGATTTGATAGGAATTTTTTCTTGACTAGTTCACCGGAGGTGAAAGGTAGAGGGAGAACCTAGTGGTAAAGGGAAGGGAAAATATGTAAATGTGAAAAGAAAAGATATGATGTGGTTGTGGAGCCATGCACCCATGATTCAAGGGTCATGAGTGGCTCATATCATCATGGCTTTGGAGCCATATGATGATTCAAACAAATGGGACCCAAGTGGAAGACTTGGTAAAGGAAGGAACCAGACACATGATTTTGCTGAATTTTTAAAAAATACTTCCACTCCGATCCAAGAAAAGTTGTCTTCATCAAAGTTGTAGCTGATGAGATGGAGATTCTGGCCATATTTGTTTTTATAATTTTTGCATCTACGGTCTAGGAGATATGGCCAAAATGGCGGACGCCAGTTTTTTCAACTGTGGTGGAGACCACCCCCTCTACATTTACACACACACACACCCTTCCTTTTCCACATTGAGACCTTCTCTAAAAATCAGCCATTAGTCTTCTCACCCTCCTCTCCTTCCTCCTCTCTCTCAAGCTCAAAAACCCATCAAAATTCCTCTTCTAATCACCTCTCAAGTCATGCTTAATCTTGTTGTAATTCATAAGTTCTCATTCAACCCCTTTCTATTATTACTAGATATGTATTGATTTTATGTAGATTCTTTACATTTTAAAATAAGGAAGCTCTTGGACTCAAGCTATGGAGGAAGGAGTGAAGAAAACACAAGTGATGATGGAGCTAATTGGTCAACAAATCACTTGGAAGGAGCTTCTTCATTGGTTGAATGTCCCTAATCAAGCTCATTTGTACAAATTACACTTGGATCTTAACCTCACTCCTAATCACTCTCTTTCCTATATAAAGAGGCCTTCCCCTTTGTAATTTCAAGCCTCCCTCAGCCCCATTGAGTCTTTGTATCACTCACCATGAGCCCATAAGCTCATTCATTCACTCTATTCTTGCACATTCTAGAGTGCAAATTGTTTCATGCTAGAAATCTCTCCTTCTCTTACTTATGTTAATTAAGAGAAATCTTGTATATATGTGTGAGAGTGCTTGATGTGATCTTGGCTAATCCTTGAGTGGTTGTTTGGTAATCTACATGCTATTTGTGCTAGGAGTGTTTGAAGTCATCCATTCCTTGCACACACACTAAGGTTAATGCTTCATTCATAGTGATCTCTCTCTCTCTCTCTCTCTCTCTCTCTCTCTCTCTCTCTCTCTCTCTCTCTTTGTATAGCGGTCCTAGCCCACGCTTCCAAGACTAGGTGGTGCCCTTATCTCATTTCCCTTGTGGCGCAATGGAGTTTGTTTTGGTGTAGAGGCCGCCATTCCAAATTTCCTTCGTCATAAATTGGTGCCCCCACTGAGGAGTTCTCAAGCAGCGCTCTATCAATCCTATGAAGGAAGATCCATCAAATTCTCCGAGACTTCCACTATGGTCTCCCCAAGAAGCTCGAGAAAATAAGCATCTTTATCGACAAACGGCACGTATGCGGGTAAAGAGAGTTAACTACACACACCCTTCTTTGCTTCAAGGAAAATCTTGTAGTCATCAAGTCCCTAGGTCAAAAAATTGTGTTGAGTGCTTTGTGGCTAGTGTGAAGATACTTCCTTTGAAGCCTCGACTTCAGGTGGTGAAAGCACTCTCAAACTCGGGTATTAACAAGTTTTTGGAGGGGGAGCTACACATCAATGGGGTGCGGTATTGGCAAGAGGCTACATATGGTGATGCACTCCAACTACTACTAGCAAGAAGGCTCAAGGTGGTTGAGAGGGTAGCCATCGAACCCTATGAACTCTACAAAGCTGAAGATGGTCACACCAAAGCTAGGCTAATCACTGGTGAGCAAATTCTTCGCATCTCTCAAATGGTGGGATCCAAGAGAGCTCAACTTCAATGAAGTGCTTCATGGAAGCTTGTATTTAATGCACCAATGAATAATCCCATTTTCTACAACTTTCAATCAGTTCAGAATATTAGGGTGAATGTGCGCATTGATAGAAATATTTTTTTCCAACAAAGATTGGTCTTCTATTTTGGAGCTGAGAGGTTGAGAGAGATATTGTTGTCCCCTGACCCTATAATATTTCCTATTTTGGAGTATAATGTATCTTTTGATGTTCACATCTTCATCTTGCTTTAAGCATACTCTATGAATCATAGGGATTTATATGGACCTTTCCAACCTCTTGCTAGACAAACTGTGCATATAATAGCTAGCACAAAGCTTAGGTTCCAAAACATCATAAGGAACTTACTAGGCCCTCGTCGTCTAGCTGAGATTAATGCATCTATAAATCCATTTATTCTACCCTTAATAAGATATGATTTGGGCCTAGACGTTTTCATCTTTGTGCTGTATTGAGAGGAAGGCAACCCAATTTTATGATGGCTTTCCCAAATTTTTTTGGGCGTAGTGGGGAAAATGCTGGGGATTTTTTGGATAACTTGGAGATGGCTTTCCTTGTCTCTGGGAGGGATGATGAAGCATTGAAATTGAGAGCTTTTCCTTTGGTGCTCAAAGAATAAGCCAGGGTATGGTTCCAGGCTCTAGATCCAACCCAAAGTATTGATTGGGAGGGATTGAAGGAGGCTTTCCTACGAAGATTTCAACGAGCCAATTCGGCAGAAGAACTATGGCAACGGCTTCTGGCCCTTCATCAAGTTGACCCTCATGGTTATGCAACCTATGAGGAAGGTTTTCTGAAATTTTGGGGGCAATGGTCAGACTCACTAAACCCTGGTGAGCGAGCTCCCAATTGCCTCCAAAAGGATCGATTTATCTCAGGTTTGTACCCCTTGCTAAGGGAGAAGGTAAAGAGCAAATTTCCAAATGCTTTTGAAGATGCCTTAAGAATTGCTAGGGAAAAGAATAGAAAGATTCTCTATCAAGCCCAAGCTGGCCAGCTAGCTTTGGGAGGCAATATCACAACTATAGAAGCTTCTCACATACCTCCAAATGTGCCTAATGCACCAGACCTCAATAGAGGTCAACAAGAAGATATGCTCCAACAAATAAACAATCTCACAAACCAGCTAGAGGGGTTGAGAGTAAATCTTGTGCAGGGTGCAAGAAGGCCTATTGAGGGAAATGGTGGGAAACGGCCACCAATGCGACATCAAGCAAGGGAAATGTTGTGTTACAATTGTGGGGAAAATGGCCACGGCATGTATAATTGCCCTCATCCTAGAAGATATGACTACCCTGTCAGAGGTCCTCGACAACAAGTAAGTCCTCCCCGTGCTAGAGCTCAAGCACAAGAGTAACCGCAACCTCAAATTTTGCAGCCACCTCGTGCTCAAGCTCAAGCCCCTGCTACTCAACCAAATGTGAGCATCATAAGGATGGAGGAGGTCCTCAAGGGCAGAAGCAACCAGGAAGAAATAGCTAAAGGGAAGATGAAGTGGCTACAATGCCTATCAAACGTGTGCGTGTCCAAGATGAAGTAGGTAAAGAAACAAGCAAGGATGCAAGCAATGAAGCAAGTACATCTTGAGCAACTAAAGATGAAGCCAAGAAGAGAAAGACCCGTACTAGGTCTCAAATTGACATCTCTGATTTCCCTATGGGATCTCGGACACAACCTTAGGACTTGACAGCTGATGTGAGTTCTCAAGGACCAAAGATTACTTGGCCACAACTACTTCATATCTCCCCAAAGCTTCGACGACAATGGTCAAAAATGGTGAGCACGAGGGCAAAGCGAAGTAAGCTAGTAAGTGTAATCAAAGCATATGGTCTCAAGGATATAGTGCCTTTGGTGGAGGCTCAAATCAAGGGACAACGGATTCCAAAAACTTACATTGACAGTGGAGCAGAGGTTTGTGTCATGACAGAAAAGCTAATGAATCAATTGGGTTTAGAGGTAATGGAATCATCAAACTTTAGCGCAAAAATGGCCAATAATGTCTCTGTCACTTGTGTGGGTGTAGTGAAAGCTTTGAGAGTTTCTGTTTTTGGAATCACTACAGAGGTTGATGCTTATGTGATGCCAGTAAAGGGAGAAGGATACCCCCTTATTTTAGGACGACCTTGGCTCATGGGTATAGGAGCTAGGCAAGATTGGGCAACAGGAGACTTGGAGTTGAGGCCTCGCATGGGTGGCCATAGTCGGAAGGTGGTTTATAACCTAAAGAATGGGCGACAAGAGAACCTGGAACTAGAGACGTCACCTGATGAGTGGAGCTCAAGTGGATGCTCCTCATCCATGGACGAGGAAGAGAGTTCAAGTGAAGAGAGTGATAGCACTCTCGAAGTCATGGGCGTCACCATAAAGGAAACTACCTCATCAGAAGACAACCCAAGGATCCAAATGGAGAATGTGTGGGATGCCAGCCTAGAGGAGATGTTATCCAAGGATATAAAGGAAGAAGAAAAGGAGGGTTATGTAAATGTTCTCAAGAAGCATGCATCATTGTTTATTTCTGATTACACTCACATTACAGGTGTCACTGCAGTGAAGCATCATATCCATCTAAAAGAAGGGAGCAAGCCAGTAGTACAAAAACTAAGAAGATTAGGAGTTGTGCAACAAAATGCACTGTTGTCTGAGGTGAAGAGACTCTTAGAAGCAGGATTCATATACCCAGTAGAAGATTCAGAATGGGTCTCCCCAGTAGTGGTGAGGCCAAAGAAGAACGGTAAATGGCGAGTGTGCGTGGATTACAAGCCACTAAATGCTGCAACAAAGAGGGACCACTTCCCTCTCCCATTTCAAGATGAGATTCTAAATGAAGTAGCAGGCCATGAGAGATACACAGTGTGTGATGGCTACTCTGGCTACTTTCAAATACGCATTGCAGAGGAGGACCAGAAAAAGACTACTTTCATCACACCATGGGGATGTTTTGCATTTCGAGTCATGCCTTTTGGTCTCACCAACGCTCCATCCACCTTTCAACGATGCATGAACATGGTCTTCCAACCTTACTTTGGTAAGTCCATAAGGGTTTTCATAGATGACTTTTGTATTTACAGCTCCAAAAGTATGCATCTCGGCAAGATTGATGAAGGATTTACTCGTTTAGCTAAGCTGGGTGGACAACTAAACAAGGACAAATGTCACATTGGGGAAAGCAAGGTTACACTATTAGGGCATGTAGTGTCCATTGATGGAATCGAGGTAGATCCTGAAAAGATAGAAACATTGCTAAATCTACCTTCCCCAACTTCCATCAAACAATTAATCTCTTTCTTGCAAAAGCTAAGATATTTGAGTAGATTCATACACTTACTCTCCCAAGTGATATTTCCTCTACAACAGCTGACTCGTCAAGAGACGCTTGTTTGGAGTGAAGAAAGTGATGGGCATTTTAGAGAGATTAAAAAAATGTTAGGGTCACTCCCTGTAATCCTCCAACCTTGTTGGGAAGAAACATTCTTTGTAAACCCTAGTGTGGGAGAAGAGGCCATTGGTGTTGCCCTCCTACAAAAAGATCCAAAAACATCCTTTATGAGGCCTGTGTATTTTGCTAGCCGCCTCATGGAAAACACAGAGAAGGCCTACACCCTGATGGAACAGCTAGTGTTAGCTCTCATGTTTGCGGTAACCAAATTTCGGCCATACTTGCTGCCGAAGAGGTTTGTAATTATCACTGTGGAGGATATGTTTCCCTATGCACTACAACATATGGAAATCTCTGACAAAATAGCAAAGTGGGTGGTGCGACTTCAAGAGTTTGATTATACAATACAGGTTGAAAGAACAACTCGAGCATGCTTAGCCGACATTTTAACAAACAAGTGCTATGAAAAAGTTTTCCATTTGAAGAGAAAGGAACTTCCACCACCTCCAGCTCCAGAGGCTTTGGTCAATGCTTATAGCCTCTACTTTGATGGAGCATACAAGAGAACCAAGGATAACGCAACTGCAGGCATCGTGGTCTTATCTCCATTGGGAGAGAGGATCCATGGTGAAGGGATCACTCTAGAAGATGTCCACTCCAACAATGAAGCAGAATATCATGCTCTAATTCATGGCCTTTGTTGGTGCCTCGATAATTCAATTAAGAGATTAAACGCTTTTGGTGACTCCATGCTTTTGGTAAGGCAAATGCAAGGTACATGGGCTTGCAAAAATGCCCGTCTCTCTACTAAAATGAGAGAAGCCAAAGCTCTTATGAGGAGATTTAGGGAGGCACAAGTACATCATGTGCCAAGAGACCAGAACAAGGATGCAGACCACCTAGCATCATCAAAGTTAAATGAGTCAATAGTGGGAGCAGTGGCCATCAAACTTCCACTTCAGCAAGGCAAGGAGGACTTGGAAGATATTATGCACATTCTGGAGCAAGGAGAGGCTCCTAAACACTTGAATGCAGGGGAAAGGCGATGGTTAGCTAGGAAGGCTACCAGGTATCGCATAGTAAATGATGACTTGTATTGTCTTGGTAAGGATGGTGTGCTTAGGAGAGTGCCTTTGAAGAGTGAAATTGAAGAGATTTTAAAAGCTTGTCACGATGATATGTGCGGAGGACACTTTGCACACGACGTCACTAGTAGAAAAGTTCTACAAGCTGGGTTTACTTGGCCAAGTCTTCATCGTGATGTCAAATACTGGTGTCAAACATGTGATGAATGTCAGAAAGCAAGACCACGACGGCTCATAGCTGAACCTCAGAACCCAATAAAGGTATATGGGTCCTTTGAGAAGTGGGGAATTGATGCCATAGGGCCTCTACCACGCACTCAGTCAGGTAAAGAGTACATCATCATAGGAGTAGAATACATGACTAGATGGGTTGAGGCTATGCCGACCAATAGAATTACTGCTAAGGATGTGAGTCAGTTCATCTTTGACCACATCTGTTGCCGGTTTGGCACCCCTCTTGAAATACTATCTGATAGAGGACCAGGGTTTAGAGCAGACTTGGTAGGAGAACTCATGAAGAAGCTAAATATTCAGCATCAACACTCTACTCCTTACTACCCTCAGTGCAATGGTTTGGTGGAAAAGGTAAATGGAATCATTTTCAAAATTCTCACCAAACAGGTACATGCCAGGCGCCAAGATTGGGACAAACACCTGAATGGAGCTCTATGGGCCTATAGAACCTCCTTCAAAACCACATTAGGGTACACACCCTTTCATTTGGTTTATGGAAAGGAGGCACTTTTGCCCATTGAAGTGAAGTTAACAAGTCTTCGAATATTGGGTAGCCAGGTAGGCTCTCAAAAGGAGAAAGTACATCAAAGGATCATGGATTTAGAGAGGCTGCAACTGGATCGTGAAGAAGCCATCAACCACTATTCTCAAGAAGCAGAGAAGCGCAAAGAAAAGTTCAACAAAAAGCTAGCATCCAAAGACATCAAAAAGGGATCTCTGGTGCTTCGATATGACAATCGCTTCGACACTCGTAAGGATGGAAAGTTTCTTTTCCGATGGGAAGGCCCGTTCTTGGTCACCAAAAAGTTCAAAAATGGCTCTTACATACTTCAAGACATTGATGGTAAAGTGCACAAGACCAGGACAAATGGATGGCGTCTAAAGCCTTATCACATCAGGATAAGGTCAGCTCAAGATCAAAGAAATTAGGCTAGAGGCATAAATACCCCTAGCCAGGTTTGGGGGGGCTATGATCCGAGCCTATCACAAATTTTTGTTTATCATATTTTGTTGGTTTTTCTTGCTTCTAGAGGTTTACAATAAAAGAAAGAGTGAGAACAACCTCTTGGAATTTTTTTTTTTTAAAAAATGATTTGATAGGAATTTTTTCTTGACTAGTTCACCGGAGGTGAAAGGTAGAGGGAGAACCTAGTGGTAAAGGGAAGGGAAAATATGTAAATGTGAAAAGAAAAGATATGATGTGGTTGTGGAGCCATGCACCCATGATTCAAGGGTCATGAGTGGCTCATATCATCATGGCTTTGGAGCCATATGATGATTCAAACAAATGGGACCCAAGTGGAAGACTTGGTAAAGGAAGGAACCAGACACATGATTTTGCTGAATTTTTAAAAAATACTTCCACTCCGATCCAAGAAACGTTGTCTTCATCAAAGTTGTAGCTGATGAGCTGGAGATTCTGGCCATATTTTTTTATATAATTTTTGCATCTACGGTCTAGGAGATATGGCCAAAATGGCGGACGCCAGTTTTTTCAACTGTGGTGGAGACCACCCCCTCTACCTTTGCACACACACACCCTTCCTTTTCCACATTGAGACCTTCTCTAAAAATCAGCCATTAGTCTTCTCACCCTCCTCTCCTTCCTCCTCTCTCTCAAGCTCAAAAACCCATCAAAATTCCTCTTCTAATCACCTCTCAAGTCATGCTTAATCTTGTTGTAATTCATAAGTTCTCATTCAACCCCTTTCTATTATTACTAGATATGTATTGATTTTATGTAGATTCTTTACATTTTAAAATAAGGAAGCTCTTGGACTCAAGCTATGGAGGAAGGAGTGAAGAAAACACAAGTGATGATGGAGCTAACTGGTCAACAAATCACTTGGAAGGAGCTTCTTCATTGGTTGAATGTCCCTAATCAAGCTTCATTTGTACAAATTACACTTGGATCTTAACCTCACTCCTAATCACTCTCTTTCCTATATAAAGAGGCCTTCCCCTTTGTAATTTCAAGCCTCCCTCAGCCCCATTGAGTCTTTGTATCACTCACCATGAGCCCATAAGCTCATTCATTCACTCTATTCTTGCACATTCTAGAGTGCAAATTGTTTCATGCTAGAAATCTCTCCTTCTCTTACTTATGTTAATTAAGAGAAATCTTGTATATATGTGTGAGAGTGCTTGATGTGATCTTGGCTAATCCTTGAGTGGTTGTTTGGTAATCTACATGCTATTTGTGTTGGGAGTGTTTGAAGTCATCCATTCCTTGCACACACACTAAGGTTAATGCTTCATTCATAGTGATCTCTCTCTCTCTCTCTCTCTCTCTCTCTCTCTCTCTCTCTCTCTCTCTCTCTCTCTCTCTCTCTCTCTCTCTCTCTCTTTGTATAGCGGTCCTAGCCCACGCTTCCAAGACTAGGTGGTGCCCTTATCTCATTTCCCTTGTGGCGCAATGGAGTTTGTTTTGGTGTAGAGGCCACCATTCCAAATTTCCTTCGTCACCAGATTGCACTTTTCTGCTCTGACTTGTACTTTTTGGAGATCTTTTCCATATTCTTGCTTTGTTGTTGGCTTCGACCTCATTTGTGGCCTTTCTTACTATGATCATGTATTTGGCGTCACCTTTGAGCACTTCTCAGCATCTTGCCTTTCATAACATGTTCACATTTTGCTCTACCATTGATCCATTTGCTGTACTGAGGATTTCCATGGGCTAATATGGTTGGAAAAATTCATGTGCACTTCCTTGATCTTGTGTTAGCAGTTGCAGTTTGACCATAGTCTTTGCTCCTCTCTTGACCTTGATTCTCTGGTTTGCTCCTGCGCCATACTTAAGGATCATCAATGTGTTCAGTTGGACTTCTTTGGTTGTCGATTTCTGAAGCTTGAGATCTTCGGATTTTTAAACTTCTTCTTGGAGTACTCCTTGATTTGTTTGTCCTCTCTTTGATTGTTGTGTGTGCTACTTCGATTTTTCTTGGAAAATTGAAAAGGAAAAGAAAGGAAAATTAAAACAAATCAAAACAAAGTAAAATCCCGGAATATACAATTGATTGTGATCAAAGTCTAGTCTATTTTTTGGAGTTGTTTGGGATCTTTTGATTGGACTCAATCTTACTCATCTAAATATCTAAGAAAATATCGAAAACAAGATATATGAAGCTTTATACATGTAGGTAGGGTAAAACAGTCCTGACTGACTTGAATCCCTCTCTTAAGTACTTAACGGGCATTATTATTATTCAATCGAAAGAAAGTAACAAATAAGTGCAATAAAACGTGAGAAGCGTCAAATACGATGAAAACATTGCCCGCTCATATAAACTTCTCTCTCCGCTCTTCTTCTTTCTTTCTGTTGTTTGTTGTTCTCTCTCTTTTTTTTTCTTTCTTCTCTTTTTCTCTCCTCTCTCTTTTTTTTTTGCTTTTTTCTTTTTTCTTTTTCTGCTTTTATTGTTTGTTTGTTTTTTTTTTGTGTGTTTTTTTTAAATTGAATGCTGATAACTTCTCTCTCCCAATTGTGAGTTTACCCGGACGACTGTCCAAGATTAACGTGATAGTTGTTTGTGGTCTGGGGCTTCAGCATTCCTTGTCAGGTGATTAATCCTTGGATTTCACCTACTGGAACCTTTGTGTGTCTATGGTATCTTTTGTTGGAGAGATCTTTTTCTTGGGTCTCCAAATTTGGTTGACTTCGGGCGTTGGCATCACGTAATCATTTGGAATGAGTTGCTTTTTGGCCTTTAGAATCCAGATTTTCCAACAATCCGCTTGTGCTTGGACTAGCTTGGTACCCAAATTTGCGTTGATTGAACTTCGCTAGTCCCCTTTGGTCATTGTGATGGCTGTTGCTTCTTTAAATTGGATCTGACTCACTTATTTACGGAAATTGGTTGCTTTGGGATCCATTTGTATTCCTGATCTTTTTGTTCTAGAAGCACATTCTTTGAAACCCAAATTTCCTTTGTGTTCACTTCCAAAGTCCACTGCGGTGACCATGATTGCTTCTTCTTCGGAGTGTATGTACTTGTTTGTGCTATAGGGTTAGCCTGTCTTGGGATCCAAATGTATTCTTGGTTCTTCGGTGCTTGCAGTGTTTTCTTTGGGACCCATACCTATTTGTAGAATCCACTTTGTTGCGAAGGTTTTAGCTTAGTCTTTTGAGCTTTGGACTTCTTCTTTGGTTGCCCTTGCTTTGATTTTTGGTGTTGAAATCTGGACGTTGAAGCCACAGTTTTTTCCTATGAAGCTTCCTCTTTCTTGATCCAGATTTGCTTTTGTTCGAGCTGACTCTTTGGTATCCAAATCTGTCGGTATTGCCATGCATGGTTGATCCTTTTGGTAGCCTGTGCGGGTTGTTCTTTGGTAGAGACCATCATAGCCGTCTTTGTTGCCACTTTAGTTATTGCATTATGTTTCTTTTTTGGCAAAGATGCTACTACGTTCTCCGTGGGTTGTTCTTTTTCCTTGGGCTTTGATTCATCGTAAAAAGAAAATGTGTGTTTTCCCTGGAATGACTCAAAGTGTAGGGCATTTTGTGACCAATCAACCTGAGCGTTATATGCTCTCTGCCACGGTTGTCCTAGTAGTAGCTGATATTGCGTTTGTGTGTCTTCGACAATGTAGAACTGATGGGTACACATGGTATCACCTAGCTATAGAGGGACTACGGCCGATCCTATGACATTAGTTGGATCACCTTTGAATCCTTTTATGTCCTCTGCTATGGCTTGTAGATCTACCTTGGCAAGCTGGTTGTACAAACTTAAGGAAATTAAATTTCCTTGTGCTTCCATATCCAGTAGTGCTAGTGCTTGCACTTTGTTGTAACCTGCTTGTATTTGGATGACTGGATCTACACATTTTTCATCCTCTTTTGAAGTGACCACCGTATGGGTTTGCATAGCACCGATGTGCAGTAGCTTCTTTCCTTCCAATGCTTATTCTCGCAACTTCACCTGTTCTTCAGACTTAAAGTTCTTCTTTGCCCTGTTTTCAATGAACAGATGAGACCTCTCCTCTCCCTCAGATTTTTCAATGTTATCGATACCGCTTTTGGATATAGCATTCATCACAAAAGGTTCCGTTTTTTGTTTTTGTATGTTTTTACTTTTTTTGGCCTTTTGAGAAGTTTCTGATTTTTTTGAGATTTTTGTTTTCATATGTTCTACTGGCATATGGTTGGTTTTATCTATGTTATCTTCCACTTGTTTGCCAGTGTTGAGACACATTTCTTCAGGCCGATCATCCAGTTTTGTCAATGCTTGTATTCCATAGCATGGCACCACTTCGTTACCTTCTGGATCACAAAATTTTGTCGTGGGCTCACCACTTATGGCATATACGTCCAGAGTCGCTAAGATTTGGTCCCATTCTAAAGGTTCTAAGGCTTCTTCTGGAAAGGGTTCTGGGATATAATCCTCATTGTTAATGGATCTCTCTAGGATGCACTCTTCTTGTTTTAGGCTTTCGCAATCTGAAGCTCCGCACATCCATAACTCCCTGGGTTTACCTATCCAAGATGGGACAATTGATTGAGTCACTGTGGCCGAATCAAAGTCCTCTACAGGAGTCCTTGTGACTTTCCCGTACCTATGTGTTGTCAAGTTAACCCTGGTGGTAATATGCTCATTTCTCAGGTAGATATAATTATAACCCCAATCTTGGACCATCTTCAGCTGTCGTATGAAAGGTCTACCCAAGATGATGTCATAATTATTTTTCTTTCCAAAATCAACAATGGAAAAAGTATGTTCATACTCAATGCCACACGAGGTAACGACTGCTTTTTCCAGGAGTCCTAAAGGCCTTTCTAAATGTCCATCTGCTAGTTGCAGCTTCAACCGTGTAGCCCTTAGTGCTGGTTTTCTCCATTTCTTCCAGATATCCTTTGTGGCGATGGAGCCTCCTGCTCCGCTATCGAAGATGGATATGGTATGGATCTCATTGTACTGCACGGGAAGCGTAGTGTTACCATCTTCGCCTTCAAAGTATTGTCCGACCTTATTTAATGGAACCACCGTAGCTTTCTTATTTGACTCTTCTAAGTCAACAATCTCTCGGATTTTGACTTCCGGATTTTTAACTCCCATCTTTGCTAAGCATTTGTCAACCATACCCCACAATTGAGGTTTGATTCCTAACAATTTTGCTAATGTGATCGTACATTTAATTGGAGTTGACAAGATGTCAATTAATCCTTTGGACTGTATCTCTTTTGGCGCATTGTGTCTGATAGAGGGCACGACTCTAATTTCAGATCTAGCTTCATAGTCACCCAGATATGACGGTAGCATTTTCAAAGAATTTTTCTCACTTTCTACCGACACTTCTGTTCTTGCATCGCCAAAACAAGATTGCTGATCCAAATCTATTTGTGGCCTTGTTTCAAACTCTTCTATCGGTGGTAACATTGGGATTTTGTTAGGATGCCTATGATTTTTTTGGTCTCTTAAGTCTAAGACTTTTTTCCAAAACTCGTTCATTTCATTGGCCTCAGTTTCTGTGTCTCTTAGGAGTGGAGGTTTATCCAAACATCACTGATCTGTTGTATTAGGGACAATCCTTACAACCTCAGACTTTGTCTCTAGCACTTCGTGAACCTCCTTTTCTAGCCTACATTCCTGCTTTGGTTCTAGGACTTTTGGTGCCCCTTTTGACTGTACGTTTATGGGCTTTTGAGCCGGTATGGTGACTCGGGCTTCATTCCCTGGTGGGCTGAGAATCCAACATTGCTTGGGCTGTCTGAATAAGCCTAAGGCTCATATCAAGCCTTTCGTTCTCTTTTTCTACATCAGGATAAGTCAACCATTTATGCTCCTAGGTTTTCTTTGTCGCGAGCCTGGCGTCGTTAGCTTTGGGGTTTGCGTCTAATGTCTCTTTTGATTTTTCTGTCAAGACTGATTCTCCTAAGCTAACACTTTTAGGATCATTCTCTTTGGGTATCTCTAGTGGTTGAGACGTCTTTACAATAGAAGGTGCAACCTTCTCTTCATGTTGTCTCAACTTCTCTCGAACTTGGGTAAGTTCATCCACGTGGGATTTTTGCTCTCACTCCCTACGTGCTTTCATTCTAGCCTTCCTAGCCTTCCAACTATTCCGTGATTTTCGTGTTACTTGGCTAGGTGCATTAGTTTTTGGCTCCTCGACCTTTTGATCTTCAGCATCTTTTTGTGTTTGTGCACTTGTTACAACCTGAAGAGGCGCAACGTTGTCATTTTCTGAGCTGGTTGGCAGCGTAACGACTCCTACTGTATTTTCTGTAGCCTTTTTTACTCTATGTGGGTTCTTTGGAAAATCGGGAATGAAATGAGTACTACCACAGTCAAGGCAATACATATTAATTTTAACAATTTCTGTGCGAGGAAAATATTTCTTCCAGTGATTGCCACCACAATTGTGACATTTTATCTCAGGATGTGTGGCTTCTGGCATCTCTTGGAGGTTGTAAGCATGCTGTGAGCTGGCTACACCTCTATTTGCTATGGACATCAAGGTCCTCTCATCCGTACTATACCTTCCTTTTGTGGGTTGAAACATAGGAGGCACCGTGTGGTTTGACCCTACTACCCTCGGTGTTTCATGCGTCGTCTCTTCCCCAGAAGGATAGTATCCACTAGGCTCGTGATAATATGAAGGAGCGAGCGCTACTGCTTCTTTTCGTGATCCTTCCACCGTTGGCATGTATCTCACTTCTACAGGTTGTGGCCTTAAAGCTCCTATGGGTCTTTGCACATTTCCTGTAGCGTATCTAGGTGGAGCAAGTGTTACTGGGTTGGGCGGTACATATCTCTCCCTTACAAACTCTGTGTTGTAGTAGCACTCTTCCGTCTTATGGTCTGTCCACTTCTGTTCGATTTCGCACCACGTGGGCTCTCTATAGTGGGTCTTAGCAGGAGGAGTGACTCTGCAAATTATCTCCTCTACAAGATTTTCCTGATCAAACGGTGCCACTGGTTTTTTTGTGGACGGGGTTGTCTGTGAACCACTGTGCTGAGAGGATGAGTCGTCCTCTTGCTCTTTTCCATCTTTCTTTTTATACACAACACAATTATCCACTAGAAAAAGAGCGTCTTTTACTAACTCGTTTAACGTCATGCTCTTTTCCATATGCAAATCCTTTTGAAGGTCAACATTCCTTATACCCTGCATAAAGATCAACCTTAATCTTGCCTACGTAGGCAGCTCAGCCATTGGACAAAACTTGACATATCTTTTTAGTTGTAACGCTTTGCGTACTGATTCGCCCTCTTTCTGTTTGAATTTAAAGATTTGAGATACTGTATTGTGAGCTATGCCTCTTTGCAAGAATTCTTCAATGAACTCCTCAAATAGCTCTTCTAGCGTCTAAAAATCTCGTCTTTCCACTAAGTCAAACCAAGTAGCCGCATCGTCTTCTAGTGTTAGTCCAAACCCTGCAAACTGTGTTGGAAATTCTAGGACTTTCTCTGCTTTGATCACTTGTCGGAAGGCTGCTACATAATCTCTAGGATCTTTATCTCCTGAGTATTTTCTATTTACCCATTTTTGGACTTGGGACGGCCTAACCCGTCGATGGTCTACGAAGCGTAGCATGTTATAGAAATGATATTTTATGATTTATTACAGTTGACAGGTGGAAAAGACTAGACTGAGCTAGGCCTATGCGAATGAAAATATATATTGTACATTTTATTATTCAAGTGCTCTTTATGAGCTTTGGCCATTTATGACCGGCCGGCCAATTTATACTCACATTGACCATTGAAGAAATCTATAAATGAAATACGTGCAAGAGGGAAATGGTCACTCTTGCACGGGGGGAGGGGGGAGATTGCACCCAGTGTCTGTGTATTCTTCTCTCCTCTCCCCTCTTCTCTCTTGCCATGCCGGCGTAGCACTCCGCTCTAGGAGGTGCGCCTGCACGTGCTATCTCGCTCTCTCCCGCTCTCTATCTCTCTCTATTTGCATACGTCGTGGTTATGTTCTATGGATGACGGCAGGTACGTAGATTTAGTCGTTTATGTCTTGCTATGTGCTATTTTTGAGTATTTTGCAGGGCAGCCAGGCTTCCGGTTGTAGCATAGCAAGCTTTCTCCAAGTCCGTCTCTTGCTTCTAGTCTAAGAGCTGCTAGCGGATCTACCTCTGCAACTCTCCCTGCTCTTGGCATGCCCTTGGCTTCCGGATCTAACAATTTCTCTCTACTCTCACCTTGATATGGTTGTGAGAGCCATGGTGGTGGTGGTTGTAGCCCTCTTACGGCCTGATGTCCACCCGTTACATAACTATGGTCTGGTGTTGCCTCTCCGTGAAGCCATGATTGCAGCGTTTGTTGAGTTGCTAGTTCCGCATTCATGTTGTGCCTCTGCATTGGCATCTCCATCGGTTGTCTACCCTCTACTCGATGTGCGATGGCATTCTGGTTGTGACTGAAGGGGTTAATGGATATACTAGGAGTGGTTCTCGCTTCGTGTTCGGCTAGGACTACATGCGCTACCTCCCTAGGATCCATGGCTTTGTACTCCCATCATACTTGTCGACATATATCACATCGCTTCCTAGGACCGTGTCGAATGTGAAAAGATACAGGACCTTTTCCATACTCAGCTCCTCTTCGTAGGGTTCAGAACACTTGAAATATGTCGTGACTCGATTTGTCGTGTGTTCGTAAATCCCTAACTCTCCGTGTTTTGTCGCATTTTTGGTTACCCTTTTGCCATAGAAGCAAAATGCTCAAGGAAGGTCTAATAGGGGTGGTCTTTCGACTATGTCCGTGACCACGTTCCCGTTCATCACATTTTTGCCATACCGGTTATAGTTTTCCGGATCTCGAACAATTTGGTAACCTATCCCCTCGTTGTCTTGGTAGCTATCGCCATCTCTTTGCACTTGGACTATTTATAGCCCGCGTGCCGGTGTTTCCTTGATACACACACTTTTTTGCCCTCGAGCATCGGCGTAAACCAATGCTTCGTGAGAGTTAAAACCCTCGAGATATATCATCGTGTACCGTTCAATAGATTGAGCTTCGATCATTTGTCGTTCCGCCATTTTTCTAGGCTGCGTAGTTTGCAACTTGCTCGTAAGCATTTGGACTCTTTTTGGGCTGTTTTTTGGTTCAAAGTAGTGTTGCAGACTCTGAAATGGTCTCTGGGCTATTTGGGGCACTTCCAATTGTCATAATTTGATGGGGTAGGCAAATTTGAGCTTCTGGGACTGCTAGGAAACTTTTGACATCACTGGCACCTCAATCTGAGCTATATGGCAGCAATCCCGGTTGGTGCCAAACTGAGATTTTCACAGATTTGAAGATATGAGCTTGTTCCCTATGCCAAGGGGATTCCAATGCACCTATGCAAGCTCAGTTTGGATTAGATTTTCCCTTCCAAAAGTAAGGTCTTCTTTATGGTCACCCGTTTCACCAAAACTCAGATCTAGTGAGCTAGGAGCATCCAAATTGGATGATCATAGGCTCTATAGATTTCCCTTGACACTAGGCATAAGCTCATATGGTCACTTTCTCCAGAACCTTCATATGCCAGTGACCACGGTTTTTTGACTTTTGCACACTCCCCTGGCTTCCTCTTGTCCTGTGCTCTCTTTTGCTCCTATGCTCACTCCAAATGGACAAGTTTTCCTTTGCCAAAATGAGCAACCAAGCTTATGTGGACAACCCACACCAAATGTCAAATCTACTCCAATTTAGGCATCCAAATTGAGTGGTCATAGGCTCTATGGGTAGCCCTTGACATTGTGCACCCAAGGATATGCTCAGATTTCAGTTTGGATCATTTTGGCAACGACCGCGGTTGCTGCCACTTGGGGAATTTTTGAATTTTGATTTTTTCCCTAGCTTCTCTATGCCCTATAGAATGCTTTGATGCCTTGCTCACCCAAAATGGAGCTGATTTGCCCACTCAAAATGGATTTTTTGCTCTATGGCCAGCCCACTTGCAAGATTGCAGATCTAATGAGATTGAGACATCCAATTTGAGTTTTGAAAGTTCCTGTAGGTAGTCCTTGCTATTGGGCATCCATGGCTATGACCGTTTGCAATTTGGACTTATGGTTTGCGATTTTTGATAATTTTTTGCTTTTCAGACTAGTCAAGCGCTCCCATAAACTGCTCCAACCTGCAACCTGTGAGTCAAGTGACACTCAAAATCATCCTAGCTTCTCCCTATACTCCAAGCGCAAGTGTAGGAAGTGGAATTTCTGATTTCCCCTTTCAAAATCTCTCGTTAGAGCGCAAATTGTGTTCTAGGCGAGTTTTCGTCTTTGAAATTGTACTTTTTGTCAATATGGTCATCAATGACAACCAAATCGAACCAAATTTGTACCACTCGATCCTCTAGTGATAGTGCAAGTGTGAGAATCGAATTTCGCACTTCCGATCCCTCCAAACGCTCAATGTCGGCTCTAGGCGTTTTTCTCAAAAAACGGTAAAAACACTGGAATTGTCAATATGGTCAATATGGTAACCAAATGAGCACAAGAAAACCCACTAGTGATACCGGAAGTATGGAAACAATATTTCTCAAGTTCCACACTCTGAATTACAACCTATCACCTGTAATCTTCTCTAGGCGGAACCTGTACATGTACCTGCAAATCAAAGCATATAAACATACATAGCTCTCAAGTGCAACATGTAAGCAAATGGCAACACCATAACCATAACTAATCTACACTACTCTTAAAACAAAAGAAAAAAAAGACGATAGAGGTGGGTGGTCTAGTCTAAATCCTCTCACTCTCTAATCACTATCCTCAAGCGTGGACTTGATGTCAAGCCCCAAAACCAACTACCAGAGTCTCCTAACCTAAGTGAAAAGTCAAAGAGTACATCGGACTCTCGAACCAACCAAGAGAAAATAGGAAACCTCCTTGCCTCTCTGTCTAAAGTATGAACAAGAAACACAAACTAAAATTGTAACACGCGGGAACGGATAGAGAAGAACCTCACCGTGACTCCCTCCGTCTAGTGTAAGTCCTACGTCCCCGGCAACGGCGCCAATGTTGGCGGAACGCCGCGATCGGACGATGTAGCGAAGCGAGAACTCAAACCAACATACAAGATGTCAATCCGAGGGCGTAGCTGACCAAAGTCAGACAGACTAGTGCATGGAAACATTGCCTGAAATGTCTTAAACGACAAGGCAAGGAGGAGGAAGAGTCATGAATGTCCTACAGGCAAAACAGATGCAGAAACTGCAAAAGTCTCCTACGAGCGTATCGGGCTCCCAAATGGTCAAATAGACATGAAACGAAGTCCAATCATCATGAAACATAAGAACCTAGGCCTTAAGACTATGACAAACATGTTTATGAGCTCAAATCCGACTTTTCCGAAAATGGCCCATATGGACAACTGCGATTGCTGCCACACCTAAACTCACTCAAATCGGATGATTGACGGATTGGAAGGCTTAGCTTTTGTACCTAGAACCTGTGTCTATGATCGAAATTGCAATACATATCATACATAACGCACAACGAGCAAAATACACACGAGGGCGACCTAGAGCTTCAATCGCTCATTGCGTCGCGTAAACACACTCAAACGCATCAACATGAAGCTAAGAGCATATGGAAGCAACACATAAACACTACAAGAGGTTATGTGCTCTTGTGACGCTCTTAGCGACGGAAATACACTGGGTTTTTATAACCCCCGGCGTCGCTATAACCGTCGCTACGAGAGCGTCGCTATCTGCGTCGCTATAGGCGTCGCTATAGCCGTCGCTATAGGCGTCGCTATATAGCGACGCCTATAGCGACGCAGATAGCGACGCTCTCACAGAAGAGTATAGCGACGCATATAGCGACGCTACAGAGCCATAAATAGCGACGCTTATAGCGACGCCTGAGAGAATATTTTTTTGGTGGCAGGGCATTGAATGCCCTACCACCCATCAACCATATTGTACTTGATTCACTTTTTAAAAAAAGTGCAAAGGTAAATAATAGACCCAAAATAGTCACCCACAAGACGCATTGTTTGCAAAATTGACAATTGTACACATCATAGACAAACTGAATTGATTGGCAAATGTAATAATGACAATTGTACAACATCATAGGCATAAAGAATTGATTGGCAAAAGGAATTGCGGTGACAAATGTAATAATATACATGGTTCAAAAAGACGTATAAAATCCGTCTCATGATACATAAGCTATGAGAAACCCTAAACTAATGCTATCTAGCTACGGCTAAACTGACATCGTTTAATCAGACGTCTCATCACGTCCAAGCGGCGTATCTGTCGGATTCTGCAAAAAAAGACAATAAGACAGTTTTCAGTAAATATAAACATATAACGACATTTATAAAACAATACAAAAAATAAAAAAGAGTAAACCCTAATACTAACCATGCCGCCGCGAGAACTGAGAATGTCCATCAGGGCGTTTAAGCCCTTCCTGCCTGCGTACTCGCGCTCGTACGGTGTGGGATCACGTCCTGTCATCGACCACTGTCAAAACATACAAAGATTTCATTATGTTAGAACTAAAAAACTCATAAACCCTAAACTATCGAACATGCATAAAGAGCAATGTGAAAAGACTTACAAAATCGGCCTCAAATGATGCCCATCCACCGCTCCCCAAGTGGTGCGAGCTCCCTGCCTCTACTCGCGCTCTGGCTGCATCCTTTTGTTGCTTCCACTTGTCGGGATTCTCGCGCGCTGCTTTCTTCGCATTCGTCCAATCTTCTTTGGCCAACCAATGTGGCCTATTCCACCCATTCTTGATTTCTTTTTGCACTTCGGAACGCTTGTGTTTGCTTGTTTAAACACATATCCTCTGTTTCATTTTGTAGCTCCTCTGCATGCACCCCATATAGAGTAGTAGCATCTTGATGCTCGTCTGGCACCACCGCAGCGGCTTCTGATTGAGCATCTTCTCTGATCTCCTCCATTGATGTCGTTGTGATTGGCACATGGTAGCCTTCATACGTCCTTGCACTACGAGGGGCTACCTCTATGACGTACCACCAGTTTGATGTAGACTTTGTAGGATGAAATACTACCTGCCAGAGCCACATAACTTACATGAGAGCTTTCAAGCACATAACTTGTAAAAGGGGGATGTTAACTATTTATATACTTACTTGTTCACAATGCTCAGGTAGTACGAAAGTGTCTCTTAGGTCAGTCCATTTCTTAGTAGAATCCACCTCAAGAAAACCAGACTCTCCTCTACGCACAGTAGCGTTTCGACCCTCCATGATTATCTTGAACCATTGCACGTCGAACAAGTCGACAAAAAATCCTCTGTAATCGATCCTCAAAATCTCTTGCAGCGTGCCGAAGTAAGTGAGTTCCGCCACCACGGGATCTGCATCAGAGGAACGTCGTCGACTAGACTGTTCAAATTTTGCCATGATTCCACAATCTTGAGTAAAACGCTTTTTGTCGATTCGTTCCACCCTAAAATGTCCACCTTTACACCATGCTGCTGTGTATGACTTATACTACAACGAACAAAGATTATGAGTGGCCGTTCAAACGTTTATAAATAAAGTCACTTGCTAGTCGTACATTGCAAACTTACCTTGGTCGCGCAACCCCGAGAGTACTCCCACTCTTTTTCAGTCACTTCGTCACCGCATTGTTGTGCGCTTTTCAATTGGTTGTGCAACCATCTTAAGCTCATGAAGGTTGGTAGGCTCTCCAGAACCGCTGGATAGTGCATCGGTGGTCGTCTTCCCCGTCTCCACTCGATTCGTGCCCTTTGTCGCTCTTGCTTTGCATCCTCATATTGTGAAATCCACTTTTGCATCACTGGATTGTGAAGCATGCAAAATCGGTTGATTTTAGCCTCTAGATCTTCCGTCATCTTCTTCTCAACACCGAGATTGCACATGACAATCCCAGATATGCGCTCATCATCTATGGTTCGCCATAGCGTGTCCCGGGATTTATCAAATCCGTCTAGCCACTCTCCAATGTACACTAGGGACTCTGATACCAACCAACCTTCTGCCATGCTACCCTCCGGACGTGCCTTTTGACGCACATATCCCTTAAGCGTTTTCATGAAATGCTCTAAGAAGAACATCCATCTGGAATGAACTGTGCCAGCTATTTCCACCTCATCAACTATGTGAATAAGAAGATGCACCTGAATGGTTAGCATTGTAGTAGGAAAATGTTTCTCAAACATGCACACAAGCTCCGCAGCATTTAGTTTGGCGAATGGTATGGAGTCTACGTTGATCTCCTTTTGTGAGATCCATTGCACCAGCTTTGCAAGTTTGTAGATTGTGTTACGGATGTCGAGAGACAAACATCCCTCAATGGCAACCGGTAAAATAAACTGTAAAGTATGTGCAGCAATGATATTAAAGTCCACATTTTATGCAATGATATTAAAGTCCACTATGAACGTACCTGACACATTTTATGCCAATCGTGTGACTTCAAACCGGTAAGCTTTCCTTCTTTAGTAAAACACGTTCGGAGCGAGTGCATTACGCCAGTGGGGGTCCGCAAAGATCGAATGGCCTCTTTTACTTTGCGTTCTTGGGCTCCTGTGAAAATCCATGGTGCTTTAGGAAGTTTTATCGATCCATCAGACGCTGTTTGCGGCCAATATTGCTCCATACGATCCACATTTCTAAGGTCAACTCTGGCTCCCAAAGTATCTTTCTTGCCGGTCAAATGGTCCCATAGTAGATTACCCACATTCTTGAATATGTGCATTGGATCGAGCAAGTGATTGATCACGAGTCGGGGCCAGTATGGTAACTCGTACCATAGAGATAGTCTCTTCATCCCTGGAGGCAATCCGTCATCGCACATCTCCTTCTGCTCTAACCATGCTTGTGCAGACATCCTTGGTGGCTCTCTTCCCAAAAAGCCGTCGCGTAACACATGATTCTCCGGAAGATACGCTTGATGACCTTCGTAGATTTGCTTCTTCAGTGAGGGTGCCCTACGTGCATTCAGTCTAGGTCCACATGTGACACATGCTCTGTATCCGCTTGTTTGAAGCCCTGCATGTATACACATGATAATAGATCAACTATGGGAAAAAACAAGATTTACAGTGTCTGAGAGAGGAGTGTCAATAGATCACCTGAGCATTCTGTTAGCCCGGGATAGTCATGCATGGTCCACATTAGAATACCTCTGATCAAAGCATTCCGTCGTCCTGTGTGTCGGCTCATATCCACCACCTCTATGCCAATCCACAATTGTTGTAGCTCTTCCAATAGTGGACGAAGATACACATCCATATTCCCCACTTTATATCGCCCTGGCACAATCAAGCTTAGCCATAGGTGCCCCTTCTTCGTAGTCAACCACGGGGGAATGTTGTAGTTGACGATGACAACGGGCCATACACTGTAAGATGTTGATCTTTGACCAAATGGATTTACGCCATCCATAGCCAGGCCTAAGCGCAAATTTTGAGCTTCCCTGGCAAAATCCGACCATGTTCCATCTATATGTTTCCAGGCTGCGCAATCTGCAGGAATTCGTAGCACACCATCCGAAGATTTATTCTCCTCATGCCATGATGCTAGGGCGGCCATGGACTTACATTCGAAGAAATGCTTGATGCGAGGAAGCAAAGGAAAATGTCGCAAAACCTTTTGTGGAATTTTTGTCCCGTGGAGATCTACTCGATATCTTTCGGAATCACATTTCGGACACTTTTCCATGTCTGTGTATTCCCCTCTGAAAAGAATGCAGTCATTAGGACAAGCGTGGATAGAATTGTAATCCATCCCCAAGTTTCGCAAACACTACAAGAGGTTATGTGCTCTTGTGACGCTCTTAGCGACGAAAATACACTGGGTTTTTATAACCCCCGGCGTCGCTATAAGCGTCGCTAAAAGCGTCGCTACGAGAGCGTCGTTATATGCGTCGCTATAGGCGTCGCTAAAGGCGTCGCTATAGACGTCGCTATATAGCGACGCTCATAGCGACGCCTATAGCGACGCTTATAGCGACGCTCCCACAGAAGAGTATAGCGACGCATATAGCGACGCTACAGAGCCATAAATAGCGACGCATATAGCGACGCCTGAGAGAATATTTTTTTGGTGGCAGGGCATTGAATGCCTGCCACCCATCAACCATATTGTACTTGATTCACTTTTTAAAAAAAGTGCAAAGGTAAATAATAGACCCAAAATAGTCACCCACAAGACGCATTGTTTGCAAAATTGACAATTGTACACATCATAGACAAACTGAATTGATTGGCAAATGTAATAATGACAATTGTACAACATCATAGGCATAAAGAATTGATTGGCAAAAGGAATTGCGGTGACTAATGTAATAATATACATGGTTCAAAAAGACGTATAAAATCCGTCTCATGATACATAAGCTATGAGAAACCCTAAACTAATGCTATCTAGCTACGGCTAAACTGACGTCGTCTAATCAGACGTCTCATCGCGTCCAAGCGGCGTATCTGTCGGATTCTGCAAAAAAAGACAATAAGACAGTTTTCAGTAAGTATAAACATATAACGACATTTATAAAACAATACAAAAAATAAAAAAGAGTAAACCCTAATACTAACCATGCCGCTGCGAGAACTGAGAATGTCCATCAGGGCGTTTAAGCCCTTCCTGCCTGCGTACTCGCGCTCGTACGGTGTGGGATCACGTCCTGTCATCGACCACTGTCAAAACATACAAAGATTTCATTATGTTAGAACTAAAAAACTCATAAACCCTAAACTATCGAACATGCATAAAGAGCAATGTGAAAAGACTCACAAAATCGGCCTCAAATGATGCCCATCCACCGCTCCCCAAGTGGTGCGAGCTCCCTGCCTCTACTCGCGCTCTGGCTGCATCCTTTTGTTGCTTCCACTTGTCGGGATTCTCGCGCGCTGCTTTCTTCGCATTCTTCCAATCTTCTTTGGCCAGCCAATCTGGCCTATTCCACCCATTCTTGATTGCTTTTTGCACTTCGGAACGCTTGTGTTTGCAGTATTCGCGCATTCGAATCTTCATCAGGTCTTCATTGAAGCGCTGATCCCGTGTTGGAACGGGAAACTCATCATGAAGTATGCTGATGACTCTGTTTTTTAAATCACTTGGTACTTCACTCCATTTGTTTAGTATATAGTGTCTAAACAGCTGAGAGCAAAGACCACGCATGCGCGAGATCACCTTCTTGCCGTCATCATCCATGATGATGCCGCCGCTGATGTCGACGGAGTAAGGCAAGCCCTCTGGCCGGTGACGCGTGAACCTGGGTGTCCCGGCAGGGGTCTCTAGCGGCGTGTCGATGGGGGTACGGACGTCAGGTGTCTCCACCGGCGTCTGGGCCCCGAAGCGAGGAGTGTCGAGTGGGGTGGCTCCTGGCGGAGTAGGTAGAGGTGTGTAGCTTCTAGGAACAGTTAGCCGTGCAAAACCTGGCGTAGACGGCGATGCTGTGGCTGGTGTGGGGGCGGGCAAAGAAGGGGAGGGTAAAGAGCCTCGTCGAACACGAGGCGGTGTGGAGGCATCGGTGGCGGAATCCCCACAACAACCGCCACCGCCACCACTAGAGCGCCGGTGTCTAGAAGAGTGTGACGCTCGTCTCGTCGACGCCGAAGCTTCGGAGCGCGCCGAATGCTCCGAAAGAGAGGGAGATGCGGATGGTGTAGGAACGCGCGATGATGCGCCAGAGCGATGACGCTCCACGTACCACTGTCTCTGCTGCGGTGACAAAGAAGAAAGAAACTCCTCATCATCCATACCTGCATTAAACACACGAATATTTAAACTTAATATTGAATGAATAGAGTAGACAATGACGCAAAGACCATTAAATACAATGACGTAATGACGCATATAAATACAATGATGCAATGAATCGAGTGGTAGAAGAGGCAAGTCGAAAACTCAGAATTTTCAATCAAAAGATGTGAGCGCGAGTAGAAAAGAGCGTTACACACCATGGAAGCTACTTAGAGAGCTAGAGCTTTTACAGCACGGAGCAAAATTGTTCAAATACAATATTTGTGGCTTTAAGAGATCTCTCTCTCATCCTCGCATAACTCAGCATAACTTCCTATATCTATATAGAGCTCTCCGTTTAAACACATATCCTCTGTTTCATTTTGTAGCTCCTCTGCATGCACCCCATATAGAGCAGTAGCATCTTGATGCTCGTCTGGCACCACCGCAGCGGCTTCTGATTGAGCATCTTCTCTGATCTCCTCCATTGATGTCGTTGTGATTGGCACATGGTAGCCTTCATACGTCCTTGCACTACGAGGGGCTAACTCTATGACGTACCACCAGTTTGATGTAGACTTTGTAGGATGAAATACTACCTGCCAGAGCCACATAACTTACATGAGAGCTTTCAAGCACATAACTTGTAAAAGGGGGATGTTAACTATTTATATACTTACTTGTTCACAATGCTCGGGTAGTACGAAAGTGTCTCTTAGGTCAGTCCATTTCTTAGTAGAATCCACCTCAAGAAAACCAGACTCTCCTCTACGCACAGTAGCGTTTCGACCCTCCATTATTATCTTGAACCATTGCACGTCGAACAAGTCGACAAAAAATCCTCTGTAATCGATCCTCAAAATCTCTTGCAGCGTGCCGAAGTAAGTGAGTTCCGCCACCACGGGATCTGCATCAGAGGAACGTCGTCGACTAGACTGTTCAAATTTTGCCATGATTCCACAATCTTGAGTAAAACGCTTTTTGTCGATTCGTTCCACCCTAAAATGTCCACCTTTACACCATGCTGCTGTGTATGACTTATACTACAACGAACAAAGATTATGAGTGGCCGTTCAAACGTTTATAAATAAAGTCACTTGCTAGTCGTACATTGCAAACTTACCTTGGTCGCGCAACCCCGAGAGTACTCCCACTCTTCTTCAGTCACTTCGTCACCGCATTGTTGTGCGCTTTTCAATTGGTTGTGCAACCATCTTAAGCTCATGAAGGTTGGTAGGCTCTCCAGAACCGCTGGATAGTGCATCGGTGGTCGTCTTCCCCGTCTCCACTCGATTCGTGCCCTTTGTCGCTCTTGCTTTGCATCCTCATATTGTGAAATCCACTTTTGCATCACTGGATTGTGAAGCATGCAAAATCGGTTGATTTTAGCCTCTAGATCTTCCGTCATCTTCTTCTCAACACCGAGATTGCACATGACAATCCCAGATATGCGCTCATCATCTATGGTTCGCCATAGCGTGTCTCGGGATTTATCAAATCCGTCTAACCACTCTCCAATGTACACTAGGGACTCTGATACCAACCAACCTTCTGCCATGCTACCCTCCGGACGTGCCTTTTGACGCACATATCCCTTAAGCGTTTTCATGAAACGCTCTAAGAAGAACATCCATCTGGAATGAACTGTGCCAGCTATTTCCACCTCATCAACTATGTGAATAAGAAGATGCACCTGAATGGTTAGCATTGTAGTAGGAAAATGTTTCTCAAACATGCACACAAGCTCCGCAGCATTTAGTTTGGCGAATGGTATGGAGTCTACGTCGATCTCCTTTTGTGAGATCCATTGCACCAGCTTTGCAAGTTTGTAGATTGTGTTACGGATGTCGAGAGACAAACATCCCTCAATGGCAACCGGTAAAATAAACTGTAAAGTATGTGCAGCAATGATATTAAAGTCCACATTTTATGCAATGATATTAAAGTCCACTATGAACGTACCTGACACATTTTATGCCAATCGTGTGACTTCAAACCGGTAAGCTTTCCTTCTTTAGTAAAACACGTTCGGAGCGAGTGCATTACGCCAGTGGGGGTCCGCAAAGATCGAATGGCCTCTTTTACTTTGCGTTCTTGGGCTCCTGTGAAAATCCATGGTGCTTTAGGAAGTTTTATCGATCCATCAGACGCTGTTTGCGGCCAATATTGCTCCATACGATCCACATTTCTAAGGTCAACTCTGGCTCCCAAAGTATCTTTCTTGCCGGTCAAATGGTCCCATAGTAGATTACCCACATTCTTGAATATGTGCATTGGATCGAGCAAGTGATTGATCACGAGTCGAGGCCAGTATGGTAACTCGTACCATAGAGATAGTCTCTTCATCCCTGGAGGCAATCCGTCATCGCACATCTCCTTCTGCTCTAACCATGCTTGTGCAGACATCCTTGGTGGCTCTCTTCCCAAAAAGCCGTCGCGTAACACATGATTCTCCGGAAGATACGCTTGATGACCTTCGTAGATTTGCTTCTTCAGTGAGGGTGCCCTACGTGCATTCAGTCTAGGTCCACATGTGACACATGCTCTGTATCCGCTTGTTTGAAGCCCTGCATGTATACACATGATAATAGATCAACTATGGGGAAAAACCAGATTTACAGTGTCTGAGAGAGGAGTGTCAATAGATCACCTGAGCATTCTGTTAGCCCGGGATAGTCATGCATGGTCCACATTAGAATACCTCTGATCAAAGCATTCCGTCGTCCTGTGTGTCGGCTCATATCCACCACCTCTATGCCAATCCACAATTGTTGTAGCTCTTCCAATAGTGGACGAAGATACACATCCATATTCCCCACTTTATATAGCCCTGGCACAATCAAGCTTAGCCATAGGTGCCCCTTCTTCGTAGTCAACCACGGGGGAATGTTGTAGTTGACGATGACAACGGGCCATACACTGTAAGATATTGATCTTTGACCAAATGGATTTACGCCATCCATAGCCAGGCCTAAGCGCAAATTTCGAGCTTCCCTGGCAAAATCCGACCATGTTCCATCTATATGTTTCCAGGCTGCGCAATCTGCAGGAATTCGTAGCACACCATCCGAAGATTTATTCTCCTCATGCCATGATGCTAGGGCGGCCATGGACTTACATTCGAAGAAATGCTTGATGCGAGGAAGCAAAGGAAAATGTCGCAAAACCTTTTGTGGAATTTTTGTCCCGTGGAGATCTACTCGATATCTTTCGGAATCACATTTCGGACACTTCTCCATGTCTGTGTATTCCCCTCTGAAAAGAATGCAGTCATTAGGACAAGCGTGGATAGAATTATAATCCATCCCCAAGTTTCGCAAAATCTTTCTTGCTTCATCTCGGGAATCTGGCATCACATTGTCAGCTGGTAGAATGTGCTCTTTCAGCAATCTACACAACATAAAAATATGATACAGTCGTGTAAAAATCTATCAGATCATTATACATTTAGAGTTCTATTAAAGTAAACTAATTGTAATAGATCACCTGAAAAGCGCTGTGACGCTAGTGTCACTCCATCCAAACTTTGCCTGCATGTTGAGAAGAACCAGGAGTGCTTTCAATCTAGACATACGTGCTCCATTATACAATGATGTATCGGCTTCACTTTTCATATCATCATAGATAAGCCTTTCTGAATCCATGATCGTCTCGATCATTTCATCAATCTCGGGCTCAAACATTGCCTCGTTGGGAATGTGCTCTGCATGATCATCCCCCGAGCTGTCAGAGGCTACATCTTGTGGCCTCACATATGCTGCTTGACCAAAGCGCCTGCGAACACGTCTATTGGGTTGCAAGATTGCTGCTTGTTGGCCAGCGTCATAGTCCGACGAGTTATAATTGGCAACAACTCGATCTATAATAGATGGATCGAACTCGCCAAATTCACGAACGTGCTGCAAAGAAACACGTCTTGTCCGTCGCACAGCATGCTTGCATTGATTACAAGGACATAAGACCCTCGTTGAGAGATAGGTGTTTCGGTTGGACGGTCCCACATCCTCGTCGCTACTCATAATGAGGATAAAAAACTTATAACCTAGACAACAAATTTAATATTCTATTGGCATTCTTCGTCTTATCTCTCTCTCTCTCTCTCTCTCTCTCTCTCTCTCTCTCTCTCTCTCTCTCTCTCTTTACCTCACATTCTCTAGTCATGTCCAATCCCCGCACACCTCGGTCTAGAGGTGCACGGAGATCAGAACCACCGGGTTATAATCTCGTCTTTATTGGTCAATACCTATATTTGTGGGTACAAGAAATCTAGACACCCACGTCTACATGATACTGCATGTAGTGGAAAAAATCCCTTTGCCTCTTCTCTAGCTGTAGCACTTCACTTCATCTTAACATCTTTTCATAGTAGATCTTTTCACTGTTCGTCTAACTCTAAACCCTAAACCGTAAGTAATTGATCTTGCGTGGACTCGATCTAACGTAAATAAGCGTAAATCTAAATAAACGTAAATCTAACTAAAAATAAAGCTAAATCTAATTTAACGTAAGTCTAATGACTAGAGGTTGTCTAGATGGTCATTGTGTCGGGGATGTAGTGACTCTTGCCGCCCTGAAGATCCACCTTCTTCCCTATCTTCTGAAGACATTTCACCAGTACTTTTGGATCGACGGAGCCCACTATGAGTGAAGGCAGCAATACCCTATATTCCATTGAGGGCTTTCTTCACCCGCTTCATGCAGGCATCGCAGTCTATGGAGACCCGCATCTAATCTAATATGACATAAATCTAAATCTAGCTTAAATAAATGTAAATCTAGTTAAAAATAAACCTAAATCTAATTTAATGTAAGTCTACATATAACCTAATCTTTAACGTCTTTTAAAATAGTTTCCTACGACGTTATAACTCTCTTCTTCCTGTGTGTGTGCGCGTGTGTGGATGTGTGTGCCAATAAAAAGAGATAAATGGTATAACCTTTCTATCACCCATGCCAAGTATGATAGATTGATTATGCCATTTCTCTCTTGAATAATAGGTCTTCAGTTCAACTCCTCGTCGGCTAGATCTTTAGGTCTTTTAATTTTAATTAGTTTCCTACAACGCTCCCTTAGTTTCTCTTTCTTTTTCTCTCAATGTGTGTGCGTTTTTTTGGATCGTATGCATGTTTTCTTTCTCTTTTCCTCTCTCAATGTGTGCGTTTTTTGTTTATGCATGTTCTCTCTCTCTTTTCCTCTCTCAATGCGTGCGTTTTTTGTTTATGCATGCTCTCTCTCTCTTTTTCTCTCTCAATGTGTGTGTGCATTCTTTGTTTATGTATATGTGTGCGTTTTTGCACTCTCTCTCTCTCTCTCTCTCTCTCTCTCTCTCTCTCTCTCTCTCTCTCTCTCTCTCAAAAACACTATATGTGTGTGTGTATGTGTGTGTGTGTGAGAGAGAGAGCGAGGGAGAGAGAAAGAGAGGAAGGGAACATGAGAATGAGGAGAGGGAAGGAGCATACCTGTCTCTCCTTCCTCTCCTCGTGTGTGTGTGTGTGTGTGTGTGTGTGTGTGTGTGTGTGTGTGTGTAAAAGAAAAAGAGAGAGAGAGAGAGAGAGAGTGAGGGAGAGCGTTACCTGCTCTTTGCTTGAGGGCGTCGAAAAACTCAGATCTGAGATCTGAGTTTTTGGGCGCGCTCGGTTATTTTTTTTACCCCAGCTGGCGTCGCTATGAGCGTCGCTATAAGCGTCGCTATGAGCATCGCAAATTTACAAAGAAATTTGCGACGCTCATAGCGACGCTTATAGCGACGCTCATAGCGACGCTTATAGCGACGCTCATAGCGACGCCGGGATTTTTTTTTTTGAGCGTCGCTGTGTGAGCGTCGCTAATGTGAAGAGCCTCTTGTAGTGAAAATCTTTCTTGCTTCATCTCGGGAATCTGGCATCACATTGTCAACTGGTAGAATGTGCTCTTTCAGCAATCTACACAACATAAAAATATGATACAGTCGTGTAAAAATCTATCAGATCATTATACATTTAGAGTTCTATTAAAGTAAACTAATTGTAATAGATCACCTGAAAAGCGCTGTGACGCTAGTGTCACTCCATCCAAACTTTGCCTGCATGTTGAGAAGAACCAGGAGTGCTTTCAATCTAGACATACGTGCTCCATTATACAATGATGTATCGGCTTCACTTTTCATATCATCATAGATAAGCCTTTCTGAATCCATGATCGTCTCGATCATTTCATCAATCTCGGGCTCAAACATTGCCTCGTTGGGAATGTGCTCTGCATGATCATCCCCCGAGCTGTCAGAGGCTACATCTTGTGGCCTCACATATGCTGCTTGACCAAAGCGCCTGCGAATACGTCTATTGGGTTGCAAGATTGCTGCTTGTTGGCCAGCGTCAGAGTCCGACGAGTTATAATTGGCAACAACTCGATCTATAATAGATGGATCGAACTCGCCAAATTCGCGAACGTGCTGCAAAGAAACACGTCTTGTCCGTCGCACAGCATGCTTGCATTGATTACAAGGACATAAGACCCTCGTTGAGAGATAGGTGTTTCGGTTGGACGGTCCCACATCCTCGTCGCTACTCATAATGAGGATAAAAAACTTATAACCTGGACAACAAATTTAATATTCTATTGGCATTCTTCGTCTTATCTCTCTCTCTCTCTCTCTCTCTCTCTCTCTCTCTCTCTCTCTCTCTCTCTCTCTCTCTCTCTCTCTCTCTTTACCTCACATTCTCTAGTCATGTCCAATCCCCGCACACCTCGGTCTAGAGGTGCACGGAGATCAGAACCACCGGGTTATAATCTCGTCTTTATTGGTCAATACCTATATTTGTGGGTACAAGAAATCTAGACACCCACGTCTACATGATACTGCATGTAGTGGACAAAATCCCTTTGCCTCTTCTCTAGCTGTAGCACTTCACTTCATCTTAACATCTTTTCACAGTAGATCTTTTCACTGTTCGTCTAACTCTAAACCCTAAACCGTAAGTAATTCTTGCGTGGACTCGATCTAACGTAAATAAGCGTAAATCTAACTAAAAATAAAGCTAAATCTAATTTAACGTAAGTCTAATGACTAGAGGTTGTCTAGATGGTCATTGTGTCGGGGATGTAGTGACTCTTGCCGCCCTGAAGATCCACCTTCTTCCCTATCTTCTGAAGACATTTCACCAGTACTTTTGGATCGACGGAGCCCACCATGAGTGAAGGCAGCAATACCCTATATTCCATTGAGGGCTGTCTTCACCCGCTTCATGCAGGCATCGCAGTCTATGGAGACCCGCATCTAATCTAATATAACGTAAATCTAAATCTAGCTTAAATAAACGTAAATCTAGTTAAAAATAAACCTAAATCTAATTTAATGTAAGTCTACATATAACCTAATCTTTAACGTCTTTTAAGATAGTTTCCTACGACGTTATAACTCTCTTCTTCCTGTGTGTGTGCGCGTGTGTGGATGTGTGTGCCAATAAAAAGAGATAAATGGTATAACCTTTCTATCACCCATGCCAAGTATGATAGATTGATTATGCCATTTCTCTCTTGAATAATAGGTCTTCAGTTCAACTCCTCGTCGGCTAGATCTTTAGGTCTTTTAATTTTAATTAGTTTCCTACGACGCTCCCTTAGTTTCTCTTTCTTTCTCTCTCAATGTGTGTGCGTTTTTTTGGATCGTATGCATGTTTTCTTTCTCTTTTCCTCTCTCAATGTGTGCGTTTTTTGTTTATGCATGTTCTCTCTCTCTTTTCCTCTCTCAATGCGTGCGTTTTTTGTTTATGCATGCTCTCTCTCTCTTTTTCTCTCTCAATGTGTGTGTGCATTTTTTGTTTATGTATGTGTGTGCGTTTTTGCACTCTCTCTCGCTCTCTCTCTCTCTCTCTCAAAAACACTATGTGTGTGTGTGTATGTGTGTGTGTGAGAGAGAGAGAGAGGGAGAGAGAAAGAGGGGAAGGGAACATGAGAATGAGGAGAGGGAAGGAGCATACCTGGCTCTCCTTCCTCTCCTCGTGTGTGTGTGTGTGTGTGTGTGTGTGTGTGTGTGTGTGTGTGTGTGTAAAAGAAAAAGAGAGAGAGAGAGAGAGAGAGAGAGAGAGTGAGGGAGAGCGTTACCTGCTCTTTGCTTGAGGGCGCCAAAAAACTCAGATCTGAGATCTGAGTTTTTGGGCGCGCTCGGTTATTTTTTTTACCCCAGCTGGCGTCGCTATGAGCGTCGCTATAAGCGTCGCTATGAGCGTCGCAAATTTCTTTGTAAATTTGCGACGCTCATAGCGACGCTTATAGCGACGCTCATAGCGACGCCGGGATTTTTTTTTTTTGAGCGTCGCTGTGTGAGCGTCGCTAATATGAAGAACCTCTTGTAGTGAAAAGGTCTTTGCATTAGCATACCCATGGGAGGAATCTTGAGCGCGCAGGCGTAAGTGAGCTCTCTTCACCAAGCTCCCAGAAATTACAAGTTGAGTTGTCCCCCCACAAAATGAGAGGATTTTGACTTATGAACCTAGGGTGGGTTATGCCAGATGGCCAAAATCTAATCCTTTACAAGTTTTAGAGTCATTTTGTGACCCCGTACGCATTACATAGTCATTCTAGATCAGTTTACGGGCTCATACGAGATCCCATCAAATTATGACGGTGAAAGCGGTTTCACCGTAAATGGCCGTAAACAGCTTAAAATTGATAATCTTCAAGTGGAATCAAGTCCCAAATGTCAGTGTATCCTATTGATGCACTGTTGCATCAACAACGCTTTCCTAGTTGACCCTGGAGAGATGTGCACTCCGACAATTTGGTGAACCCGACACGAATTTGATGGAGGTAGATAGGACCTGCCATGTTGGCAAAACTGAGCAAAAGACAAGCAACAGATTATGGATTTAATGGCTGCTATTTTGCAGCAGCAGTATGCAAGTCAGGTGCAAAATATGAATCCAAATTTGGATATCGGTTTGAAAATCGAGAACTGGAAATTGCAGTAGTCTACAAAAGGTGAACTAGGTGGATTGCAAGAGCAGAGCCACACAAAAAACTTTCAAGTATCAAAGTCAACAATAGCAAAGAGGAAATTTAATGAGGAAGAAATCTGGAATCAGGAGATGGTGGAGCAATTGACACTTGAAAATGCCAAACGCTCAATTTTTTATCAGCAAAGTATTTTTGATGGCTATGAACCAACAAGTTACTTGCAGTGCTATGAGGAAGAACTAGAGATGCATGGGGTGCCAAAAGAGTACAAGATTCTAAAATTTGACAGGTTTGTGATCCTAGATTTTATTGAGCAAGTTCAAGGGATTTAACAATAACATGTGCATAGTGGGATTGAGTTTAAAGCTGCAGTTATCTGAGAACATTGGGATCCAACATGTATGAAGATGGTAAGGATTATGTTAATGTGCCTACCTTTATGAAGATTAGGGCTAAGCTGGAAACTGCTATTAATGAATGGTTGCTTTAGGATGATAGGGTATTACAAGATAAAGATGATAAAGAGGTTGTCCAAGCTATCTATGTAAAGCTTGAAATTCTAGATTCGATGCTAGTAGCTAAAGAGGAAGACTTACAAGGTCAATAAAAGCATGAGGATTCATAGGGTCTATACACACATGAGGATTCACAGGGTGTGGATGTACAAGAGCATCTACAAGACTTGTGTATATTAGATTTACAGGGTTTGGATAGATCGGATTTTAAGGGCTTGGATGAGCAAGGAAACGTGCTTGAAGATCCACATGGTGATGATTTAGAGGGGGTACATACTCCTTCTTTAGCAAGTTTTTGTGATGTAGAGATTCCGAGATTCCAATATGGCAGAAGGATCATGAACTTGATGATGCTTATTCAAAGGGGGTGCATAGTGAAGTGCAATCTCTTGATGCTGCATATGATTGGGTTCATTGTGCCGACGATATGGACAAGAAAGTCAATGCAATTTTTAATGTGCATGCTGAGCTTTGTGCTACAGAAGTTCAAAGACATTTGGATGAGGGGGAGAAACTTGATGAGCAGTCTACAGAAGATGTGGCTAGTATACATACCATGTGTGGAAAGCCTAGTTTGCAACCTGCGATATGCATGATAGAGGAATATTCTGAAGCAATGGACCTTGAGCTTATGTGCTTATTTAATGAAGCTTTGGAAGGCTTCTCAATTATAGATTGAAAGGGTATCAAGAAATTTGGTTTCATGCATAATCACCTTTATCGAGATGTGGTTCATGCTGACCTTATCCAGTTGTTGGATGATGCTCTATTGGATTTTGGGCCTACACAAACTAGGAAATTTTTTTGTGATGCATCTCGAATGTCAATGAAGAGGATTTTTCCAGAGACTTGATGTATCCAGATATCCATGCTCGGAATTTTGATGCTAGAGGGGATGGAGTGAATTACCAATCCTCTAGTACCCATGATTGATGATCAAAAGTTGGATGAACGAGTTGCACAAGGGGTATAGAAGTATCTAGCGATACATGTTGTTGTATGGGACTTTTTGTTACCCTATGATGTAGGGGATGTTTAGCTAGCTTTTGATCCAAGAGGGAACACTTATATATGCATGGTCCTAGGAAATTGATTGATATGTTGTTCGATCCGGGTGGAGGCGGATATGTGCCTGGTTTGGGGCGGTTGACTTATTTACCATATGATCCAGTTGGGGTTCATGATGGTTTATGGGTTAATTCATGGTTATGCTCTATTGCTAAAAAAATCTTGTGTTTTTCCTATGATCCTGGAGGAGGGAATATTCAAATAAGCCAACAGGTTAATAAATTTTTCAAAGCTTGTTCACAGTGGGGTAGTGCTTATATGTTTACAAGTTTGCTTGCAGTTTGGAATAATGGTTGGAACATACTGGAGGATGTGCAGGTTTAGAGGGGGTGAATGTCATGCCGCTTCGTGAGCATGAGGTGAAAGATGCAAATTTGTATACTTATTTGAATTTTTTCCAAACTTATGAATAATGTTAGCAAGTATCAAAGATGTATTCTTTATGTGGGTTTTTATACCAAAAAGGCTCTAGATAGGGCCTGACAGAGTTGCAGGTGAAGGATGTTTGAGGTGCTAGTTTTTGGTCCACATATGTAGAACTTGAAGTACTGAAGGAATAGGTCTAGATGGCTTGTCAAACGAGCAACGGATTGCACGATATTTGGGTTTGAAGTTGGAAGCGATTGTAGATCCGAGATAGGCCAAGTGGTGCCAGGTGCATGGAGCCAATCTGAAGCTCTGGATATGTAGTGCTTGATTTATGGAGTGTGTTGATCTTTTTAGATCATTGATCTGAGTCCTAGATGCCAAGATACGGCCGGTCAAAGTTTTTTCGGGGGCCACGTTTGTGACGGGCCCGGAGATGTCACCTAATAAAAATGTAACCTATCATGTGAGTTCAATAGAAGGGTATTTAAAGTTCTTGAAACTTACAGAAACATATATACAAAAGGGCATTATTTTTCAAATTTGAAAAAAACTTACAGATTTTAAAGAAAACTAGGGTACATTATAGTCTTTAAAAAATTTACAGATAAGGGGTTTTACAAACATGTGTTGAATGCACGTGATATGGTAGTTTTACACATAGTGAACCCCCTGGGGTGACGGGTGGGGCTGCCTCTTGAAAGGTGTGTCATCATGTGTTTTTTGGAACTTGGAGGGGTTTTTGGAGCATGATGTGCATTGTGCTGAGCTAGCAGAAAGTGACGGCATCTCAAACGGAGTTTGGATGGACAAGTTATAGCAGTTGAAACTTGATGGTGGTGGTCGACTAGAAGGAATCTTTTTTGTTTTGCCTTTTTGGATGGCTTGATCGGTGGACCTAGATAGATTTGAAGTCGACAATGGGAAATTACAATGGATGTTGTGGCTTGTCACCGGGTTTGGGCGCACCAAATGGTAGGTGGTACTATTGGAGAATATAAAAAGGGGCTATAAAATCCATGATGATATTGTTAGTCAAGGGCAGCTTTGACAAGTATGTCACACTGAGCAATGCTTTGGTCATTATGTATGCCAAATGTGGTTATTTACGAAATCACGTAAAGTTCTTGATAAGTTTTTAGTTCCAAATGACTACTTTTGCAGTGCATTGATTGCGGAAAATGGCCAGCAATGGCAAGGCCTTGGTTGATAGGGAGCACCATGCTTGGCATTTCTTTGGTAGGCATTAAATCCCAATCAAGGAGGGAAGCTTTCAAATGGACGTCCATAAAATTCAAGGCCGCCCAATGCTCAAGGCCAAATGGCCGCCCATAAAATTCAATGGCCACCTAATAGGCTAAGTGGGTGTGTCGTCCATAAAATTCAAGGCCGCCCAATGCCCAAGGCCAAATGGCCACCCATAAAATTAAATGGCCACCCAATAGGGTAAGTGGGTGTGAAGGGAGGGGAAAAAAGAGGAAATCCATGGCAGGTGGTAGAGGGAAAAGTGCAAAAGGGATAAGGGAGGTTCGCACAGGCCGCATTGGTGCTCAAAAGACAGCGAGTAAGAAACAAAAAGTGATGAGCTCCTCATGGTGCTCCTTTTTGGTCTTCCTCTCATGTCGACGGTTGTTCCCACAATGACGGTGACGTCAGTGCTAAAAAATAAAGGAGGGCATGCACGAAGGGAGAAAGGGGGAGGGCAACGAGGAGAGGGGTATTGCATTATGAAGGGAGGAACGGAAAAAACGAGCAGGACAAGAGGGGAATGGACAAGGGAAGTTGAGAGGGCTCTTGAGCGGGAGAGCTCAAACGGGGAAGAAGGGCAACAAGAGGAGGGAAGGCCGGTTTCTTGCGCTCTCTCTCTCTCTCTCTCTCTCTCTCTCTCTCTCTCTCTCTCTCTCTCTCTCTCTCTCTCTCTCTCTCTCTCTCTCTCTCTCTCTCTCTCTCTCTCTCTCTCTCTCTCTCTCTCTCTCTCTCTCTCGCCATGACAAAGGAGGGCTCTCGAGGGGGAGAGCTTGGACACGAAAGATCCTAGTGAAAGTCCTAAAAGAGGACTCTCTCCGATAAAGGAAGAAGAGGAGTATCTGTATGAAGGGCTCAAAAACCTATCGATGAGACATCTCCCTCCCAAATGAGAACCCAAGTTTCAATGGTAGAGCCCCCACCAAAAGAACGAGAAAGAAGTGATTTCTTGACACCTGGACAACGATGGCTCCACGAACACGGTGGGCAAAACGCTCTCCAACACCCCCTAAACGGAGAAGACCATCTCATACTCCTCTTCGCATAATTCAAAGAGGGAAGAGAGAAAACAAGAGAAGAAAAAGGAACGAAATAGGTCACCCTCTTCTCCATCTTCCTCATCCTTTTCCTCTTTTGAAGAAAGTGATGGTGCAGAAAAGGAGGAACAAGGGAAGAAAAAGGCAAGAAAGAGGTCACCCTCTTCTCCATCTTCCTCATCCTCTTCCTCTTCTGAAGAAATTGATGGTGCAGCTCTCAAACCGCCCAAGAGAAGACGCCATAGGAAATCCTATGCCACCTGGAAAAGGTCATCCAAGCTCAAAAAGTTCAAAGAGGGAGGAAAGAACATCTCTTTCCTTACCTACGATGGCACCTTGGTGCTATGGACAAAGTCTTAGCCTTTATCCAAAATTGATGCGGAGTTTGGAGATGAGGGCTTCACAGAGTCCTCTAAGCTATATTTTGTAGCTGTGCATTTTCAAAAGTCCACCAGGCAATGGTGATCTAGACTACAAGCAAACAGTGAAGCTCCACAAACATGGAAAGCTTTAAAAGTTTCCAACATGAATCAGTTTTTGGCTAGCGATGCCAAAGATAAAGTACTCACCGAATGGTGAAGCTTGAAGCTCTCTCCCTACGAATATATTCACAAGTTTTGGGATTTACGTCTCAAAGCCACTCTCTACAAAAAGATGGATTTTGGAGAAAAAAAACAACAATTTTGTGCGGGTTTATCTGAGGATATGGCGGAGTATGTTAACTCCCAAACTCCTCGCTCCATATCTACGGTCATACACCATACCATGGTGGCTTCAAGAATCAGCTTTCAACAAGGCGCTAAGAGAAAATCTTAAGCCCATGGAAAACAAGGACCATAGTGAGCCTAAGGGGAAGGACAATGTCCATAAGTCTCCCAAAGGCAACTCCACCAACAACAACAAAGCCAAGGAGAAGGGAGTTTATAAAGGCAAAACTAAACTCTCTCCTGAAGAGCTAGAGTGTCATAGAAAAGATAACCGTTGTTTCATGTGCAGGGAGCAAGGGCACGCTTATCGTGATTGCCCTCACAGTAATGAGCCTCCTAGAGCTACCTTGGTCAAAATTCAAGAAGAGGATGCTCATCACAAAGGAACTCCTCTATGTCATGCTTGGGGAAAGAGTTGGCCACCAAGCTAGGCATCCAAGCCTATGAGATGGGAGATGTCCTACCTGCCGATGGTGCTTTCAAGAGTTGGCCACCAAGCTAGGCATCCAAGCCTATGAGATGGGAGATCATGTCCTACCTGCCGATGGTGCTTTCAAGGGACAAGAAGCCTCAGTCACTCCCTTAATTGGGAAACTCAAGATTGATAGAGTTGAGCTTGAGGTGGGAACCTTCTCCAAGCATGAGGGGCTTAAAATATTCCAAAATTCAACAAGGATACCTACAAGGAGGGAGCGAGCCCTACAAATAGGGGCAAGAAAGAGAGCACACACACCCTCACACAAGGCAAGCCTATTCCAAGGAGGCAACAAGGACACATGTCAAGTTCCTCTCCATGTTGCCCTCATAAGGTGCCTAAAGCCTATTGGTTGTCCTTTCAAGGGGTCCAATGATAGTTTAGCTAATTTAATTAATTTTGTATGCATTTATCAAGTCCTCTCTCTCAAAGGGAAAGGGGGACATTTGTCCCAAGGATACCATGCTTGCTTGATATGCACTCTGCATGTGATTGGCTAGGCTTGAAGGGGTCCAATGAGCTTCCACTATGAGCTAGAAGGGAGTCCACCAAAGCAAGGAGGGGGCTAGCTTGGGGGTTATACTCTCCCACACACACACACGCACGCACTCTCATTGTGTGAAGTGCAAAGTGCAAGAGCTCCATCTCCTTCTCCAAGCTTGTTCAGAAGTTGAGAGCCTACACCAACACTCTTAGCTATGGAATGCAAATCCAACCAAGATCCATGCTGCAATGCTTAAGCTTTCTATCTTCTTCATCTTCATTACTATACTTTTATAATATGCTAAGCAAGAAGAGTGATGATAAGTGAGGAACTATTTCTTTCTCCTATGAATGCTTCTTCTTCCTCTTCCCTACCATCATTCTCCACTAGCTCTCTCCACCTTTGAAGGTGTTTGAAGCCTTGGGGCTGAGGCTAGGGTGATAAAATCTCTCTCTATCTATCTACTACTTATGTACATACTAAGTATCAGTTTTCTAATATGAAATCATCTCTTATCTAAATAATGATATGGTTGAGCATCAATGCTCAACAAGGGGTTGGGCAATGATGGTACAGCTGAAGATGGCCAGCCTATGGAAGTGCAAGAAGCCCAGGTATGGTAGTTTGCAGGCAAATGGCAGGGACATTGAGCACGTATTTGATGCAACCAAGAGTCAGGTACACAAAGATGGAGCACTCTCTAGTCGAAAATGCAATTGTTTCTTGGTATCATAGGTGACAGGAGAAAGTGTTTATATCATAAGGTTGTGAGTGAGATAAGGGATGCTAGATACAGGTGTTGTGAGTTTTATGATATGGGATTTGGAGCGAGGTATGTGCAAGATACTCTACTTGCAGGGATGTGTATATCAAATGTGTCATTTGGTAGGCCATTCATGGAATTTTAGCTCTACTCAATGCAAGGTTGTCGAAGCTTGTAAGGATGGTGCTCTTTCCGATGTGGTTTGCAGAATTGGATATGGCTTATTTGTGCAACCATCTAGTTATCCACACTATGATGACTTCTATGAAGTGTTTTATGATATGATGGAGGCTCGCAATCAAAGGCATGTGGAGAAAGGATTCGAGGGGTGCCGAGCGAGCATCCTCTCGTGGGACAAGGGACCAAGCAAGGGTTTTTTTGAATCAAGTTGTAAATAGATTAAAGCTATTCTTTCAAGAAAGGATCGTGTTTGGCTCTGCATGCGCGAGGGGAGGGCGGCACCACTGACGGATGCATGAAGGGAGCTGAAGTTCATGAGATAGAGAGCCCGCCAGTTGGCAGATAGCCGGGAATGGAAGGCCTAGAGCAGAAAGAGAGGGCGCTATTTTTATAGCATGGTTGGCCAGAAGGGGAGGCGGCTAGATGAGAGAAGAGAGAGTCTACAGGTTGGGGGGGCGGGGTTCGGACCCGTAGGGAGCTGGATAGCACATGTGGGGTTTGCCGACTCGTAGAGCAGGGAGGAGAACGGCATACAGGGCCGTGGCCTAGAGCTGCTGCAGGAGGACGAGACCCGCTACAGAAAGACAAGGAGCCGAGGAGCTTTGAAGGAGGACCAGTAGGGGACGACAGGTTGGGGCCACGAGGTGGCACTGTTGTACAGAGGGAGCGGTCTGTAGCAAAAGGGACCAATCATGTCAAGAGAGGATCGGAGCAGGGGGCCATGAGAAAGGAGGGCCACCTGGAAGTGAAGAGGGGCGCTATATGCAGAGAATGGAGGCCAGCAAGGCTGTCGTAAGGTCAAGTTGAGGCATGGGAAGGTCTGCAAAAGCTGAGGGCTTCATGGCAGGTAGGAGCAGCACGTAGATGGGGCGCCATCTGTGTTGAAGTCTGAGAGCTGTGTGAGGATAGGGAGTACCAGAGAAAGCAACGGGTTGGTGACGAGAAGGGAAGGAGATACCTGCAAGAAGGTGGGGTGGATAATGCAGAGAGTATGGGGGAGAGTATGGAGAGGTGCCGCCACGCGTGTGGAGGAAGGAGAAGTCACCAAAGGCCCGAGTTGTAGCCGTCGGATGTGAAGCATTGGAAGGCCGCCAGTACGGGTTGCCAATAGCCGAGGAAGGGTACCAGATTGCACGAAGGCACGCAGTTGACAATCGCCATCATTGTATTTGATTGTGTTTATGTGATACATAGTCGGGTTGTGTTTTTTGTCGAGTTTGCCATCAACTTCGACATCTCCATCTCATATTTTTCCATATGCCCGTGGCAACCGTGGCTCCGGGATTGTTTGTGTGTGTGTGTGTCACACACACACCACACACACACACACACACACACAGATTGGTGAACTATTATGGGTGTGGTCGAGGCATGTGTGGCCTCCCGATGTGAGCGTGTTCACAGTGGGTGATGGTATGATGTTGGATTAGTGGTGTTGAGGTGTTTATGTGTGTGTGAAGACAGTGGAGTTCAAAGGAGAGTGTGCAATTGGAGTTTGCAGATTGTGTATCGGTGTGTGATTCTGTGTGGTTAGGGGTGCGGGTTAATACCTGGGCTATAGAGAGGCAAGTTTGGAGTGTGCCGGGTTTAATCTCCCTTTCCACCATCCATGGAGAGGCCATGGACAACGTTAAATTCTTCTGTTGTTACACGACTTTTCCTACAGTGGGATGTTCAGCTTGAAAGCTTTCCATCAGCCTGCACACCACACAAGATTGTAAGATTAAAACCTTACACAACCCCACTAGAATAGGTCTGTCAAGTAATTTCTACATAGACAATTGCACGGGCTCTCCTTAGATGCAATCATCTAAGCATGCACCTTGAATGCCTAAGGCAATGCACAACCACCTGATTAGTGTGAGAGAATCCACAACAAGATTGCAGTCAGGGGCTAGTGCAAAAACAAGCATATAAGTTGAATGCATAGTCCTTTGTGTTGATTGCAGCATATGCTTAGCAACACAATTTTCTCATGGGTGAGAGGATTCACTGACTACTAATCTAGATTAGTAGTCGGCATGCTGGAGAAATGTGTCATGCATTGCTTGATTTACAACTTCCAAATGTGGCCCCCTCATTGAAGAGAGAGAGAGAGAGAGAGAGAGAGAGAGAGAGAGGGTACTTAAGTCCTGCTTCCCCTTCCCTGCATGCATGTACTTTGACATTGGGGATCCTTGGGAAGTAGAAGCCTTCAATCTTAGCTAGATCCCTTGTGATCTTGGATGCTAGAGTTGTTATCTCTTGCCACTCCTCAACCTTCTTAGCCTCGCCCTTAGCTTTCCATGTAGCCTCCCATCTCCAAGCCTCTTTCAACTTTCTTCGTTTCCTGTACATGAAACTCATTTGGTAGATCGTCAATCACCACTCCAACACTTCCAGTAATAACTCTAAATGGAACTGGTTTAGCTAGTTTTGCTGGCCATCTCCAAAACCATCTGAATGCCTTAAAAGAATTACCATATGATTCTCGTCCATTTCCAGCATGGAGCTTCCCCACAAGTGATCGAATAGACTGACTATTCGTCACTCCCTAGGCTTTAGGTGCAACATGGATACCCATGTTTTCTAAGACAAGTTGTCTTCTCTTCGATTGGAACTGCTCATTTGTTGGCAATTCGGCTTCTCAAGACTTTGCTTGATTGAATGTATCTTTGATTAGCTTCCCCCCTAAAGTGAACTGTGTGTCATGGAAAGTTGTGTCATTAAGGAGATGTTGGTCCACTCCATCATCATCCACAAATCCATGTCTGCCTCACAAAAATTTGGAATTGCTGTTAGGTAGTATTCCTCTTGTATATTTAGCTCATGCATAATATATGTGAGCAGAATGTAGTGAATGTTGCCTGCCATAGCAAAGCTAGGAGCACAATTGAGAGGCAAAGACCCTTCCTCATTTGGGCTTTCTTTCTTGCTTCCTAATGTTGCACTCGCAAGAGAAGCAAGAGTTAATCATGCGTCACATGTTTCCTTTAATACCTCTACCCACTCTCCTTCTGGGTCAAATTATACCTCCATACTATCCTCTACCTCTTCCTCCGGTGCCAATGGACAATTACAAAAATTTAAAACTAGGAAGTCTCTGACTCACCATCCGTCAGCAAGTAAAAGTAATAGATAAACCCATGGTTGAATTTCACTAAGCGACACTTTTTAGAGTTCCTAAGACATCTGTCTTAGAAAGGTAGTGCATCGGGGGGACACTTTTCTAGACAACGATTCAGTGTCCTTGCTACGTGTTTCTCAGGGTCAAGATCGGTTGGGTGCACATATCTCATGCCATCAATTGTTAGCGAATTGTCACAAATGACTGCTTCATAATGTTGCAAATGCATTTGTAGGTACTCAATTGAGAAATCAATAATCCGCTGGATAGAAAACTCTACATTAACCATTCCTGATAGCTCTAATGCCTAATGATGAGCATGGACACTGTATAATAACGTTGTAAAGGGGAAAATGGGAAAACACCCAGCACACAATCTGGCTGATTCTCTATAGCCCAGTGATTCCACAACACCCCTATCTCCATTTTAGCACACATTCAAGCATCCAATTTGCAAACAATCACTACCCATGCCCATACCCAACCAACCTTGATTGAACACCTCCATTCACAAAGCACATCATGATGGCTACTTCTTATAACCCCTCAGAGCACCGTATAATTGTAGATAGGTAATTTAAAATAGGCTAACACGAGGAAATACTTTCATGATCATTGGCACACACTGCATTCAAATAGAGAGTACCCATACACTGGATACATACCAAAACTTGTACCCTTTATTCACACCATACTCGCACCAGAACAACTTGGACACATGACACATAATACATAAGCACGAGATCGAGAGAGAAAATAATGGATATGCACTCAAAAAATGAGTTAATTGACATAAACTAGAGCATGCAGTATAGTGACATATTCCTATGAAAAAACACACTTCTTGGTGGGAATTCTAGAGAATCACATTGGGTAACAAATGAGAGATCCTGACAGACTTCTCCTCTCCTTCTCATGCAACCTTAGATTTGGGCGCTCTCTGTAGCATGCAAACCTTTCCAAGCCCATGGCTCCTCCTGCTCCCTTCACTTTAGCACTCCACTCCAATATTTGCTACCCGGCCTTAGCTCTCCCACATGCCCCCTCATCCATTCATCTCATGGTGTCTCTTAGTGCTCTCAGACCCTAGCACTTTTGCAGTCCTTGCTAGCTCTTGGCCTTCTCCCTCTAGCTAGTTGCCCTCCGCCTTTTTCTCCTTATGCAACATGGCCTTTCTGGCCTCTACGGACTCCCACTTGGTAACCTTTAGAGCTACCCACTCTCCAAGCCCCAACCCCATGTTATTCGGCTCAACCCAGCATCATGGCCAACTCCCCCTTAGAACTAGGACTCCCTCTGGCGGCTCCTTCTTCTCTAGACACTAGAGATAGCACTAGTGGTCACCTCCCCTCCTTTGTTGCAATTGGCAGCCCCTCGTTCTTTAACTGGAAGCAACCACACCCCCTTCATGCTTGTAGTAGTATCATCCATGAATTCCTTGGTTGTTCCTAATTAGCACTAGAATGGTAACATGACACTTTTATGTCCTTGGACACTTTTGTGTCCTGTTAAGTGACCATTTTGCTTGAATTATTTGAAGAGTATGAAAATGAATTTCTAGGTGCTATATATCCACAAAGTTGCCTTATGAGATGAAAAAATCTTGACATTTCTTTTGGAGTATCGATTTCACCAAGCTTACTCTTGTACAACATTTTTGAACTTAAACTGTGTGAAAATACGGGTCCTGCTTTTGGTTTTTTTTTCAATTTTTTGCAACTATACCGCTGTAAACTTCATGTTTGTGAGGTTTAGATTACTAGAGGATAAGCCTTCATAGTTCTTAGCTTGTTTTGATACTTGTAGGGAGAGCGAAGTGCTAAATTGAAAATTATGACCAACTTACAAGAATTGCATAATCCTGTTTTTTGGGCAAAATTAGGACTTTTATGATTTTTGTGATGGCTTTCTTGATATCCAAATTCAATTTTGATTGTGTAAGTGTAATGTATAAAATAAAGCTAATCTTCCTTGAGTTTTGGGAGACCTAATACGTTATATATCATAGTATATGATGATGGTTGAATTTTTTTATTACTGAAGAATACGAGACATTTTAGAGTAGCAAGTATAACTTTCTCAATATTGCTGGTTTCTTAGGCCAATTGAGTGTGTTTTGTAGGTAGTGATAGCCGTTTTTCGGCTCTCTGTGATTGCCATAGTGAGTTATCCCCCCCTATCAAATCACTCAAACACTGTGGTTACCCTCACCCTTTCACTGTATATAGGTGCGTGTGAGTTAGGGGACTTTTCCCATATCTCCTTACTGAAATAAAAAACCCTCAATTAGCTAGGCATTGGGCTAGTTGAGCCAAAAAAATAAAAAAATAAAAAAATATAAGTATATTATGGCCCATGCATATGTAAATATTTCTTTGTATATAGGGTCTAAATAAAAGATTTTTTCATAATTATTTTGGTATTTATTTAAATATTTTTACCTAGGTGTGTGTTATTTATGCTCTGTACATTGTCTTACCATTACCACAATTTTTCATACCCTTTATTCCATATAGAAATATTTTCATGTAAGCTTCTCTTATATTTGGTGTAACTCCACCCCAACAAAAATCCAAAAAAAAACTAGTTTTATTTATGTGTATATTTTCACTATTGTGATTTTTCCCTTCCTACATCTATTTTTTTTTTTCTAAAAAATTAGAACACCAAAAATATTTATCTTTTCATGGTAGCCTCATAATGAGAAAGATTTCTTTTGACCCCTTTATATTTTTTCCACTTATATTATTTATATTTGACATGTACATATTTTTTAGACCCCTCAATATTTGATTTTCTTAGTTGTACTATTCACTTATATCATGATCTCAACAATATCTTCAATTATAGACCTACCAAATAAGGTCAAGGGTAGGTGGCATGCATACATGCACTATGGAGGGCTCACTCTTGGAGGTATTCAAAAGAATCATCCAAAGAAGGACCCCACAAGGACCTTGTGCAGTGGAAAAAAACGGTCGGTTTTGTTGAATTTTTAAAGTTCACTTGCTCTCCGAATTTGAAAAGGTGATACAAACAAAAGTTGTAGCTCGTGGGCTGAACTTTTGCCTCAAAATTTTTTCATATTTTTTTGAGCTACGAGCTATGAGCTATGATTTTATTAGTGGACCCCAATTTTCCCATGTTATGCAGCCACACTCTCTCTTCCACTTTATCATTTTCCTCTTTCACACACACTTCTCCACTCATCATCCCCACCTCTCTCACCACTCCTCTCTGCACCCTACTCACCTTCTCCTCAACCTTGAAGTATAAGAGAAACCATGGTGAACTCATACCTCCCACACACAACTCCATTCCAAAATTGACCACCTAGTCTCATTTTTCCTCCTCCAAATTACCCATATCTATCAAAAAAACCACAAAATTCAGCCTCTTCTCTTAAAAGACAGCATCATGGTGGTTGATTACTCAGCTTCAATTACCTTGTCTCTCAAGGAAGGTCAAGAGTGGAGAAAAAAGGTACCGTCAAAGCTAGTGGACCGTCAACAAGCGTCAAAATTGGCCCTACTCAAGACACTTGGAGCATCAACCTTGTAAGAAATCCACCTTTTCTTACCTCTTAGGAGTTTTTCTTCCTTATTTGTATCCTACATGGATACTCCCATTGTAAATATCCAATTCCATTTGTAAATTAATACTAACTATACTAACACTAACCCACTATGAAAAGTCCTATCACCTCCATTTCTCTCCTCTCTCTTTCCCCACCAACTTCTTGATAATTCCAAGCAAAAGAAATTAGATAAATTGCTGAAAATCTAACCCAACCATGGCTAGAGGAGTAACCCTAGCCTTCAAAATTGCTATAAAAGGAGGGTGTAGCTAGCACAAAAGGGGGGAGCCATAAGCAAGAGCACTATGCTATAGCTTGAGAAGCCAAGCTCAACCTCTCTAGAAGGAGCTCTTGAGTGGAAGCTCATTGTCTTATGCATGTGCATATGTTGTAATAGGGGATTAGCAAGGGAACTCTATGCCATTGTAAGAGAGAGAGTGATCATTCAATTGAGAGTAAGAAATCTATCATTTCTCCTACTAGTGTAAGCCCAACATTTGCTGAATCAAGGAGGGTGGATTTGGACTAAGCTTGGATATTTTGTCTCCCTTCCAACGTGAAGTAATGGACAACAATGATGCGTAAGTGTCTTGGTGTTTTTTGTTAAGTTCTTGACAGCTTGTCTCTGGTGTTGTCATCAATCTAGCCATAAATCCCACATACTGTAAGAGGGCGATAGGGTGGAGAGGACTCCCTTGGCTTTAAGACAGTGATTGGGGTGGCTTTTCTTGTGATGTGTTGTGGTGAAATTTACGCAAGCTATGTTGAACAAATACTAATTTCACTTTGATTTGTCATGACAGATTTGTAAGAAGGTATTAATGCAACAAGCACCCCCTCCCCCTTTCTCTCTCTTTCTTAAATATATAGTTGTGTTTGCTTGATCATTACCGATACGTTTCAAAGCAGCCCGAGCACTATCTCTCTCTCTCTCTCTCTCTCTCTCTCTCTCTCTCTCTCTCTCTCTCTCTCTCTCTCTCTCTCTCTCTCTCGTGTTTTAGTGTGTGAGAGTGTTCCATTGGTGTTAGGGTTAGTGTAAATTCCTTGCTTGTTTGTGGGTTGCTCTAACGATTCTCCTCTTTTGCGTCCTAGTTTGCTCTTAAACTAGGTGGTGCCCCTTGTGTAGTTGGGATTTGGCTGTGGGTTTGTTGTTTTGGTTTGTGTTGTGTTGTGCCCCAGCCCCATTGAGCAGCACGGGAGCCTTGAAGGGTGTCTAGAGGTTTCTCTTCTTGTTGCCCGCCCCGGACCGCCTCAGTAGTAACCATATCTAATCATAAACTGCAAACTTGGCTAGATATTGAGTAGTTTTTATGGGTTTCTAGCGGTCATAATGCTAAACCCTATTTTTTCATGTTTGCTATATTTAGCACTTTATCATTGTCCCCAAGGTTCCACTTAGTAAGAGATCCATTATCTTTTTGACATGTTCCATGGATCCTTTTGAATCCAAAGGCCCAAAGGGAACCAAGAAAATATGTATATAGTATTTTTATTGAGCGTGACTATAAAAACTTGATGATGGGTCTCCACAATGGCAAAAATGCAACTTTTTTGTACCTATGTTTTTTTCCCAAAAAAACATTAGCGAGGTAAAAGCAACCATATATTTTGATCACCAACCCATTGAAGTTAACAGGGCATTTTATCTCATGTCCTACAAAAATCCCCACTCTTATTTATATGCAATCAACCGTAAGAAATTGCTGTTTGGGGTAAAATGCACTGGTCCATCAACTTTGGAGGCTTGTAGTGACCCAGGGATGAGAAATCTTACAAGGTTCTCATTTTTTCCATTTGTAGTATTCCTTGGACTATAAGCTCATGAAAGGATTTTTCAAAATGAGTGGATCTATTATGGTTTTGGAAAAATTTTCCAAAACCCTGAAAGGACACTTTTATGTCCTGTTAGGTTACCAGTCTAGTGTTAAAGGAAAGGATCCCCTTCACCTCCAGATGGTGGACCTCTCTTATCACGCATTCGTCATGCGACCCACACAACTCCAGCTATGGTGCCACCTTTTAATTACAGACATACGTACTTGTTTTTTTTTGCATGTTGATTCCAACTTTAATCTTTTAAAAATACCTTGCTTAGCTTTGCTTCACACGCTCACAAGTGCCTATTAACCTGCCAATGACAAGAATTCCAAAGATCGGTGGCCGTTGGGTAAATGAACCCCTGCTGAGAAAACTACGACCGTCATAAAACTTGAGCTGCACTCACCTGCAATAGCTCTCGATTGTCACACTGCAACATTCTTGAACTCAAGCACATAAAAAACCCTAGATTGTTTGATCTAGACCATCAACTTGAAGCCAAGGACGCTTGTCATAATTTCTGATCGAGAGATAATAGGTTTTTTTTTAAGGTACCTAGAGAATCCTAAACTCGCCGAACATGAGCAAGCATTCTGCATACATCATGGTACTATTGGATGGAGATATACATCAACCTTTAGTATCCTTAAGAATTCCAGTCAACAAAGCTTTTGAACCACATTTGACCAATTAAAAGCGACATTTGGAATACAGGCCTGGATAGCATCGATCGTACATTGCATCGAGTCCATGTCCAAGCATTGTATCGTCCACTTGCTTGGCCCCATGTACCTGCTTCGTGCATGTCCCTGGGTCGAGAGTGTTTAGCTGCACCAATGTGTACAGTTTTTCTTTACATGTATCCTCCCTTAAATTATTCCTCTGTAGGACTATGTTCCCCATGTCTGAAAGAAAAAGCAATCCAAAACTACTATTATATATTGGAAAGTATTTGGTGTCAGAACCAAGCCAATAGTGAGCCTGAAGAATCCCTCAAGGTCTCTATTTGCTTGGTTCTAACCCATGTGTTGAAGTCATAACACGTCACGTGATGAGAGTCAAAATCAGGTGAATAGGGGCCTAAAGAATCCCTTGTGGCCCCTATTCTCTTGCTTTTGAGGCATGTGATTATGTCAATATAATTCATGTTATATCAATGTCCTTTCAGCACACGTCACGTGATGAGAGTCAGAACCAAGCAAATAAGGGCCTTACGAATCCCTCAAGGCCCCTATTTTCTTGGTTCTGACCCAAGTGATAACGTCTTGGTCCCTATTTGCTTGGTTCTGACCCAGTGTCGACCTTCGCATTAACACTAGTTTGAGGATCCAGCTTATGCAGCCCCCCAGTTCTCCTCGGCAGTCCTTGACACTGAAACTGGCAGTCCTTCAACTGCTCTCGTATAATCCTTGAACCTCACTATCTATAACCCTTGCTCGGATGAGCCCCAGTCCTGCACTCGGCTCCCCTTCCTCTGCCTTCAAACATCCCGCCTTCTCAGGCCGCCACTCTCCTCTGCAACGCTCCCTTAGTGACCCCCATCATTCACGGCCCTTACTCCGTGGCCCTCCACAGTGTGGCGCCCCTCTGGCGACCCTTCCTCCCTCTTCTTCTACGCCTTCTCCCCTCATTTACAGCGGTGCCGGCTGTCTTGCTGTCCCAACTCCTGACCTCCTACCTCTCCTTGCAACTGCATGGCCCCCCAGTGCCCTGCTGGCCCAGCTTGACTTGCCATCCTTGGCTCTCCCCAACTAGCCGTCTTCTCCTCCTCTAGATGGCGCTCCTTTCCCCATGAACTGCAGCCGGCCACCTCCGTTCTTAATGCATCAACTTCTTGGCATGCTGTTTACATCAAATCGTTTCAGTGACTTACACTCACTTAGCGTAACAACATTTCTGCAAAACAAATAATAAACGCTCTATCTCTCTCCCCCTCTCTCTCTCTCCCTCTCTCTCTCACCTTTCATTTCTTCATTCTTCTTTACGGATGTATACTCTCGTTTAGTGCTTGCATGAGATGAAAACAATATATACATTTTTTCACGTTCGAGTGACTTCTACTCCCTTACGCCAAAAATATTTGTCAGTAAAAAAATAACAAACTCTCTCTCTCTCTCTCTCTCTCTCTCTCTCTCTCTCTCTCTCTCTCTCTCTCTCTCTCTCTCAGCTTTCACTTCTATGTCCTTTTCACTAATATATACTCTTCTTCAATGCTCGATGCTTCTACCACTTCCGATTATGCAGCTCCGTGGTCGTAAATAATAAGCATGCAAAAGTAACGTGCCATGAAAATCTTCTGCGCTCCGATGCAATGGTTCGGAGCAGAAATAACTGGTTCAGAAGCAACATACCGGAGGTTGTTTTGTTCGAACTTTTGCAGGTTTGTCTCTGGCCAAGATTTTCTTATTAAGGTCGTAGGAACAATCTCAAGAGTCTTGTTGACAGAGAGCTGTTACAGATGCTATAAAAAACCGGTTCAGAAGCAGCATGCAGGAGGTTGTTCATGCAGGAGGTTGTTCATACAGGAGGTTGTTTTTGTGCGCTCTTGCGAATATACTATCCCTTGTGATTGTCCCTACGACCTTAATAAGTTTGTCCCATGAAAGTTTGATTTGGATTTTTTGCGCGCAACAAGACATGCTGAGAGAGAGTTGTTACAGATGCCATGATCACACACACACACACACACACACACACACACACACACACACACAGAGACGCTTTATTCCAAATGAAGGTCAATTTCAATATGCCGACAAGGCAAACATTGACATTGTCGACCTTCTACTACTGGAATGAATAGGGAGGAGCTTGGTCTACAAAATCTCTGATATTGAAGAATGCTCTCGCCATGTTGACGAGGTAGGGGTAGGCTTTTTCTCATGGCTCTTTTCTTAATGCATAAAAACCTCACTAAACAGTTCATTACAAAGGGGCCTCCTTCAATTAAAACCTTATTACTTGGTTAGGCAAAGGCTCTTTTTTCGTTATCAGGACGCACAAGCCACCACCTGGCAATTGCATTAAATTAAAATTAAAAAGAAACATTGCAGCGTCGACAATAATCAGCGTGCAAAGTAACGCGCCATGAAAATCTTTTGCGCTCGGAAGCAATATTTCAGAGCAGAAACAACCGGTTCGGAAGCAACATACCGGAGGTTGTTTTGTCCGAACTTCCGCAGGTTTGTCTCTAGCCAAGATTTTCTTATTAAGGTCGTAGGAACAATCTCAAGAGTCTTGTTTACAGAGAGCTATTACAGATGCTATAAACAACCGGTTCAGAAGCAACATGAAGGAGGTTGTTCATGCAGGATGTTGTTTTTGTGTGCTCTTGCGAATATACTATCCCTTGTGATTATCCCTACGACCTTAATAAGTTTGAATCCCATGAAAGTTTGATTTGGAGTTTTGCGCGCAACAAGACATGCTGAGAGAGAGCTGTTACAGATGCCATGATCAGAGAGAGAGAGAGAGAGAGAGAGAGAGAGAGAGAGAGAGAGAGAGAGAGAGAGAGAGACGCTTTACTGCAGATGAAGGTCAATTTCAATATGCCGACAAGGCAAACATTGACATTGTCGACCTTCTACTACTGGAATGAATAGGGAGGAGCTTGGTCTACAAAATCTATGATATTGAAGAATGCTCTTGCCATGTCGACGAGATAGGGGTAGGCTTTTTCTCATGGCTCTTTTCTTAATGCATAAAAACCTCACTAAACAGTTCATTACAAAGGGGCCTCCTTCAAAACCTTATTACTTGGTTAGGCAAAGGCTCTTTTTTGTTATCAGGATGCACAAGCCACCACCTCGCAATTGCATTAAATTAAAATTAAAAAGAAACATTGCTGCGTCGTAAATAATCAGCGTGCAAAAGTAACGCGCCATGGAAATCTTCTGCGCTCGGAAGCAATATTTCGGAGCAGAAACAACCGGTTCGGAAGCAACATACCAGAGGTTGTTTTGTTCGAACTTCCGCACGTTTGTCTGTGGCCAAGATTTTCTTATTAAGGTTGTAGGAACAATCTCAAGAGTCTTGTTGATAGAGAGCTGTTACGGATGCTATAAACAACCGGTTCAGAAGCAATGTGCAGGAGTTTGTTTATGTAGGAGGTTGTTCATATAGGAGGTTGTTTTTGTGCGCTCTTCCGAATATACTATCCCTTGTGATTGTCCCTACGACCTTAATAAGTTTGAATCCCATGAAAGTTTGATTTGGAGTTTTGCGCGCAATAAGACATGCTGAGAGAGAGCTGTTACAGATGCCATGATGAGAGAGAGAGAGAGAACCTGCGAACTGCTTGTCGAGAAGGTGGTATGGCCAATTGAAGAGACTGCTTCTGTTGCAAGATGCTTCTGCTATTTGTTTACAGCGTAGCTTTTACAGCGTTTGCACGGTGTAGCTTTTTTTAGCGCTGTAAAGCACTGGCCACGTGGGTCATTGACAGGCGGAGTTCTTTGAAAATGACACTACGCTAACGAAGTAAAAACCTTGGGTGTCATGGACCCATTTCACACGCCTGCATGCTTCCCATTGTCTACCAATGCCAAGAAAATTCAACAAGCTTGCCTTAGCAACGTCAAAACAAAGTTTCAAGGCCCGCTCCAAAAAATGGTTCCCGGTTGACGAGAACTTCACCTGCAGGAGCTGTGACGACCGATACGACCGTTGACCACCTTGTGCTCCCATAATTCCCCACTGGACAAGTGCCTTCTAGTATAAAAAAGCCTTTAGTTCAGCAAAATGGAGCATTCATATTGCATACATAACATGCCATCTCCATGTGTTGATAACCTTTAAGCTCATCGGCCAGTAGTTGAGCTCAAAATCCCCAACTTGACCTACAAAATGCTAAATCTGACATGCATATTCTGACCATGCTTGTTGTACCTTGCATCAAGTAACTGCTCAAGAGTACTGCTATCAACTTGCTGATTTTCACACACCCGATATTGGCTTTTTCTTGGGTCGACAAAACTTGGGTGCACCATCATTGCCCAACCCCTCGTTGAGCATTTATGCTCAACCGTAGTATTATTTAGGTAAAATAGTACTGCATAGAGAGAATGATATAAAATAGCTACATAGACTGCATAGGAAAAATGATAATAAAGCGGCTATATAGATAGGATAGGGATAGAGAGAAAATCATTTGCTACTGCATCACCCGCCACGGGTCAAATGGAAAGCTCACAGTTTCCCCAATCATAGTGTAGGCTCCACCTGGATAAAAAGTAAAACAATGGCCGTGGCCATCCACCTATAAAGCATGCACATTGAAGCCCCTCTTTGCACTTGTAGGCCAATAGACAGGCCATCCTTCCAGCTCTTCATAGCGTGGAGCTTTGTCACCCTGCATACACAAGCCTTTGTGTCCGCTATAAGCATACTTGCCATCACTTGAGAAACCCGAATCATAAGCAGCTATCATGCCATGTGCTACAGAACCCTCCATAGTATAGGCCAATTCAAAAAAGTCTCGCCATTGACACAAAAATACCTATAAAGCGACCTCCCATAACACATGTTTCCATAACATCACATAAAATAGCAAAACCCTGCTATTTGCCTTCACCTGCTGCATAGCCAAGCAAAAATGATCCCTTTGCAAACCTGTATCCAGACCCTCTGTAAATGGATCCAAAACCATCTCTTTATACTCAAGAACATGACCTGCTAGAGCGACAACCTTTTCTTCAAACACCTCATCACCTGCAAGGTTGGTGGCACCTTCCTCGTTGCATGGAGCCTCACTCTCATAGGCTGCACCTATATCAGTTTCCATAGAGTCATTTGCCGGAGCTAGCTCTCCATAGCTACACACAAACTCTGAAACTTCAAAGTACACCTCAACATGCCCACCAAGGCAAAGTTGCCCCACCCCTTGCATAGACAAATAAACTTGACCTACCACAGCTTCTCTGTGCCTAGCTACTACAAGCCATCCTCAAAAACCTGCTCTTCAATTAAGTCGGATGCACAATCAAACCATACCTCTTCCTCCAATAGGGACTCACCATCACGAGCCACTCGATAGGGCTGCTCAACTCGTGTAACACTATACTTCTCTTCGACATTTATCTGGCTAGCAGGCAACTCGCATGCATTTTCTTCCACTTCATCTACACAAAAAACATCATAAGTCTCATACCTAGAAGACAGGGATTTTGTCTCCCATGTAGCATCTGATCCAAACTGCTGCTGGAGCTATGAGAGCTGTTGGACTCCTCTTTTGAACTTGTCAATTCTTGGACCACTGCTACCTTCCTCGCTGCTGGCTCTAGAACTGACACCTCTTCTTTAAGATCTTTTGTCCCCTCGTTCTCTTGAGGAAGCAAACTGGGTGGCACCCTGAATATGCCTCTCTGCACCTTATGAGCCCTTGTTGGCACTTCTTTTACCCCTTCTACCCTGGCATCAGCTTCACATGCTTTGATCACATTCATATCAATAAAAAGAGGAGATTTTACCTCACGAGGCTCATCAATTTGTTTGGGCCTGGGTCCACTGGCTACCGTGACTGCCGACTGTAGCAATTCTGCCTCCATCTTCTTCTTTATCTTTCAACTCTTTGCTCTGGCAACTCTGACAGCTTCATCAAAGGTCCTTGGATCTTCATAGTTCACTTTCTCACGAACGTAAGGATGCAAGCATGATAGAAACCTTTCCAGATTAAAGTATCCCGCATTGGTTGCTTGGGTAGTAGCCGCAAAATCCCCCCAATCAGCTTCATCAAAGGTCCTTGGATCTTCATAGTTCACTTTCTCACGAACGTAAGGATGCAAGCATGATAGAAACCTTTCCAGATTAAAGTATCCCGCATTGGTTTCTTGGGTAGTAGCCGCAAAATCCCCCCAATAAGCTTCAAATCTATCAACAAAAGCATAAAAATTTGCACTTCCGTCCTACTGCAAGCCTTTGAGCTTTGCATCTGCTTCCAAAGCCGACACCACCTTTCGATACCTTTGTAAGAATTTCTCTCGAAATCCGATCCAGTTCTGCTTGTGCACATCTTCTAAGCCATCGAACCAAACTTTTGCTTTACCTCGCAGCACCAAAGGTAGAGTTCGGAGCTTTCACTTCATCCCCTGGCATGTGCAATACTGCCAGCATAATAGCTCAAAATCGGCAATCCAATTGTTTGCATCTTCATCTCCTTTGAACACTGGACCAAACTCCTGCTTCATCTCGATTCACGAACACCTTGTTAGGAAGCAATCAGTGGATCCTCAGTGGGGGCACCACAAGATGGAAAGGGGGAAGTCGGAAAACCACCAGCACATTCAGTAAATGCCTCTCTATAGCCCAGTGATCTCACATCACCCCTATCCCCTAGCACACACACACCTCGATACACAATGTGGAATCCACAACTATCCCTGCCCGTTCCCGACCGGCCTTGACTACATACTCAGACCATAGATTTGCAATTCAACATCGACCGATATACACACCCTTGCAAGATCCTTAATATGCCCAATTCTCTTACAAATTGGCATCCTCTCGGCATACAATACTCCCGACATTATACACTCATACATCTGATATATACCAAAAGCACATGTGTATAGCGTACTCCACTCGACACAAAAACAAGAGAGAAATGTGGAGGATATTTACAGCAGACGCTTGGATTCGAAAGAGAATGAATATGCCGACTAAATTGGCCACAATATGAGAATGGAGAATGGGCGATCCTTTTTAGAAAACACCATCCCGGCTCCCTTGCACACCTTGCAAAGGTTACCCCCTTCTCGATGCTCGCACAATCGTGAGAGAGAAAAAAATTGAAGGGCGGACCTCCCCTCATCCGGTATCATACCCAGCTCACGCACTCCACTTTTCAACCCTGGCAGACCTAGCTTCATGCAGCCTCCCAATTGTCATCTTCCCAACTTTTTCTCAGGTTGAAAATCAATATTCAGAGCCCGCGATGTATAACCTCATGTAGACAATTTCAAAGACCGGTAATTAAACTCTGCACATAATCCGATAGTAACAAGTGGCTTCAGTTCATGTTCAAGAACAGCACTCAATAATCCTGCAGTGTCGACCTTCGCCTTAACACTAGTTTGAGGATCCAGCTTATGCAGTCCCCCAGTTCTCCTCGGCAGTCCTTGACACTGCAACTGGCAGCCCTTCAATTCCTCTCAAATAATCCTTGAACCTGCTCCCCTACCGGCTTCAACTCCTCGTCTGCTGTACCTCGAAGGAGGCCCTTGACCACCTATGGCGAGCCCCACACTGTCTATAACCCTTGCTCGGACCAGCCCCAGCCCTGCACTCGGCTTCCCTTCCTCTGCCTTCAAACAGCCCGCCTTCTCAGGCCGCCACTCCCCTCTGCAGCGTTCCCTTAGTGACCCCCATCATTCACGACCCTCACCCCGTGGCCCTCCACAGTGTGGCGCACCTCCGGCGACCCTTCCTCCCTCTTCTGCTAGGCCTTCTCCACTCATTTACAGCGACGCCGGCTGTCTTGCTGTCCCGACTTCTCACCTGCTGCCTCTCCTTGCAACTGCATGGCCCCCCAGTGCCCTGCCGGCCTAGCTCGACTTGCCATCCTTGGCTCTCCCCAACTGTCCGTCTTCTCCTCCTCCATATGGCGCTCCTTTCCCCATGAACTGCAGCCCGCCACCTCTTGAACTGCAGCTCGCTGTTTGTTTTTTTTATTAATAGCATTAAAAAACCTTGGGTGTCATGGCCCCATTTCACACGCCTGCATGCTTCCGATTGTCTGCCAATGCCAAGAAAATTCAACTGGTTTGCCTTAGCAACCTCAAAACAAAGTTTTAAGGCCCGCTCCACAATAATGGTTCCCGGGTGACGAGATCTTCGCCTACAGGAGCTGTGACGACCGATACGACCGTCGACCACATTGTGCTCCCGTAATTCCCCATTGGACAAGTGCCTTCTGGTATAAACTAGAGTGCTTCGTTAGCCGCATTTGTATTGAATTGAGATCGAACAAAATATTGGAAATTGAGAGAGAGAGAGAGAGAGAGAGAGAGAGAGATTTTTCATGAAAGCGTGTTAGATTTTTCTACCTGAGAGTGTTTGGGATACTGATCGTTGTGGTTCACAGGTGTACCTCTGCATAAATTGGATACTGATCGTAGTGCTTCAGAGGGGTACCTCGCAAGGAGTGTTGGAGTTTTGTCAAGCTCAATGTTCATGTGAATTTTTACACCCATATCAACATCCTACATGGAGCCGCATGCCTTTAAGATGCCTGTGTAGGTGATTGTGATTGCATCTGCTGCCGACCCAAAAGCCTTCAAGATGGTTCTAGAGAGGGAGCTCCTTTGTGCTTTTTCAAGCGCATCAGATAGGAAGCTAAAAATAGCGTGGAGCTTTCTGGCCCTGTTCTTGTTGTGTGTATCCTGTGACTAGTTCATTTTGATGCTTTGCATCCACTAAAAACAGCCTAAACTAGTTCTTGGTTACACACATCCCGCGCTTAGTGCATTCCAAGAGGCGACATTCCTATCCGGACCACCTTGTGATACGCGCACCACATTTGGCATACATATCGACCAAGGCTTTGCCAAGCACGAAATCTTTTTTCATCGATAGCTCCTGAGTAATAATATCAAGCTGAATTTTTGTGCCCATACAACATCTTGTGTTGCGGCTAAAATGATGCATACTTCCCTTGCAGTTCCTTATCATCACATTGGCAAATTCCTTGGTTCTCATGCATAAGTCCTTTAGGAAAACTTGTTGCTCCTACTATTTCGGCTCATGCCATTCAATTAGAGAGAGGCCTTTCCTTTGCATCTGGTAAAAAAGCCCAGAGCTTTCTTGCCACAACGACGTTGGAGAGGGGGAATGGGGACAACACCCGACACGACCAAAAATGCCTCTCTATAGCTCAGGGTCAACACAGCACCCCAATCCACTCGAAAACACCTTCAAAATGACAATCTACACCTAATCCGCTTCACCTGCTCAGTTCCCAAGCGCACACACGCTATCCAGGACCGCAAAAGGAGCCGACACCTCACTGCACCTGCTCTGCCTCCCTCCACACATACTCTCTCTCTCTCTCTCTCTCTCTCTCTCTCTCTCTCTCTCTCTCTCTCTCTCTCTCTCTCTCTCTCTCTCTCTCTCTCTCTCTCTCTCTCTCTCTCTCTCTCTCTCTCTCTCTCTCTCTCTCTCTCTCTCTCTCTCTCTCTTTGTAATGCACCAACGATCCGGGCGTACACACGCTTCACCGGCACCGCGGCTGACAACAGACGAGACGACAAGGAGAAAGGGGGAAGGGGGATGCGACACGGCACCATAAACCAAAAGGGTTGTGTATTAATGGCTTCCAAGCTCCATTACAATCCTTCTCTGAGCTTCTCTCTCTTCTCCTTTCATGTACCGTGCAAAAACTTCTGCCCCCAGTTACAAAAATTTTTGCCCCCTTATTGGGCTCATTTTTTTTGAGTTTTTAGGCATTTTTCATGCTAGGCCGACATGTGGCACTCCCCTTGGGAGGCTCAACTGAACTTTGACTAGCTTAGTGCTTAGCCCGAGGCTTCATACTTCACTTTACACACAAGCACGCTCTAGGGAGCAACGACGGCACCGTCGTTGCCCCCCTAAGGGCTCACATTGCCTTCAAAAAAGGTTTTGGACCGAATTTGTCCGCAGGAAACGGCCCCCCCATGGACGGTGCCACGTCATCACCTTCCTCGCACGGGCGGAGCCGGCCAAAACCACCACCTACCGCAAGCACAGCGCCGGTGGCGCCATCCGCCATAGCTCACGAGCTCCCAAGGAGCCTTCGCTCCACATGCTTACAAGGGGGCGCACGCCCTGGCCTATATACCCTCCCACCGGACGGCCGCACTGCGCATACGGGGCTATGCCCGCCGCCACATGGCGCCCTCTCCTTTGACTGCTACCCCTTGGGGGTTGAAGCTTTTACACCAAAAAAAGCCCAATAGGTTCCTTTTGTGATCCACTTTAGCAACACCCCATTTTGCTCCCGCGCCCGATGGTCAAACCGCAAAACCGCATCGGATCTCCACTGAGTTGGCTTTGAGCCGTGCAAGCCTCGCCGTATTTTTGACTTCTCTAAGCTAGCTATCCGAGGCCGCCAAAAACCGGGAAAAACATCTGCCAACCTTTCACTATCAAATGATCCCAACTTCGTCTAGCTGTATCTGACTAACCGAACATCCGATTGATGTGCAATCAATTTGTGCTAACTCCATAGGGTGCCCACTTCCACCATGAATCTTGGCGAGGCCAAAAAACTGCAAAGTGGCACATCTTCCAATGTGTCCAAGTGGGCTCAGACCCGGCCCCCGAAAAACCTTCAAATGGCCATAACTTTCTATCCAGAGCTCCGATTCACAATCCGAGAAGACAGGCATGCTCCACAACTCAAGCACTACACACATATGAATTGACATCCACCCGGGCCACCTGTCCCCAGTTGCCCTGTCCGTCGGGGATCTGCTACACACTTTACCTTTAAACTGCAATATCTTGAGCACCGGGACTCAGTTTGACGGGCCATCTGGACCGGCTTCTAGAGCACACTAAGCACTACCTCTCAGGACACGGTTTTGGAATTTTGGACATCTTGACCTGTCATCTCATCTGTACCATTCCCCAACACCTTTGGCCTAAAAAACCGCATCAAGCATAATTTCCCGCTATCCTTTGGCTGCCAAGGGCATCGGCACCTGCCCTAGCCTTTTGCACCGCACTCGATTGCACCCTTTGCCTGGCATAGACCACTACTTAGCTCTGATCAACTTTAGCTGCACCAACGTTACCCCTCATTTGGAATACATATCGACCAAGGCAATGCAAAGCACAACATCTGTTTTCAACAACCTCTGACTAACAATATAATTGTGCCTGTATCAGCATCTTGCATAGAGCCACATGTCGTCAAGATACATGTGTGGGTGATTGCATCTGGAGCGAGGCCCTTGCTTTGCATACATATCGACAAAGACAATGCCAAGCACGATATCGTTTTTATAGCTAGTACCTCCGACAAAGTCTACTTGTCAATCCGAGGAGTGTCAAACCATCTCCATCTCATACCGTCATACGTAGGTGATTTCATCTAGAGAGAGGCCCTCACTTTGCATGTTCTGAAAACGGGCTAGAGCTTTCTAGCCATATTGAGTGGGGCAAATATTGCACTCAATGCATTCCAAGAGTCCACACTCTGGACAGGAAGCTCCTCGAGCACTTGTGTAGAGTCACATGCCTTCAAGATGTAAGCATAGCCTTCAGGACGAAAGTATAGGTGACTGAATTTGGAGAGATACACTTGCTTTGCATCCAATGGAAATGCTGTAGATTTTTTTGGTGCTGCTCTTGTTGCGCACATCTCGCAATCTGTGCATTCCAAGAGATGACATTCCGGATAGGAAGCACCTCAAGAACTTTTTGTGCTTTCTCAAGCACTCCATATTTGGCATACATATCGCCCAAGGAAATGCCAAGCACAACATATGTTTTCAACAGCCTTTGACTAACAATATAATTGTGCCCATATCAGCATCTTGCATAGAGCCACATGCCTTCAAGATACATTCGTGGGTAATTGCATCTGGAGAGAGGCCCTTGCTTTGCATCCGTTGAAAACAACCGAGAGCTTTTTGGCCATATATCAGCATCTTGCGTAGAGATACATGCCGTCAAGATACATGTGTGGGTGATTGCATCTCGAGAGAGGCCCTTGCTTTGCATACATACGACAAACACAACGCCAAGCATGATATCTTTTTTATAGCTAGTACCTCCAACAAAATCTACTTGTCAAACCATCTCCCATCTCATACCTACATACGTAGGTAATTGCATCTAGAGAGAGGCCCTCACTTTGCATCTGAAAACAAGCTAGAGCTTTCTAGCCATATTGAGTGGGGACACTACAAGAGGTTGTGTGCTCTTGTGACGCTGTTAGCGACGGAAATACACTGGGTTTTTATAACCCCCGGCGTCGCTAAAACCGTCGCTACGAGCGTCGCTACGAGAGCGTCGCTATCTGCGTCGCTATAGGCGTCGCTATATGCGTCGCTATATAGCGACGCCCATAGCGACGCTCATAGCGACGATTACACAGAAGACTATAGCGACACACATAGCGACGCTACAGAGCCATAAATAGCGACGCTTATAGCGACGCCCGAGAGATTTTTCTTTTGGTGGCAGGACATTGAATGCCCTGCCACCCATCAACCATATTGTACTTGATTCACTTTTAAAAAAAAGTGCAAGGATAGATAATAGACCCAAAATAGTCACCCACAAGACGCATTGTTTGCAAAATTGACAATTGTACACATCATAGGCAAAATGAATTGATTGGCAAATGTAATAATGACAATTGTACAACATCATAGGCATAAAGAATTGATTGGCAAAAGGAACTGCGGTGACAAATGTAATAATATACATGGTTCAAAAAGATGTATAAAATCCGTCTCATGATACATAAGCTATGAGAAACCCTAAACTAATGCTATCTAGCTACGGCTAAACTAACGTCGTCTAGTCACACGTCTCATCGCGTCCAAGCGGCGTATCTGTCGGATTCTGCAAAAAAAGACAATAAGACAGCTTTCAGTAAGTATAGACATATAACGACATTTATAAAACAATACAAAAAATAAAAAAGAGTAAACCCTAATACTAACCATGCCGCCACGAGAACTGAGAATGTCCATCAGGGCGTTTAAGCCCTTCCTGCCTGCGTACTCGCGCTCGTACGGTGTGGGATCACGTCCTATCATAGACCACTGTCAAAACATACAAAGATTTCATTATGTTAGAATTAAAAAACTCATAAACCCTAAACTATCGAACATAAAGAGCAATGCAAAAACACTTACAAAATCGGCCTCAAATGATGCCCATCCACCGCTCCCCAAGTGGTGCGAGCTCCCTGCCTCTACTCGCGCTCTGGCTGCATCCTTTTGTTGCTTCCACTTGTCGGGATTCTCACGCGCTGCTTTCTTCGCATTCTTCCAATCTTCTTTGGCCAGCCAATCTGGCCTGTTCCACCCATTCTTGATTGCTTTTTGCACTTCGGAACGCTTGTGTTTGCAGTATTCGCGCATTCGAATCTTCATTAGGTCTTCATTGAAGCGCTGATCCCGTGTTGGAACGGGAAACTCATCATGAAGTATGCTGATGACTCTGTTTTTTAAATCACTTGGTACTTCACTCCATTTGTTTAGTATGTAGTGTCTAAACAGCTGAGAGCAAAGACCACGCATGCGCGAGATCACCTTCTTGCCGTCATCATCCATGATGATGCCGCCGCTGATGTCGACGGAGTAAGGCAAGCCCTCTGGCCGGTGACGCGTGAACCTGGGTGTCCCGGCAGGGGTCTCTAGCAGCGTGTCGATGGGGGTACGGACGTCAGGTGTCTCCACCGGCATCTGGGCCCCGAAGCGAGGAGTGTCGAGTGGGGTGGCTCCTGGCGGAGTAGGTAGAGGTGTGTAGCTTCTAGGAACAGACAGCCGTGCAAAACCTGGCGTAGATGGCGATGCTGTGGCTGGTGTGGGGGCGGGCAAAGAAGGGGAGGGTAAAGAGCCTCGTCGAACACGAGGCGGTGTGGAGGCATCGGTGGCAGAATCCCCACAACAACCACCACCGCCACCACTAGAGCGTCGTTGTCTAGACGAGTGTGAAGCTCGTCTCGTCGACGCCGAAGCTTCGGAGCGCGCCGAATGCTCCGAAAGAGAGGGAGATGCGGATGGAGTAGGAACGCGCGATGATGCGCCAGAGCGATGACGCTCCACATACCGCTGTCTCTGCTGCGGTGACAAAGAAGAAAGAAACTCCTCATCATCCATACCTGCATTAAACACACGAATATTTAAACTTAATATTGAATGAATAGAGTAGACAATGACGCAAAGACCATTAAATACAATGACGTAATGACGCATATAAATACAATGATGCAATGAATTGAGTGATAGAAGAGGCAAGTCGAAAACTCATAATTTTCAATCAAAAGATGTGAGCGCGAGTAGAAAAGAGCGTTATACACCATGGAAGGTACTTAGAGAGCCAGAGCTTTTACAACACGGAGCAAAATTGTTCAAATAAAATATTTGTGGCTTTAAGAGATCTCTCTCTCATCCTCGCATAACTCAGCATAACTTCCTAAATCTATATAGAGCTCTCCGTTTAAACACATATCCTCTGTTTCATTTTGTAGCTCCTCTGCATGCACCCCATATAGAGTAGTAGCATCTTGATGCTCGTCTGGCACCACCGCAGCGGCTTCTGATTGAGCATCTTCTCTGATCTCCTCCATTGATGTCGTTGTGATTGGCACATGGTAGCCTTCATACGTCCTTGCACTACGAGGGGCTACCTCTATGAAGTACCACCAGTTTGATGTAGACTTTGTAGGATGAAATATTACCTGCCAGAGCCACATAACTTACATGAGAGCTTTCAAGCACATAAATTGTAAAAGGGGGATGTTAACTATTTACATACTTACTTGTTCACAATGCTCGGGTAGTACGAAAGTGTCTCTTAGGTCAGTCCATTTCTTAGTAGAATCCACCTCAAGAAAACCAGACTCTCCTCTACGCACAGTAGCGTTGCGACCCTCCATGATTATCTTGAACCATTGCACGTCGACCAAGTCGACAGAAAATCCTCTGTAATCGATCCTCAAAATCTCTTGCAGCGTGCCGAAGTAAGTGAGTTCCGCCACCGTAGGATCTGCATCAGAGGAACGTCGTCGACTAGACTGTTCAAATTTTGCCATGATTCCACAATCTTGAGTAAAACGCTTTTTGTCGATTCGTTCCTCCCTAAAATGTCGACCTTTACACCATGCTGCTGTGTATGACTTATACTACAACGAACAAAGATTATGAGTGGCGGTTCAAACGTTTATAAATAAAGTCACTTGCTAGTCGTACATTGCAAACTTACCTTGGTCGCGCAACCCCGAGAGTACTCCCACTCTTCTTCAGTCACTTCGTCACCGCATTGTTGTGCGCTTTTCAATTGGTTGTGCAACCATCTTAAGCTCATGAAGGTTGGTAGGCTCTCCAGAACCGCTGGATAGTGCATCGGTGGTCGTCTTCACCGTCTCCACTCGATTCGTGCCCTTTGTCGCTCTTGCTTTGCATCCTCATATTGTGAAATCTACTTTTGCATCACTGGATTGTGAAGCATGCAAAATCGGTTGATTTTAGCCTCTAGATCTTCCGTCATCTTCTTCTCAACACCGAGATTGCACATGACAATCCCAGATATGCGCTCATCATCTATGGTTGGCCATAGCGTGTCCCGGGATTTATCAAATCCGTCTAGCCACTCTTCAATGTACACTAGGGACTCTGATACCAACCAACCTTTTACCATGCTACCCTCCGGACGTGCCTTTTGACGCACATATCCCTTAAGCGTTTTCATGAAACGCTCTAAGAAGAACATCCATCTGGAATGAACTGTGCCAGCTATTTCCACCTCATCAACTATGTGAACAAGAAGATGCACCTGAATGGTTAGCATTGTAGTAGGAAAATGTTTCTCAAACATGCACACAAGCTCCGCAGCATTTAGTTTGGCGAAAGGTATGGAGTCTACGTTGATCTCCTTTTGTGAGATCCATTGCACCGGCTTTGCAAGTTTGTCGATTGTGTTACGGATGTCGAGAGACAAACATCCCTCAATGGCAACCGGTAAAATAAACTGTAAAGTATGTGCAGCAATGATATTAAAGTCCACATTTTATGCAATGATATTAAAGTCCACTATGAACGTACCTGACACATTTTATGCCAATCGTGTGACTTCAAACCGGTAAGCTTTCCTTCTTTAGTAAAACACGTTCGGAGCGAGTGCATTACACCAGTGGGGGTCCGCAAAGATCGAATGGTCTCTTTTATTCTACGTTCTTGGGCTCCTGTGAAAATCCATGGTGCTTTAGGGAGTTTTATTGATCCATCAGACGCTGTTTGCGGCCAATATTGCTCCATACGATCCACATTTCTAAGGTCAACTCCGGCTCCCAAAGTATCTTTCTTGCCGGTCAGATGGTCCCATAGTAGATTACCCACATTCTTGAATATGTGCATTGGATCGAGCAAGTGATTCATCATGAGTCGGGGCCATTATGGTAACTCGTACCATAAAGATAGTCTCTTCATCCCTGGAGGCAATCCGTCATCGCACATCTCCTTCTTCTCTAACCATGCTTGTGCAGACATCCTTGGTGGCTCTCTTCCCAAAAAGCCGTCGTGTAACACATGATTCTCTGGAAGATACGCTTGATGACCTTCGTAGATTTGCTTCTTCAGTGAGGGTGCCCTACGTGCATTCAGTCTAGGTCCACATGTGACACATGCTCTGTATCCGCTTGTTTGAAGCCCTGCATGTATACACATGATAATAGATCAACTATGGGAAAAAACAAGATTTACAGTGTTTGAGTGAGGAGTGTCAATAGATCACCTGAGCATTCTGTTAGCCCGGGATAGTCATGCATGGTCCACATTAGAATGCCTCTGATCAAAGCATTCCATCGTCCTGTGTGTCGGCTCATATCCACCACCTCTATGCCAATCCACAATTGTTGTAGCTCTCCCAATAGTGGACGAAGATACACATCCATATTCCCCGCTTTATATCGCCCTGGCACAATCAAGCTTAGCCATAGGTGCCCCTTCTTCGTAGTCAACCACGGGGGAATGTTGTAGTTGACGATGACAACGGGCCATACACTATAAGATGTTGATCTTTGACCAAATGGATTTACGCCATCCATAGCCAGGCCTAAGCGCAAATTTCGAGCTTCCCTGGCAAAATCCGACCATGTTCCATCTATATGTTTCCACGCTACGCAATCTGCAAGAATTCGTAGCACACCATCCGAAGATTTATTCTCCTCATGCCATGATGCTAGGGCGGCCATGGACTTACATTCGAAGAAATGCTTGATGCGAGGAAGCAGAGGGAAATGTCGCAAAACCTTTTGTGGAATTTTTGTCCCATGGAGATCTACTCGATATCTTTCGGAATCACATTTCGGACACTTCTCCATGTCTATGTATTCCCCTCTGAAAAGAATGCAGTCATTAGGACAAGCGTGGATAGAATTGTAATCCATCCCCAAGTTTTGCAAAATCTTTCTTGCTTCATCTCGGGAATCTGGCATCACATTGTCAGCTGGTAGTATGTGCTCTTTCAACAATCTACACAACATAAAAATATGATACAGTCGTGTAAAAATCTATCAGATCATTATACATTTAGAGTTTTATTAAATTAAACTAATTGTAATAGATCGCCTGAAAAGCGCTGTGATGCTAGTGTCACTCCATCCAAACTTTGCCTACATGTTGAGAAGAACCAGGAGTGCTTTCAATCTAGACATACGTGATCCATTATACAATGGCGTATCGGCTTCACTTTTCATATCATCATAGATAAGCCTTTCTGAATCCATGATCGTCTCGATCATTTCATCAATCTCGGGCTCAAACATTGCCTCGTTGGGAATGTGCTCTGTATGATCATCCCCCGAGCTGTCAGAGGCTACATCTTGTGGTCTCACATATGCTGCTTGACCAAAGCGCCTGCGAACACGTCTATTGGGTTGCAAGATTGCTGCTTGTTGGCCAGCGTCAGAGTCCGACGAGTTATAATTGGCAACAACTCGATCTATAAAAGATGGATCGAACTCGCCAAATTCACGAACGTGCTGCAAATAAACACGTCTTGTCCGTCGCACAGCATGCTTGCATTGATTACAAGGACATAAGACCCTCGTTGAGAGATAGGTGTTTCGGTTGGACGGTCCCACATCCTCGTCGCTACTCATAATGAGGATAAAAAACTTATAACCTGGACAAAAAATTTAATATTCTATTGGCATTCTTCGTCTTATCTCTCTCTCTCTCTCTCTCTCTCTCTCTCTCTCTCTCTCTCTCTCTCTCTCTCTCTTTACCTCACATTCTCTAGTCATGTCCAATCCCCGCACACCTCGGTCTAGAGGTGCACGGAGATCAGAACCACCGGGTTATAATCTTGTCTTTATTGGTCAATACCTATATTTGTGGGTACAAGAAATCTACACACCCACGTCTACATGATACTGCATGTAGTGGACAAAACCCCTTTGCCTCTTCTCTAGCTGTAGCACTTCACAGCATCTTAACATCTTTTCACATTAGATCTTTTCACTGTTCGTCTAACTCTAAACCCTAAACCGTAAGTAATTCTTGCGTGGACTCGATCTAACGTAAATAAGCGTAAATTTAAATAAACATAAATCTAACTAAAAATAAACCTAAATCTAATTTAACGTAAGTCTACATCTAACCTAATCTTTAACGTCTTTTGGGATAGTTTCCTACGACGTTAAAACTCTCTTCTCCTTGTGTGTGTGTGTGTGTGTGTGTGTGTGTGGGTAAACCTAAATAAACCTAAGTCTAATCTAATATAACATAAATCTAAATCTAACGTAAATATATTATGTTATATTAAAAACAAAGAACTAAACTAACAGGGATTATAAGAACCTTAAAACTGATTTAACACATAATTTTTCACATAACTCGGCAAGAGTTGGCATTCTCATCACTAAAGATGTGAGAGTTAACTTCCGGCGGTGACGCTGCCTCATCTCCATCCACATCTGACGACAGCAATTGGCCCTTTAGACCGTTCTTGCTCTTGTTACTAACTTTGAAGTTGTTGTTGAATGACTAGAGGTTGTCTAGATGGTTATTGTGTCGGGGATGTAGTGACTCTTGCCGCCCTGAAGATCCACCTTCTTCCCTATCTTCTGAAGACATTTCAGCAGTACTTTTGGATCGACGGAGCCCACCATGAGTGAAGGCAGCAATACCCTATATTCCATTGAGGGCTTTCTTCACCCGCTTCATGCAGGCATCGCAGTCTATGGAGACCTAAATCTAATCTAATATAACGTAAATCTAAATCTAGCGTAAATAAACGTAAATCTAGTTAAAAATAAACCTAAATCTAATTTAATGTAAGTCTACATATAACCTAATCTTTAACGTCTTTTAAGATAGTTTCCTACAACGTTATAACTCTCTTCTTCTTGTGTGTGTGCGCGTGTGTGGATGTGTGTCCCAATAAAAAGAGTAAATGGTATAACCTTTCTATCACCCATGCCAAGTATGATAGATTGATTATGCCATTTCCCTCTTGAATAATAGGTCTTGAGTTCAACTCCTCGTCGGCTAGATCTTTAGTTCTTTTAATTTTAATTAGTTTCCTACGACGTTAAATTAGTTTCTCTCTCTTTCTCTCTCAATGTGTGCGTTTTTTTGGATTGTATGCATGTTTTCTCTCTCTTTTCTTCTCTCAATGTGTGCGTTTTTTGTTTATGCATGTTCTCTCTCTCTTTTCCTCTCTCAATGCGTGCGTTTTTTGTTTATACATGCTCTCTCTCTCTCTTTTTCTCTCTCAATGTGTGTGTGCATTCTTTGTTTATGTATGTGTGTGTGCGTTTTTGTTTTTGTTTGTACTCTCTCTCTCTCTCTCTCTCTCTCTCTCTCTCTCTCTCTCTCTCAAAAACACTATGTGTGTGTGTGAGAGAGAGAGAGAGGGAGAGAGAAAGAGGGGAAGGGAACATGAGAATGAGGAGAGGGAAGGAGCATACCTGGCTCTCCTTCCTCTCCTCGTGTGTGTGTGTGTGTGTGGAGAAGAAAAAGAGAGAGAGAGAGAGAGAGAGGGAGAGAGAAAGAGGGGAAGGGAACATGAGAATGAGGAGAGGGAAGGAGCATACCTGGCTCTCCTTCCTCTCCTCGTGTGTGTGTGTGTGTGTGGAGAAGAAAAAGAGAGAGAGAGAGAGAGAGAGAGAGAGAGGGAGAGCATTACCTGCTCCTTGCTTGAGGGCGCCGAAAAACTCAGATCTGAGATCTGAGTTTTTGGGCGCGCTCGGTTATTTTTTTAGCCCAGCCGGCGTCGCTATGAGCGTCGCAAATTTCTTTGTAAATTTGCGACGCTCATAGCGACGCCGGGAAATTTTTTTTGAGCGTCGCTGTGTGAGCGTCGCTAATATGAATAGCCTCTTGTAGTGGGAAAATATTGCAATTAATGCATTCCAAGAGTCCACACTCTGGACAGGAAGCTCCTTGAGCACTTGTGTAGAGCCACATGCCTTCAAGATGTAAGCATAGCCTTCAGGACGAAAGTATAGGTGACTGAATTTGGAGAGATACACTTGCTTTGCATCCGATGGAAATGCTGTAGATTTTTTTGGTGCTGCTCTTGTTGCGCACATCGCGCAATCTATGCATTCCAAGAGATGACATTCCGGATAGGAAGCACCTCAAGCACTTTTTGTGCTTTCTCAAGCGCTCCATATTTGGCATACATATCGCCCAAGGAAATGCCAAGCACGACATATGTTTTCAACAGCCTTTGACTAACAATATAATTGTGCCCATATCAGCATCTTGCGTAGAGGCACATGCCTTCAAGATACATTCGTGGGTAATTTCATCTGGAGAGAGGCCCTTGCTTTGCATACGTATCGAGGAAGACAATGCCAAGCACAATATCTTTTTTCAACAGCCTTTGAATAAGAATATAATTGTGGATTTTTGTGCACATGTTAGCATCTTGCGTAGAACCACATGCCTTCAAGATGCATGCATCTCGAGAGAGCCCTCGTTTTGTATCCACTGGAAACAAAATAGAGATTTCTAGCCTAGTCGTGTGGGGAAAATCTTGCAATTAGTACGTTCAAAGAGTCCACACTGCGGACAGGAAGCTTGTCGAGCACTTGCGCAAAGCCACATGCCTTCAAGACCTTCAAGACGGAAGTATAGGTGACTGAATTTGGGAACTTACACTTGCTTTGCACCCACTCAAAATACCCTAGAGCTTTATGGCCCTTCTCTTGTTGTGCACATCCCACAATTAGTGCATTTCAAGAGGCGACATTCTGGACAGGAAGCACCTCAAGCACTTTTTGTGCTTTTTCAAGTGCACCACATTTGGAATACATATCGACCATGTCATGCCAAGGGTAGGACTAGACGGGCACGGCCCGAGCAATGTGCCGGACACACATGCAGTAAAGGGGTCTATATATGGAAGAGGGCTAGGGGCCTATATATAGGATGGTTGGGAGGTTATTCGCATGTCTGTCTACCCAGTGGTCTAACATTGGTATCAAAGCAAGGTGGAGAGGAGGAGGTAGGATGGAGCCATGACAGGGAGGAAGCATGTTTTTCTTCTCTCTCTCTCTCTCTCTCTCTCTCTCTCTCTCTCTCTCTCTCTCTCTCTCTCTCTCTCTCTCTCTCTCTCTCTCTCTCTCTCTCTCTCTCTCTCTCTCTCTCTCTCGTGGGTGGACCTCGGCATGGCGGAGCATGGCTTTCGCCAAGGAGGGGGGGAATGACCCACAAGGGTCCAAGAGGTTGCATGCAACCTTGCAGGGTGGGAAAGGCCTCTTGAAGTCCACTTGCATGGAAGATGATGAAGAACAGGGCCGTGCGGGCACCATCCCTTGCATATCGGGTCCGTCTGCGGGCGACTTCACAGAGTCGACCGGAGCTGGCTCCAAACAGGAGTTCCAGGCCATGGAAAGCCTTTTTCGACATGCAAGCAAGGCGCGGGGAGGATCCCATCACCCCCTACATGCGGATTTCTCCTGCGTTGTGGCGGCAACACGCCATGGAAGCTGTCCATAATTAAAAAAAAACACAGTTTATTTTTTTTAGTTTTTTAAACACACCTAGTTAAGGGTGTTGGCCTGCGGGTTATCTTGCCACTGTAGCAAGGGCACAGAGAGGACATTATACACGCGCCCATCCTTACCGGGTCGACTAAGACGGGCGAAATCTGCAGGGCTTCAAAGCAAGGGAGGTTGCTGCCAATTAGCATGGAGTAATCCTGGCAAGGAGATTGCCACAAGGATGATGATTATTGGTTGATTCAAGACGAGTGATGGAGGTAACTTAAGAGTTTGTTATCCAAATTTCTTGTGCGCACTGATTTTTACAGATCAACAACACCCAGCAAGGCTGCAATCGACAAGGATATACCCTACCATGGTAAGGACCATGGTTATGGTTACAATAAGTCTTCAAGCACGACTCGAGAATCAACAGAGATCACGGCTACACAGTACCCTCTTTCAATTTTGTTTCTATCAAGTTGATTACCCTCATAGTTTTTGCAGGGTGCCAAAGTGTCTAGCAGTACTGTTCAATCAGGTTGTAACTAGTATTGCAATGAGCAAGGCCCCATACAAGATTGCTATTGGGCACGGCTTGTGACAATTATCATATGCATTACATACTTGTTGCATATATCATTGAGAAATATCCACATCAAGCATAGTTCGACGACGGTTCAATTTGATGCAAATGCATAGCAAATTGGTTGCGAATTGGGCAAGGCCCTTGACAGCATGAAGTAGCATAGTTCTTGAGCATGTGCTTGATAACTCTAGTATGCAATGGAATGGATGATCATGGCTATCATTCATAGAGCCAAGCAGGTACGCGATGCATAATTTGCACGTGTTCTACTAGTTTTTTCATTACATTTACAATTCGACACGGTCAATTTTTTGTGCATGATCGACAAGGTCGACTCTCTTTGCTATGACATCTGTCGCTAATAGCATTTGTTGGCAATGAGGCCAGACATAGTTATATGAAGCATGGCTTCTACTGAGTACCTTGATAGAGCACGCTCATCACAGGTTACATTTTGCTTCAAAGGCAAGGCCAAGGGCCAAATTTTCAGTATCTCAAGGAGACAGGCAGCAAGTTGCTCGGCATGGCCGACTCCTTGTCACTGTTTCTACAAGACAACATAGGATGCTTGTCACACAATACTGGTTAATTTCACTTGAAATTGCTCAACAAGGTCTATCCTTTTTGTCATTCTATATGCAGCCACATCAGTTGGCTATTAGCACTACCCAATTTAGGTGAAGCAAGGCTTCTATTTATGCATCTTGCATAATGACTCACCACGTTTGGCATATGCTATGAGCATACAAACTTGGGAAGTCTTTGGCAAATGGTTTGCAGATTATTTCATTCCGTTTACGACGGATGTATATGATACAAGAGGGTGTATATCCATATGTGACAACTCTTTCTCGCACGGCCGATTTGGCTATGAGACACCTTTACGCGAGCTTTCCCTTTGGAATCTCATAACAACGGGTTGCAGCAACAACTACCAGGTTAGCCAAGTTTAAGTTTTTCTTGTTTTTTTTTCCATGTTTACACTTTACTTGGCAATTACTATCATTGTGCAAAGAAAAGTGCTTTGGCCATTTTACATGAAGCACGGCTTCTCCCTTGTGCTGAGATATTGCCATTGATTTGGAATCAAGGGCTTTGGCACACAAGCTTGGGGAACTGGAAAAATAGGGAATGTCAGCTCACAAAATCCCTACCGGTTTATTCTGTGCAAGGAACTTATGGTTTTGGTTCTCACGCTTGAGACCGTTATAGTAGCCAAGGGCTTACGTTTTTGCATGCAAGGCATGCTAAACAGGTGGCATGGATTCCACCACTTTATGCATTATGCTTCCGCTATTGCACTCGCAAATCTGTCAAGGACAGACTAGGTGATGGATTGTTGAACCTGATGGTTGGTTGCTATCAACACCCAACAACACTAAAAGGAACCTAAAACTAGGACTTATTTCACAGGCAAAGTGCCAATGCTAAGTCATTTTCATACAATCACGACCCTGCAAGCCAGGTAGATCAAGATGTGGTTGTCTTTTTCTGTTACCTCTCTCAATGGAGAGTCATAGCAGAAACTTGTTGCATGGTTATAGGGTACACTACACATTAGGCATAAGATGCACACGAGCATGGTAATCAACTATACACGTCATAGTCGTTCAAGGACAGTTCCGCAGCCCAGCATGCTCTTCTTCTCTCTCGTTCTCTCTCTTTAAGGGAATAATGAAAATATTATAAGAAGCTTTTGATACGTGTTTTGCTCGTGAGTCAGCCTGAGCCAAGGTGCTCTAACTCTTATTAGCTAGCACATGGCTAAGATGCTACTCAAATTAGTCTTCATCGATTCGTCCATTGAACACTAATTTGAACAAGGGCTATGAGCCACACAAGCTAAGAGCCATTGCCAGGCCAAGGGTAAGACCCAACTATTGGCATTCTTTGGGTGATTGTTTTCAAGAGTGAACAGATCTACCCAAGGAAGTATACATCGACGTTAATGGAAAATCAAGGATCTTGTCATTCAAGATGTTTACAGTGTCATTTTTGCACTACATGTTTTCAGTGCGACACTCAAGTTGAGTTTCTGATAAATCTTCAACTCACAACAACTGATCTCTACAAGGAAGTATAGATGCAGCAATTAGTTGAGACAGCATGGCTGTCCACAAGAACTAGGCAGTTCACTTGTGTGGATTTCTTGCTCTCTCTATAGCACTACGGAGTGTCTATGGACATATTGTTTGGGTTACGACCCGGAGGGTGACTGCTAAATCACCCCATAGGCATTGAGGATAACAGTTTGATCTCTCCCAATTAAACTTTCAAGGAAAGAATTCCGCAATCTACCACACGGTAGGGGAAGAATTAAACTTTTCGAGTTAATTCCAATCATTATGTACACGGTTAACTATGTTGGTTACCGTTGCCTGCTAGTTGAGCAGTTTCTACAGAGGGTCTTACCAAGGGGTTTGACTACGTAGATGTTAACCAAAGGGGTTGGATTGCGCAGGCAACACCCACGGTTTCCAGTGCAAGTCGTATAAATACACTTGAATGTTTCAAAGCCATGCCAAGGGCATGTTGGAACAGAGTATTTTGGACCGTAGCGTCCACTATACCTTATGCTGTTACGAACCTAATTGTAGGGTTCGATTTGGCACATGTTGTCACATGGGATACAACATGGTCTAAAAACTCAAGGAGTTCAGTTTAGCCAGTGTGGAGCATGATAATGAGGGTCCCTCTCACTCTTCTCGCGGAGTGTTGACAGTTAACTCCACACACAAGTATCAACTCGTACTTGATGGATGTCGCTTTTCTCGATATCCTTGTTTGAGACATATTCCACATGTGGAGAATGTGAGTCTCTTGGACTGACATTGGCGCCAAATTTTTACCAATGTGTTGCGACGAAGTCCCTAGGTGCTGGTCGCATCCATTGGTTCGACCATTTTAAGCACACAGTATCAGGAGCAATTTCAGTGTCCAGAAACTGTCGGGTACTAAGTACAAACTTGTTACCATTACAAGTACTATGAAACCACCTTAACGGAGGGTCGTTTCTACATATAGCTAAGTATGCTATGTACATGAGAATGTTTCATGGTTGGTACCTAGGTGTGACTGGGTTGTCACATTCTGTTATGGTCCAAATTTGTTGCAAGACTTTCACGTACGTACCGTGGAAAGTCTCGTCATGGAATTGCGGTTCGGATATGTTTGTGTTAAATGCATGCACACTAGGTGTTATGGGCCCTAGTGTTTAACACAAATTTATTTGGAGCGGCATGCAAATTCATGGAAATTATTGTTTCTACAATTTTTTGCACTACCAGTGCAATCTCTCTTGCAGATTTAGTATGAGTTTACACCCTGCCATACAAGGTGATGGCTAAGTATGTGTGCTCGTGATTGGCTGCTTGAAACTCCAATTTGCTTTCAACCTAGTTGGTTGTCTCCATTCCATATCGAATATATGGCTGGATAATCAATGACTGAGTCATAGTTTGTCATCAGTCGTGGGTGACTGTCTGTCAGTGGTTGGGGGAAAGCACCTCACTCTTACTGTTGCTATTCATCCCGTGTAGGATGGGTAGCTTACAAGAATTCTATTTAGTACTAAAGGATATGCAAAGTGCATACGTTAGTAAAGCACGCTAAAGGATATGCTAAGTGCATACGTTAGCAAGACGTGAAACAACTAGATCGGTTACCTTTCTGGTTTGGAGTTTGCTTCATATGCTGAAAGGCATGTTACGGCTAGTTCTAGTCTCTGCCTGTTATTCTCAAGTTATCAACCTTAATCATCAATTTGGATGAGGTTGACTATGGGCAAGAAACCATCGCAAGTCAAGGACTTGGTTGCTGCTGATGAGTATGTCAGCATAGTACTTTCATGGAAAGATGAGCCGAGGTTATATTGCACATTCCAGTACCTTCAGAAAGTATGAACCCTGAATATGCATTTAAACACCTCTTAGTTGTGATAACTCGTTTAGCATTCTCAAGTGAGTTCTAAATGGAGCCTTCACGCTCTTTTGATTATGAGTCGGTTAACCAAGACGGTTGCACAGGGACAACAATGTCGAAAATCAAGATGTTACTCTTGATTTCATTGAACCTCCCAATGAACCGGGTTCCGATTCAACAAACCGTTGGATCCAAGAAGGATGCCACGGTGGAAAACATTAGTGCTCTTATGAAGATACCACCACTTGTGTTTTCGAGGACGAAAACGCTTCTCCAAGGGGGGAGTAATGTCATGCCAAGGGTAGGACTAGACGGGCACGGCCCGGGCAATGTGCCAGACACACATGCAGTAAAGGGGTCTATATATGGAAGAGGGCTAGGGCCCTATATATAGGATGTTTGGGAGGTTATTCACATGTCTGTCTACCCGCTGGTCTAACAGACCAAGACAGTGCCAAGCACACCATCTCACCTGTTGAAAACAACCCATGTCAACATCTTACATAGAGCCACATGTCTTCAAGATGCATATGTAGGTGATTGCATCTGTCTTTCATCCAATGCGAATTCTTGGGCCCTTGCTTTGCATCTGCTGAAAATGAACAGAATATCGGACGACTACAATTGACAGACAACTGTGACAGTCATTGACGCAACTTCAAGATGCATGCGTAGGTGATTGCATCTGTGTTTCATGCAATGCGACTTCTTGAGCCCTTGCTTTGCATCTGCTGAAAACGGACTACAATTGATAGACAACTGTGACAGTCATTGGCGCAACAACGATTGGTATAGAGTTGTCTTGCTGATTCGATGTTAAAAATAACGAAGACTTTTTTACTTTTCCACTACAAGAGGCTATTCATATTAGCGACGCTCACACAGCGACGCTCAAAAAAAAATTCTCGACGTCGCTATGAGCGTCGCAAATTTACAAGTAAATTTGCGACGCTCATAGCGACACCGAATGGGTAAAAAAAATAACAGAAAGCGCCCAAAAACTCAGATCTCAGATCTGAGTTTTTCGGCGCCCTCAAGCAAGGAGCAGGTAACGCTCTCCCTCTCTCTCTCTCTCTCTCTCTCTCTTTCTTTTCCACACACACACACACACACACACACACGAGGAGAGGAAGGAGAGCCAGGTATGCTCCTTCCCTCTCCTCACTCTCATGTTCCCTTCCCCTCTTTCTCTCTCCCTCTCTCTCTCACACACACACACACACGCACACACATAGTGTTTTTGAGAGAGAGAGAGAGAGAGAGAGAGAGAGAGAGAGAGAGAGAGAGAGAGAAAGAGTACAAACATAAACAAAAACGCACACACACATACATAAACAAAGAATGCACACACACATTGAGAGAGGAAAAGAGAGAGAGAGAGCATGCATAAACAAAAAACGCACACATTGAGAGAGGAAAAGAGAGAGAGAACATGCATAAACAAAAAACGCACACATTGAGAGAGGAAAAGAGAGAGAAAACATGCATAAACAAAAAAATGCACACACATTGAGAGAGAAAGAGAGAGAAACTAATTTAACGTCGTAGGAAACAAATTAAAATTAAAAGACCTAAAGATCTAGCCGACGAGGAGTTGAACTCAAGACCTATTATTCAAGAGGGAAATGGCATAACCAATCTATCATACTTGGCATGGGTCATAGAAAGGTTATACCATTTATCTCTTTTTATTGGCACACACATCCACACACGCGCACACACACAAGAAGAAGAGAGTTATAACGTCGTAGGAAACTATCCTAAAAGACGTTAAAGATTAGGTTAGATGTAGACTTACGTTAAATTAGATTTAGGTTTATTTAAGTTAAATTAGATTAGATTTAGGTTTATTTTTAGTTAGATTTACGTTTATTTACGCTAGATTTAGATTTACGTTATATTAGATTAGATTTAGGTCTCCATAGACTGCGATGCCTGCATGAAGCGGGTGAAGAAAGCCCTCAATGGAATATAGGGTATTGCTGCCTTCACTCATGGTGGGCTCCGTCGATCCAAAAGTACTGGTGAAATGTCTTCAGAAGATAGGGAAGAAGGTGGATCTTCAGGGCGGCAAGAGTCACTACATCCCCGACACAATAACCATCTAGACAACCTCTAGTCATTCAACAGCAACTTCAAAGTTAGTAACAAGAGCAAGAACGGTCTAAAGGGCCAATTGCTATCGTCAGATGTGGATGGAGATGAGGCAGCGTCACCGCCGGAAGTTAACTCTCACATCTTTAGTGATGAGAATGCCAACTCTTGCCCAGTTATGTGAAAAATTATGTGTTAAATCAGTTTTAAGGTTCTTATAATCCCTGTTAGTTGAGTTCTTTGTTTTTAATATAACATAATTTACGTTAGATTTAGATTTATGTTATATTAGATTAGACTTAGGTTTATTTAGGTTTACCCACACACACACACACACACACAAGAAGAAGAGAGTTTTAACGTCGTAGGAAACTATCCCAAAAGACGTTAAAGATTAGGTTAGATGTAGACTTACGTTAAATTAGATTTAGGTTTATTTTTAGTTAGATTTACGTTTATTTAGATTTACGCTTATTTACGTTAGATCGAGTCCATGCAAGAATTACTTACGGTTTAGGGTTTAGAGTTAGACGAACAGTGAAAAGATCTACTGTGAAAAGATGTTAAGATGCTGTGAAGTGCTACAGCTAGAGAAGAGGCAAAGGGGTTTTGTCCACTACATGCAGTATTATGTAGACATGGGTCTGTAGATTTCTTGTACCCACAAATATAGGTATTGACCAATAAAAACGAGATTATAACCCGGTGGTTCTGATCTCCGTGCACCTCTAGACCGAGGTGTGCGTGGATTGGACATGACTAGAGAATGTGAGGTAGAGAGAGAGAGAGAGAGAGAGAGAGAGAGAGAGAGAGAGAGAGAGATAAGACGAAAAATGCCAATAGAATATTAAATTTGTTGTCCAGGTTATAAGATTTTTATCCTCATTATGAGTAGTGACGAGGATGTGGGACCGTCCAACCGAAACACCTATCTCTCAACGAGGGTCTTATGTCCTTGTAATCAATGCAAGCATGCTGTGCGACGGACAAGACGTGTTTCTTTGCAGCACATTCACGAATTTGGCGAGTTCGATCCATCTATTATAGATCGAGTTGTTGCCAATTATAACTCATCGGACTCTGACGCTGGCCAACAAGCAGCAATCTTGCAACCCAATAGACATGTTCGCAGGCGCTTTGGTCAAGCAGCATATGTGAGGCCACAAGATGTAGCCTCTGACAGCTCGGGGGATGATCATGCAGAGCACATTCCCAACGAGGCAATGTTTGAGCCCGAGATTGATGAAATGATCGAGACGATCATGGATTCAGAAAGGCTTATCTATGATGATATGAAAAGTGAAGCCGATATGCCATTGTATAATGGAGCACGTATGTCTAGATTGAAAGCACTCCTGGTTCTTCTCAACATGCAGGCAAAGTTTGGATGGAGTGACACTAGCGTCACAACGCTTTTCAGGTGCTCTATTACAATTAGTTTACTTAAATAAAACTCTAAATGTATAATGATCTGATAGATTTTTACACGACTGTATCGTATTTTTATGTTGTGTAGATTGCTTAAAGAGCACATACTACTAGCTGAAATGTGATGCCAGATTCCCGAGATGAAGCAAGAAAGATTTTGAGAAACTTGGGGATGGATTACAATTCTATCCACGCTTGTCCTAATGACTGCATTCTTTTCAGAGGGGAATACATAGACATGGAGAAGTGTCCGAAATGTGATTTCGAAAGATATCGAGTAGATCTCCATGGGACAAAAATTCCACAAAAGGTTTTGCGACATTTTCCTCTGCTTCCTCGCATCAAGCATTTCTTCGAATGTAAGTCCATGGCCGCCCTAGCATCATGGCATGAGGAGAATAAATCTTCGGATGGTGTGCTACGAATTCCTGCAGATTGCGCAGCCTGGAAACATATGGGTGGAACATGGTCGGATTTTGCCAGGGAAGCTCGAAATTTGCGCTTAGGCCTGGCTATGGATGGCGTAAATCCATTTGGTCAAAGATCAACATCTTACAGTGTATGGCCCGTTGTCATCGTCAACTACAACATTCCCCCGTGGTTGACTACGAAGAAGGGGCACCTATGGCTAAGCTTGATTGTGCCAGGGCGATATAAAGTGGAGAATATGGATGTGTATCTTCGTCCACTATTGGAAGAGCTACAACATTGTGGATTGGCATAGAGGTGGTGGATATGAGCTGACACACAAGACGACGGAATGCTTTGAGCAGAGGCATTCTAATGTGGACCATGCATGACTATCCTGGGCTAACAGAATGCTCAGGTGATCTATTGACACTCCTCACTCAGACACTGTAAATCTTGTTTTTTCCCATAGTTGATCTATTATCATGTGTATACATGCAGGGCTTCAAACAAGCGGATACAGAGCATGTGTCACATGTGGACCTAGACTGAATGCACATAGGGCACCCTCACTGAAGAAGCAAATCTACGAAGGTCATCAAGCGTATCTTCCAGAGAATCATGTGTTACGCGACGGCTTTTTGGGAGGAGAGCCACCAAGGATGTCTGCACAAGCATGGTTAGAGCAGAAGGAGATGTGCGATGACGGATTGCCTCCAGGGATGAAGAGAATATCTCTATGGTACGAGTTACCATACTGGCCCCGACTCATGATCAATCACTTGCTCGATCCAATGCACATATTCAAGAATGTGGGTAAGCTAGTATGGGACCATGTGACATGCAAGAAAGATACTTTGGGAGCCAGAGTTGACCTTAGAAATGTGGATCGTATGGAGCAATATTGGTCGCAAACAGTGTCTGATGGATCGATAAAACTCCCTAAAGCACCATGGATTTTCACAGGAGCCCAAGAACGCAAAGTAAAAGAGACCATTCGATCTTTGCGGACCCCCACTGGCGTAATGCACTCGTTCCGAACGTGTTTTACTAAAGAAGGAAAGCTTACCGGTTTGAAGTCACACGATTGGCATAAAATGTGTCAGGTACGTTCATAGTGGACTTTAATATCATTGCATAAAATGTGGACGTTAATATCATTGCTGCACATACTTTACAGTTTATTTTACCAGTTGCCATTGAGGGATGTTTGTCTCTCGACATCCGTAACACAATCTACAAACTTGCAAAGCTGGTGCAATGGATCTCACAAAAGGAGATCAACGTAGACTCCATACCATTCGCCAAACTAAATGCTGCGGAGCTTGTGTGCATGTTTGAGAAACATTTTCCTACTACCATGCTAACCATTCAGGTGCATCTTCTTGTTCACATAGTTGATGAGGTGGAAATAGCTGGCACAGCTCATTCCAGATGGATGTTCTTCTTAGAACGTTTCATGAAAATGCTTAAGGGATATGTGCCTCAAAAGGCACGTCCGGAGGGTAGCATGGCAGAAGGTTGGTTGGTATCAGAGTCCCTAGTGTACATTGAAGAGTGGCTAGACGGATTTGATAAAGCCCGGGACACGTTATGGCGATCCATAGATGATGAGCGCATATCTGGGATTGTCATGTGCAATCTCGGAGTTGAGAAGAAGATGACGGAAGATCTAGAGGCTAAAATCAACCGATTTTGCATGCTTCACAATCCAGTGATGCAAAAGTGGATTTCACAATATGAGGATGCAAAGCAAGAGCGACAAAGGGCACGAATCGAGTGGAGACGGGGAAGACGACCACCGATGCACTATCTGACGGGTCTGGAGAGCCTATCAACATTCATGAGCTTAAGATGGTTGCACAACCAATTGAAAAGCGCACAACAATGCGGTGACGAAGTGACTGAGGAAGAGTGGAAGTACTCTCGGGGTTGCACGACCAAGGTAAGTTTGCAATGTACGACTAGCTAGTGACTTTATTTCTAAAATTTTGAACGGACACTCATAATCTTTGTTCGTTGTAGTATAAGTCATACACAGCAGCATGGTGTAAAGGTCGACATTTTAGGGTGGAACGGATCGACAAAAAGCGTTTTACTCAAGATTGTGGAATCATGGCAAAATTTGAACAGTCTAGTCGACGACGTTCCTCTGATGCAGATCCTGTGGTGGCGGAACTCACTTACTTCGGCACGCTACAAGAGATTTTGAGGATCGATTATACAGGATTTTTTGTCGACTTGTTTGACGTGCAATGGTTCAAGATAATCATGGAGGGTCGCAACGCTACTGTGCGTAGAGGAGAGTCTGGTTTTCTTGAGGTGGATTCTACTAATAAATGGACTGACCTAAGAGACACTTTCGTACTACCCGAGCATTGTGAACAAGTAAGTATGTAAATAGTTAACATCCCCCTTTTACAAGTTATGTGCTTGAAAGCTCTCATGTAAGTTATGTGGCTCTGGCAGGTAATATTTCATCCTACAAAGTCTACATCAAACTGGTGGTACGTCATAGAGGTAGCCCCTCGTAGTGCAAGGACGTATGAAGGCTACCATGTGCCAATCACAACGGCATCAATGGAGGAGATTAGAGAAGATGCTCAATTAGAAGCCGCTGCGGTGGTGCCAGATGAGCATCAAGATGCTACTACTCTATATGGGGTGCATGCAGAGGAGCTACAAAATGAAACAGAGGATATGTGTTTAAACGGAGAGCTCTATATAGATATAGGAAGTTATGCTGAGTTATGCGAGGATGAGAGAGAGATCTCTTAAAGCCACAAATATTGTATTTGAACAATTTTGCTCCGTGTTGTAAAAGCTCTGGCTCTCTAAGTACCTTTCATGGTGTATAACGCTCTTTTCTACTCGCGCTCACATCTTTTGATTGAAAATTCTGAGTTTTCGACTTGCCTCTTCTATCACTCAATTCATTGCATCATTGTATTTATATGCGTCATTACGTCATTGTATTTAATGGTCTTTGCGTCATTGTCTACTCTATTCATTCAATATTAAGTTTAAATATCCGTGTGTTTAATGCAGGTATGGATGATGAGGAGTTTCTTTCTTCTTTTTCACCGCAGCAGAGAAAGTGGTACGTGGAGCGTCATTGCTCTGGCGCATCATCGCGCGTTCCTAATCCATCCGCATCTCCCTCTCTTTCAGAGCATTCGGCGCACTCCGAAGCTTCGGCATCGACGAGATGATCTTCACACTCGTCTAGACACCGGCGCTCTAGTGGTGGCGGTGGCGGTTGTTGTGGGGATTCCACCGCCGATGCCTCCACACCGCCTCGTGTTCGACGAGGCTCTTTACCCTCCCCTTCTTTGCCCGCCCCCACACCAGCCACAGCATCGCCATCTACTCCACGTTTTGCGCGGCTGATTGTTCCTAGCAGCTACACACCTCTACCTACTCCGCCAGGACCCACCCCACTCGACACTCCTCACTTCGGGGCCTAGACGCCGGTGGAGACACCTCACGTCTATACCCCAATCGACACGCCGCTAGAGACCCCTGCCGGGACACCCAGGTTCACGCGTCACCGGCAAGAGGGCTTGCCTTACTCGGTCGACTTCAGCAGCGGCATCATCATGGATGATGACGGCAAGAAGGTGATCTCGCGCATGCGTGGTCTTTGCTCTCAGCTGTTTAGACACTACATACTAAACAAATGGAGTGAAGTACCAAGTGATTTAAAAAACAGAGTCATCAGCATACTTCATGATGAGTTTCCCGTTCCAACACGGGATCAGCGCTTCAATGAAGACCTGATGAAGATTCGAATGCGCGAATACTGCAAACACAAGCGTTCCGAAGTGCAAAAAGCAATCAAGCATGGGTGGAACAGGCCAGATTGGCTGGCTAAAGAAGATTGGAAGAACGCGAAGAAAGCAGCGCGCGAGAGTCTCGACAAGTGGAAGTAACAAAAGGATGCAGCCAGAGCGCGAGTAGAGGCAGGGAGCTCGCACCACTTGGGGAGCGGTGGATGGGCATCATTTGAGGCCGATTTTGTAAGTGTTTTCGCATTGCTCTTTATGCTCGATAGTTTAGGGTTTATGAGTTTTTTAATTCTAACATAATGAAATCTTTGTATGTTTTGACAGTGGTCGATGACAGGACGTGATCCCACACCGTACGAGAGCGAGTACGCAGGCAGGAAGGGCTTAAACGCCCTGATGGACATTCTCGGTTCTCGCGGCGGCATGGTTAGTATTAGGGTTTACTCTTTTCTATTTTTTGTATTGTTTTATAAATGTCGTTATATGTTTATACTTACTGAAAGCTGTCTTATTGTTTTTTTTTGCAGAATCCGACAGATACGCCGCTTGGACGCGATGAGACGTCTGACTAGACGACGTCAGTTTAGCCGTAGCTAGATAGCATTAGTTTAGGGTTTCTCATAGCTTATGTATCATGAGACGGATTTTATACGTCTTTTTGAACCATGTATATTATTACATTTGTCACTAGAGTTCATTTTGCCAATCAATTCTTTATGCCTATGATGTTGTACAATTGTCATTATTACATTTGCCAATCAATTCATTTTGCCTATGATGTGTACAATTGTCAATTTTACGCTTGTCAATTTTGCAAACAATGCGTCTTGTGGGTGACTATTTTGGGTCTATTATCTACCCTTGCACTTTTTTTAAAAAGTGAATCAAGTACAATATGCTTGATGGGTGGCAGGGCATTCAATGCCCTGTCACCAAAAAACAATTCTCTCGGGCGTCGCTATAACCATCGCTATTTATGGCTCTGTAGCGTCACTATGAGCATTGCTATAGACTTCTATGTAAACGTCGCTATATCCGTCTCTATAGGCGTCGCTATGAGCGTCTCTATATAGCGACGCATATAGCGACGCTATTAGTGACGGTTTTAGCGACGCCGGGGGTTATAAAAACCCAGTGTATTTCCGTCGCTAACAGCATCACAAGAGCACACAACCTCTTGTAGTGTTCGGTTTCGAAATCTTGACACGTGGAAGCTTAAGAGCTCGAGAATTGAAAAGAGCCTGCTATGCTAACGAAGTAAAAAGCATTTAGTTCAGCAAAATGGAGCATTCATATTGCATACATAACATGCCATCTCCATGTGTTGATAACCTTTAAGCTCATCGGCCAGTAGAGCTCAAAATCCCGAATTGACATGCAAAATGATAAATTTGGCATACATATCTCGACCATGCTTGTGGTACCTTGCATCAAGTAGCTGCTCAAGAGTGCCGCCATCAACCTGCTGATTTTCACACACCCGATATTGAATTTTCTTGGGTCGACGAAACTTGGGTGCACCAACGTGAGTGCAGCAGAAGGGGTTATTAATTTTTATTTTTTCTCACATTTTCACATACAACAGGGTACCCTAAAATGGAATTGGGAGAAAATTTCATAAACTGAAGAAGAAAAGGATAAATTTTGTTTGTCTAGAATTCACAGATAAGTAGTTTTATAAATAGTCCTTGAAAGCACATGATATGCACTATCTATACATAGTGACCCCCCCAAGTGCAAGAGGTGGCTGAGAGCAAGATTGAAAAAAGGCAAAGGCAAGGGAGATGGCAACGCGACGGTAACAAACTCAAAGCTTTGGAAGTCTTTCAGTGCAAGATTGCGAGAGGTGGTCAAGGAGGAAGATCGTAGAAAAGGCAAAGGTAAGGGCAATATGTTTCTCCTATTTGGAGATGGAGATGATGACTACAACGATGATCAGTTTTTGATGCCAAAAAATAACTTGAAAAAGGCTTGTGGGTTGTGCTCACAAGGACAACCAGTTTGGGATCAATAAACGTGCTTAGATTCTCATGCAATACAAGCAACCAACCACAATCAAATTAACAATGATGCTCATTAATGAGGTACATGCTCCTAAGTTTAGAGGTAATTACCCCTTGAACATTTGAACTCTATCCTCGCCTCACCTGAATGTTCACACAGTGAGAAAACACTAAAAACGCGAGTGCTCTTCTTCCTCTTTCGGCATTCTCTTTTGCCTCTCTAGTGCTCCCATCCTGCCTAGCATTTTAACTCTACACCCGCCGGTGCTATGCAGTGAGCAAACCCCCGCTTGTGCTCCCAACCCACTTTTTGCATCTTCTTCTACCTCTCCTGCTTCCAGTTCTCTTTCTGTGTACTATTCTGCCTTGCTTTGTTGACACAAATCTCTACACACAGTGAAGAGGTATGCTATTATACTTTTGTGCAATTCTATTTTGTGAGGTCAGTACCAAGTGAATAGGGGTGGGAGAATTGTGTTCGGTGCTCCTTTTTGCTTGGTATTGATCATTGTCTCTTGGAGCTCCTTCTGTGAAAGGGACATTCACTCACAAAATGTGGTGCGGTTTTTATTTATGATGTTTGTAGAGATATCTTGTGAAAAGACCAGGCCTAGGAGAACAACAGTGAGAAAACTAGAAGACCCATGACACAAATCTCTACACACATTGCAGAGGCATGCTATTATAGTTTTGTGCATTGTTATTTTGTGAGATCAATACCAAGAGAATAGGGGTGGAAGAACCATGTTTGGTGCTCTTCTTTGCTTGGTATTGAACATCGTCGCTTGGGGGGCCTTGTTTGAAAGGGACATTTACTCAGAATGTGGTGCGGTTTTTATTTATGTTGTTTGTAGAGATGGCTCGTGAAAATGAAAAGCCTAGAAGAGCGACAAGTGAGTCCTTGCATTCTCAAGAAAGAATATGCTTATAAAAGGGACACAAGTGCATCCTACAAGAGCTACGAAGGATTGAAAGATACATGCAATCGGCCATCCCACGGATTCCATTTTAGCAAGTAGTGTGAGAGACTTGCGACCATTGAAGAGTGGGCATGCGATGGGCCATCAGTGCACTTCTACGCCTACAAGAATTTGCAAACGACTACCTCATTGATTTCTTCAGTGATGAATATATCATGGCTGCCCATGCCCATTGTGTCACAATTATGCCATGAGATTCTGACACATTTCAGAGGTTGTGTCTCCGCTACGATGGGCTACTTCAGCCAGTACCTATCCGGGACAATAGAACCATGGATATTCTTAACATCCCCCTCTCCATGATTGTGTGCAATAGACAGAGCCTTTAAGGGCTGAAAGCAGCAAAAGAGCTCGATCACGGGTTGAGAGGACCGATAAATCCTCATCTCAGATAGATGGACAAGCAAATCCCGAGCCAAGGGGAGTACCTGTGCTAGGTACAACTTCACTCCAACAGCTTGAGACAGTCAAGGAGGGGCTTGAGCCAGCTAGGGAGGATGTGCAGATCCAGTCAGGGAGGAGCCTCAGCCAGTTGTTAGGGAGGAACAGGAGCCACCCAAGGAGGGGGCTAATCCGGCCACAGAGGAGCCCAATCCTGTTAGGGAGGAGAATGAGCCATTCAAAGAGGATTCTGAGCCAATTAGGGAAGAGCCACCACATGAACCCCCATAGGAAGAGCCAGATACATCTCAAGAAAAGCAAGGGGCAACCTCTTCTTTGTGAGGGCTAGCCAATGTGGAGCAATGGCCAGCCAACACAGATCAAGAGCCTCTACCAGAAGATTGGAATCTTGAAGAGAAAATTAACGAAGAAAACGAAGAGGAACTGCAAGTTCTAATCAGTCTAGTGCCTCTTCGTACATGGATTCTTCTGTTCGAAAGGTTAGAGGAGGTCTACATTTTTAACCTTGATCAACAAGATTTTCTATGCATGCACGATTTGTTGGGGTATAAAGCCCAATGTGGTCACCCAGGTAAGTGGGCGGGCCGCCAGGTATGTACACATATTCTGTTGTAAACACCTAATAAGAACTCACTGTGCTCTACACATTACTGTAGAGCGAGTTCACCATATTGTCGTGCTCTTCTTCTCGCACTCTCTCTCGTGTCGCACTTCCGCTCGTACTCCTTCAACTGGTATCAGAGCTCAGATCGAGGCTCGAGGCAGCATTTGCAGGTAGCCAGAGTCACCTGCTCAGATTGGAGTGAGATTCGACACGCGAAGATACGGCCCCAAATCTTGTGGGATAGGCCGAAGGGCTGGGTGTTCTCAGAATTTCATTCTGAGGTCATCTCGGCCACCGTTCGGCTTCGACAAAGTTCCGCGCAGGCCATTTTGGACTACGTGGTCTCGGCGGGTATAGATCCAACTCTGCAAATTTGGGGTTTCGGCCTACGCCTGCAAGTGCTGAGCATATCTGCACTTCCAGAGTGCAGATTTGTGGCTGTCTACACAACGAAGGATGGCTCACAGTTCTTGGAGGCGTGTCACATACGACACGGGCGCATCTACACACAGACTGTAGGCGACATCCACTAGTTCATCAGGTAGCTTGTGTTTTTTCATGATAATCAATATCTAATTCTCCTAAATAATTTTCTCATATTAAACTGATCATTTAATGTGGGGAAGTGCCAGGGGAGAAAAAGCTAGAATATTGGTTAAGCTAGCAGACCGGCCACAGTAGGGATCCAAAGGAGGGAAAAAAGGGATCCAAAGGGGGGGCCATCTGCAAAAGAGCCATGTGCAACAATGGGCTAAAAAGACCCTAAGGTTCCAATGAGCCTAAGGGGAAGGACAATGTCCAAAAGTCTCCTAAGGGCAACTCCAACAAAGCTAAAGAGAAGGGAGTTTACAAAGGTAAAAAACAAACTCTCTCCTAAAGAGCTTGAGCGTTATCGCAAGGATAACCTGTGTTTCAAGTGCGGCGAACAAGGGCATGCGTACCGCGCTTGTCCCCAAAAGAACAGCCGCCAAGATCCTTCTAGAGCTTCCTTGGTTGAAATCCAAGAGGAGGAGACTCACCAAACTCATCACAAAGGATCTCCTCTATGCCATGCTTGGGGAAAGGTAAGAGAACATGATGCTTTTATTCTCTTTGACCCTGGTTCTACTCACAATTTTATATCTATAGAGTTGGCCACCAAGCTAGGCATACAATCCTACGAGATGGGAGATGTCCTACCCGTAGACAATGCCTTCAAGGGGCAAGAAGCTTCAGTCACACCCTTAATCGGGAAATTGAGGCTTCATGTCCAAGGCTATGTGGACAAAGAGGACTTCTTTATCTCTCCTCTCAAGCATGAGGATGTAATCCTAGGGGCACCATGGTTTGACCGCCTGGCTGCCGATGTTAAATTTCTTGAAAGGAGAATCTCCTTTAAGTTCAGGGAAAAATACATGTATATAGACGCTAAGGAAATGGGTAACACTATTCCCATTGTACATACACCAACTTTCAACAAGTCAATAAAGAGCTCTATTTCCGTGTACATGATTTTTGTTAAAGATTCTCAAAATGAACCTAATGCTTTAGCAAAAGAAAATAAAAGCAACCAAAAGGAATTAGAGTTATCCAATTTTCTCAAGGGGTTTCAAGATGTTTTTATTGACGACATCCCTTGTGAGCTACCTCCTAAACGAGGTAATGATGACCATGCAATTGAACTTCTTCCAGGAAGTTCACCGCCTAACAAACCACCTTATAGAGTTTCTCAAGCTCAACAAGAGGAGATTATGCGGCAAGTGCATGAGTTACTTGAGAAGGGCATGGTTAGGCCTAGCTCATCTCCATTTTGCTCACATGTGCTATTAGTGCAAAAGAAAGACGGCACATATCTCATGTGTGTCGACTATAGAGCACTAAATAGGATCACTATCAAGAATAGGTTTCCCATGCCACGGGTAGAAGACCTATTTGATAATCTACAAGGATCGACCTACTTCAGTAGGATTGACCTAAAAAGTGGCTATCATCAAATAAGGATAGTTGATCAAGACATTGTAAAGACCGCATTTCGCACCACATTTGGTCTTTACGAATACATTGTCATGCCTTTTGGATTGACCAATGCACCAGCCACATTCAACCACTTGATGGAGAAGCTGTTCAGGCCTCATTGAACCTTCACGGAAGTGTTCTTTGATGATATTATCATCTACTCTAATTCATTAGACGAACACAAGCAACACCTCCAGGTAATATTTCAAGTTTTGAGAGAGAATAAACTTTATGTTAATCGAAAGAAAAGTGAATTTTTCTTGCAAGAGATTCAGTATTTAGGTCACATTATCTCTCAAGATGGCATCCAAATGGATCCATCAAAGTTAGAGGTAATAAAAGGATGGCCTAAACCAAGGAGTCTTCATGAACTAAGAAGCTTTATAGGTATGTGTGCATACTATAGCCACTTCATAGAAAAGTTCTCACAAATTGCGGGACCATTATATGACCTAACAAAGAAAAGCGTTAGGTATACATGGTCTGCTAAGGAGAACAATGCTTTCAAAAAGCTTAAAGAAAAGCTTATCTCTCAACCTGTGCTTACACTACCGGATCTCTCAAAACCATTTTAGGTCCAATGTGATGCTTGTGGTGATCGCCTTGGAGCTGTTTTGCTCCAAGAAGGGCATGCCATAGGCTATGAGAGTCGAAGGCTCGACCTTGTTGAGAAAGCTCTAGGCATATAGGAAAAGGAACTCCTTGCAGTTCTACATGCCTTAGACTCATGGAAGCACTATTTATTAGGGACTCCTTTCATTCTGCGAACGGATCACCAAAGTCTTAAGTACTTCATGACGCAGACCAAGCTCTCCGACAAACAAATGAGGTGGGAAAATTTCCTTTCGCAATTCATTTTCATATTGCTCACATTGCTGGCAAGTATAATCAAGTAGCTGATGCACTCTCAAGACGACCGAGAGTGAATGTGGTTTCCATAGCAACTCACAATGATCTATCTTCAATGATAGATGAGTACGCTATTGATCCCGATTTTAGAGATGTGATTTGAGCCCTTGAATTAGGGAAGAAAGAAGAACCATTTACCTTACAAGATGGTTATCTTCTCTATGGCAATAGACTATGTGTTACTAACTCACTACGTGATAAAGTAATGTATGAATCTCATGCTCCACCTTATGCGTGGCATAGGGGAATTCAGTCTACCTTAAAGGGAATTGAAACATATTTCTATTGGCCTACCATGAAAGTAAACATACAAGAGTATGTTTCTAAATGTGTGGTATGCCAAAAGACAAAATTTGATAGAGGGAAGAACCTCGGATTGCTTCAACCCTTGCCAATCCCTAATTCACCATGGGAGAGCATATCCATGGATTTTATCTTTGGATTGCCTAAGTCTATCCATGGGAATACGGGAATATGGACGATAGTAGACAGGTTCATTAAACAAGCTCATTTTATACCTGTCAAAAAGACTATCAAAGCCCATCAAATGGCAACCCTCTTCATTTCACAAATTTTCAAGTACCATGGCTTGCCAATGTCCATAGTGTCGGATAGAGATCCTAGAATGACCAGTAATTTCTGGAAGAGTCTCTTTGAGAATTTAGGGACAAGGCTAAACTTCTCTTCGGCCTATCATCCACAAACGGATGGCCAAAGTGAAATAGCTAACCTAACCATTCTCGATCTACTAAAAGCCTATGTAACGGAAGTAGATCAAAGATCCCAATGGGAGAAGTACTTACCCTTAGTGGAGTATGCTTATAATAACACTGTACATACTTCCACGGGAAAAGCACCTTTCGAGGTAATTGAGGGAAGATCAAAAATTCCCTTGCTACTTAAGGTACATGGGAAGATCTTCGCTGTAGATGAGTATAGCCGAGACCTACAAGAATCTTTTCAAAAGATTAAGGATGCTATCTCTATCTCACAGCAAAGGCAAAAGGCTACTGCTGACAAGCACAGAAGAGCCCAAGCCTTTAAAGAAAATGATTGGGTCTTATTAAAGTTTCCCAAGGCTCGATTAAGGCACACGACGGGCAAGAATCCTACGGGCCACCAAAAGTACTATGATAAACTAGCAAAAAGGTACTATGGTCCCTTCCAGATTCTTAGGCCAATCAATGATATGGCCTATCAACTCAAGTTGCCCAATCATTGGCTCATACACAATGCTTTCCATGTGAGCCTATTAAGGCCTTACAAAGGAGAGCCACCTCAAGAACCAACTATTGAAGACCCACCGGAGATCGAGGACCAAGAGGAGGTGATGCAACCCGAGTCCATTCTTCGACATGAAGACAAGGTATTAAGAGGCGGTAAGACTATCCGACGATATCTTATTAAGTTTAAGAATTATCCTTTTGAAGATGCTAGATGGATGCAAGGCGTACAATTAAAGGATAACCTAAACCTTGTCAATGCTTACAATGCTTCCCAAGAGTAAGCAAATGTACAAAATGTTAAAAATGAACAAAGTTTTTTTTGTCTTATAAGACTCTCTTTTTCTTAATTGTGCACAAAAATGAAGTAGTATGCATGCTTAGATCAAGTTTGCGGAGACGACGTCTCCCAAACACCAAGTAGAGCCTGTCACTCTACTATGAAAGATTGATAGGACTAATGTGCAGACATGCTTGAGGCAGCCTCAGGCTCTCAAGCACCAAATGGACTAGTCATCCATTGTGGAATGATGTCGTAGGGTAACATAGGGATCCTCTACCCGCTAAGAAAAGGACTCATGAATATGCTTTATCTTCTCTACACCATAGTCGAGACGACTATGATTTCAAGAGAGAGGTAATTTCATAATAATCAATATCTAATTCTCCTAAATGGTTTTCTCATATTAAACTGATCATTTAATGTGGGGAAGTGCCAGGGGAGAAAAGGCTAGAATTTTGGTTAAGCTAGAACACCGGCCACAATAGGGATCCAAAGGAGGGGAAATAGGGATCCAAAGGGGGGGCCATCTGCAAAAGAGCCATGTGCAACAATGGGCTAAAAAGACCCTAAGGTTCAGCCCATTAAGACTTCCAAAATGCTGAGGTTCCAAAATTCAAAGGTTGTGTCCAAAGGTCAACCCTAGGGGAAATTGGATGCTTTGTGTGTAACTAAAAAGTCTTTGCATATCCCTACATGGGAGGGGGCGAGCCCCTTTCCTAGGGGATGAGAGAGAAAGTCACACACACACACACACACACACACACACAGAGGCTCCCTTTACGCAAAGGGAATTAGGGACACATGTCAGCTCCCTAGCCCAGATGCCCACAAGGTGTGCCCAATTCCTATTGGATGACCTTGGAGGTGGACCAATGAGAATTAGGCTAGAGTAAATCTAGTTTAATTAATTTAAAAAACACTTAATAAAAGAACCAATGAGAATTAAGTCTCCTAGAAGACTATTGGACAGTCTCCCAAGGGGTCCAATGAGCATTCAGGAGCCCAATGGCTTGCCTAATTCCTATTGGCCAGGAGGCAAAGGGGTCCAATGAGAATTTAGTTTAATTATTAAATTACCTAAGACTCTCACAAAAGGGGAAAGGGGGACACATGTCAGAAGGCTATCACTTATGCTGCTTAATAGCCATTGGCTTGACTTGGGGAGGTCCAATGGGGAGCCTGCAAGAGCAAATAGCAAGAGGGCTCGCCCAAGAGAGAGAGGGGGATGATTTTTGCAAGGCATTATCACACACACACTCACACGATATCATGTGTGAAGAAAGAGAAGACTATATCTTCCCAAGCTTTAATGGAGAGCTCATCACCTACTCCAAGCTTGTGAGATAGAAGCCTACATTGACACACTCTTGGCTTGTGGATGCAAATCCAACCAAGAGCCAAGCTTCAATGCATGCTCATCTCCTCTACCAAGCTAAATCTATGCTAATATGAGTGATTATGTGAGGAAATGTACATCTTTCTCGTAAGATACTCCTTCTTCCTCTCAATCCACTCTTATACCCTGCTAGCTCTCAGCATCTTTGAAGGTGTGTGAGGTCTTGGGTCTGAGAACGGGGATAATTCAAGTTGTGTGAAGAAAGAGAAGACTATCTCTTCCCAAGCTTTAATGGAGAGCTCATCAACTACTCCAAGCTTGTGAGATAGAAGCCTACATCAACACACTCTTGGCTAGCTCTCACCATCTTCGAAGGTGTGTGAGGTCTTGGGTCTAAGAACGGGGATAATTAAAGTTGTGTTTACTAAGTGTTTTGCTTAGTGCATGAAGCTTTCATCTTCATTGCACTAGCTAGTATTGAAGGAACACAAAGACTTGATGGGAGAAACCATAATACAAAGCCTTTTGGAGGGGGGACCGGCTCCATGCGAATCCGGTCCTTAACTGTTGTCAATAGCTTAATTTCTCTCTCTTTTGAAAGTATTGTTGATGCTATCTAACTAGGTGTTATGCTTTTTGTTGCTCTCTCCACCCAAGCACTCTTGTAATTCTCATTAGGAATCTATTCTAATGAAATGCCCACTATGTTCATGCTAATTTCCGCTACACACAAGTTATTAGGCCATTAAATGTTACATGTTTGCTGCTTGATATTCCAGATTTCATCGTGACATTGCAGGTACTTCCACATGGGATTTATTGTCAGAGATGATGTATGTCTGTTGAGGGTTTTCTCGCTGTGAGTCACGCAGCAAACAACCGCCTCAGCGGTTACAGCATACAGTGGGAAATTTGTGGATGTATGACTTTGTGGGAAGTCTATGTATTGTCAGATTTACTGCAGCCTTTGTTGAGGGTTGAGTGAGGTTTTATTGAGCTAGGGGATTCTCGAATGTTGAGATCCTTTCGGTGATACAGGTCTTGGAGCGATCCCTCGAGCACTCTTAGATAGGCAGCTAGGATGTATTGACTGTGAGTTAGACAGTTGGGATTGCATCTTTGCTTTATTGCTGTTGAGGCATTGTCACAGTCTATGCTTACAGGATAGTGACAGGACAGTGAGAGACAGTATAGGTGGAGGACATGTTTACCCACAGCTTACAGTGTTAGAGAGACAATGGTTTTTTGAGCTATTTTTGGTCTGTTTTTTAGTATACCAGAGCCATTTTACAAAGGAGACTCTGCCGAAATTTATGCAGAATCTGAAGCTTTCTTGGTTCATTTGACAAGTTGATATTGGTTCAGAGGTCATTTTACAGGGGAAACTCTGCTGAATTTTTCCCAGGAAAGTAAACTACTGTGAAGCGTAGCTATGGCTGGATCACAGGACACTACTCTTTACAATATCAAGAAGCTGGATGGAACCAATTTCCCATTGTGGAAGAAGCAGATTTGGCACATGTTGGTACAAAAGAAGCAGATAAAACCTATAAAGCTCAAGGGGATAAAACCAAAAGATATGGACGAAGATGAATGGAGAAAAATGGATGAATTGGCACTTTCTACCATTATGTTGACTTTGCCAGAAAGCGTTTACTTCAATGTAGCAGACGAGATGTCGGCTTATGAAGCATGGACAAAGCTGAGTGATCTTTATGAGAAGCAGAGTGCAACTTCACAGGTATACTGGCTTAAGAAGCTTGTTGACGTGAAGATGAAAGAAGGGACACCTATGTCCAATCATCTGAATGAATTCAACACCATCTACAGTCATTTGTCAGCTCAAGGTGTCAAGTTTGATGAACCTATTAGAGCTATGTTCCTGTTGATCACATTGCCGGAAAGTTGGGACACTTTTTGCACAGCTTTGAGTAATTATGCACCTCCAGATGGTTTGACCATAGCAGGTGTAGCAGGCAGTCTGCTTACTAAAGAAACCAACAGAAAGAAAATGGACAAAGGCAAAGGAACAGCCTTAGTTGTCAGGGGAAGGACCAAAGAAAAGTACAAAGGTGGAAAGAGGGATCAGTCTCGTAGCAAGTCCCGCAGTGCTAAAGGCTAGAGTGACATAGAATTCTACCATTGTGGCAAGAAGGGTCACATGAAAAGAGACTGCAGAGAATGGAAAGGCAAAGAGAAAGCTGAAGACCATGGTGAGAAGAACAAGTCCTCAGTGAAGATTCAAGAGATAAATGTGACAAACACTGTTGCAGAGGATGACAATCTAGTGTCAGGAGATATCTACTTCTTGAAAAATACAATGGACTCAGCTCTTCTTACAGCATCTGATGGAAATGCACTGAGTGACTAGATTATAGACTCAGGGGCATCACTTCATGTGTCTCCAAACAAGGAGTGGTTTACCTCTTATGTGACCACTAAAGATCATGTTCGGCTAGGCAATGGGCAGAAATGTGAGATCTTAGGTTTTGGAGATGTTCAATTGAAGTTTCAGAATGGATCTTCTTTCACGCTGAAGAATGTGAGACATGTTCTCGCAATTACAAAGAGCTTGATCAGCACAGGTTTACTTGATGATTCTGGCTACGTTACCACTTTTGGACAGAACATGTGGAAGATATCCAAGGGTTCTATGACAGTAGCACATGGAGTAAAGTCTGGAGGACTTTACATGATTTATGTATCAGATGTCTCTAAAAATGTAATCAATGTAACCGAGCAGCCGAACGTTTCTTTGTGACATAGCCGGTTAGGACATATGTCCAAGAAGGGAATGGAAATCTTGTCTCGTTATGGTTATTTTCCTGGCTTGTCATTTAATGATTTTGAATTCTGTGAACATTGTCTGTATGGCAAACACAGCAGCCACATGAGCATAGAAGTAGTAGAAGAGATACACAGTTGGCACTTGTTCATAGTGATTTGTGTGGACCTATGCCTAACCTATCTCTAGGGGGAGCTTCTTACTTTATGACATTTATAGATGATTACGTGAGGAAAGTATGGGTTTACTTTCTCAAGCACAAGGATGAAGCGTTTAGTGTTTTCAAAACGTTTGTGACACTTGTGGAGAATCAGAGTGGCAAGAAGTTTAAATGCTTACGCACTGACAATGGTGGAGAGTATGTTTCAAAGGCCTTTCAGAACTTTTGTGAGTCAAAAGGTATAAAACGTGAACTTATGGCTCCTTAGAATCCTCCTCAAAATGGTGTTGATGAGAGTATGAATAGGACCATACAAGAGAAGGTCAGAAGTATGTTGTCTAATGCACAGCTGCCAAATGGGTTTTGGGCTGAAGCTGTATTAACATCTGTTCATCTTATAAATAGATCTCCTAGCAAGGTTTTGCAGAACAATTCAGTGGCAGAGATGGTATGGTCAGGCAAAATGCCTTCATACAAGCATCTCAGAGTCTTTGGCTATGAGGCATATACTCATGTTCCAAAGGAATTTAGGAACAAACTTGAGCGAAAGAGTACAAAGTGCATCTTTCTAGGCTATGGTAATTCTAGTGTGAGATGGGGTACAGACTTTGGGATCCCGAATCCAGAAAGGTTATCCGCAGCAATGATGTTCACTTTAATGAAGCCAAATATCATTCTAAACCAGAGAGGGTTGAGGAGATTAGAAGAGTTGTCTTCCAAGAAGATGGATCTGCACGTGCAAGACAATATTTCAGGGCTCAAGAGGAGTAAGGACAGGATAGAGTGGAACCACAGGCTGTGGCTGATCCTGAGCCACCTATTGTGCGTAGATCTGGACGTATCGCGCGACCTCCTGATAGGTTTGTTCCATCTATGAACTATGTCATGTTGACTGATTGCAATGAGCCTTCATGTTACAAGGAAGTAGTGCAAATGAAGGACTCCCGGAATTGGAAACTGGCCATGCAGTCAGAGATGACAGCTCTGCATAAAAACTAGACATGGAAGCTAGTTAAATTACCACAGGGCAAAAAGGCTCTACCTTGTAAATGGGTTTACAGGTATAAGATCACCGCTCATGATAGTCAGCCAAAGTACAAAGCAAGGCTTGTTGCCAAGGGATTTAAGCAAGAACAAGGCATTGACTTTGATGAAGTCTTCTCTCCGGTGGTCAAGATGACTACAATGTTGAGATGCTTTCTTGCATTGGTTGCCATATTAGATTTGGTGTTGCACCAAATGGATGTCAAGACACCGTTCTTGCATGGTGATTTAGATGTGGAAATTTACATGCAGCAGCCAGAAGGGTTTGTTGAGAAAGGCAAGGAAGATTTGGTATGCCAGTTGTTAAAGAGTCTTTATGGCTTAAAACAATCACCAAGGGCATGGTACCATAAGTTCCACAAGTTTATGCTTTCTCAAGGCTACAAACGTAGTGAGTTTGATCACTGTCTATATACAAAGAAGGCTAAGGATGGTAGTTTGATGATCCTTATTTTGTATGTGGATGACATGTTGATTGCTGGCAAGCACTTGGAAGAAATTTCAGCTTTGAAGTCAAAGATGGAAAAATCGTTTGACATGAAAGACATGGGTGAGGCAAGTCATATACTTGGTATGCGCATTGAGAGAGACAGATCAAAGAAGTTGATTTGGTTATCTCAAAAAGACTATATTGACAAGGTTTTGAAACGTTTCAATATGGATAAGGGAAAGGCATTGAGTGTTCCATTGCCACCATATGTGAAAGTTAGAAAACAAGATTGTCCTGTGTCTGAGAAAGAACATGCTGAAATGGATAAGATTCCATATGCATCTGCAGTGGGTAGTTTGATGTATGCAATGATTGCTACTCACCCAGACATTGCATTTGCAGTGGGAGTAGTAAGTCGATACATGTCAAACCCAGGCAAGAAACATTGGGAGGCAGTGAAAGGAATATTGAGATACCTGAAAGCTACAAAGAGTATGCGCATATGCTATGGGAGTCAGGAGCTAAGTGTAAAGGGTTTTACAAACTTAGATTATGCAGGTGACATAGACAACCGAAGGTCTACGTCAAGGTATGTCTTTACATTGGTTGGTGGAGCAGTATCATGGTGTTCTAGATTACGAGATTGTGTTACTCAGTCTACTACAGAGGCTGAATATGTTGCAGCATAGGAGGCATGCAAAGAATCGATTTGGCTTAATCGACTAGTAACAGATTTGGGAATCAAAGAAGAGATGCCTGTGTTATATTGTGCTAGTCAAAGTGCTATACAATTGGCTCGCAATCCAGTTTATCACTCAAAGACAAAGCATGTGGATGTGAAGTATCATTTCATCAGGGAAATGCTTGAGGATAAGCAACTTCAGCTTGTCAAAGTTCACACCACAGAAAATATTGCTGATCTACTTACAAAAGGACTTCCGTCAGAGAGCTTTGCGCATTTTCGCAAGCAGTTAGGTGTAGGGTAGTACATCACTTCTCTACATCTCTTGTATATTAGCTTGTATAGTAGCTTCTCTCACACTTAAAGTACCACATTGGACTTTAAGTGGGAGGTTGTTGGGGTATAAAGCCCAATGTGGTCGCCCAGGTAAGTGGGCGGGCCGCCAGGTATGTACACATATTCTTTTGTAAAAACCTAATAAGAACTCACTATGCTCTACACATTACTATAGAGCGAGTTCACCATATCGTTGTGCTCTTCTTCTTGCACTCTCTCTCGCGTCGCACTTCCGCTCGTACTCCTTCACGATTATTCCAACGCCAGTGCAACGAATTTAGTTGTCAACATTGCTATGTGGTATGTTTCAAGTTCATTATAGGTCACGGTGTTGGTGTCAGAACACCAAGCGAATAGGTATTGACCCATGTCTTTGCGGCAGTGAGGGTCAAAACCAAGTGAATGGCGACACTGATGAATTTTTCAAGTCCCCAGTTTGCTTGGTATTGACCCATGTCTTTGTGGTAGTGAGGGTCAAAACCAAGTGAATGGGGACCTTGATAAAATTTTCAAGTCCCCGGTTCGCTTGGTATTGACCCATGTCTTTGCAGCAGTGAGGGTCATAACCAAGCAAATCGAGGCCGTGATTAATTTTTCAAGTCCTGAATTTGCTAGGTATTAATCCATGTCTTTGCGATAGTGAGGTTCAAAACCAAGAAAATGTTAATCCCAATGGATTTTCCAAGGCCCCAATTCTCTTGGTATTGACCCATGTCTTTGCATCAGTGAGGGCCAAAACCAAGAATAGGGACCCTAATGAATTTTTCAAGGTCCCATGGTTATGACCTACATCCACTAAGAAATCCAATTGCTAGCATTCATTCATGTTAGGCACGCTATCTTGCTTTTTCCCGTGGATATTCAAGACAAAATATACGTAATAGATTCGCTTATCTTGCCTATGCTTCAAAATAATAGAGTTTCCTTTTTGGCACTAATGGGCTGGTTCAACAGCCAAAGTAAATTGGGATTTAACACGCTTTCTGGTCACTACATACAATCAATCGTGAGTTTCTCCTTGAAAAGTAAAAACTATGTTGGATTTAGGATCTTCTTTTCCTCATCCTTGATGATTTTGGTGTTTTTTGTGTAGTCAATATTGGAGTCTAATGTTATTTGACATTGAAGATAAGATTGTCCACTACAAAAACTTTGAGCAAAGTAGGGGGTTCCACGGGCGTGTAAAGACGTAAGGCACATCTTTATGCACTTGCTAGTAGTGTGTTTGTAATGCCTTACTGAAGCAAGCTCTTATGTATCATAGTGCTGCAAAACATTTGTGTGATATGTACACATTTTGTTGCAACATGATCTAGGGATTTCCACTCAGCACCAACGGGTCAGTGTGCCCACATAGGTTGATGACTATAATTGTGGCTGGCATACATGTATGAATGATATGCTCCTAGCAGTACTCGTATTGTTTCAATGCTTGTATTGTTGCAACATTTGTATTAAAACAAGTAACTTCTTTACTTACTTTCTTATTATCACGCTTCTATAGGACCTTCAATTACATAACTACAGCCCTATGATGTGCACAAATTTTATGTAATGGCCATTCAACATATTATAATTTTTTTTTGAAATTTTCAAGAGAGGAAAGCACTCGAGCTGAGGAGTTTGAACATGCCCGTATTGAGGATATAATGGAAATGGCCTATGAACTTTGAGGAAAGCGGAATTAAGAGAATTAGAGTGAGCATTTTTGTTAAGCTACTTTGACAACATAGATGGTGAACTTAACTAGCGGTAGAAACATAACCATAAAACTTAATTAACTTGGCACGAACAATACTTTTGCAATAGAGAGGGCTAGAGAACTTGACAAGAGTTGAGGACCGGATTTATGTGGAGCCGGTCCCCCCTCCACTATGCTTTTTTTTAATAGATTCTCCCATCAAGAGAGACTTGGTACAATACAATCTTTGTGTTGCTTGTGACCTAGGTGATGCAATGAAGATGGAAAACTTCATGCATCACGAGCATAACATAATCTTTGCAAAAAGCATTAATCATCCCCGGCCTCAGACAGGAGGCCTCAAACACCTTCAAAGGTGGAGAGAGCTAGTGGGGAATGAGGGTAGGGTAGAGGAAGAAGAAGCATAGGAGAAAGAAATAGTTCCTCACTTATCATCACTCTTCTTTCTTAGCATAGTAATGAAGAAGAAGAAGATGGCAAGCTCTCGGGGCGTCTACTAGGAAATATGTAAGATAGCACGTGCCAACAAAATAAGGGATTTATAATTAGGTACATTTACAAAAAAAAATTACTTAGATACTTTGAGAGATCGGGAAGCATAAGGACTAGTTGGGAGCTAAGCTTCTCTTTGCGCTCGTCAAAAGATTTTTCTCTTTAGCAATCCATGAGTACTTAACGTTCTTCTTTGTAAGTCATATAATGGTGTCAGGTGCAGTGGAATTAAAATGGTGAAGATCTAGTTTTACACTTCCACAAAATCCTTGCCTTCTTTCCTTGTGTTAGTGAATACTTTGTGCTTCAATGAATGTTCCTTTTATGTTCCCTTGAAGAGAGGGGTTGAGAGAATGCAATAGACATGTGTAGAGGGAGAGAGAAAGAGAGAGAAAAAGAGAGCGACACCCAATGGGGTCCCAACCAACCCTCTCAAGGGCCCCCTACATCGTTACCAATGTGGTATTTTCTTTAAATTTCATAAATGGAATGTATACACAATGCAATACCTCAATGCAAACTCTATTGACTTGACAACGACAAATCACCGCGATAACTCCTCGTCGGGAAGAGGCACCTCCGAAGCTGATTTGATGCACCTTGGATCCTTCTTGATGTAGGAATTGCGGATGACCACCACGGGCTAATTTGCACTTCCAATGTGATAAGAATGATGGGCTAAAAACAAAAATCTTGAGAAGGACAATGATGGAGAGCAATGGAGCACTCGTCGATGCCGATGAGTAAATGGCCGAGGGGAGGCTCGATGGGCTGCCGAACTATCGGGCCGCAACTGGGGAAAAGTGAAGGCTGATCCGAGCCACTTTTTGACTAAGGGAAGTGTTGAAAACAGAGAACATTGGCCTATTTTGCTGCTTGGACAACACTAGGGCTGAATTTTGCAATTGCTCGGCACCAAGGGCTAGAATTTGTAGAGTGCTGCTGGCTGATCTCTGTTGAAAATGCCAAGGCTGAAATCTGCCCAAAACGCTGACTGTTCTTTGCTAAAAACGTTGGCTGAAGTTGGCCTCTCCTAGCGCTAACACAATCTGGAATTAAACGGTGGTTGAAGGTCCCCCTTTATAGGTGAATTTGCTGGCTTAAGTACTTATTAGGCCATAGGTAGGGCAAGTGTCCCCCAACTTATTAGGCTTTAGGTTGGGCAAGTGTCCCCCAACTTACCCAACAATAAATCAATAGGTTGATTTAGTAGAATTGAGTCAGTGGGGTCTAGTTTTGGGTGAAAACTATCGCACATATGCCCGATCGGGAATCCAATCAACGAGCGGTCTAGCACGTGGGACTTCTCTAACCTAGAACTACATGCTCATCATACCAGATACCCACAGTAGTGAAATAACATCTGCCAAAATGCATATACAAACCATTTATGCAAGAGGGTTCCAAACTGGAAAACCTAATCTAATGGATTTGTCCGGACATGCAAGTCCTGTGAACAAGCTCACAAAATTTCCGGTACTAATCCTCCTAAGGTTCTAGATATCCCTATCTAGGAAGAAGGGGAAAATTGGCTTTGGAAGTCGATGAAGTATGTCCACGTGGCACACAGAGCCATGTGTGCGTGGCATCCCCTCCTACTTAGGGTAAGGTACGGGTACCGATCTGCATGGCCTCCTTGTATGAGGCTAGCAAATCTGAATAGTGGATGAAAAAGCCTTAGTCCACCCAAGCATCTTCATGTGTCCCTCAATCCTTGAATTTGAGGAAATGTTGCTTTGCTTCTATCTTATTGCCAAACTAAAATGGAAGCATTCAAAAACACTTTGACTTGGTGACTTTGACTGGAACAATGATACAGATGGTTCTTCTTTTGGATTTCTCCTTGGAAGTCCACCCTTGTGGCGGAAGACGCTCTGCCTCTTGTGGATGCTCCAAAGGAACGACCATGTGAGATCTCGGCTTCCATAATTTGACCATCCTTGACTTGAGTGCCCTGAAATCCACACAAAATTGAAATGAGTTTGATTTCTTACGAACAAAGAGAACTGGTAAACCAAAAGACCATATCTTGGGAGGGTGAAGCCTCCTTAATGAGAAATCATATGGTTTTGGCTTCACTTTATCCGATGGAGAAAAATCTTTACCTACATGTTCCTCGTCATGCAATTGGTCGGAGACAATGTCCATAGGTTGATGGGGAGGGTGTGTAGGTGAAAAATGATCCTGGGAAAACACCGAATTGACCTTAACAAAATCTTCACCATACCTGGCAGGAATACCCGAGTTCCTTGATGTGGGGTTGACATAGATGACCGCCGCTTAGGCTCCTCGACGTAGATCTCTGTTTTCTTGGACATGAGAGATAAGAGGGAGAGAGGGAATACCGCTCTCGCCTCGAATGAGGACGGGCTGCGACACATTATCTTTAATGAGAAATGTGAGATTCTCCCAATCAATAATGGGTTTGAACATGTGAAACTACTTAGTGCCCAAAATGATATCACATCCTGCAAGTTAAGAGACTACAAAACAACGAGTAAATTGGGTTTGTTGAATGATCAACTTTACATCATCACATTATTTTTAAATCGAAGCATCTATGCCTTCAGAGAACCCCTGCACCGGGAGGGTGGGGATGGGAGACGTCTGAAGACGTGCACGTTTCACAAGAGATTCACTTATGACATCTTGAGAACTTCCAGAATCAAACAACACAATGACCCTTTGACCATTAACATGTCCATAACATTTTATGAGTTCATCCTCTTTGAAAGTCCCCTCTTGCTTAGCTTCTTTCTCTACCACACTCATGGCATTCACCTGAGGAGTAGAGTCAGAAGTTGATGCAGTAGAGGTTTCCTTGTTAGATTCTTTCTTAGTACATTCCCTTTTCATGTGACCTACTACGTGACAATAAAAACACCTATGTTCCTTTGCATACAATGCTTGTTCTTCCTCACTTAGCTAAGCACCTAAAACTCCTTGGGCAACCTTTTCATCAGGTGTGAGTTAAAATTTATTAGATTTTCCTTTATTCTTATCCTTAGAGTGATCGCCCTTAGCTTGAGATGGAGATGGAGAATTAGATCAAGAATAATTTGGAGAGTTCTTTTTATTTTTTCCATTCCCATTAGAATTATTGTCCTTTTCCTTGGACGAGTCTTGAGAGGAAGAAGTACCATTACCTAAAGCCGGCTTAAGCTTACCCTTGTTGTGCTTCATCTCTTGGAGTTGATCCAAGCATATCGCTTCTGGCAATGTCTTTTGATCACGGGCCTCCACATCAAAATTGATGGAGTGGTCCAATCCAAAGAGAAAAACCTTTAACCTATCATCATCCGATTTTCGCAATTATCCACCTAGCTATGACACACAGTTAGCATATGACATCACTGGTCTACCTTGTTGACACAAAGCCCAAAAATACTCTTTCAAATGCTTCAAGTACTATGGAGGGAGGAAGCGAGTCTTGAGATCCTTCGCAAACTCCTCTCAACTAAGCTCGAGAGGGGAAACAAGGTAGGACTTGGCATGGGCAGCCGTATGGGCCCCCTCTTGCTTCTCCATTCATTCAACCTTCCAAGTGATGGCATCACCCGTGAGATGCATGGAAGCCAAGAGAACCTTGTTATTTTTAGAATTTCTAACAACCGCAAAATAGGATGTAAATTGATGCAACAACGAGTAAATGACAATAGTATCCATCTTACCATCATACTTATTGAACGTGATCTTCTTGGGAATTGGATCAGTGGTCATCCATGTAGTAATGGTTGCCTCGGCGATGGTCCTAGCAAGATTTTCATAATCAGGCTCTGAAGATGGGGGATCAGGTCACACCGCCAAGGTGATGATGAGATCACGCATGGAATACCTTTCCAGCTATGAGCCTTTGGCTTCGGCCGCCAATCGACACTCCTCTCTCTCTGCCGCTTCCGCACGCTTGAATCGACGTGCCTCCTCTGCTTCCAAACGCTCTTGTCACCGAGCTTCATCTTGCCGCATCATCATCTCCATCATCATGCGCATCATAGAATCCATGGTATTTGATGGTGAAGGAGGAGGGGTGGGGGAGGGCTAAGAGGATCCTTAGGTGGCACTTGCTCGCCTTCTTGAATGGTGGAGGTATTCATACCCCTATGAGTCTTGACCATGCAAGGACTTCTCTTCTTGGTTCAAGGAAGGTCGCAAACTAATCTTCGGGAGACTATCTACCCCCTCGTCGGTTCACCCCGCATGAAACACCCGATATACAATTGGTTGCTATTTTTCAATACTGAAGGCGCATGGCTCTACACGCAATGGCAGGACTGCTGTTCCAAGAGTGGGAGGAGTATACACCAAAGTGCTTCCACAACACAACCAAAAACACAAGAGAGAGAAAAAAACTTTTTGGGGATTAGCGGATTAGTGCAAAATCTTCAAAGCTCTAATGTCAGGTGCAGCGGAATTAAAACGGTGAAGATCTGGTTTTACAGTTCCACAAAATCCTTTCCTTGCGTTAGTGAATACTTTGTGCTTCAACGAATGTTCCTTTTATGTTCCCCTAAAGAGAGGGGTAGAGAGAATGCAATAGATATGTGTAGAGGGAGAGAGAAAGAGAGAGAAGAAGAGAGTGACACCCAATGGGGTCCCAACCAACCCTCTCAAGGGCTCCCCACACCGTTACCAATGTGGTATTTGCTTTAGATTGCAAAAATGGAATGTATACACAATGCAATACCTCAATGCGGACTCTACTGACTTGACAACGACAAATCACCACGATAACTCCTCGGGAAGAGGCACCTCCGGAGCTGATTTGATGCACCTTGGATCCTTCTCGATGTAGAAATTGCGGATGACCACCATGGACAGATTTGCACTTCCAATGTGAGAAGAATGATGGGCTAAAAACGCAAATCTTGACAAGGCCAATGATGGACAGCAATGGAGCACTCGATGCTGGCGAGGCAATGACCAAGGGGAGGCTTGATGGGCTGCCAAAGTTCCGAGCCGCAATCGGGGACAAGTGAGGGCTCATCCGAGCCACTTTTGGATGAAGGGAAGTGCTGAAAAAGAGAACACTGAACTGTTTTGCTGCTTGAATAGCGCTAGGACTGAATTCTGCAATCGCACGGAGCCAAGGGTTGGAATCTGGAGAGTGCTGCTGGCTGATCTTTGTGAAAAATTCCAAGGCTGAAATCTGCCCAAAATACCGACTGTTCTTTGCTGAAAACGTTGGCTGAAGTTGGCCTTCTCCTAGCGCTAGAAAAATTTGGAATAAAATGGTGGCTGAAGCTCCCTCTTTATAGGTGAATTTGCAGGCTTAACACTAGTCCTGTAAAAAATCAGCCACTTTTGTGGCTTTTTGAGACTTTTGTAAATAAATTCTCAACACTATCTTAGTTATCTAAATAGAAAATGGTTTCAAGGAATTATGACCAACACTCAATGTGAGTTGATAAAAAGAATTACATAGCTAAATGAAGGTCTAAAGGTGTCTTTCCATTGCCATCTTCTACAAGTAATTTGTGCGGATGGACAAAAAATTTCTATTTTTTTTGAAAGTAAATCAAATCATTGTTAAGTAGGCCCAAACTTCTTTGAAAAATCCCTCAATAGGTATGTGATAAATGTACCGAGACTTTTTAACCCATATACAAAGATTGCCAACATTTTTTACTTCTCCCAATTAAGTGTTGAAGTGCAGTTTTATGTAAAATTAACTACTTTTAGTAAAGTAATTTTTTTAATTTTTGAGCTTTTCATGTAAATTGTGTATTTAGAAACCTTTTTCATATCTTGAACCCATAATTAAGAAGTTTCATGAAATTTTGATGTCATATACAAAAGTTATGTTCCATTTACTAGAATCCTGATGTGACCCATTTTTGTGGCTTCAGTTAGTTTTGTGGCTCATTACAAGTCTAGTGTTAAGTACTTATTAGGCCTTAGGTAGGGCAAGTGTCTCCCAACTTACCCAACAATAAATCAATAAGTTAACTTATTAGAATTGAGTAAGTGGCGTCTAGTTTTGGGTGAAAATTATCGCACATCTGCGAGACTGGGAATCTGATCGATGAGCGGTCTGGTACGTTGGACTCCTCTAACCTAGAACTACATGCACATGCCAGATGCCCACCGTAGTGTAATAACATCTGTCAAAACGCGTATACACATTATTTATGCAAGAGGGTTTCAAACTGGAAAACCTAATCAAATGGACTTGTCCGGACATGCAGGTCCTGCAATCAAACAGGCTCACAAAATTTCTGGTACTAATCCTCCTAGGATTCTAGACATCCCTATCTAGGAAGAAGTGGAAAACTGGCTCTAGAAGTTGATGAAGTATGTCCATGTGGCACATAGAGCCATGTGCACGTGACAAATGGTCCTGCTATTTGAGATAATTGTTCCAGGAAGCGTCTATAGTATGCACACATACCAATAAAGCTTTTTAGCTCATGTAGATTCCTTGGGTTAGGCCATGCTTTTATTACCTCCAACTTTGATGGATCCATACAGATACCATCTTGAGAGATAATATGACCTAAGTATTGAATCTCTTGAAGGAAAAATTCACTCTTGTTTTGATTGATAAAAAGCTTTGTGAGGTCCCCACCCCGCCATATCAACCCGCGGATTTGATGGTGAACCTGGTGGCCACTAGATCTATTGCGGAAGTAAACAAAATGGTTCAGGGTTCGACTAGTGGACGATCTCTCATCACGAAGTGAGTCGAGCTCGAGCTCAAACTTATTCATAAAAATTCCAATGTTCTGGAGATGCAACATCCCCCCTCCAGCGAGAGTTCACTCCTCCCGTTGTTGCCTAGCTGCCAATACAACTAGGTATGTCCACCGCATAGAAAGAACGTTATGGACACTCCCACTGCATAGAAAGCAAGTCGTGGGTATCCACCGCATAAAAAGCAAGTCGTGGATTCAAGAGCCCTTAACAAGGAACTCTGCCCCCTGTGATCAGTAGGGGGGGTCAGGACTGATTCAACATTGGAAATAAAATGAACAAGTCGAGCTAAATTTTCCCTAGCAGACATTCTTTCCTATTGCAAACAGCATACCCATCAATCATTTTTTTCCTACTTTAAGCTTTAATGTACAAGTGAGTTCAATGCAGAGGTTTCCGTCGGATTTCTCCAACATGTTTGGGGATATGTTCATTCCTAGCTAAACGTGTGCAATGTTAAATTAAACAACTTGAATGAAATTATGACCTACCTCTTCCATTTCTTCGTCGATGGCTCGTGAGATGACCGGTATTTGTTCTTTCATGGGAGCTTTTCCGTTTCTGTTGACATTGCTTGTTCCCGCCTCGCGATCGTGGGCACCACCGAAGCGAGTTCTCTTAACCGGGGCCATTTTACTCACTACTTTAAATAATTATCTTGGAGAAAAATCTAAGGTTCGCAAGCATCATAACAACCCAATAGATAGATTAGCAACATCAATTAATCCCTCCTATATGAGAGGTCTAGATTTTTCATATAGCAATCATTATGGGTGACACATAATCCTATGGGAACCGGCTCTAAGATAATTACTCGACTTACATGATTAAGAATAATAGGATTTCACTAATGGAATTACCAAAGAGATGAATTAAGCACGATTAATCTCTTTCCTAGCAATTAGAGGGTGCAGAATCACCGCATGCATAGGTGTGAGAAAAACCACCTCTTAGAGACTTAATGGCAGATTAATCTTACCTTAATTATATCTTAATGCATAAGAGAAATGAATCTAATTCAGCTACAATATTAATGTGTGATAGAAAGAGTGATTCTCATCAATCTACACAATTACCAGCTTATCGATTAATTACTATGCTACCTAGAGAGAGAAAATTCTAATAATCATGCACTAATCATTAATCAAGAGTGAGGAAGGGCTGATAATTCAGCTATGGGATGATGACTACATAACAGAATATGGTTAAGGAGAAATTAGAGAGTAATTAAAGAGAATTATGACTAGGAATAAGAATAATAGACGAGGAATTTAGATGGTAATGAAAAGAATTTACAGAAGACATTAATTAAATCGTGGTTACCGTGATTAGGGGCTAATAATCCTCTCGATTCTCTGATCTAATCGAGCTTCTTGAGGCGAGAATTCGACAGCACCTCCCTCCTTGCTTCTCCTTCAAAAGATGTGTGTACCGGCAGCACCTCCCCAAGGTGGGTGTAGGTGTGTGTGTGTGTGTGTACTGAGTGAGTGTGTGAGCATGTGTGTGTGTGTGTGTGTGTGAGTAGGCCTTTAAATAAGCTCCTACAGGCTGAAAATCGATTTGTGCTACTATAAGCATCTGAGTGAGCACTCAGTCCTTGCATGGCAAGTCTAGTTGCCTACCCACCAAATGTCCAGTTGGTTTAGTTAACTGGTTCTCACACTTAGTTGCAAGCTTGGAAACTTCCCAAAGACTCCCACAAGGCAAGAGGGCGCCCCCTAGCTGCTAAATCTGGTCTGGAGTGGCCTGGAACCTGTTTCCACACAGCCCCGGGCCCCCGGTGCCTCGCCCGACAATTTTATAAAAATTGGTTTTAGGCTAAAACGGGTCATACGAGTCGGATTTTGATGTCGTAAATTGCTATACAGAGCTCCAACTAAGACGTACTAGACCGAGTACCTGCCATATTTAGCAGCCCCCCGGGGTCCGAAATTGCATTTTTTTCAAATTTGGGGTACAAGTGCAGTTTTTCGAGACGATCAAAACTGGACGGGTCGCGGGGTGACCAAAAACTTACTATTTTTGGAATTTTTTTACAAAAATTATTTTAATTCACATTTCGAAGCTTTAAAACATTATAAGAATCATGACACTGACAAAATTTGGAAAACTGCTAAAAATAGTAACTTTTTCCATCATGTTCATTTCAAGGTACAATGGTGTTCTTTTTTATCGGGGTCAGAGACCTTACAAGCCTGTTCTCTCTCAAAGCTTGAAAAATCACTTGGAGATGTTGCTTGTGTTCCTCCAAAGACTTGGAGTAGATGATGATATCATCAAAGAACACTCCATTGAATTTGCGGTAGGGTCTAGCTTTTTTCTCCATTAAACGATTGAACGTGGCTGGTGCATTAGTCAAGCCAAAAGGCATGAGTAGATATGCATAAAAGACCAAACATTGTACGAAATACGGTCTTTAGGATATCTTCATTCACTATCCTTATTTGATGATAGCCACTTTTAAGGTCAATCCTACCGAAGTAGGTAGAGCCTTGTAGCTTATTAAACAGATCTTCTACTCGAGGTACGAGAAATCTGTTTTTGATAGTGATATGGTTTAGTGCTCGATAGTCCACACACATGTGGTATGTACCATCTTTCTTTTGCGCTAAAAAAAATGGAGAACAGAAGGGAGAGGAGCTAGGCCTCACCATCTCTTTGTCTACCAATTCCTGTACGTGCCTCATGATCTCCTCTTGTTGATCTTGGGAAACTCGATAAGGAGGCTTGTTAGGTGGTGAGCTTCATGGTAGGATCTCAATTCGATGGTCATCATCCCCTCATTTTGGAGGTAAGTCCATAGGGATATCATCGATGAGCACATCTTGGAATCCATTTAGAAAATTAGACAAGTCTAACTCTTCTTGATTCCTACCATTTACATTTGATGAAACATTAGGACCTTTTAGGGACTCTTTGACAAAAATAATGTATGTAGAAATTGAGATTTTCATTGATTTACCAAAAGCAAGAGGATTTACAAGTAGTATAGTACGACCAGACTCACTAGCATCTACATGCATGCTCTTTTAATTTCAAGGAACTTCATGTTGGTGGCAGCCATGTGGTTGAACCATGGTGCCCCTAGGATAACATCCTCATGTTGGAAAGGAGAGATAAAAATTATTCTTTGTCGACGTAGCTTTGGACATGAAGCCTCAACTTCCCAATCAAGGGAGTAACGGAGGCTTGTTGTACCTTGAAAGCTCCATCGACAGTTACATTATCTCCCATCTCGAAAGCTTGAATGCCCAACTTAGTGGCCAACTCCATTGATATGAAGTTGTGAGTAGATCCATGGTCAAAATAGATGATGGCATCATGCTCCCTTACCTTTCCCCAAGCATAGGAGAGAGGACATCCTTTGCAACAATGAGCATCCCCTTTTGGAGCTTCGATCATGGAAGCTCTAGGAGTCTCATTGCGGGCATTTCTCTTGGGGCAAGAACAATAGCCATGTCCTTGCTCCCCACACTTGAAACATTTGTGGTCCTTACAAAAAGCTTCTAGCTCTTCAGGAGAGAGTTTATTTTTACCTTTGTAAACTCTCTTCTCCTTGGACCCATTGTTGTTGTTGTTGTTGGAATTTCCTTAGGAAAAATTTTGGGCACTATTTTTCCTCTTTGCATCACTGTTGTCTTTGATTTCCATGGGCTTGGCATTTTTTCTATCCCCTTGTTGTAAATTGATGCGCGAAGAAACCATAATGTGGTGGATTACTTCAGTGATAGAACCAGGCCATTGGGAGTTGAGGTACTCGGCCATTTCTTCAGGTAATCCCACGCAGAATTGTTTCTTTTGTTTGACGAATTCTATCTTTTGAAAGATAGTAGCCTTGAGATGTAAATCCCAAAACTTGTCTATGTATTTGTGGATAAACTTGTTGGAGAGCAGCTTCAAGCTCCGCCATTCAGTAAGCACTTTGTCCTTTGCATCGCTTGCAAGGAATTACTTCATGATGGAAACTCGTAGGGTTTTCCATGTCTTTGGGAACTCGCCGTTTTCACGAAGGCTAGCCCACCATTGATGAGCATACTTCTGGATGTGCATAGCTACATGATGTATCTTAAAGGACTCTATGAAGTCCTTGTCTCCAAAGGCTGCATCAAATTGTTGGATGAAGGCCAATACTTTGTCAGTAGCCCCAAAGGTGCCATCATAGGTGATAAAAGAGATACTCTTTCCTCTCTCTATGAACTTCTTGATCTTTTGGGACCTTTGCCATGCAGGGTAAGATTTTCAATGTCCTCTCCTCTTGTATTCTCTAGGAGAATAGCTATTGCTTTCGTCAAAAGAGGAGGAAGGTGAAGAAGAAGGAGAAGAGGGTGATCTCTTTCTTGCCCTTTTCTTCCTTTGTTTCCTCTCTTCCCTTTTGGAGTGACGAGGAGAAGGAGTGTGGGTTAACCGTTCCCTTGTGGGAGGAGTTGGCGATCGTCTAGACCACCGTCTTTGTGGAGCCACATAGGAACTTAGGGATTTACTTCTTATTGTTCTTTGGATTCCTCCTTTCTGATGGGAGAAAGTCTTCTTTTGGAAGTCTCATCAAGAGGTCTCCTAAGCTCTCTCTCCTCTTGGGGAGTCCAAGGGAAATCCCATAAGCACGAAGTTGTTGGGTAACTTTCACTTGCAAAGCAGGGTTGCCCATAGCTTAATGCCACCTAGTAACAAGATAATTAACAAACATGGGGGATTCATCATTAGCACCTTCATGTGCAAAATCAAAGTTATCAATGTTCATTCTACTCTTGATTATTTCAACCATGCTAATTAAACTTATGTATAGATTAATTTGTGCTTTGGTACCCTCAAAAATCTTAGTCTCTACTCTTCTTTACCTTTGAAAATAAGCTCTCAAGCAGCCACACCCATGGTTTAGACACTATTGATTGCAGAGACTAGTGAAGAGGGTCTAAGATTGCTCGTTTGATTATGGTTCTTGTGGAGCTTGCTCGTAGCTCAATAATGGTTAAGCCAAAGTCAAGCCCCAAGAGGCTCCATTATTCAGACTATAGTTCCCAACGGTGTACCTCGAACTAAGTCCTTTTCAACCAAGATAATAGATCCATATCCCACTTACCCTATTGCAATGAACAGGCCCAACCTTTCATGGACAACTTAAGGACCTCTCTTCTTATGCAAGAAAAGAGAAACCAAAAGCTTTGATACCCACATAATGGAAATGGCCTATGAAGTTTGAGAATAGCGGAATTAAGAGAATTAGAGTGAGCATTTTCGCGAGACTACTTTGAGAACATAGAGAGTGAACTTAATTAGCGGTAGCAACATAACCATAAAACTTAATTAACTTTGCATGAACAATACTTTTTCAAGAGAGAGAGTTAGAGAAATTGACAACAGTTGAGGACCGGATTTATGTGGAACCGGTCCCCCCTCCAATAGGCTTTTGTATTATAGATTCTCCCATCAAGAGAGACTTGGTACAATACAATATTTGTGTTCCTTGTGACCTAGGTGATGCAATGAATATGGAAAACTTCATGCATCACGAGTATAACATATCCTTTGCAAAAAGCATTAACCATCCCCGGCCTCAGTCCCAAGGCCTCAAACACCTTCAAAGGTGGAGAGAGCTAGTGGGGAATGAGGGTAGGGTAGAGGAAGAAGAAGCATTCATAGGAGAAAGAAATAGTTCCTCACTTATCATCACTCTTCTTGCTTAGCATAGCATAATAGCATAGTAATGAAGAAGAAGAAGATGGCAAAGGCTCACGAGGCGTCTATTCTAGGAAATATGTAAAATAGTATACCCCCAAGCTCTCGAGGGGTGTTGGGGGGGGGGAGTATACCCCCCAAGCTAGCCCCCTCCTTGCTTTCGTCGACCCTCTCTTCTAGATCAAGATGGAAGCTCATTGGACCTCTGCAAGCCTGGCCAATCACATGAAGAGTGCATATCAAGCAAGCATGCTAGCCTTGGGACAAGTGTCCCCCCTTCCCCTTTGAGAGAGAGGACTTGGTAAATGCATAATCAATTAATTTAATTAACTAAATTATAATTGGACCCCTTGAGAAGCCAACCAATAGGCTTTAGGCACAACATGAGGGCAACATGAAGAGGAACTTGACAAGTGTCCTAGTTGCTTCTTTATACCAAGATTGACTTGTGTGATGGTGTGTGTGTTCTCTCTCTAGCTCCTACAATGAGAGCTTGCCCCCCTTTGAGTAGGGATCATGTTGGCTTTTAGGAACACCTTGAATCCTTCAAGCTTGAGGAAGGTTCTCACTACAAGCTCAGCTGAAGCCTGGAGAAGGTTCCCACATCAAGCTCATCCCTAGCACCTCATGCACGACAAGCGCCTCAAGCACCTTAGTGATCAAGCACGACAAGCACCTCAAGCACCTTAGTCAACAAGCACGACAAACACCTCAATCTTGGGCTGGTGGGTTCCCACCTCAAGCACAGTCCTAGCTTGCCTAAGGTCAAAGAAATCTTGCACACTAAACTTTGGAGGTCTTTAATGAAGATAACCCTAAAGTCTTTAAGCTCCATTAGGTAGCATTGCTCTTTGACATACCATCTCTCATTTGGACCCTTTTACCTTGGCCCCGTGTTGAGATAGATCCATAAGCACATGTCTATATCTAACCCTTATTTCCATTTATTCTCCCACATTAAATGATCAGGTTAATATGAGAAAATCATTTGGGTTGGTTAGATATTAGATTTTATGACAGAGGAAATGGCGTAGCGGCACTAGCAGACTCAACACAAGGTTCGAAACATGCAAGAAGGAATCAATCAATATTATGCGAACGCCGCACAAGTAGAGGATTGGGCTACATGTCAGTGGCAAGAGAGAGAATAGAGGGAAGCTTCACAAGTGCAAGATGCATGGGAATCCATGGAGGAGGCCATGCATTCGAATGACGCAAAAGGGAATCTGAGACCAGCATCCCCTGAGGGAGAAGGAGCATCAATTAGGGGGAGGGAAAGGGAGTAGTGGCAGCAATTGGGGAGAGGGTAGGGGAGAAGTGGCAACAACCGCGACAGGGGGAATAAAAGCAGTAAGGGAAGGGAGAAATAATTATCACCCTTTTATATACATTTTGAAAGAAACAATATAATGTGTAAAGTCTTGAAACAATGAAAAATGTACATTTTTTAAACAATGTTTGAGCGGCACAAATTGTCTTTGTAGTAGTCATTTTGGAGTGTACATCTTGGATTGCATGGCATTAAAACTCATTGCGTGCACAATGTATGTGACCTAGCTTCCAGTGGAAGCAATCAAGGGAAGTGTATTTGAGAGGGACTCTGTGCACAATGTTGTTTTCTCCTTGCGTCTTGGAATCTGATAAAAAGAAAGAGTTAGTATCTATATCTTAAAGCATTAAAGACAAATGAAATTTATCCATTTAGTAAGTACCGTTCTATTATTGAGACTAAATGCATGCTGAAAGAAGTGGAAGGTCTTTATATGTAAGATCTACCCTGAGTTGTGCAAGAGTTGTGCTTGACATTGTGTCCATCACATTAAGTAGGCTCTCTCGAAATTAGATCTCCATTGCTAAAGGTCTGTTCTCAGAGTTAGACTCTATATCTTGGTCGAGTTGAATAAGTTTCCCACTAAGAAGATGCTATCTAAAATAGTAAAATGACACTATGAAATTTTGAGAGCTTATAATGTACTTGCAAATTATGAACTTCTTTTGCAAAATACAATTTTTATCCTGTGATTATTATTTATCCCAATAATCATTCAAAAAATTAAAAACAACTCTCAGACTTGCGAATGAACCTTGTTGTGGTAGTTCTTATTTTCTCATCGAAGAAGAAATCTATAAACACTTCAACAAGCATAAAGAGAGTGAACCTAACTATCTTTGTAGCAATTGAATACTTGAGGGACTTTTGTATATCCTGAAACAACCTATTCCTGAAGCTTTCACTAGTTTGTAAAGTTGGCAAAGACCAATCCTTGTTGTAAAAGGATGGAAGTGCAAAGGAGTTACACGACCCCAATCAAAGGATATTCTGGGTTCCAAATATGACATATCATAAAACAATATTTCATTATCTACAAGCTCCTTATGTTGTCTTCCTCGATACATTTTCTCACCAATAAATGCATGGAAAGCATTAAAAATCCCAACTATGCTCTCAACTGGTTGTCAGTCGGTCATGTTCGATGGATAAATATATGCAACATACCAAACATGATATCAACCCTAAACGTGTGAACATAATCATGCACTAAATGAAATATGCTTAAAATAACTTACAATTGGGTCAATGCCATGGAAAACTAGGAGGAGATGTTTGCAACCTTAAGTCTGCATGTTGAAAAAGGGAAAACATTTTTGAGAGGAAAGTAGAGATACTCAAAGCAATATTTGGGCGGGAACATAGATACTAGAGTCTTCAATGCAAGTTCTAAATTTTTTTGGTACAGAGTTAGTACAACATATGGCATTTATGCTTTGAAAATGTGACATTGTATAATTTGAAGAGCAAAAATATAATTTTTTCGTTTTTTCTCAACGAGTTTGGCTCCAAAATGCTGATTTTCAATGTAACGTAAGCCTCTTCCTCATTGGTCGAGCGCCACTATCTCTAGAACTAAAAAGCACAAAAGTGAGTCCAAGTTTCTCCTAATGAAGGGAGATTAGGAGAATTCACCTCCAGACCAGGAGCCTTAAGGAAAATAGTCGATGATGCTCACACACAAAGACAAAGGAAATGCCATCAAGGTGGAGCCATACTCAGACCACAGTTCAAGTTTTTCAAATCAATGTCCGAGTCTGAGAAAACATCTATTAGAGAGAAGGTACTCCATATGTGAACACTCCTCCAAGATGATGACGCTTTTTTGAATCTGGAGAGATATCAGATATTGTATGTTGATGCCAAGCGCATGAACAAGCAATGGAAGCTCATTAGCTATCATGAACAAAGGACTTGCATCCTTGAAGAACATCCAAATGCAATTCATGTCTTGAATAGGATACACAAATACATTTTGACATAGGATAACCTTCTGTTGACATAGGAGAACCTTCTGGTGAGTCCCCAAACCAAACAATTAGCTACAATGAACATTTAGAGTCTAGAAGTTAGCTAGAAGTGTTACTGGATAATAAACCATCATATAAGTGCATGCAATATATTAGAATAAAAATCAAAGCCCTTTATTGAAGATGAAAATAACCAGAAGAATTTTGGATCAACAGGTCAGGGCGAACCTTCCAGTGAATTCCCAAACCAAACAATTAGCTACAATGAACATTTAGAGTCTACGGAGTTAGCTAGAAGTGTTACTAGATAATAAACCATCATATAAGTGTATGCAATATATTAGAACAAAAATCAAAGCCCTTTTATTGAAGATGCAAATAACCAGAAGAATGTTAAATAAGCGGGTCAGGGCCATCCTTGAGAATAATGTATCCAATAGTCAAGGCCCAAGGGCCAGAATGGCACTCAAAGAATAGGAACAAGCTTTCAAAATCCTCTTTCATTTAGTAAGAATCCTTCAAAAAATGATACAATAGAAGGATCAAATAGTCCTCAATTACATTGAGGTAGTACCAAACTCATTGATACTGAGAAGAATCCTTCAAAAAAATGATGCAATAGGAGAAGCAAATAGTCCTCAATTACATTGAGGTAGTACCAAACTCATTGATACTGCATGAGAAGAATCCTTCAAAAAAATGATGCAGTAGTAGAAGCAAATAGTCCTCAATTACATTGAGATAGTACCAAACTCATTTATATTGATGTATGCACTTCCCATGAAGGATGATGAGCTACTCAAGTTCTATCCAACTCTCTACTGCATTTACAACTGGAAGGGGGGGGGGGGGGGGGGGGGGGGGGGGGGGGGGGGGGGGGGGGGGGGGGGGGGGGGGGGGGGGGGGGGGGGGGGGGGGGGGGGGGGGGGTTTCACTATATGTAAACCTTGGATATCATGTTTGTTCAAGAACTATTTTATAAAACCAATAAAAGGAACCCTTTTCCTTTTAAATCTTTAATTTTTTCCAAGATTATTTTTGCAACACCCTTCTGTATGTGAAAATGTGAGAAAAAATAGAAATAATATTCCCCCCCCCCCCCCCCCCCCCCCCCCCCCCCCCCCCCCCCCCCCCCCCCCCCCCCCCCCCACACACACACACACACACACACACCATCGCAGTTGAGACTTACATGAACAGACCTGTTGATCAAATGCACTACACTAGAGTTCTAGATCGAATTAGGAAATGATGGGAGCACAACAAGGAACTATGGGATGCCGGAAGAATGACATTGAATAGAAGAGAACAATTTCATAGTTGAAAGATGATTTGATTAACTTTTGGGGCATGATGAACCAATCAGGAGCTCATATCAGTATCCTAATCAAGTACACAAATGAGCTGCTTCAGCTGTCAATGGAGGTGTCCAAACAAGATTCCTGAAAAGAAACTTGCCAATAACTCTAGCTTTAAATCCTAGTTCAGAGAAATGGCTAAGGTTTTGTTTCGAAGAAGGTGAAAGAAAATCAGCCAGATCTAGTTGGATGGATCCACACTGCGTCCATTTTTCACAAGCTGGTAAGGACATGACTCACCAAAGGCAAGAAAACACTATATGATCTTAACACAAAGATCTGGCATGCTCTCACGTCCTATGAAGTTGAGATGCTTACAGTGTGAAGGGAGCCACAAGAGCAAGAGGCCATATACGTAATTATTCAAAAGAAAATTGTTGTCTCCAAAGCCTCTCAAGGTCAAGTCCAACATGGAGTTCTTCAGCCACGAGCTCAACAAATACCAAAGCCTGAACTGAAGAAAGCTCTAGACAAGCAGACGGTTAAGCGCAAGCACTAAGTCCATACCAGTAGCCTGAAATTTTGGAAATACGCCAAAATTCAAGAAATGGGAGGAGGATGTAGGTAGTGGAACTTGCCCTTGGAAGCGGCTTTTACACAACGGATTTACTGGTAGTTCCAGTGGTAATCACTAGTCGATAACTATACAGTCACACAGTTAGTCAATATACAACATGCTACATTTCACTTCTTACTTGGAGAAAAAAAATGATGAGAGAGAGAGAGAGAGAGAGAGAGAGAGAGAGGAGATGAGAATTTACCTTTGTTGGTTGTCTCTTGGAAGAAAGCACGCACTGGCGGGAGTTTTAACAAAAGAGGTGTGTTGTTGACTGTGCACTAAAACGATTGGCAAGCTCTGGAAGTTGAGAGCATAGGTGGGCTTGACCCCTCAGATGATCTGTAGCTTATCGACTGTGTGTGACAACTTAAAACCAAGGCGCACATTGTGAATGGCCAAAAATCATTTTTCAGACGGCCGGGCGCCCGTGTGTGACACGGCCTCAAATTCTCCCGCAAGTTACGAGAGTGATGGGCTGACTTGGCATTTCAAGAACGAAGTTTGCTTACTGGCGCACCGCTCTAAGCTGTTACAAATGGGATGACGAGCAAGACGGTACAGATACGCGCCATGCCTAAACCCACCCCAATCCGAAGCGCAAGACCAAGCTGACGCAGTGGAAGCCTTTCTGTATAAGGGCCGCCAGATTCATCCTCCCTATGTATGATCCTCTTCACCACGAAGACATGGAACAGGTGCGCTTCTTTATGTTGCTCGGCCCTATTTTTTTGCGCGTATATGTAAGTGGCCTGTGTACTTCTGCAATCCATTTTCAGAGCCGCCCCATTTATCAAGGAAAGGCATGTCAGTTGCATTCTCTATCATCCCCGTCGAGTTTGGTCACTATGACATGTTGGCAAAGAATGAGGATCTCTCTGCGCATGCTGCATTTGGGGATTCCTATGTGTGCCAGGGGAAATTATGTATGAATGTTAGGCTTCATATGGCTCACTTGGCGATGCATCGATGGAGTAATAGACAGAAATTCACTACGCACACCTTTATATAAATGTATGCTTGTATGTGGGTATGTGCCTGGTTTTTTCCCTTTTAAAAAAAATACCCAGCTCATTCCTTTAATGGCCTTTGATGACAGTGGCGGTTGTATTATTTAGCTGATGATTTGCATGATGGAATGGAAGCCTACTTCAAGTTCATAATTGCAATCTGCTTTATGTGTGAGCAAGGCATTTTCTGGCTTCTTCTACCTGTGTGAATTCATGTTCAAGGGAGAAGGTCCATCGAGGTTGTTGCAACTTTCAGTTTCCTTAGTTATTGGCCAAGATTAGAGCTTATATATTGGATTTATGGGACTGAAATTGTCAAATATCACAGTGTTAGACATTTGAAATCTACATTTTTCTATTATCTGTGTCCAAGTATGCCTGATTTCTGTAGTCTGTTAACTTTGTAGAAAACGGTTCTTGTTGTTGATGAGCAAATTTGCGAAGATGTGGTAGATGATGGGTCTGTAGATTACAGAGGCAGACTAGCTACAAAAGCAAAGACTGGAGCCTGGAAAGCAGCACCTCTCATTTTTGGTAACTTGTGACCGCATTATGAGCATACTAGCTTGGCACTCTTTTGCAGTAACATATGCTTGGTATTGTTTTAGGGACAGAGATCTGTGAAAGAATGGCGTCCCTCGGGCTACAGCGTAATTTGGTGACATACTTTGTGAACAAAATGAATATTGACAAGCCAACGGCTGCAGTTATGGTTTCGAATTTTGGTGGCACATTGTACCTTACGCCTTTCTTAGGTGGATTTTTGGCAGATGCCTACATGGGCCGCTTCTGGGCCATTTCAGTATTTGCTTCCATTCAAGTTTTTGTGAGTCATTTGATTTTTAATTTATATATGTTGTGATTGATTTTCAATTTATATTACTCAACTACATCCTACCAAATTTTCAGGGCATGGTGCTCTTGACACTTTCAGCAGCCCTCAAATCTTTGCGACCTTCACCATGTGCACCCTCTGGGTCAGCTTGTGCTGCTGCTCATGGTGTCCAACTAGCTGTCCTTTACACCGCCTTGTTTCTCATTGCACTTGGAAATGGTGGCATCAAGCCAAATGTTTCCTCTTTTGGAGCAGACCAGTTTGACGAGCATGATAACAAGGAAAGGAAACATATGCCTTCTTTCTTCAACTGGTTCTACTTCATTATCTCCATTGGATCCCTCATCTCTGTTACAGTGTTTGTATACATTCAAGATAATGTCAGCTTTGGTTGGGGTTTTGGCATACCAGCAGGCCTTATGGCAATTGCAATTGCTGTATTCTTTGCAGGATCATCGCTTTATAGATACAAACTGCCATCTGGTAGTTCTCTTACCCACATAATGCAGGTAGCGGTCGCAGCTGCTAGAAAGCAAAATTTGCCCCTGCCAGCTGACAAGGAAACTCTGTTTGAAGAGGAAATAGCCAGGGAGGTTTACACACCACGAAAGAAGCTTCCTCACAGCAATCAGTTTATGTATGATACTGTCCTCTCTGCTATATTTCCACGTGCTTGTGCTTACTCCTGTTTTTTATGGAGGATGTGATGTGTGAGAGGATTTGTGAATGGAGCTAAAAAAATATATTCCTAGGGCCCGTTCATGGATTGGGGTGTTCCATGTTTTATGGTGGGAGATGGTCGACGACAAGGATTAAGTTAGCTGCCTGTGTTGTAGTCGTAGTTTAGATCTTTAGTGCTTTTAGTATTTTTGCTCCTACTTGACAGATGCTAGCCTTTATCATGGCTGCATATGCCCATCACCTCCGTAGGTCGATAGAAACTCAGTTCGTTGGTTTTATAGAGCACATTTAAAGCACGAACTCTATACAAATCTGCACCTACTTTTCGGCACTAATGACGTGAGTAGGCCAGGGATGTCATAGTTGTTGTCCAGGCTATGCATGCTAATGGTGATAATCTTATTCTTCTTGTTTGGACAAGCAGCGAAGCTAAGGTCGTCTATTCCCAAGTTTTGAACCTTGTACTACTTTGGTTATGTTTTGTTTCTTCTAGGTAGGTTCATAGTAGTATCCATTTCTAGTATTCCTCTTACATAAGGATTTAAGATGTTTTCCTTTTAGAAGTTGTTGTGTAACGTAGAGCCTAATTTCTAGGATTCAGTCTTTGAGATGTCTTATTCTTGTTAGTTTAAAGTCGAGTACTGTTTCAAGTTTTAGTCAAGAAAGCTTCTTTAACATATTTTGCTTATGCCTTTTCAAAAAGAATTTTTAAGTGAATAATGGTTTGTTTCATCTAGTTTTGTTCAGTAGCAAATAAAGTGATTTAGTTTTTCCTTCTTTTTTTTTGTTTTCTTGTGTCCCTTGCTTTTTTATTTTTGTGAGTGTTTTATCGCCTCTTATAATCTGTAAGTCCAAACTATTCTGTCCTTATGAAGGTATATTGTTTTTCTTGGAGAATTCTTGGTCAGGATATCTTAGTAACCTTTTCTGTAGGTTTTTGGATAAAGCAGCTGTTCTGACAGGAGATGAAGTAGAGGATTTGGACAGACAATGGTATTTATGCACGGTGACACAAGTTGAGGAGGTAAAAATGCTATTGAGAGTACTTCCAATCTGGGCCAGCACTTCATTCGTCTGGACTACCTTGACTCAAATGGAGACATTTTCTGTCCTGGAGGGTGCAACTCTAGATAGGCATGTTGGGAAGAGCTTTTTCTTTCCTCCCGCATCTCTAGCAGTCTTTGAGCTGGCGAATGTGCTGATTATTCTACCTCTCTATGACCGATTTTTGGTGCCCATGATGAGGAAGGTTACTGGCCTTGAACGTGGCATTTCTACATTGCAGCGCATTGGGACAGGTATTGTCTTTTCAATGCTTGCCATGGTAGTGGCTGGTTTTGTGGAGTTGAAACGTATCAGAATAGCAAAGGAAAATGGTTTGCTTGATCTTCCCAAGGAAACTGTCCCCATGAGCATTTTCTGGCTGGTACCGCAGTATTTTTTCCGAGGAAGCACAGAATTATTCACCCAAATTGGACAGCTTGAGTTCTTTTATAATGAGGTGCCCAACAGCATAAGGAGTCTAGGCACAGCTTTATACCTTAGCACCATTGCTGTGGGATCTTTTTTGAGTAGTGCACTAGTAACTGCAATCAATCATGCGACTGGGCATGGAGGTAAAGAGGAATGGTTATTAGACAATCTCAACCGGAGCAAGCTCTACTGTTTTTACTGGCTTTTGGCAGGGCTCAGCTTCATCAACTTCCTCGTTTATCTTTCTTGTTCTCGATGGTACAGGTATAAGCAATTTGCAAAAGCTATCGAAGCTCTCGAAGCAGACCAGCAGCTGTGATATGTTGTTGATATTGCCCTTTGGTAAAGGGTAAGAGGATTGTGTGTTTAGTCTGGTGGAGATACCCATCAGTGTCCTCTTCTGAAAGGGAAATGAACATGTTGTTGGACAGTTGTTGTTCCTCGAAGAACATTGGGCGGTAACGGGTGGAGAGTATTGGTTCTGAAACCATGGAGATGAATGGCTTGGGTTTGATCCTGTTTTGAGCAGCTGTTAAGTTATATTTGCCAATGCTTTACAGAGGATAAGTAGTGTCCTCAGGGCTGCTTCTCCGCTCTCTGATACTATTCGCCGGCGTAAAATACCAAGACCGTGTGCATTGTGCATGTTCATGGATTACAATGAAGGGGATTTCCTGTGACCATATGCATTTGCATCATGAGCTGCTGCAACGCACTGTACCTGGGTTTAATTATATGTAGTCAAATGTGACATGTTTTCTGTGCCTTTCTGTGCAATAGTTGTATGGGGAAGATGCTTCAAGAAGCATGTTCTACTCGGTTGTCACTTAATGCCCCATAATTTGGCTAACCTCCCAACTATTTTGGTAATATCCTGCTTTAGGAACAAGACGACTGCAGCAAGCAGCACACGATGGCACTGCCTTGCGAAGAGAGAGAGAGAGAGAGAGAGAGAGAGAGAGAGAGTGTCTTGTACGCACAACCACATTGCATAGATTGAAAGTGGGTTTTGACAAAAACTCTGATTCTCCTAGTGGACTAGTTCTTTTTTTTTGCAAAGTAATTTCTGGAGCTTGGACCACTACTTATGGAAAAAATGAGTAAACCTCACTATTTGGAGGAGTGAGCCTTGAAGGTAATATGCTATGGCTATTTCTTAGGATCGATCACATGATAAGAGGAATTTTTCTAAACCACAAAAAGTATTTCTCCCATAATCTTCAGTGAGTTTATGATATTGGGTATGGTTATCTTAGCTCACATTTTGTTTCCTAAAGATATAATTAGGTAAGAAAGTTGTATTTCTCTCATTGCTGACCTATCATCAACATTTATAAAGCCACGCTCCTTACTACCATTAATTGTAAGTTTTCATAATTCAGTTGGGCCTTGTATATATAAAGGTAGCCATCAAACATGTAAAGCATGAAATAAAATTTTCCTTTTGAGAATATTTGACACAATAAAGAAGCACAGAAAAACAAGAGTTCACATCATGTCCTTTACAATTCCTTGGAACACCATCCATCTATAGGAACATTTGGAAATTATAATTAAATATTGATATATGCTACAAAGCTAACATATTTGTTCTATCAAATTGGCAATGTTGAGGGGGCTATACTTGCTAACTCAAAATGACTCTAAAATTTAAGCCGAATCAAGAAAATTTCTATCATTGTAGTGTTTGCTATATGGGGTATTAGGTGCTCCAAAACTCAAGGAAGAATAGATATATGTTATGGAATCTACATTATAGCTACCATAAAAATCACAAAATTCAATTTTAGTAAAAAGAAACAACATTGACAAATTTTCATAATAAGACAAGTTTCAATATGATAACTTTCCTCTCCTTAGAAGTATGATAGCATGACTCGATAACTAATAAAATTACTCATGTAGCAATTTAGTCCTCGCTAAATGACTTCTAAGGCGGTGTAACGCAAAACCCCCAAGAAATGACCACAAAAACAAAACTTGTTTTATGGCACAATTTAGTTGAAAAATTATTTGTAAGAACAAAGTTGAACATAAAACTAATAGCCCAAAAAAATGCCGAGTTTTTTAATCTCATAAGCCAACTTTGTGGATAAAGAATACTTAAAATAGGTTTTTGGAACTCTTCAATAACTCAAGGAAGTTGCTCAATGAACATGACATAATAGTGTCTTAGGACACATAAGTGTCCCATTACCAACCTGGTGTTAGCACTCCAACAAAAGAAATTGCTTTCAAATGTGACAAATGCCCGTGCATTGGGGGGTGGGGGAGAGGTATCCCCCTAAATATAGTGAACTTAGATAGAGGCCCACACTATTAGACCCATTTTGGGTCAATATGATACGTATATATACCACACATAGGTAGATGAGATGACCACAATTGTCAAGTAGTTGAGCATTTTGGCTGGACACATTCATGCCTTTGTTGTTGGCAAGCATGTTTGATAGAGTCAGATGCAAAGGCTAGAGTCACTCAATAGCATAGGTCCCTTGAAAAATCCTACCTTAGTCAACCCCTTCTATGTGGACACAGTGAAGCTGACCCCGTATGTCTCCTCTTTTTGTTGTGTAATGCAGATTGCAAGATGGTATTCCAACAAAGTTGCACATCCAACAACAGGTACCCAAAAACCAACATCTCCTGCTTCCAATCCATAAGACTGAATATTTGTCTTTTCTTGTTGAAGTATGCATATCATCCTCTCCTTGAACATTGGAGTTGTGTCCAATGACTACCCAATTATAATGTTCAGTGGGGCATTCAAAAATTCTTGAAAGAACTCATCTACCCCCTACTTATCTTCTACAACAACCTACTCATCCTTTTTCTTAACTTTTTGTAGCTTCTCAATTACCTCCTTCTGATCTTCCCAATTCAATGGTGACTTGAGCTTAGCCTTGGATCTCGTCATGCCGTAACCTGCTTTTCAACACTTCGTGTAACACAAGTAGAACAATTACATGAAACTGAGATCGCTTCAACGTCGCACTTTTCCTCGAAAATTATCTTCGTAGCTACCAAGCTTGCTTGTGGTATCGGCAAATTTGCCTACCCGACTGGAGGATTAAAATTGGGAGGTCCTCTTGGTGGTGGAACTAGATTTCTAGAGTTCCTTTACCACGGTGGTAAACCCCCTCTTTCTCTACCATGTTGATACTTTGGTGGCATATTATTCCATCTTGGTGGATATCCACGAAAATTTCCTCTGTCAATTGGAGGTCCCCAATTCCTCCTCTGATCATGTAGGTACCAGTTCTGGTCCATTCTCTCTTGTACTTTTGTATTGCCCGATTCAAGAGACCTCTTAGTTGAGAGATTCCCCTGAACATCAAATTATATCAGCAATTTGTCATCCTGTATCCTTGCTTATTAGAAATCTCACAAAACGGTTTGTTATCCTTACCTTCTCAAGTCCCTAAATTCTTCAATTGTTGCACCAAGGAACTAAGCTCCACCACATTCTCCTTTTTTAATTTCTTGCGATCTATTCTGGACTTTTTGTTTTTCTTCCCTTTCTTGTTTTTCTTCCTTGATTTTCTCGAGTCCTCATCTTCAGAGTCTTCCTTTGAATTTGATTCAGAATCCAATTCGTCCTCCACAGCCTCTGAATCTGAATGCGATTCCATGTCCGACCCCATATCCCTCCGAGCCTCAGTCTTTTTTTGCTTGGTCCGCCAAATCAATCAATCCGATCGTACAACATTGTTAAAGACTCAACAATGGCCGGAATAACCATCGTGGTTAACTTGAAAGATCCACAAGCACCCAAACCAAGCCATGATCTCTATTGGTGATTGGTAGATTCAAAGGTAATCTTATAGAGATATTGCAGATAGAGTGCAAAATGCTTCATAAGCAATTAATGTGATGAATACGCATGCCGCTCCAAATCAGCCTTCGCTAATAAACACTAGGGCCCATAACACCTAGTGTGCATGCATTTAGCAAAAATAGATCGGAACCTATATAGTCATGACCATCCTTGCCAATACTGATGGCGAATGTGATGCTCCTAGCACACATTGAAAAGGAATGTAAATAGTTTGGCAAAGAAACTAAATACTTTCTCTTGCAATCATTTGCAAGCCGTGTTGAAACGCTTGAACCATAGTAGAAGGTGAAACATCAATCACTTCTAGATGAAACTATTTCATAAACAACACATAGCCTTGCTATATACCTAACAACCATCTGTTAATGTTGTTTAGTAACACTTGTAACCTTAACAAGTCGTTCTAAGTACCCAACAATTTTTTGCCACTAAAATTGTTCCTGATATGAAGTGCAAAAAATGGTCTAGAAAACGGATTCAACCAGCACTGAGGGACATTATCACGACACATAATTGAAGTAGTGACGCCAGTGTGTGTCCTAGAGACTCATATTCTCCACATGTGGAATATGTCTCAGGTAAGGATGTCTAAAAAAAGAACATCCTACAAGTACAAGATGTACTTGGGTGTGGAGGTAACTGTAAACACGCATGCAATGTGCGTGAGAGAGACCCTCATTATCCATGCTCCACACTGGCTAAACCAAACTCCTTGAGTTCCTAGACCATGTAGTATCCCATGCGACAACATGTGCTAGATAGAACCCTACCATGTAGGTCTGTAACTGTTTCAACAAGAATCAAACTTAGCATGGTATCCTGATAGACAATGAAAGGAGAAAGTGACAACACTTGCTCAGAATGCTAGGCTCTTACATGACCTTGTCACGTGGCTAAAGAGAAACCTGGATGAAAGCCTTCTAGCTGAAACATCCCTTTGGAATCAACTGGAAAAGTTGAATTTGTCCACTACCCCGTGGTACATTGCGGACTTCTTTTCTTGAAAGTACAACTATGATAGATCAAGTTGTGATCCTCAATGCCTATGGAGTGATCTAGTAATCACCCGCTTGGTCTTACCCCAAAACTGTGCTTTCATAGGCACTCGTAGTGCTAGTGACACAGCCAAAACATATATCAAACTCTTATTTAGTAGGTTTGCATTATTCCCTTAAAGAATTTAGGAAAGATAGAAATAAAGAGAGATTTGCTGGGCTGAGGAAGTTTTCTTAAACTACTATGACATGTATAGTCTGCTCCCATGCTCTTTTGCATCTTATGCCTAGCGTGCAACTTATCCTATAAGCATACAACGATCTTCATGTCTAACGCTCTCATCGAGAGAGGTAACAAAAAACACAAGTCACATCTTGACCCACCTACCGTGTATGGGATTGTGACTGTACAAAAATGACTTAAATATGGCACTTTGTCGATGAATTAAGTCTAGATTTAGGTTCCTTTTAGTGATGTTGTGCATTAACAACAACCGAAAAAATATAAATGAAAATCATGTGAAATAATTCATAATGTAGAGTCTTGTCCCTGACAGAGTTGCGAGTGTGATAGCGGAAGCGTAATTCATGAGGCAGTAGAATTGAATCCACCTAGCTAGCATGCCTTGCATGCAGAATTTTAAGCCCTTGGCTACAGTGATGGCCTCAAACGTAATAGCCAAAACCATAAGTGCCTTGAATAGTCTAAATTGGTAGGGATGATGTGAGGTGCCAATGCCCTTGATTCCCCATACTTGTGTGCCAATTCCCTTGATTCCAAGTCAATGGGCAGTATCTTGACAAAAGGGAGAAGCCTTGCTTCGTGTAAAACTACCAAAAAACTTTGCTTTGCATTACAACAGTAGATGCCAAGTAAAGTGTAAACATGGAAAAACAAGAAAAAGTTAGAATTGTCTAACTTGGACTTCCCTCTGCAACCAGTTGTCATGAAATTTGTAAGGAAAAACTCACTCCAAACCGGTTCATATCCATATATGCTTTGCGAGAGAGGTGTTGTGAGAGAGTTTTCGTGTATGCACATACGCCCTCTTGTATCATATACGCCTCTCTTGTACATAATGAAATAACTTGCAAGCATTTTGCCAAATCCCTGCCAAGTTTGTATGCTCATAGCATATGCCAAACGTGGGGAGTCTCAATGCAAGATGCATAAATTGAAGCCTTGCTTCACATAAATTGAAGCCTTGCTGATAGCCAACGGATGCGGTTGTTGACATACAAATATCATGACAAAAAGAATCGACCTTGTCGAGTAATTTCAACTAAAATTAGCCAGTACTGTGGGGCAAGCATCCTCTGTCAGCTTCTAGAAACAATGAGAAGGAGTCGGCCATGCCGAGCAACTTTCCCCCTTCATCAAGTCAAGCAATAGAATGTGCCAATCTCCTTGAGATTCCAAAACATTGCAAATTTTCTGTGCTTTTGCATCAAAATTGAACTGCTAAGAAGCCGTGCTGCGGAGCAAGGCGGTTGGTACTCAAGCCATGCTTGTTTCCAATCTTTAAACCAATCAAATTTTTTGTGCTTACAGTAATTTTCACAAGCCATGCTTGTGCTTTGCGTGCCTAAAGTGTATGCACATCTGTTGCATATCATAGCTATCAAGCAGATGCTCAATAAACAAAAATCAACTGCGTACCTCATTAAGTACACCTGCCGAAAAATCTTGCCAACCCAAAAATCGAATGAGTTGCAAGCAAAAAGAAAACCGAGAAATGATTTTCCAGACATTGTTGTTAGGCACACATTTCCATAACAAACAACCAATGCAGTTAACATACAGTACATATCAAACAGGAAGCAGGAAACTGCATACTTCAAACACCATACTGCACAGAAGACAGGTATGTAATATCAGAGATAAAGAGAAGATAGTGTGCCATTCATCATCATCATTCAGTAATACAGCAGAAAGCAGAGAACCAATGCAGGAGAGAGCCAACTACATCAACAGGCATATACATAACTGCTCCTCATTCTGAGAATTCACGAGACACACACTAACTTCCCCAAAATATAAAATACCCATGTTCACTTATCCCTAAGGTTCAAAGATAAAGGTTTTAGTTACAGTTCAAAAATAATAGCCTGGCTGCCCTGAAAGCCCTGATAAATCAGGCACTAACACCTAGCACACCTGGTGGGCAATGTTTCTCAAACATTGTGAGAACCCACAATATCCCTTGATCAAAAATTCATCCACCAGTTGATCCTTGAATTCAGTTTGTTGTGAAACTGCTGCTGTAGTTGGAGTTTCCTTGTCAAACTCTTCAACCTCTGCATCCACTTGAATGTAACTGCCTCCTTAGTACTTTCAATGTCCTGATAGAGTTTCTCATCCACAATCCTTTGCACTGGATCATCTAAGTTGTGAATTCCTCCTGCATCTTCTGTGTCCTCCTCTGCAACATCTTTAGCCTGTCCTGCAACTACACCTTTCCCTGTGTCTTCACTAATATGCTCCTGAACTCCTGCTGCCACATCAGTTCCTGCAAACACTTCAGAATTTTTTTTTTTAACAAACACCTGCTCAGATTGTTGGCCTTCTTGTTGCTGCAGCTGCATCTTCAGGTCCTCAAACTGCTCTTTTATGTCAGTATACTGCTGCTTCAGTTCAGCATTCTACTTCTCCATAAACAAGTTTTCCTCCTTCATCTCCTCCTCTGCTACAAAGTAGAAAAATCTCCTCTTCTTCAAGTGATTTCAGGTCTTTAGGCCCATTTTCATATTCAAGTGAATATCCAAATTCAGTAGTAGGTTTAGGTTTAGGTTCAGGTTTCCCTTCAAGAAGAATGAAGAAAGATTCAAGGTAGGATGCAAACTTTGCAACCATTAGACACTGTCTCTTGAACACATCCAATATCTTTGCATGTAGATGCAACACTTGAAGACCTGATTTAGACTCCACATGCCAAATCAATTGATTTCCCTGAAAATATTGATTCAAGAAAAACCAAAATTGATCTGCTTCTTCATCAAACTGATTTGATTCAAGGCTTAAAAATAATAGATTGAACTCTCCTTTACACATAAAAAACACCACCAAGATGGCTTGCTTACATTTCTCCTTGAAAATAGAAAGAAATCCACTTTGTAGTAGCTGCAAAACTGTCCAATCAGTGATATCTCCCTGAAACTGAAAACTTTTGACTTCTGCTCCTTGAAAAACTTCCCTTATTTTATCAAGCATGAAGATATAAAACCAATGAGATATAAGAATGTCAACATCATCTCCTTCATCAACAACATCACATAGAAATGTAGAACAATCTCCAAGAAAATCCACTTCACCATCATCAAGAACTTCCAAAATACTTGCATAATCATCAGTCCAAACCATCTCCTCAACATCAACAAAACCATTGACATCAGAAATTTGGTATAAATCATCAAGAAAGTGAACTTCCTTGAAAACAAATGAACTTCCAATATCCTTGACTGAATTTGTAAAAGAACCAACATCATACAGATCATTGATAACAACATCATCATTCAAGAAACCTTCTGTAACATCAAGATTTGAAGAAAACTCCACATTCTTGATTTGAGTAAGTTGAAGCTTCAAGTCCTCAATTTGATTATCCTTGTTCAAAACAACTTGCTTAAGAGCATCATGAACTTCATAACAATAAGAAATATGCAAGTCAACTTCAGTTTGAACCTGAGAAATCTCCGCCATCAATGATGTCTTCTCTTCTTGAAGTTGATTGATTTTGGAAAGCGCTTCATTTGCCGCAACCATACTTGAATGCCTCTCATTATCTAGCTCTAATGAGAGATTATTGATCATCTTCACTTGAGAAAGAAAAAGAGTTTGAAATTCAGCAAGTTCAGGTACATAACTTCTTTGCAAATCAAGAATCTGCGGATTAGGGACCTGAATTTCGAAACTTTGCAAATCAGGGACCGTCGCTATCAAAACTGATAATTCAGGGATCTGAAATTGAAGATCCTTGTCTTCACAACCTGAATAATTCATATCCGCTTTCGGAAATTGGCTTTCACTCTTCAAAACTCCAAAAAACTCTTCTCCATCAACACAAACACCTTCCAGACTGTCAGCTGTTGAATACTCCTCATCAAGATTCATCAAAAACTGATTCATCACATCATCCTCATCAGTAGCACACATTATGTCTTTATGTATCTTCAGCTCTTCCATTGCATTACCTCAAATCTGATGTCTCCCTGAATTTCAACATCTTCAAGATTGATGTCAAATGTTGGTATATGGGTTTGTATGGGATATTGGTGGCTTCTCTCGCTCACTCCCACTTGTATTCCCTTCTTCTCAACCAATAATTCTTCTTTTGGGCAACTGTCCTTCTCTTCCTGCAAAGAGGTGAGTCTCTTCGATGTGAGGTTTGGGGATAGCTGGCAATCCTCTTGGCTCCTTTGGCTCATGAGTTGCTCCTGGCTTCCTCCTTCTTCCTTCATCATCTTTTGGACTATATCTCTCTTGCATTGAACAAAATCTCCTTCCTGAATCAACTTCTTCTCTTCAATAATCTGAGTATCTACAACTTTGATCCCAAATTCAAGAACATCAAAATCAGGTTGAAAAACTTTAGGTGCTGAAAATTCAAATTCAGGCTTTGAAACTTCAGTTTTTGAAACTGCAGGTGTCTGAAAAACTGTTGGTACTTCAATATTGTGCAAACCCTTGAGTTTATTTGGAGTGTGGTTTTGGGATACTAAGTGCTCCTTTTGGCTTCTTTGGCTCTCAGGATGCTCCTTTTCTTCTGCCCTTTCCAACATCACCTTCTTGACTTCTTCAGGTTGGCTTTGTGCTTGAGCTTCTTTCATTGATTTGAGACTTGCAACAAGTGCATTTGGAGAAGTTAAACATGATTGTACCTGATTGTTCCCAACCAAGGGGAACATTGGTGTTGTAACTCCCCAGTCATCATCACTTTCATCTTCCTCCTGAAACTGATCTTCATACTTCTCTATCAAGCCTTCAATTGCTTCTTGTAACACCTGTATCCTACGCATACTAGAGCACGACTTTCTTCTTTTTCCTTCACGACCTTCATGCCAGTCTTCTGCCTTGTCAAGAAGATTAGAAAAATCATCCAAATCCTCTTGTGCATCACATAGTTCCTCATGATCTGATGCATCTCGAAAAGATCTGACAATTCGATACAACTTCTTGCACAGTTTATGCATACAATATTTGACACATACATATTCCTTTTGACATGGCTTGCACATGTAAGGACATTGCTTTGCACAGTGCCCATCTTTTTTGACAAATAGCACACTTTTTCTTCTTCTTCTTTGCCATTAATCACCCATCAAAAGAATAGAGAGCATTTGTACCTCTTTAAACCCTGAAACTGCTTAAACTGCATTGCAAACTAAAATACCTGAAACTGTAGTCTGTAAACTGAAAAATTGAAACTGCATTCTGCAACAAACTGCACATAATTTGCACAGAAACTGCACAGAGACTTCAAAACTGTTTGGGCTAACAATACATTGACCAATGGTCCCAAAAGTGGATCTGATGTGGGATGAGTTGTTTGTTGGCCTTCTTGGTTTGCAGGTAGGGTTTCCTGCAGCCTGTTTTCAGGTTCATGCAGTTCAGTCCCCTCCCCAACAATTTCTGCCCCTGTAGCAAGTTCTCCTACTGATTCTTCTTGGTTATCATTACCCGACTCTTCTCCTTGTCTTCCTCTTGTAGAGAATTCCCTTCTAAGTCTAAACCTTGTTCCATATGAATGTTGTGGAACATTGGACCCCTGCCCTGATTCACTCATGCATTGCTGCTTCTCCCTTGTCTAGAATACTGTACTAGCATTATTTTATTATGCACATTGTAGTTTGAAGGTAAATTACAGGCTCCAAAGGGTAACAATTTTGTAACTACCTTTTCGAGAATTTGAATTCTGACTTCGCTGGGCAGTTGTGGGTAGAATGCTTTCAAGAATTGTGATGCATACTCCTCAGAATCTTCCCCCGGTGTTTTCCAGTTCGCAAAATCCCGCAAACGGTAAATATCAGGGAACAGGTCGCCGCTGTGATTCATTCCTTAGCACCCATATGGTTTTAGGCGAAATTCGAACCAATTGCAGGATCGCCAAATGTTAGGCACACATTGCCATAACAAACAACCAATGCAGTTAACATACAGTACATATCAAACAGGAAGTAGGAAACTGCATACTTCAAACACCATACTGCAAAGAAGATAGGTATGTAACATCAGAGATAAAGAGAAGATAGTGTGCCATTCATCATCATCATTCAGTAATACAGCACAAAGCACAGAACCAATTCAGGAGAGAGCCAACTACATCAACAGGCATATACATAACTGCTCCTCATTCTGAGAATTCACGAGACACACACTAACTTCCCCAAAATATAAAATACCCATGTTCACTTATCCCTAAGGTTCAAAGATAAAGGTTTTAGTTACAATTCAAAAATAATAGCCTGGCTGCCCTGAAAGCCCTAATAAATCAGGCACTAACAATTGTTGCTTGGTGCAATAGATTATCTAACTCCTGTTCCCAAGGTCCTTGCCTGATTTTCCAAGCAAATTGGAAACTTGTGATCAATTCAATGCTCGAGTTGTGTTACACCAACTGTGGCCATGAGCGTCTGTGAACGATCCAATCGGCCTTTCCAATTACCACTATCGTATACAGTACATGCCATGCCTGAGTTACTTGTATTGCGAGGCAATGTTGCCTCGTGGGAGCCATTAAAACCCTTGTATGGGTTATCTTTGGTGGAGCCTTGCTCCTTAGTCCAAATGGTGATACTAACGACCAACTGAAGTGGACATAATGTAATGACCATGGTCATACTTGACCCATAGGTAGTCTCTCAAGGAAACATAGCCAAGATTAACATAATTACATGTTTCTGCGATACAATTGCACACATAAAGCTATGAAAACTACAAGAACGTGAAAGCACAAACCTAATAATCCAATCTTGTTGGAGTACTTGACGAAAAGCCTTGCGTGCCGTCCTAGGGCGATTCCCTTGCTGACAACACTTTGCATGGTTTCGAAAGTCGAATGGCATGAAGCCTCACTTGGCATGAATCCCAAACTGTGCCAAAGCCCTGCACCTTGGACACCTTGCATAGCTCGTGCATGGTAGTGCATGCAACCTTGGGTGCTAATTTTGAAGAGATTACTGCTGGTTGATGATTTTAAAGAGCTCTTACTGCTGCTGCAAATTGATTTGGGGGAACCCCTCCTTGTAATGTCCAAGGGGTTGGCCAAATGTGAAGGCCAACCCTAAAAAATAATAAATAAATAAAAAACGTTAATTTTTCTCTGTCGCAATGATGGCTACTGCATGATGCCAAAACGAGGGAGACAGAGGACTATGGGGCTTTCCACACTTCGGTTCTCTGACGAAACTTCTTCAGCAGGCCCATGCGATCCTTGAGGGGCTAACATGGAGCTATTTGACTTTGCTCAAAATTCATCCTTACCCGCTCCAAGGGTGCCTTGCCCACGGTCGGCTGCTAGGCGAGATTCCCAACATAGCTTCATCCCCTTCCTTGCATGTTCCTTCCTCTTACTCAAGCGGCATGCAATTTCTTGCAGGCTCATGAGATCGAAGCGTTTTGCTCCACGACCTTCCAACACCTCTCTTGGCTTTCCTCCATGAAGAACGAAAGAGAGAGAGAGAGAGAGAGAGAGAGAGAGAGAGAGAGAGAGAGAGAGAGAGAGAGAGAGAGAGAGAGAGAGAGAGAGAGAGAGAGAGAGAGAGAGAGAGAGAGAGAGAGAGAGAGAGATCCATGCCTTCTCCTCCACCATGGCTCCACCCTTCTTCTTCCTCTCCACCTTGCTTTGATACCAATGAAAGGCATAGGGAACTGGAACATGCTAATCTCCACCCAGCCATGCCCTATATAGGCCCTTGGCCTGCTAAACATAGAGACCCCCTTGACTGCATGTCTGTCCTGGCCCTGCCTAGTCCTACCCTTGGCATGACAGAGGAGGAGAGTAGGACCGTTACAAATGATGGAAAAGAAAGTGTTGGAGAATGAGGACATAGAGTTGCAAGGAATTTTACTCACTGATGTTGAAGTAGAGGTGATGAAAGAGCACGTGTTGAAGACGAGAAGAAGTGTGTGGAAGATTCTCAAGGACAAAATGGAGGCTATGGTTTCTAAACCATAGGCAAACCTGTCACTTGGATTTATGCCAAAGAAAGATGTGGAGTTGTCAAAGGAAAATAAATAAGTAGCTAATATGCTAAGAAGACTAAAGCAAGAGAGCATGGAGTTGAAGTTGCAGATGGATATGATGAATGAGAAGATAGAAGAAAAGGAAGGGGTTATGTTTCACACCCCTTCGTATGAGTTCTTGCTCATGTTATGGCCATTCAAAAAAATGAAAAAACTGGTGAGACCTTGACCACACACCCATTCTCATTAGTATAGAGAGTATATTCCAAAATCAGCTTTGATCGTAAAGGGCCCTATTGGGGTTCATAGTTTCCCTAATGCTCTCATGTAGAGTCCTCTCATTTAAATACAACCCAAGTGTTTGGGGAGCACAAGGCCAAAAATACATTTATTGAAAATAAAAAAACACACAAATCTTTATTGAAAACCTAAATCTAGGGTTTTGAATACCCACTTTTGCAAAAGAAAAAAAAACCCATGAGGAAAAAAGTGATTTTGGTTAATTGTAAGATGCTCTCTAGTAGCAAATGTATTCATACACAACACAAAATGAGAGAGAGAGAGAGAGAGAGAGAGAGAGAGAGAGAGAGAGAGAGAGAATGCTTCTAAATAGGAAATCTCAATTTGTCAATCAAGACCCGATGTTGTATCTTTATCCAATAGCTCAATAATTAGTGCATAACAAGCACTAAAAGGAATCCTCAACTCATAATGTGCGGCTCTTGGATAGCAATATTTGCAATACTTTATGATATTGACTCCTCTACATGTTAAATGAAATCCCAAATGTCAACAACCTTTTCATAAAAGCTCAATCATTAGTGCATAAAACCATTGTGTCATTCAAATCAAGTACTAAGGAGATTCTGATCCAACAAAGCCTACAACTTTCATGACATTCATGCAAAGATTCAACCATCATAATGGAATGTACAAATTTGAATGCTCATGTTCTTATGTAGCAAAAATTCACATTCAAAATGAGAGAGAGAGAGTGTTTGACCAGTGTAGTTGAAGGGCACCCTCCTAGTCAAACACACCTTGTTCAAGCTCAATTTTGGTTTAACATATCCTATTTTTTTCGAGAAGCCTTGTAATCGAATCCATGTAACTTCGATCCAAAAGCTGTACAATTTGAGTTGTATTATATCGTCAAGAGGCCAAAGCCATGAGAGTCGACCGTTGGCCATCGTCCATTGGCCATTCAAAAATTCCCTAGGTATAAAGGTCAAAAACCTTAGTCTGAACACACATTGTAACATTATCTTTTGGAAATTTGGAAGAGCTTTTGTTGTATGACTGTAAGCGCTCACTCAGATACAACTTGTAGCTCATTTTTCTCTCAATCTAGTAATCCAAATTTAATGTTGAGAATTGCATTGTGCTCCTTGTCTCTTGCTCTTTCAATTAAGTATAAGCATTTCAAGTTTTGTTGTGGTTCACGACTACGCGTTGTTGGGCATTTTTTGAAAAGTTTTTTTCTTTCTTTTCTTTCATGATTAGACATCGATGATCATGCATCACTATTTGATGGCTCTTCATTTTCAGCTTGCAGTGGTTACAATGAGGATACGGCTTTCAATATCTATGGTTATCAGAGTTTTTAAAGTAATCGCTAGATATATGTTTTGACATTCCGCACCCATGTGGATGATGTTAATGATCTAAAGGATATATCTTGAATTTCTCCCTTGTCAAATATATTGCAAGAGTCCTCACCTGCTATGCTATCAAAATTTGCTGGTCAAATATGTATTCGCTTATCTTCATATGTCTTGCTGATGATTGATGACATGTGGGATGTGGTATATGAGCGGGGTTCATTCTTAAGTGGGTGCATTAGTATTGCTATAAGGCAATTATGGGAGGAGATACATTTTTCATAAAACAAGGCTGGGGCTACAAGCCGTCGCAACCAATTGTGGATGCAAGAGGTGTGAGCATCCAAAAGAGGAAACCGTGGCAAGGGCAAAGCCTGGGCTAGTGTTATGTTGGGGGAGAAAAACTTCTCAGGAGGCAGGAGTAGGAGAGAGGGCGCTTTGAGTGGGGCTGAATTGAGAGTACCCCTGAAGGAGGCTCTATGGATATGCACCTGATGATCTCTCTGTTGGAAATCCCTTGTGGATGGAAATAGTGGGTAGAGATGTATATTATTGGAATACAAAGATTCTAGTTTGATAGGTATGGAACATGATTATAGGATGAGGCAAAGCCACAAGGCTTCATGAGAATGCTCAAGTTTGAGCAGAAGCATCCAGTCAAGAGAGCATGAGGGAACTTTGAGGCCATCACACAAAGAGAAGAAGGGTAATGTTGCTTCAATTATGTGATGAGAACTTGGATACACACCCCAGCTTGTATGTATGATGCATTTAGATGGCTCGAGATGAATTTCATGGTTGTCTACTAGTACTTTATCAAGATGTTTTTCTGTTTTCAACCTTGTGGATTGAGTTATGTTGTGGATATGCTACGCTCAACCATTTTCTCCACATTGTTATGGTGCCCCGATTGAGGATTTCGCTATAGTACCTTTGAGTTTTGTCGATCGGATGTATGTATATGAGGAGCTGATTGTCTAACAAAAAAGAGTTGTAAATGGATGTAAATCTGTTTTATGATGTGACCTTTTGTGGAAGGAAAGATGAGGATGTAGAAGCAAGGGTCGTCAAAGTAGATGAGTTGCTTTCCAAACTTGCTATCTTTGATAAGGTTGCACAAAGATTCTTTGTGTTTTTATAAATCTTTCCCATGTATGTACAATATAGCTAGAGATTGCGAAAGTATGCCTTGTTGAAGAAGTATGCAAGTCTTGAGGTGCCTATGAAAGGCCCCTTATACTTTTGTGGTACAAAAATGAGTGTAAAAAGACATGAATCGCTCGTGTCCAACAAGAAATGGTGCATCTTGGGATTGTGGAAAACAATGCAAAGGTGGTGTATGCTATGCAAGTTCTATCCAGCCAAAACTTTCTTTTCTTGCATATATTGCTTGAGGATTGACTACACAGTTGGGAAATAGTGCAAGTTTCACTACTTATGTATTACCATAGATAGCTAGAGCCTACGGGTTTCAAAGAGGAATCACTGGTTTTTGCATTCCAATCTTTGTCGTGTGAGTTTTGGAATATGTTACATGATCCAATCGATCATGGTGATTGGTATGATTATCCATGTGATATCCATGTTGAGGCATGTGCTTCTAGGGGTGACATACAGAGGGATGTAAGCATCATAGATGTTGCTTCTAAGGAGATGCATGTTGCAGATGAGGTTTCAACCAGTGGCTATGGTATTGGTTTTGAGCTTGATAGCAATAGTGATTCTTCATGGTTTGAAAATGTTTTTTTGGATGGTTATTGATAAGTCTTCTTATGAAGATGGTTCCTCTCATAGTGGTAGTATGATGTATGATCTTACTCCATTCATGCAAGTTGATAGATGTATTTTTGAGACCCGCACTAGAAAGGAATCTATTAATCTTCAAAAAGACAAATCTAAGAGTGCCAATGCTAATAAACATGCTATTCAGGCAAATTTTATGGCCAGTGTTGAGCATACTGATGTAAATTCAATTGGTTCTATGAGCATGCTTTATTTTTCCTTTGTGAGTGATTGTATTGAACAAGAAGCTCGTCCTCATACAAGTGTCATTCGGTGTGAGTTTTTTTAGCATCATGATCAACTTGCATTTGATTGCCATCAGTCGATCATGAATACAAGGTATGAAGAGCATGATATTGCAAGTGAAGACCTGAATATTGGTGTCTCACACTAAGGAGTGCTTGTTGATACATATGCTTATGTTGCTGATGAAGTTGGGGCTTTGATGAGCCCACCCTTGAAGTGGAGTCTAGTATGCTTGCGTATGTAGAAAGTGCACAAACTCGCTTGGTAGCATTAAATCTTCAATGAGATGCCAATGATAGAATGATGAAAAGACTTGCCTTGCTAATGGTTCCTTATGTTCTTGGATCAGCCTTGATCAGGTGTTTTTTGTAGAAGAACAAAAATGGATGCACTGATAAGATAGCCACTGAGAGATCTACATCAGATTTTCAAGATGATCAATATGTATGCTTTGACAAGCTTCAAGTGCCGTCAAGTTTCTATAATTGGTGTGATTTTGATTTCAACAATGGCATGCTTTTCACATTATGGCATATGGGATGCGATTTTGATTTCCCATATGGGCTGCACATTGTCAAGATATGCGCATCTCATGGTATGCAATTGTCAAAGCTGGTTTTCCTTCAAGAAATGCATACATCTAGAGGCAAGAGAGGTAGATGCCTATGCCAAGTAAAAATGGCTATTGGAACAGTATTTTAGTAGTGGGTGTGACAAAGATACAAAACAATGTCTGACTTGCCGAGACCCAATGTACATAATGTATAAAACAGGTGGTTGCTAGTGATGAGAAAATACCCTTACGCATAAATTGTATAGAGAGTGTGGTTTTTTGAGTCTTTTGCTACTACTGATTAGATTGAATGCTCTAGTAGATTAGGGGTTTGGAAAACTTTATTTGGGGCTTTTGGGAAAAAAAAAATTGTGCTTTCCTTTCATAATTAGACATCGATGATCATGCATCACTGTTCGACAGCTCTCTTTTCAGCTTGTAGCAGTTACTATGAGGATACGTCTTTCAATATGTGTAGGTATTAGACTTTTCAAAGTAATCGCTAGATATGTGTTTTGAGATTATGAACCCGTGTGGATGATGTTAACGATCTAAAGGATATATCTTGAATTGCTCCCTTCTTGAGTATTTTGTGAGAGTCCTTACGTGCTATGCAATCAGAGTTTGCTAGTCAACTATGTATCCGCTTATTTCATATGTCTTACTGATGTGATTGAGGCCATGTGGGATGTGTTAGATGAGAGGGGCTCATTCCTAAGTGGGTGCATTAGTAATGCTATAAAGTTTCCAACTGAACTTTGGGCTATGAAGAAAATAGCAAAGGCAATTATGGGAGGAGAGGCATTTTTCAAAAAGCAAGGCTAGTGCTGCCAGCTATCACAAGAAAAACTAGAAGCCAACCGTGGACGCAGGAGGTGTGAGCTCCCAAAAGGGGAAACCATGGCAAGGGCAAAAGGGGCTAGCATTATATTGGGGGGAGCAGAATTGCTTAGGATGCAGGAGTAGGAGAGAGGGCTCTTTGAGTGGGGCTGAATTGAGAGTACCCCTGAAGGAGGCTCTATAGATTTGCATCTGATGATCGCTCTATTGGAAAGCCCTCGTGGATGGAAATAGTGGATAGAGATATATATTATTGGAATACAGAGATGCTAGTTCAATAGGTATGAAGCATGATTATTGGATGAAGTAAAGGCACAAGACTTCATGTGAATGCTCAAGCTTGAGCTGAAGCAGCCAGTCAAGAGAGCATGAGGGATCTTTGAGGGAATCACACAAAGAGATGAAGGGTGATGTTGCTTCAATTATGTGATGAGAACTTGGATACACCTCACGTTTTGAATGTATGATGCATTTAGATAGCTTCAGATGGTTTTCATGGTTGTCTACTTTAGTACTTTGTCAAGATGTTGTTCTCTTTTCAACGTTGTGGATTGAGTTATGTTGAGGATATGCTATGCTCTACAATTCTCTCTACATTGTTTTGGTGCCCCGACTGAGCATTTTCCTCTAGTACCTTCAAGTTTTGTCGATCGGATGTATGCATATGAGGAGCTGATTGTCTAACAAAAAAAGAGTTGTAAATAAATGCAAATCTCTTTTATGATGTAATCTTTTGTGGAAGGAAAGATGAGGATGTAGAAGCATGGGTCGTCAAAGCAGATGCGTTGCTTTCCAAACTTGATATCTTTGATAATGTGGAGAGGTCTGATTGCATGTATCAAAGGTTGCACAAAGATTCTTTGTGCTTTTATAAATGCTTTCCCATGTATGTACATTAAGGATAGAGATTGGCAAAGTATGCCTTTTTGAAGAAGTATGCAAGTCTTGAGGTGCCTATGAAAGGTCCTTTATACTTTTTTGGTACAAGTTTAGATAGGCTTGATTGGACTTTGTACTATAGTAGATAGATCAAAGCTATGAAAATAAGTAGATAAACAAAGAAGAAGAAGAAGAATCAGAGTAATCTTTGACATCGTTAGGATAATCGACCATTAAAACGATGTCTAAGGATCAAAGGGGAGAACAAGAATATAAATTAGACAGGTAGATGTTTAAGGAAACACAAAATATATGGGAGCCAAGACCTATCAAAATAAACCCAAAGCTATCACACAAATGAATCATAAAAAAATATTACTCAAGGGGTATGTGGTTTGACCAAACTACCTCACCTTGAAAGAAGGGTGGGGGGTAGTGAAAGTGTCTTGTCTTATTGCCTAAAGTGTGAGAGGCTAATTTTGTTCCTTCTGATGGGATGACATCCAAACCATAGGCAGTGGACGTCCACGTTAATCTTTGTCGCTACCTGCACTAGGTGCATCAGCCAAGATAGAGTGAGCAATTAATAGCAGATTCATTATCTTGTATTATTAAAGAGATATTTGTGAGCAATAGTCACATTATATCCGAGCGGAAAATTGTTAACCCTCACACACATTCCTATCACCTACGACAGATGCCGTATTATTTGTTTGGTAGAGTCACGTACCGGGCTTGTCGGTCCAATAGGAAAAGGGTAAGAGTAATCGTCGATGAGAGGCACACTCTAACTGGAACATTCAAGGGTTAGTTGGCTAAGCATGGGCGCCCAAGTGTGAATGGGTGAGCTCATATAAAAGTCACATAAACCAAAAAATCACTCATTCTCTCATTTGTGCAATTGAAGAGTACTCTTGCTCCATCTCCATCTTCTTCTACTTCATCTCCTTGTGTGTGTGTGTGTGTGTATGCGTGAGTGAGTGAGAGAGTGAGAGAGAGAGAGAGAGAGAGAGAGAGAGAGAGAGAGAGAGAGAGCATTGCAATGATGGCACCGTGGCGGCGAGGCGGTTGAGCGCGGCACGGCGGTAGTTCCTTCTTCTTTGTAGCGAGGAATCCTCCACGAAGGCGAGCGTAGGGCGGTGAGTGACACACCGTTGCTCTCTTGAGCTTGCTAGATTAGTCTGGTTGTGTTCTTGGAGCCATTTGAGGCTCGCACACAGTGTATTGGCAAGTCCCTTGCATTGACACGTGTGATAGATGCGCACATTTTTGGCACCGTCTTCCGGGGAAATGTCCTTAAGCTCGAGTAGCACTCTATGCTGCTTTGTGGTGCATTATCAAATGTAGGAAAGGTAGAGAAGGAAGGTATGTGTGTTGAGAAGGAGTTTTTTTTTTCGCAGTGTACTGTTTTTGTTAATAAGGTATTGCAATGTATTGTGTTTTCTCTGTTGATAAGGTGTTAGAATTAAGGTAGTAGATCTATAATGTTAGTTTTGTAAGGTACAGCAAGTAGATCTATTAGCTAATGAGTTGTTGTAGTATTGTGTTAGTGTGTAACAATAGCTGTGTTAGTTGTAAGTACGTAGGTTAGGTGTGTGTGCTCACGCGTGTAGCGCGGCCGCGGTGACCTTATCCCCCCCCCCCCCCCCCCCCAAAAAAAACAAAACAAAATTAAAAAATTAAAAAATTCTAAAGGTAGGACCGGGATCGGGAATATTCCCAAGGCCCAAGCCCAAGCTCAAGCTTAGGCTCACGGCTCAGTCACCCTTTAGAATTACTTATTTTAGCCTCACGCCTAACTAAAAATCGACGCTTTTGAGGACCAACGGAGCTTCGAGTAGCCGAACATTGTGTTGTAAAGCACACCACGACCCCCTGAGTGATATGTCTGTTTCGAGGTATCACACGCTTTAATCCAAAAGCCGATCATTAAAAAAATATTAAAAAACATAAAAAACGAGTGAAAACGGGGTACAAAACACCCAAAAAATCAGGCGGTTAACCTTCGAGAGTATTCTCCAATGCTTGTAGGGTACCGAAAGCACATGCATCTGCACTCTGGTCATGTGCTAGAGGTTGAGAAACTAGCGAGCATTTTGACTTACGAGAGTTCTCAATACCCACCTACTTTAGGTTCCGGGCCCTCAGTGGGGACCCAAGGTAGTACCACTCAGGACCCGCATATTGCGTCCAGTGACTCTTCCTCTGACTACGACGTCATGGAGGGTTACCCAATGCCTAATCCTAATAGCTCAATCCAAGATATGCATGCCATGAGCCCACGGTTCGGGCCGAGCGTGCTTAGCCGCTTGAAGGAAACCTTTAGTAGAGTCACTCGCTCCGAACATGGAGCTAACAATGTAAATGAGGGGGGTGGGGAAGTAAATTCTCCATTCATGACCAACGTAGACCCTATGCCCTTAGAGAGCGTGCATGTGAATACTCCATTCACTGCACCCCCTCACTCTTCAGAGCTATTCCCCTCCGAGGTTATATTACCTGATGGTAGAAGCCTTGCCGAAGTGCAATAGGTTGAGCGATACATCCTTGCAGTAAGGGAAAAGTAAATTGAGAGCTTACAAAGAGAGTTAAAATCAAAAGCCCCTATGTCAATATCCTTGGTAGGAGACCAAATGAGTGCTCCTAAATTAGCGACCACTAAGGGTCAACCCATAGAGAGCCACATTGCGGGAGAGAAGGTTGTAGCCATTCATGTTGAACGAAATTTGCATCTAGCTTCTGAATGGTCATAGACTTAAATACCCTCTGCTCCCACTCCATTGCTTCTTTGGCCGTGTCTTTTATTGCCGCTTCTATTGCCTTTTGTAGATTTTCTTCTTCTTCTTGTGTCAGATCTCAGGGCTCTTGGGATGGTTCCACAAGGATGTCCTCTTGCATTGTGGTGTCCACTGGATCTGACACATTGTCTATGTCAATTACTTGCATTGTTGCTGGCCCTGTGCGCAAATGTGACTCTTCAGCCTGCTGTTGGCCTTTCAGCTCATCAATCTGCTTCTGATATGCTTTCTTTTCCTGTTCAACTTGATCCCTCATGTTCACTAAGAGGTCGTTCAATTCAGCATTGGATTTTTCGGCCTCTTCTAGCTTCCTCTTAGTGTCTTCATTTTCTATTTGCATCCTCTTTATATCCTCATCCGTCTTCTTTTTCAAGGCTTCTAGCTCATCTTTCATGGCCTTGTTCTCATCTTCTAGATGGCTTTGCATCACTAGGGAGCCCTCGGCCAGCATCAATCTTTGTATCTTCTCTAGTGTCAAATCCTTTTGGAGTTCCTTCATCTGTTCTTCATATATATCTTTCTCTGAAGTAGTGCTAGTTGAGGTAGCAGTCTAACTCTAGTTGGAGATGCCCTTAGCCTCTGGATGGTCTGATCTTTCACTTTCATTTGATCTTTTAGCTCTATCACTTCATCCTGGCTTGCCTCATGTTCTAGCTCAGCTTTTTCCTTAGCATTCCTCAAAGTTTCCACTTCTTTGGACTCATTAGGAAGCTGGAGTGTCAAGTTGGCACTTTCTTTCTCCGCATATGTCAGTGATTTGCTGATTTTCTTGTACTCCTCCTCTGCTCTTTGAAGCTTTTGGTATGCTGCCTGAATCTGTCTTTCCATCTCTTGGCATCTTTTCAGTGCCGCGTCCAGATCGTCTTACAACTTGGCTTGCTTCTCTGTGTTCTTTTGGTCCTGCTTTTGCAGCTAGTCCACCTCGGCTTTGATATGAACTTCATTTGTTTTGAGATGATCAATTTTAATCTCAGTGGCCATAGACCTTGCTCTGAGCCCAGTGATTTTTTGCATCACTTCATCGCAACCATTGGTTTGTGGCTGTAAATCCACTGTATCAGTGGCCATTTCTTTCAAATTTACCAATCGAGGGCTCAACATATATTCTTTGGGTCTAGTGCTCGACAACTCAAAAGATGCATTAGCTGCATCTTCTCGAGAGTGTCCAACAGATAGGAGATCAAGAAATATTCTATAGTTTTTTTCTTCTGGATCTGGCTTCTCATCTTTTAGTTAAACTTCTGCCCTCTGCTCTTCCTCTTTGTTCTTCTCTTCCTTGGAGTCTTGTTGCCCATCAGGTTTGTTCAACTCCTCTTTTTGTCGGGTTTGGGGAGGACTAAGAGGAGGTGGTGATGGTGGAGGGTTGGATTCTCGGCTTGATGGTGGAGTTGGTTGCTTCTTCTTGCAATCCCAATCCACCTTTGTTTTCCTCTCTCTTTCTTGGCCTTCCTTCTCTTCTAGTAGCTGCCATCTCACCTCATCAACCTCTTCTTCTGTAAAAGGCATATTTGGTATATTCTCCACTGTAGCATTTAAGATCTCGAAATTCTTGATATAATCTTCAAACCGATCCCTTTGAATCCTTCGAGATGATCCTAACATAGCCTCAAGTGATGGCTTCCATAACTCGCTCAGATCCCCTTTTAGTTCTCTCTCAGCTCTGAAACTTTCCATTAGTCTTTCTAGCCTTGCTGCTTTCTCTCACTTTGTTTCCTTTACTGGCACCCGTAGAGTTTCTTTCTTTCCCTTCTTTGGCTATGGCGGTGTGAGCGGGATGGAAACACACAGAACGCTTCTATAATGACCCGACACACACTCTTGGGAAGATACACACACACACACACACACACTATGGGGCACCACTCGGCTTACACAACCCACCTGGCCGAGACAGGAAACACACCTATGGAGTGAGAGGAGAGAGACTACCCATTCACCCACTCCACATAGAGAGAGATATACACACACACACCCAAAAAACTCAGCTCAAAATAGGAGAATTTTTTATGTTTAGATACAATTGAGCTTGGGCCAACACCAATGGGGAAAATAGCTCACACAATATGGGTAAAATAAGCCAGATACAATCACAAACTGGAGCAGAAGCTTCGCTCATAGGAGAAACTTACACAGCCAAAATAGAAAAAAAAAAATTGAGGAATTTGGAAAAAATGGACAGCGCCATCGCGTCCAGAACGGCCCAAAACCCCAGTCTACAATGTCAAAGTGCTCAAATCCAACCTCAGATGAGCAATTATAAGGAGAATCCCCTCCTTGTTAAGGAAGAGGTGGTGAGAAAGGTAGTTGAAGAAGTGCCAGAGATCATCAATGCACATGTTTTTTTCTTTGATGGCTCATACAAAAAGAGCCATGATTCGGCTTCAGGGGGTATAGCACTCTACGATCCAGAGGGGAAGCTAGTGTGCAAGAGAGGGTTCAAATTGGATGCGCATAGTAACAATGAGGTTGAATATGCTACCTTGGAAGCCGGATTACACATTTTTTTGAAGCATGGGGTTCGAAGGTTGAGCATAAAAGGTGATGCCTTGTTAGTGGTGAAGCAAGTGCTGGGTGTGTGGAAGAGCAAGAACAACTCATTGAAGGAAATGTGCTTCAGAATTAAAGGCCTGTTAAAAAATTTTGAAGCATGGAGCATCAGACACATTGAACGTTCTCTAAATGGCGAGGCACATGAAGCAGCTCAAAGCATGATTAGGGAGCTATTTGTGTTGAGGACCACTTTACCTCTTTATCATGGCCGGGAAAGTTTGGCTCAAGAAGAGGAGTTTTTGCTAACAGGAATCATTCCAAAGGAGATTCAGAAGTCTAAGAAGTATGGTTTTGTGCGTAGAGCATACAGGTACAAATTGATTGGTCATGTCTTATACATGAAAGGGGCTGATCTCGTGTTGAGACGTGTACCTTGGCGGGAGGAGCTTTATAGAGTGCTGGAAAAGAATCATGAAGGCGCATATGGCGGCCATTTTTCTCTAAAGATCACCTTGCATAAGATTTTGCAAGAAGGGTATATATGGCCTAGTTTGCACAAGGATGTTCATCATTGGTGTAGGTCTTGCAATAGGTGTCAAGCATTTGGGAAGAGAGTGTTAAAGCCAGAGCTACGAAAAACCATTATGGCGTTTGATGTGTTTGAAAAGTGGGGGATTGATGGAATAGGTCCGTTACCTATCACAAGCAGGGGCAAAAGCTATATTTTGACTGCAGTGGACTATCTCTCTAGATGGGCAGAGGCTATAGCAGTAAAACAGATCACTGCAAAGGATGTGGAAAAGTTTGTGTATGATGAAATATGTTGCAAGTTTGGGGTGCCATTGGAGCTACTTTCAGATAAGGGGCCAGGATTTAGAGCTAAATTGCTAGACTTTTTATGTGCAAAGATGAAGATTAGGCATCAGCATACCACTCCTTATTACCCACACTGTAATGGATTAAATAAAAGATTCAATGGTGAGTTGGTGCAAATTATTTCGAAAGTGACAGAGCACCAAGGAAAGAATTGGGATTTGGAATTTCCTAATGCATTATGGGCTTACTGTACTTCGGTGAAGACAGGTACAAGGTTTACTCCATTTCATCTGGTATATGGAAAGGAAGCACTATTGCCAGTGGTGGTAGATTTGCCTACAGTAAAGATGCTAGAGAAGTTGCTTGGGCCGCCTAGTGATGCATTCAAAGAGAGGCTCTTACAGTTACAGGAGTTTCAACTGGATAGGATGAGCGCATTGGAGCATTATGGGAAGATGCAAGATAGGGCTTTGGCAAAGATAAATGAAAAGGTCAAAAGTAAGGGTATCGAGAAGCATGACTTGGTTTTGGGCTACAACAGTAAGCTGGACAACACCTTCCAAAAGAAGTTTCAAATTAAGTGGGAAGGCCCTTTCAAGGTAGTGGAGTGTTTCCCGAATGGTACATATCAGTTGGCTAACCTGGATGGAATTCTGCATAAGTCAAGGGTCAATGGATTGCGTCTTAAATTATATCATGCCAGGTTAATGATGGTGGAGCAAGATGAGTTGTATGTGGAGCAAGTAATGTTGATGAGGGATGAGGAAACTTGTGATGCGGCGAGTCTCATATCGCTTTTTGCTCCTGGTGATCATGAATGATCCAGCAGGCTAGGGGATGGGCAAATTATGTCAGGAGTTTTTTGGAGCAAGCGATTGCGCATATGTACATACACACGCATGGTGCATCAAATAAAGAATTGACCATTTTCCAGAGCCAGGTGGTTACGTGGGGCCCACATGTGTATAGGTAGGACAACATGTACATAGTGCATCGATTTTCACTATCACCAGTACCAGTATTTTTTTTCTATAATAATGAGGAGTTGGTAGCACGTAAAACTTCTCTAGGAAGATATCCGCGGACCGACGACATGAAGTAAGAAGGTGCGTCAGATGGCATCTAGTGGCGTCAGGAGGTCGAACGAGGTCAATATTTGCACGTGGATGAGTACGGACACAACGTGGATGTTTTCTTGTGATAATTATGTAGAAAGGTCATCATGAATACCATATTTTGGGGCCACTTCACGTGGTTGCGAGACGCATTATTGGAAAAAGCTGAGTGCCAGGTGTGCGGATGATGCAAAAAGGTGACAACTATGCACTGCGAGGTCAGTTATTGGCATGTTCGGGGTCCGTTTGAGGTCATCTAAAAGGCCAAGGGTGCCCAACTAATAAATATAAGTGTGGGAACTGAATAAACAGAGAGAAGACCAGAAAAAAAGTGGAGAAGAGAGGAGGAACAGCCGTAACTATGTTTTTGCTCATTTTGGAGCCTGTTTTGGCCGTAAACTGCTCATCCGAGGTCGGATTTGAGCACTTTGACATTGTAGACTGGGATTTTGGGACGTTCCAGACGCGATGGAGCTGTCCATTATGCCAAATTCCTCACTATTTTTTTTTTTTTTTGGCTGTGTAAGTTTCTCCTATGAGCGAAGCTTTTGCTCCAGTTTGTGATTGTATCTGGCTTATTTTACCCATATTGTGTGAGCTATTTGCCCCATTGGTGTTGGCCCAAGATCAATTGTATCTAAACATCATAAATTCACCTCTTTTGAGCTGATTTTTTTGGGTGTGTGTGTGTGTGTGTGTGTGTCTCTCTGTGTGGAGTGGGTGAATGGGTAGTCTCTCTCCTCTCACTCCATAGGTGTATTTCCTGTCTCGGCCAGGTGGGTTGTGTAAGCCGAGTGGTGTCCCATAGTGTGTGTGTGTGTGTGTGTGTGTGTGTATCTTCCCAAGAGTGTGTGTCGGGTCGTTATGAGCGTAATGGAAACACACAGAACGCCTCTATAACGACCCGACACACACTCTTGGGAAGATACACACACAATGTACCTCTCATAACCCCACTGAATCCAAGATCTGATCAATGAATGGAAGAGGATATGGGTTCTTCTTAGTGGCTGCATTTAAGGGTTTAAAATCTACAGAAATCCTCCACTTCCCATCCTTCTTTGGACTGACTACTACTAGACTCACCCATTCTGTGGTCTCCACAAGGACTATGAACCCTGTCTTTAATAACTTGTCCACCTCTTCCTGCAAAGGCTTCCATTTTCTCTTGACCCATCCTTCTTAGCCTTTGCCGCACATGCTTAGCACCTTCTTTCATCTCTATATGCATCTCTTCGCCCTTGAATCCTCTGATCTCTTCATATGAAGTAATAAAAAAATCAGGAAAACTAGCCAGCATGTGCAAATATATCTCCTTCTCCATAGCTGAGAGGTCTCCACTGATCATTTGTGTCATCAATTCCTGCTTCTTTGACAACTCAACCTTGGTTTGCATCAACCCTTCAATCACTTCATAAGGCCCTTCACTTTCATATTGAACTTCATTCGCAAATGCAACTAAACCAGACTCCTGGATTCCTTTGTCCATCAAAAGAAATGCAACATCAGCATCCTCATCATTGTTGGTAGTGCTATCACTGTCCTCATCTGTCACCGTGGAATAGTCTTCATCACTAGACTCATCCTCATCTTCATAAAGCTCCTCCAATCTTTTCCTTGTGTCCATATTATAAAGCTTCTTGGCACCTGTCTTTCCATAGAGGCTAATCGTACCACGTCTCCAATCTTGAACAGCTCCTACTACACTTAACCATGGTCTACCCAGTATAACAGGATATGCTCCCAACCCCGCTGGCATCACATGCAAACCAACCACTACCTTTGCATCATACGCCTCCACTTCTAAGCTATTTACAACACCCAAACATTTCACTTTTTGATGGTTTGCCAATCTGATCTGGAAACCTGACACTCCAGTCACTATAAGACCCATCTTCTCAACGCATGAGTGTGTTATCACACATATTTGGGCTCCACCATCCACATAACCTTGTCCCAGATTTTTTCTTTTGTGCCACACATCTACTATTGGACAAATTTCTGGTAGCTCATCCATTGCCAACACCTTTACTGAACCTCTCTCTGGCTCTTTCTCCATTGGGTTAACCATCCTCTTCCACTGTCGCTTTAGCTTAGGCACCATCTTTATAAGCTGCCCAAAAGTAGCATCTGCCTTCCTGCTTGTTAGATCCTCCTTCAATTCATAGCTTAATTGCCCATCCCCTAGTGGAAAATTTGCCACTGATAGTGCAGCACTTGATGATTCTCCTGTGCTTCTCCTTCGCATTTCCTCGCTTAGGAGAACACCCACAACATCATCAAACTTAAGAGTATTTGTGCCAGAGATAGAATTACTTACAGCCATCACAAGGCTGTCCCAACTATCCGGTAGAGATGATAGTATAAGGAGAGCTCGCACTTCGTCATCGAAATTGATTTTCACTGATCCAAGTTGACTTGTGTTTGTGTTAAAGTCATTTAGGTGTTCTGCAACTGAACCATTCTCTGTCATCTTTAGATTGAACAAGCGCTTAATAAGAAATACCTTATTGGATGCCGATGGTTTCTCGTAGAAGTCGTCAAGTGACTTCATCAAGTCCTCCGTGGTCTTAACCTCCGAAACATTGAAGGCCACCATTGACGCCAAGCTTAATCGGATTGTTCCCAGTGCCTTTCGATCAAGGACAATCCATGCTTCATCTGCCATTGTTGCGGGCTTCTTTGCAAGACCGCCTAGTGGCAAATAGAGGTCCTTCTAGTAGAGATAGTCTTCAATCTGCATCTTCCAATGTTGGTAGTTTTTTCCGTTGAACTTCTCAATCTTGAGCTTCCCTTCCTCCGCCATAACTCCCACTCAATTCAAGGAATCCTTTCCTTGAGATAATTTAGCTACGAGCAAACCTTGCTCTGATACCAGTTGTTAGGAAATAAGATGTAGCTAAATAGATAATTGAGTAGATTACTTAATGGAGAGAGACAGATTTATATACACGAGATTATAGAGTAGAGAGAGAGAGAGAGAGAGAGAGAGAGAGAGAGTACACACGATATACGTGGTTCACCCAATGTGGGCTACGTCCACGGGAAAGCAGCCACTCAATGGCTTTAGTACTTCAAAACAAGAAGTAGTTTACAAAGGGATTATACCCTTAATGGAGCTTCCGCTTTGCTTCACTCTCACCACCTCACACTCACCTTGTTGCATCAACTTCACACTATGAAATGTGTGTAGAAATGGCCTCCTTTTTTAGGCCAAAAGGGCTGCCCTCTCTTATGAGAGACAGCCATGTGTAGCCGCCCTTGTGCGAATAAGTCCAAATCGGACCCTCCAATCCGCCCATGTGTGGCCGCCCTTGAGAAGACAAGTCCGCTTTTGAATTCAGCCACCGGCCACCGGCCATTGACTTCCGACCACTGGCCACCGGCCATTGACTTCCGACCACCGGCCATCGGCCATTGACTACCAGCCACCGGCCAACCGACCGGTTGTTTTCCGACAACTTTTCGGCCGCCGTCCGGCCATAATATTCCGGCGAAAAAAAAAGTCTCGGGGACCTCCGCCCCGAGGCCTTTAAAGTTGCCCCTGATTCTTGTCCGTGAAAATTTTGGTTTCCAGTGAGTGATTTTCCTTCACGCACGATGGCTTCTCCTCATAATGGGGGCCTTACAAATATGCGCTTTTACCACAGAAAATTACAAGGGTAAATCAGGCTCCATACTTAACATGGTTTAGGTTGGAAACCATCAATTGTCTCATCTGTCGTATTTGGCATTATGATAGGTTCTCTCCTAGTCTCAGAGGCAGTCGTGAGTCTCTCCTTCGTGTCTACTTGTTTCTCTATAGTTGGTTTGATAGGGGTTGGAGCTGGTACCTCATGCCAACTTGCAGGTTTGCGAAGCGGGTTTTCTATCAAGGATTGGGCTGTTTCAATCATCTTTTGACACATTTCCAACCTTTGTTTTTCTATTTCCGCATCTGGATAAGTCATCCATCTTTGCTCTTGGGTTTGGTTGTTTTTGAGTTTGGCTTCGTATGCTTTTTAAAAGTGCGTGTAACTGCTCATTTATTTTTCTGCCAGCACTGATCCTCCTGACCCTGCACTTCAAGGTTCCTTTACTTCCTTGGGCCCTATGGTTTCCGCAGTGTGTGAGCTTAAACTAGTTAGATCCTCTAACCGCTCTAATCTATCCTTTGTGTGTTTTAACTCCTTGGATAGAGTCGTTTGCTCCCGTTCTCTCCTGGCTTTCATACGCGCCTTTCTAGCTTTCCAAGTGCTTCTCTGATTTTTCATTTCTGCACTTGGGGCATCGGTCTTTGGCTCTTCAATTATGGGTTCGTTTGTCATTCGTTGAGCTTGGGCTCGTGTCACTGCCTGAATAGGTATTACTGTCTTGTTTTCTGACCCTCCACTGGAAGGCACTGCTTCCAGCATGTTCAAAGTACTTTTTGCTGCTTTTCTCGGGTTCTTAGGGTAATCAGGAATCAAGCGAGTAATTCCACACTCCGTGCAGTACGCATTGACTCTAATGATTTCATCATGAGGACATTCTCTTAACCAATGGTCTCCACCACACTTGTAGCAGGGTCCCTTAGGCTGTTAAGGTGCTCCTTGAGCTCCTCTTTGTTGGTATGCATGCCTCTACCCGCTCATGCCTCCGTTGGCTATGAACAACAGTGTTCGTTCATCCAAATTGTATCTTCCTTCTCCTGTTGCCTGTGCAGTTGTTGGTGGTCCTGTACTTCCCATCATGCTCCAAGGTTCTGGTGTTGGGGGTTCTTCCGGTGGATAATAGACAGTATTTGCTGCATATCCATTGGAATCTTCGTAATATGCATACATAGATACCAAACCGTTGGTGTGTATCTTATGCCGACTGGTCTTTATCCTGGTAGGGGTGGTTGTTTCCCCAATACTGGTTGTGGTCTTTCTACACCTAGAGGTCCTGGTAGGTTGCCTGCTTGATACCTAGGCATCGGTAGAAGTTGAGGAGATGCTACTTGAGCTTGGGGAGAATATGGTCGCTCTCTCACACATCCCTTGTTATAATAACATTCCTCCGTCACATGGTTTGTCCATTTTTGTTCAATAGCACACCACTTTGGCTGTTTGGCATACATATTAAATTTTTTTAGCACTTTCTCCACAAGCTGCCCTTGGCTTACAGCTACTTCTCCTTTCGGTGCTGTCTTAGCGGACTTGCTTCCACATTGTTGTGAGGATGAATCGTCATCAAGATCCTTGAATTCACCCTCCTTGTAGACTGCACAATTGTCTACAAGGTAAAGAGACTCCTTAGTTAACTCATTTAATGTTGTGCTCCTCTTCATATGTAAGTCCTTCTGGAGATCTGGGTTCCTTAGTCCTTGAATAAATATAAGCATAAGTCTGGATTGAGTTGGCAGTTCTTTCACGGGGCAGAATTTCACATATCTTTTTAGTCATAGGGTTGCCTTTCGCATAGATTTCCCTTCTTTCTGTTTGAATTTATGGATTTGTGAGACTGTATTATGAGCTATCCCCCTTTGTGAGAATTCCTCAATAAACTCGTCAAACACCTCCTCCATAGACTCAAAGTATCTACGCTCCATAGAGTCAAACCAAGAAGCGGCATCCTCTTGTAGGGTAAGTCCAAACCTTGCAAATTGAGTAGGGAAGTCCAACACTTCTTCAGCTCTAATTACACGCACAAAGGCTGCTACATGATCCCTAGGATCTCTGTTTTCCGTGTATTTTTTGTTTACCCATTTTTTCACTTGAGAAGGTCTACAATGGTCTACAAATCTCATCATTGGTTCTCCTCGTCCTACTCGATATACCTCCTCTGGCCTTCGGTAGTGGGAGGGTTCCTCTCTTAGAGGTGTCCCTAAGCCATAATTTTTGATGGTTCTTGCAAGAGGTGGTTCATCTCTTCGAACTCGTTCTATGGGTTGTCTTCCAGGCTATGCCAACTCTTGAGTTTTTGGCTTACTCTCGCCTTGATACTGTGAATAGAGTGGTGGTTCTTGTAAATCTCTTAGTCCTCATGCGGTTGGATAACCGTCTCTGTTTTGGTCTTGTTCTAATGTCGCACTTTGTCGAAGCCATGCCTGCAATGATGGTTGGGTTGCTTGTTGGCTCTAGTACTTGAACATTTGTTGTTGGTTAGAATGTGATGTTGCGTCATACTCTTCTGAAAATGGATTTGTCGACTTTCTAGGGGTATAGGTGGACCTTGGCACTTCTTCGGGGGCATATGTTGATGTTTCTGAAACTGTTGCCTTTTCTACCTCCTCTGGGAGAATACGTTTTTACTTTCGTCCGTACCTATCAACAAAAATGATATCCTTTCCCATAGAAATTTCATAAGAGAATAAGTAAAGAACCTTGTCTTTGCTTAATTCATTTGGGTAGGGTTCTTTGCATCAAAAATAAGAGACTACTCCCTCGCTCTCATGCTTGTAAATTCCCACATTCTCATTATAGGTAGAGACCCTGGTTGTTCTTTTATCATACATAAAAAGAGCTCCAGGTCGATCAATTTTTGGGGACGGCTCTTGATCCTCTGAGACCATTTTTCCTTTTGCCACATTATCTCCATATTTGTTGTAATCCTCAGGGTTACTAACTATCAGATAGTGGTTCCCCTTTTCATCTTGGAATCTATCTCCATCATCATAGACTCGAATTATCTCCAGTCTCTGAGCAGGTCTTTCTTCTATACAAATACACTTGCGTCCCCGATAGTCAAAATAAACTAGGGCTGCCCTAGAGTTTGTTCCTTCTAAGAAGACTATAATGAACTTGGCATCATTCAAAGGGTTTTGGGAGGTACTTCCTCCTAGCATTGGTCCTTCACCGGAGAAACCTCTTGGCTGTAGACTACCCATTATGAAGAAGGACTTATCTGATGAAGTGTCAGTATCACTACCCACCTCAATGATCAGTGCTAATGGATCTAGCCTTGCCTGAGTTACACTCTCCTCAGTGGACACTAAGCTACCCTGATCACTTGCCACTTTTTGGTCTCTAGGAATGTGTTTTCCTGATCTTAAATTCATCAAACTTAGCAATGCAATTTATCACAATTCCAACCACTCACCTGGCAAAGGATCAGTTTCCGCACAACTTCTTGCCTTGCCGTTGAATACACCTGTACACAAGCATTTAATTTTAGCAATTGAATCAAAGCATTTAACAGCTAGAGGTGGTCTTAATAATGATTGGTATAACTGGAGGGTTAACCTCAACCACTACTGTACTTTATACACTTCGGATGTTCTTGATTAGGTCTGCTAATCTGGAACTCTACTTCACTTGAATGTTTGTCAGTTTAGAGGGAAAGTCTTAATTCCATCTTTGCTCCGTCAAAAGGTCAAACAAGGTCCAATTTCACTTCTGAAAGAAGTTCTGGAACTCTTAAGTCAATTGGAACATCACTCTATATCCACAGTCAGATTTTGACTTCAATAAGCCTTTGTAGACATCCTACACGTAGCATGTCTACCTGCTCTGTTTTGGCTGAATTCTGCACTATAGATTCCCCTTGATGTGTTGAGTCCATAGTTGTTCTCACTTTTTGATTTGGACACCTATAAGCTGGTCAACTGATCAGACATTTGTTCCAGCAGCCTGATGTTCGTCTGACCAGTCAAATCAACTTCAATTTGGACCAAAGTTGACTAGGAGACTTGCCTCAGGCTATACAACACCCTGCTATGTACATAGTCAGATTTTGACTTCAATATCATGCAGTAGACATCCTACGCGTGGTATGTCTAACTACTCAAAATTGCTCCAAATGCAAACCACAGACTCCTCTTAAGCTGTTGATCACTCTGGTATGCTCACAATTCGATTTGGAGTGCTAAATCACTGTGAACACATCCTACGTGTAGGATGTCTAAGTGATGTGTTTGACCCCAAAGGCTTGAGCCACAGCTTCCCCTTGATGTCAGCAACCCAATGCTATGCTCATATTTTAGTTTGGATTTCAAAAGACCCCAATTTTAGCTATCCTAGACCTTTTTCAATCAAAAATGCTAAAGTCTTCTTAAAACCCAATTTTCTCTCCGAATTGAGATGAAACCTTTCTCATGTACTCAATAAATCATGTAGATCATGCTCATGAAGCCATCCTATGGTTTTGGTCTTAAACTAATGCCTTGGAACAATTTGGGTAGGATGTCTGGCAATTTTCTTCCTTTTGGCCTTATCCTGTCAAGATGTAGTCAAACTTCCACTTTCCAGGTGAAAACAGGGTAAAACTTACCTTCTAAACACACTGGTCAGCTCAGATTTTCAAAATTCTCACTAGAACACCCTGTAGACATCCTACGCGTAGCATGTCTACTGGCTTAAAATTTAATTTTTTTCTGACAAAAGTACTCACTATGCTCTGGAGCTGTCTCAGAATTACTCACATAATTTTTTGAGCTTCAATTCAGCTTCTAAACACTCTTTTCTGTCTTTTACAACTCTTTGATGAGCCTAACAGCAAATATAACATACATGAAGTGCTCCAGATCATAAATCATAATGTCCTACTTACCCTACTCCTACTCATCATGTGAGATGGTGATTTTGGTGTCTCGGTTGCATCCTGGCCTTTCCAAACTCTCAAGCTATCCTTTCACCACCTCTACCACTCCAAGTCCTACTCTCAACACCACAACTTCACTAATACCTAAAACTACCTAAGTCTACCTAAGTCGAAGGATCTAGGCCAGACACTCGCTCCCTAAACTCCTCCTAAGACCTAGAGAGTCTGCCACCCTCTGATCCTATCTAAATGTAAAACAAGACTCTCGCAAGCCAGGGAATCCTTATCCTCAAGGACTAGTCTCGGTCACCTACCTAGGGTTTTTGTCCTTGGAAGAGGCACCAATGTTGGCGGATACGCCGCAATGGATGTCAGCACAGCGAGAACTCACCTAACAAGATTTGTGAGCTAAGGACGAAGCTTGACCCGCACGCGCATGGAAGCAAGCATAGGGTGTCAACCTATGCTCGACCGACTATTGACTACTTCCTACAGAGGTCTCTACCCAATGTCTAAGATACAGCCTTCAAGAGTACACGAGAGGAGATTTCCTACAACGCTTTCAAGAGCCAAATACCCATCAAACGTTCTCGAAACGCTACATAACTTGAAGGAAACCCTAGTAACACCAATAGGTCGCTCTCCCTAAGGCAAAATCCCACTCCTAAACACCCGGTGCAAAATCACGTAGGATGTCTGGTCGAAATTTGCAGGTCGTTGTTTTCAAAAACTAAAGTGCCTAATGTGTAGCTCTACTCAATGTGAATGCGTGGATATGCTGAAATGCAAAAACGGATAATGTATGCTCACCGAATCACCAGATATAGCTCGTGGATTGATCTCGCAAAGCCGGGTCGTACACCTGCAATGTAGGTGTTGGCGAGTAGCTCTCTTCGACGGCAACACGCTGCACTTCTCTGCACTCGATTCCGACCATCAGTGCGCGGGTAGCGTCAAGATAAAACTCTCACTCTCTCTCGTACACAGAGTACGCTCTCAAAATGGGACAATCTGGAAGCTTCTGCAAGCCCCACTATTTACAAAGGTGAAATAACGGTTTCTTCTCAATTAAGAAATAATTACAAAGAAAATTAATATCCCGTCAGGCAATCATCCTCCTTTGAGTGTGTCCAGCCGCTAACACAAGGGGTTAACTATGAAAGGAATCCTTGATGGTGGCGTTGGAGTTAGCATTGTGACTAAAAATTGCTGGGAAACTATGGGAAGACCTCACCTTGTGATCACAACCATAGTAGTAAAGATGGTCAATGGGTCTATTGTTAAACCTTGGGATGCTAGAAGATCTCAAGATTATGGTCTTTGGACATAAAATAAGAATTACCTTCATTGTTATGGATTTCTCCAAACACACTATGACATCTGAGATGATCTTAGGACGTTCTTTCATGAGGGAAGCAAAAATAGTGCATGTCTGGTCTAAAAACCATGTTTCTTGCAGTTCCAAGATTCTGTCATTCGAGTGGATCTTGTAACTTGTCGAGCACATCCTCTAGGAAACAGGTTTATAATTGATCATAGATCTGACACCACAGCTCACTCGGCCCCATTGCAATATTGTTACAAGTGTAAAGTGGACACTGATGTTGGGAAAGATTCTCCTTATATGGATGTACTACCTGGGATGACTGAGTCGAACAATGTGGATTGGGTCCACCTAGCAGCAACCATAGACACTTGGGAAAACAGGGGGATGACCTAGGTAACACCTGAGGGGGATGAAATGCCACCACTCATACCCTTAAATATGCTAGAAGTTTTGCATATAGCTTCTGACAAGACTCATCCTAATATAATAAAGAAAACATACAAGTGGGTCCCTAAAGCTTCTTTAGTGATCATAGCTAGTGTTAAAAGACGGGATCCTGGTAAGAGGCGTCCCACTCGCCCAAAAAAATGTAAAGAAACGTTGCGTTGGATTCCTAAACGACTATTGGAAGCCCAAGGCTACTATAAAGGAAATGATCAAATCTGGGTGCCTAAACGTAAAGTGTGCTCTTACTTGTCACCTAGCACATGTGAGCCCAATCCTGTAGCTCCAAAATGAATTGACAATCACGGAAAGAAAAAAATCACCGAATGCTATACACCCGCTCCAGAGCTAGTTTGGGTACCGAAGAAAGAACGATTTGTTCCACCTAGCTCAAGAACAGGGAAGTCAAATGAAGCTTCTTGCTCGTCATGTAGTTTCTATACGAAAATAGAAGCTTGGACACAACCTCCACCTACCATTGTACATATCCATACAAACAAGGAAGAGTTTTCACCTCCCGTTGTAAGTTCACCACCTACAACAACGTTGCAAATAAAAGCATAGGAGAGTACCTTACCACCCTTGCAACTAGATGAAACGCATAGGGCGGTCGAAAACTATTGGTTAAAGCTTTCACCCATAACAACTTGGAAAATTTGGTTTTAAAGGGTGACGACATCGTTCCAAAAGGTATGATCTACCCAAGGAAGGGGGGAGTCTTCATTCACGTCAGCCTATTGAATTATTTCCCTATTACCCTTCTTTCCCTGACCCTTGAGCTTTTCGATTTTAGGGATTGTATATATATAGGTATATAGTAACTAACCACCCTAGTTTAAAACAAAAATAAATAAATAAATAGTAAAGAGCAAGAGCAATTAGCGAACGAGTGTGCACAATACTAGTCAAAATCATTGACCTAGACCTACGCATGTCACATCCAGTACACTGAAACAGAAACATATGTCATCAAACACCTTTGATCCTCATCACTCGAGTGATGAAGGGTAGGTAGGATTAGTATGATAGGAGTGTTTCAGTTTTAGAGTTTAGTGATTAGCAAAGTTCTTTTTTCCCACTGATGTGCCTCAGGAAGTTGGATGTTTGGTGGTGACTATTGTGCAGTTTGTGACTACATAAGGATGCCTTCAAAGGACAATGACAATGGATGTTTACATGTTACAATGGATTTTCTTCATTATATAAAGTCTACTACTTCCTTTTATCTATGCTTTCCACAGTTACATGTTTGCATCTTGTCATTTGAGTTTCTAACAATGCATAAAATTTATTAAGTTGTGACATTGCCAATTTAGATGCTATAATTTTTTCAAACTTCTAGTACCTTGTTCTTCTCTTTGAGTTTGGTCTATTAATTGGCTTTAAGTAGGTATCAGGACCTTAGGCTAAACTAGGCCACTTAATTACTGATTTTAATTCCTAAATAGTCTATTAGTTGTAGTAACTTTAGTAATGTTTTAGGCTATGAGGATATAGTTCTCTCTAGCTTATTCCACCTAAGTGTAACTTGTGTTGTGAAAGTCCATGTGTTAAGCTAGTAATTGAGACGTCGAGTCTCCCAGCTAGTTTATACTCAAGCTGGTATTTGAGACCTCGAGTCCCCCAGCTACTTGATCAACTATGACAACAACAAAAAAGAAAACAAAGAAAAAAAAAGAGAGAAAGCAAATAGCACAAACTTCCTTGTATTTGATGTTGATCACACTTAAGTGGTATCAGTGACAAGATCACTAGTCCTTAGACCCCAACGAGCATTCCTAGGGTTAACTATTCTTTAGTCGATATTTTTTATTAACGTAGGTCAATCTAGTACTTACTTCATCTCTAACTCTTGTGTAATTCTCTTAAATTCAACCTAATAGACCTTAACTCAATTGCATTTAATTCAGGTACTACGCTTGTTCTAGTTGGCAATGTTACAATTCATGAATTTTTTGCATTTCCTTGAATATCATGTATGCATCTCACTTATTGCACGCCTACACATGCTGCCTTTGAGCTTTCACAATGTTGTTTTTCTTCAGCTCTACAGGTACTCCTATTGTGCTCTTTCACCTCGACGAACGAGCATCAACTCAATAGCTTCCGAGGATGGAATCTACATCAAGAAGGGGTGCATGTTAACCCTCACACACATTCCTATCACCTACGACAGACGCCGTATTATTTATTTGGTAGAGTCAGGTACCGGGCTTGTCGGTCCAATAGGAAAAGGGTAAGAGTGATCGCCGATGAGAAGTGCACTCTAACTGGAACATTCAAGGGTTAGTTGGCTAAGCATGGGCGCCCAAGTGTGAATGGGTGAGCTCATATAACAGTCACCTAAACCTAAAAATCACTCATTCTCTCATTTCTGCAATTGAAGAGTGCTCCTACTCCATCTCCATCTTCTTCTTCTTCATCTCCTTGTGTGTCTGTGTATGCGTGAGAGAGAGAGAGAGAGTGTGTGTGTGTGTTTGCGATTGAGAATTGCGACGATGGCACGCTGGCAGCGAGGCGGTTGAGCGTGGCACGACGGTAGCTCCTTCTTCTTCGTGTGAGGAATCCTCCATGAAGGCGAGCGTAGGGTGGTGAGTGACACACCCTTGCTCTCTTGAGCTTGCTAGATTAGTCTGGTTGTGTGCTTGGAACCATTTGAGGCTTACACACAGTGTATCGGCAAGTCCCTTGCATTGACACGTGCCATAGATGCGCACAACAATGTGTGTTCATTTTTTAGCATTCAGAAATCTATAAGTAATTATGTGCAAGACGAAAATGTTCACTCTTGCACGGGGCGAGATTGCACCAGTGCTTCTGTATTTCTTCTCTCCTCTTCTCTCTTCTCTCTCGTCGTTGTGCCAGCGTATCATTCCTCTCTAGGAGGTGCGCCTGCGCGCTCTCTCTTCCTCTCTCCTACTCTTTGTCTCTCCCTTATTGCATACAACATGGATTATGTGCAAGGATGATTTCCAGGTATGCAGATTTGGGTGTTTAATGGACTGCAGTATGGTGTTTTGGGTATTTCGCATGGCCTTCCACATTTTTGTTTGTAGCAAAACTGCTATAAACAGAGAACATGGTGGTCCTACAAACTACCAAAAAGAGCGTCTTCCAAACCATAAAACCGATAAATATGCATACCACGCAAATCCCGTTGCACATAATTGACAATGTATGCGTAACGCGAACAGAGAGAGACCCCAAACAAGATAGAGCGAGAGAGCATGTACAAGCGCACCTCCTAGAGTGCTACATTGGTGCACAGCGAGAGAGAAGAGTGGAGAGGAGAGAAGAATAACACAGACACTAGGTGCAATCTCCCCCTGTGCAAGAGTTAGTAATTTCCTCTTGCACGTATTTACTTATAGAATTCTTGAATGCTAAAAAATGAGTACAAATTGGTCAGTCGGACATAAATGGCCAAAGCTCATAAAGAGCACTTGAATAATAAAAAATACATAAAATATATATCTTGCGCCATAGTCTATAGCTCAGCTAGCTTTTTCCACCTGTCAACTGCACTAAATAATAAAATATCAATTCCATTACATACCTCGCTCGTTAGAAAGAAATTGTCCTTCAATTGCGAAGATATGAATCTGCAAAGCATACTTCACAAAACAATGATTAGTATTGTGTCAAAAATATCACATAGTGAAAGAAAAATGTATGAAATTAAACAACATTGCTTATGCATGTTGTCATCCACATACTACCTATTCTAGTGTCCCATACCACCAGACTGCTACAAACAGGAGTGCGGGAAGCCCTGTAAAACACCAAAAGAACATGCTCCAAACCATAAAACACAAATTCACATACCTAACGTATTTCAAGAACACATAACCCATGTTGTACGTGAACAGAGAGAGAAAGAGAGCGAGAGAGAGTAAGGGAGAAGGTGGAGGTGCACCTCCTAGAGAGGAGTGCTACACTTGCATGGCATGAGAGAAGAGAGAAGATGAGAAAAGAAGTACACATGCACTGGGTGCAATCTCCCCCCACTGCAAGAGTGAGCATATCCCTCTTGCACATATTTAATTTATAGAAGAGTTCATGCTCAAAAATGAGTTACAGTAGTTTGCACTTGGGCATAATAATAGTCATGGTTCGTAAAGAGCTCAATATAACAATAAATAGCTATCTACACCTTGATTTATAAATAAACCATAAAATACTAAGAAGTGCCATGAAATCCAATGGTGGCAATTTTATTCCGAATAAATGCTATCACCTTATTTTCCAACATGAGTTAATCACAGATCTGCGCACACAACACGCGACAAGTGATCATATTTCACAATTCAAATCAACACTACAAAGCTTTAGGCACTCTCTCTCTCTCTCTCTCTCTCTCTCTCTCTCTCTCTCTCTCTCTCTCTCTCTCTCTCTCTCTCTCTCTCTCTCTCTCTCTCTCTCTCTCTATGTGTGTGTTTGTGTACATTGTCGATTATGTGCTACGGGATTTGAGAGGTATGCATATTTATCGGATTTATGGTTTGAAAGATATTATTTTTGGTATTTTGCAAGGCCACCATGTTCTCCGTTTGTAGCATTTTAATTGTCTTTAATGAGTCAGTTCCTAAATATATCTATGATTGACATATGTCTTAAGATCTCGTCATTATGAACCAAAGCTCATCTGCATATACCGCAATGTTCTCGCTTAATATACTACACACCTTCCTTACTCCCTTGTAAGTTATTTTATTACTACAGTTAAATTTAGGGGACAAACTCATGCAGTTTGCAATAACAATGATACCATTGGACAATTTGAGAGGAAAAAGATCTTTTGCTTGTCTATATTCTTTTATTACATATTGTGAAATTAACCATCCCTAAAGTCCTAGTATGTGCTTGCACTGAATGTATTTTTTCATGAGACAAAACATAAGAAAATCATCAAAACTTGCATGGCTTATTACCTCTATGCATCTACCATTCATCTCCAAATGACCATAACTCACATGGTGAAGAACAAGGATGCAACGTGACCATGTTTGACAATCTGATGTATTTCTCCACCAATCCAAGCGCACATCCTGAAAGAAAAAGATTATGATTTCCTCAAGAAATGAACACAAAATAATTCATGGAATATTCTACTAAATAGAAAATATGCTTTTGTTGATAAAATAAGTATAATCTACAAAAGATGCCACAATGCGAAATCACCCGAAGTCTCCAAGATTTGCTACAGCCAACTAGAAGCCACTACAAACATGATCCTATATCAAAGTGTCCCATCCTAGCCTAGCCGTGGGTCCTAGATGGAATCCTCCAAACGGTAGATCCAGGAATATGAAATATGCCACTCAACTAAGAGATTTACCCCCTCGTGTATATTGCACAACATCTAGTCTAGCTCTAAGCATGTGCTCATGCAATGTAGTCCAAGTAGAATTCTTTGTCATTGCTTGAAATTCTGTCGCTATGGCAATGTAATCGCCCTAAATAGAGCTACAACACATGTCACAAGGAGAAACTATAGGCGAGAGTGGTTCAATGGTGTACACAAAAGAGAAACTCTTCGTGGCACCACAACCTTGCCATGAACCACTACAACCACAATGAAGCTATTAGGATTAAGAAAAATAGATCAATACAATAATAAATATATATAGAGTACTTATGATAATTAGTGAATGGAGACATCCATACTTGAATCAGGTGATGGCAATTGCTCATCCACACTCTCCACAATTGTTTCCTTTTCTTTCTTTGTGAAAAGATCCGATGAATTACGTAAATATACTTCATGACAACATGATGTCAAAACGTTTAGCATACTCAAACACAATCTATACCAATTGTAGTCCCATCAACAGTGTTTGTGGTCAGAATCTCTTGATCTTTTGGAGCATCATTCTTCATAGCCTCATGAAGCTCCCTCTCTCAAGCAAGAACATGTCCCCGCTCCATATCAATCCACCATGGACAATTTTCCATCTCCCAAGAAGTTTACTTATGCAAAGCCAAAGAGTACATACAACTATCCTTTGATGATAGTAGAGCCCATTGGCTTTCCAAGAATGGCATTCAAGGTAAATGACCCTTAGACACCAAAAATAACAAAAAAGATATCCAAACAAACATCAAAGAAAAAAATTAGAAGCAAAGAGAAATAACTCACAATGACTCTAGACAAGGAGAGAACTTACAATGTTTCGAGTCTAGGGACAACATATAAGCCAGGCATTGAGTTGCAATACGCATTCTCTCAATTTTCTTAAGAGCTTGCTTCTCTACATCTTTAGTTTTGGCCTCAAGTGAGACTTCAAGTGGAAAGATATGTGGCCTTGACTCATACTTTATCTCCTCAAAATAGTAAAAAATTGAGCAATCATAAGGCAACATAATGTCTCCCTCAATAGTCATCACATCCCTTACAATATTTTTGTCTCTTTCTAAAGCACAAACAAGAATCCCCTCTCTACGGATCCAACTATGACATAAAGCAAACAAAAAATTAGCACTCTCATAAGAAGTATAATCACCACAAGAAATCAAAGAAACATACACAAGAATTCAATTAGTCAAGACAAGTACTTACTTGCGAAATAGATGATCACCTTTTTTCAACCCATAAGCACTCCTTGTGATCTTGTCTGCCTCAAGCTAAGACAGCCAAACAATTTTATTCTCAATAGGAACATCATATGTAGCAATTAAATTTAACTTCTTGAGAGTATCCCATGTGTCTTCCCCCCACTTCAAAGACAAAACTTTCTCATTCCACTCAACACCCAAGTTGGGATCCATGATATTCAACAACTACATAGACAAAAATAAGAAATTAAAAATATTTCAAGATCTACAATATGCATTGGAGAGTAATTTAAAGAATCCTTTACCTTTCCAATGTGATCTATATATTTATGGATCAAATCATTCAGAATCTTTGTTTCTTCCTTTTTTAGATGATCTTCCAAAAGCTCTTGAATTTTTTTATCCAATCGAGTAGCTAGCTCTTTACTTATTTGGACCTTCATAAATACAACCCAAAAACTCACAAGTATATCAAGGAATAAAAGCTTTGAAAGACAGTGCATCAAGGGAAACTTACATCATACATAAGCTTTGATAGATAGCGCCTTGTCATAGGATACCATGGCTCTTCTCCTTTTGAGTACTTTGCTTGCATGGATGCGATAGATGTTTGATCCTTTTTAGGAATCCCTTTTAAGTAAACTTCATGATCCAATGAACAAATATGTGAACAATTTACAAGCTCATCTTGTAACATTTAATGGTCTAGTAACTTGTGTGTAGCGGAGAATAGCATGAACGTAGTGAGCATTTCATTAGAATAGCTTCCTAATGAGAATAACAAGAGTGCTTGAGTGAAGAGAGAGAGAAACAAAAAGCATAAGACCTAGTTAGATAGCATGAACAATACTTCAAAAGAGAGAGAAATTAAGCAATTGACAACAGTTGAGGACCGGATTTGCATGGAGCCGGTCCCCCCTCCAAAAGGCTTTGCCTTATGGTTTCTCCCATCAAGAGAGACATTTTACAATACAATCCTTTGTGTTCCTTCAATACTAGCTAGTGCAATGCAAATGGAAACTTCATGCACTAAGCAAAACACTTATCATCAAAAACAACATCAATTCCCTCACGGTCTCAGACCCAAGACCTCACACACCTTCAAAGATGGTGAGAGCTAGCGGGGTATGAGAGTAGATTGAGAGGAAGAAGGAGTATTCTTACGAGAAAGATGTACATCTCCTCACATAATCACTCATACTAGCATAGCTTAGCTTAGTAATTAGCATGGTAGACAAGATGAGCATGCATTGAAGCTTGGCTCTTGGTTGGATTTGCATCACAAAGCCAAGAGTTGTTGGTGTAGGACTCCCTTCTCACAAGCTTGGAGTAGGTGGTAAGATTTCCATTAAATCTTGAGAACGAGAGAGAGTCTTCTTTGCTTCACACATGAGATTTTGTGAGTGTGTGTGTGTGATAATGCCTTGCAAAACTCAACCCCCTCTCTCTCTTGGTCAACCTCCCTTGCTAATTACTCATGCTAAAGCCTTATTGGACCTCCCCAGCCTCAGCCAATGGAAATTAAGCAGCATAAGTGATAGCCTTCTGACATGTGTCCCCCTTTCCCCTTTTGTGAGAGCTTTAGGTAATTAATAAATGCAACTAAACTCTCATAGGACCCCTTTGCCTCCTGGCCAATAGGAATCAGGTAAGCCATTGGGCTGTTGAATGCTCATTGGTCCCCTTGCGAGACTGTCCAATAGTCTTTTAGAGAGCTTAATTCTTATTGGTTCTTTTATTATGTGTTTTTTAAATTTATTAAACTAGATTTACTCTAGCCTAATTCTCATTGGTCCACCTCCATGGCCATCCAATAGGATTTGAGTACACCTTGTAGGCATCTGGCCTAGGGAGCTGACATGTGTCCCTCTTACCCCTTGTGTACAAATGAAGCTTGTGAGTCTGTGTGGGTGTTTCTCTCTCATCCCCTACTTCTTGGGCTTGCCCCCTCCTATGTAGGGCTTGAAAAAGACTTTTTGGGACACACTTAAAGCATCCAATTCCCCTAATGTTTGGCCTTTGGACACAACCTTTGAATTTTGGAACCTTAGCATTTTGGAAGTCTTAATGGGCTGAACCTTAGGGTCTTTTGAGCCCATTGTTGCACATAGCTCTTTTGCAGATGCCCCCCCCGTTTGGATCCCTATTTTCTCTCCTTTGGATCCCTACTGTGGCCGGTCTACTAGCTTAACTAATATTCTATCTTTTTCTCCCCTGGCACTTCCCTATATTCAATGATCAGTTTAACATGAGAAAATCATTTGGGGTAGAGAAGATAATGCATATTCATTACTCCTTTTCGTAGCGGGTAGAGGATCCCTATGTTACCCTATGACATCGTTCTAGAATGGATGACTGGTCCATTTGGCATTTGAGAGCCTAAGCTGCCACAAGCATGTCTGCACATTAGTCCTATCAGTCTTCCATAGTAGAGTGACAAGCTCTACTTGGTGTTTGGGAGACGTCGTCTCCGCAAATTTGATCTAAGCATGCATACTACTTCATTTTTGTGCACAATAAATAAAAAGAGAGTCTTATAAGACAAAAACTTTGTTCACATTTGCTTACTCTAGGGAAGCATTGTAGCATTGACAACGTTTAGGTTATCCTTTAATTGTATGCCTTGCATCCATCTAGCATCTTCAAAAGGATAATTCTTAAACTTAATAAGATATCGTCGGATAGTCTTACCACCTCTTAGTACCTTGTCTTCATGTCGGAGAATGGACTTGGGCTGCAGCACTGTTAGACGGATACGCCGTGACGGACGTCAACACAGCGGGAACTCACCTAACATGTAATGTCAGCTAAGGACGAAGATCGACCTGTAGGCGCGTGGAAGCAAGAATAAGGTGTCAACCTACACTTGACCGACTCCTAACTAATTCCTACAAAGGTCTCTACCAATTGTCTAAGTCACAACCTTCAAGAGTGCAAAAGAGAAAACTTCCTACAACGCTTTCTAGAGCCGAACACCCATCAAACAATCTCGAAACACCATAGAACTTAAAGGAGACCCTACTAATACCAATAGACCGCTCTCCCTAAAGTCTACGAACCAAAATCACGACCCAAAACACCTGGTGCAGAAACACGTAGTATGTCTGGTCGAAATCTGCAGGTCTTCGTTCCCGAAATCTAAAGTGCCTAATGTGTAGTTCTACTCAATGTGAATGCGTGGATATGCTGCAATGCAAAATCGGATAATGTATGCTCACCCAAACAATCGATGAAGCTCGTAGAAGGAGCTCCCAAAGCCGGACCGTACGCGCACAATGTTGGTATCGACGCGTAGCTCTAGTCGGGGGCAACACGCTGCACTTCTCCACACTCGATTCCGACCACCGTAGCACATGTAGCGTCAAGATGAAGCTCACACTCTCTCTCTCGTACACAGTACGCTCACTCACAGACTTCAAAACTTGTTTTAAAATGACAAAAGGTTTTTCCATTAAGGTCAAAAAGTGGTATATATACCTTACAACTTCTCAAACCCTAAAGTTCCAAAATCAACCATCTACTCAATCTAACTATCAAAACTGGGATACAATCTGGAAACTTCTGTAAGTCCCAATATTTACAAGGTGAAAAATCGGGTTTTCCTCAATGAATGAATAATTACAAAAATAATAGTCCTCTGAGTAGTTAGATGCCGTGGGATGTGTCCAGCTTCTAACATCCCCCCCCTCCTTGTTCATGTCGTCCCCGACATGGCCTTGATCAGCTGCTTCATCTTATCGTTTCCCGCATCTTTAGCAGCGATTCGTACCTGGCATGTAGGTTCAGCATTGTTGGGCCAAAGATATCTGTATTCATGGTGAAGAACCCTGTATAAAATGCTTCTTCAAAAGCCTGGAGGTGATAGGATGGTAGAAACATGATTCTTTGATACAATGCATGTATCACCTCCTTGGAAGGCTAACCTGACAGATCATAGGCACATCTGTATGTATCCTGGAAGAAGAATATGCTGTCTGTCACCTGGCCTGGCTTGAAGGTCTCAAACACTGCTAGGATGGTTCTGCAGAATTTTCTCATCATAATGTATGTAAGGTCAGGTGAGCCAGTGAACAACTTTATGGCGCCCGTTAGGGTTTTCACCATGTATTGGACACTTATTCTCTCACCTGCCTTCACGCCCGGCAGATTTGGGTAATTCAGCCAAGTGAGTTGGCTTCTTTGCAAAATTTCTTGTCCTTCCACGTCCTAACCCTTGGTAGAGGACAAAAGCTGAGGTTGTCTCTGATATGTTTAGGTGCCTCTACCAGGTGGATTAGGTATTGTGGGTACCTGGTGAGCCAAGCATTCCTCCACTTTGGCTGAGAATCCACAATAAGTTTAACTCCTTCTGGCTTTGAGTTGTCTTCATTGTAGAGAGGTTCCGTTGGCTCTTCTATGATCCGCTTGTTTATTGTTGCTGCCTCATACTTCAGCAATGGATATGGGAGAGAGGGTTGAAGCCACTCGCGCCTGAGATTGCTGGCGTCGATCTTCTGAATTGTCATAGATTTGAAGACCCTCTGCTCCCATTCCAAGGCTTCCTTTGTTCTTTCTCTTAGCTCTTCCTCTATTGCCTTATGCAATTTTTCCTCCTCTTCTTGTGTTAGATCCTGTGGCTCTTGAGAGGATCCTGCTATGCTTTCCTCTTGCATGTGTGTGTCCCACAGGATCTAACACATTTTTGAGGTTGATGCCCTCATTGGCGACTGGCCCTGAGCTTTCTGCCTCTCCTCCTTGCTGGCCTTTCAACTCCTCGATTTTCCTGAGGAGTGTTTGTTTTTCCGCTTCAGCTTCTCTGCCCATATTCACGATGAGGTCATTAAGTTCAGTGTTTACTCTTTCCGCCTCCTCGAGCTTTTTCTTTATGCTTTCTACTTCTTCTTGCAGGGCTTTTTGGCCCTCCTCCATTCTTGTTTTCATTACGATAGAACCTTCAGCCATCATTAACCTTTGCTTTTTCTCGAGAGTCAGCTCCTTCTGAAGTTTTTGCATTTGCTCTTCATATAGTTGACTCTCGGAAATGATTTGAGTCGAGCTCGTAGCTCTAACTCTAGCAGGTGATGCTCGCAACCTCTGGATGGTTTGATCTTTGACTTTTAATTGGTCTTTGAGCTCAAGGATTTCATCCAGGCTTGCTTCTTGTTCTATCTCTGTTTTTTCCTTGTCATTTCTCATGGCCTCTACTTCTTTCGATTCTTCGGCCAGCTATAGTGTCAGATTATCTCTTTCTCTTTCGACATCTCGCAATGACTTGCTGAGCTGCAGACACTCTTCTTTACCTGCTTGTAATCTTTTTGTTGCTGCCTCATTTGCTTCTTCCATTGCTTGGCAGTTTTGTAGAGCCGGCCTGGAGGTCAGCTTCTCTCTCTTTTTGCCCTTGGCTTTGTGCCTGCAGAGAATACCTTTCCATTTTGGTCTTTTCTTCAGTGGCTTTAAGAGTTATCATCTCTTCCTCTGAAGCCATAGATTGTGCCCTCAATCCAGCTAGCTTTGTCATCACCACGTCCCAATCATTGGAGGGCAGGTGCAGGTCTATCGTGTCAGTAGCAATTTCTTTTAGTTCCACTAGCCGGATGCCTTGCATCTGTTCTTTATGCCCTGTCCTCGCCAAGTCAAATGCGACTGTGGCGGCTTCTTCCTTTGTATAGCCTGTAGCTAGCAGGTCCAAAAATGCGTAGTAGGCCTCATCTAATCCTTTTTGCTCAGACTCAGGCTTGGCCTCTTCCTTTGGCTCAGGTTCTTGCCTTTGCTCTTGCTTCTCAGCTTGCCTTTCATCTCGTTTGTCCTCAGCTGCATTATCTTCTTGTGGAGGGTTGCTGGGAGGTGGTGAGGGCGGTGGAGATGGTTGTGGGATGGGTTTAGAGCTTTTTGGTAAAGTTGTCGATTTGCCCTTTAAGTCCCTGTCTGCTTTTGTTTTTCTTTCTCTTTCTTGGCTTTCCTATTCATCTAGCAGTTTCTGCCTTATCTGCTCTACTTCCTCCTCTGTGAAAGGGACATGTGGAATGTTTTCCACTGCAGCATCAAGAATATCGAAATTCTTGATATAATCTTCAAAGCGGTCCCTTTGCACTCTTTTGGATGATCCGGACATAGACTCGAGAGATGGCTTCCAGAGTTCGTTTAAATCACCCTTGAGGGCTCTTTCTGCTCGAAAACTCTCCATCAGCCTCTCGAGTCTTGCTGCTTTCCGAGACCTTGTTTCTTTGGCCGGCACTTGAGCAAACTCCTTCTTTCCTTTATTCTGCTCAGGTTGCTTCTCTTCAACTGGCTCCAGCCATCTCTTCAATCTCGTAGCCACCCTTGGTGCTCTTTGCGGCTCATCTTCCTTGTCTTCTTTTACTCTCAGCCAATCATTCTGAGATGGGGGGTCAGGCCACCTTCCTTTAGCGTGTAGTGCCCCATAAACCACCTTGGTGATCAGCTCTCCTGGCACTATGTAGGTTGGATTTTTGTTGCCCATCTTTACTAAGCTATCATGTATGTATGACGCATAGTTGATTATCTTTGGGGTGCCTTTTGTCATTGCCCAAGTAAACGTTGTGGCAATTGCACCTGGTGGCATCCTGTACTTTTGTGGACTCTTAGTGCACATGTGGAAGTATTGGTAGTACAACTGGCTCATAATTTCCACCTTTGGGTTGGCAATGTCTTCAAAAGTGTAATTTGCCTTTTTCTCCTTGTACACCTTGACTTCGTCCCTTCTTTTTGTTACACTATCCCCCTCATTGGAGAGGTCAAGTGCATGGGCTACAACCCGCTCCGTGATTATGATCTCTGTATCTGGTCTGCCTTGTAAATCTGTCACCTTGGCCACTCCATCCTCCTTGATGCTTGTTACAAACTCCCATACTCTTTTGATGTCCGCCCCTGCTGGTATTGCTTCGAAGTAGTTACGGAGGTCAATTTTCTCCAAGTAGCCGGCCATTTTGCTTCGTACAAATTCATTGAGCTCTCTTGGCAGCATTGGTAGCTCTATCACATTGCCTTCATTGTCTTTGAACACTCCCTGGTAGATCTTTAGGTCGTTTGACTCTAACAGATCTTCTTGTATCCAGGTGTTGGTGGGCTTTAGTGTTCCCTCTGGAATGACAAAAGGATCCACCTCGTCCAGATAATCTTTGATTGTCATTCTTCTCTTCTTTGCCGGTGACTTCGAGGCTGCCATAGATCCTGTTGCACTCAATAATCCAAAGTTAGCGTTTTTTCCATATTAGCTACGAAACTGAGTTTTACTTATCCAAGTGACTTGAAAATTGAAATTAAAGCTTAAAAGGAACTTGTGAAGCTGTGCATGTGCTCACAGTGAAAATCTGGCCAAATTTTTTCATCTAGACATCCTACGCGTAGGATGTCTTTTTCATCAGAATTGGCTCCTATTTGACATGCAGGTAGTGTAAGGCTCATGGAACATGGCTATAGGCTTGGATTTGTGACTTTGGCTATCAAAAAGTGGATTTTTGGGTTGATTCAAGCTTTAGGTCACAATTTGTGTAGAATGTCCATCATAGGTAGCAATTGATGTCCAAATGGGTTGAAAATTCGTATATGGGCTCATTGCACCATGGTATTGGCTCCCATGATGTCATTCTTTGCACAGAAGGCTAAATTTATGCTGGAGACATCCTACACGTAAGATGTCTTTTTCATTAAAATGACATGAAACTTGTTTTGTGGGTTGTCCTTGGCCTATGGTACATGGCCATGTTCTTGGATTTGAATTTGGACAAGATTTGATGCTTGTAAGGCTCTGTGAGGTGTTTTTGGGTTCAAAAAGTGTATCTTGAAGGTGTTGGGGTTCAAAAGTGATTAGAATGGCTTCAAACTTGACATATGGGCACTTGATGATGAGGTAATTGGATCTGGAATGATAAAACATCCCTTGCATGCCAAAAAGGTCAAATACACATCCTACGCGTAGGATGTCTATTTCATCATTTTTTCTCCCTGACCACACAGATTGTTTGCTGATGTGTTGGTGAATGTGTTGTGCAAGTTTCATGGGATTTGGACAAGATTTGGTAGGTCTTTGGCCCATTATTGCCTCTATGCCGTAACTTTGCGTTTTTTTATGCATATGAGGTCAAATCTGGTCCAAATGTGATGAAACTTGGTGTGTGGCTTGTAAATGTCATTCAGAACATGTGCATGACAAAAAATGTTGGAGTTTGTGCCAAAAAGTGCCCTTGAGACATCCTACGCGTAGAATGTCTCCTGGTGATTTTTTCAATGCTGGTGCTCCGCTCGCAGTGCTTGCCCTTTACTCCCCTAAGTCCCTTTTGAGCCTAATTTCAACAAAAAAGTCAAATGCATAGAGTATAACTCCCTGTGTGGACTTCAGAGCCTCCGAGCCGTTTTCTGACTTTTGGAGTGCTTTTTGGCGATGAAATTTCTCGATGTTGGTCTCGATAGCTTCCCAATTCCTTGGGGATCTTTGCGGTATGGTTTTTGTCGACTTTGGATTCACCGGAGCTCGATTTGGCAATTTGTCGCTCTAGAAGCACCCGTGGTTGCGTTTACATACCTTTGATGATTTGTGGTGGTCTACCACCATAGGACTTGGTTGTTGATGGTCTAGGAAAGCTGCTCGTGAAGTTTGGTGGCAAACGGACTTGCAGTTTGGCCGCAAGTGCATTTTGACGCTTTGTGTGTCTGATGCCATTTCTGCGTTTTAGTGCCTTTTCGGGTCACTTTTCGGTCATGCGAGTCAGATAGACTTGTCGATCATGTCGAGATGCTCCTACCCATGAATTTTGGTAGCATTTGGTCGTCGTTTCGCCGATTTCCCATTTGGTGGCCTCTTGCGGGTTTCTGGGAATTAGGGTTTTTCCCGATGGTTTCCTACTGCCTTTGGCTATCCAGGACTGGTCTCCTAGACTAGGATAAGATGCCGATGAAGTCTTGTTGCTTTCGGGTTAGCCGTTAGGCTGCCGTCTCTACTTGTAGGTCTCTACCGCTCGCTTTGTGTGTGACCCCTACGCTAGTTTTCGCGACATAATGACAAACATGCGCGAAAAGCTCTAGGTGGTGAGCCTACCTCTCATGTCTGGAGCTCGTCGGGTAGTCGTGCGCGTCGTAGAAGCTGTCGGAAGGTCGATCCGCTCTAGGTGGCAGAAGCTCTCTCCACAAAGTCAATAGTAAGAATGAGCTAAAAATGGGGTGAAAATTTCTTATAATGGAGGTCCCCGAACCGCTTTTCATGAAATTTGACATGTGCTCCTATCTTCTTGAGATGCGGTTTAAGCTCAAAAATTTCTTGATTTGGACTCCATTTGCTCTCTTTACCAGAAATTTGGCATTTCGGTCAAAACCTGGCCAAAACACGCTTTCCACCCCAGTCTCATAATTGCACCCTCACTGTACCATAGGGTTGTCCTATAGTCACTGATCATCGCCATATTTTTTATTTTTCATTACGACTGTTCTTCACTTGCTTTTTTTATTTTTGAAGTTTTTTTGCCAAAAATTAGCAAAATTAAAATGAAAATAGAAAATCAAACCCAGAAAATCCCCAAAAATCATAATAAATCACAAACATCACCGCAACACATTATACACACTCACATGCAATTTTTATGGCCAGATTTCTCCGTTTTACCAATATTTTGCCTGAAAAATGGCTATTTCTACTTATATACACACACCTAGGGGCTTGATTTGGCGTTTGGCCTCATATACCTGTAGATTCATGTTGTATAAGGCCATATATACTTGGGTTATCCCAAAAATTTTCGCAATCAAACAACAACCCATAAAATAGTCGAAAATCATGCCCTTTTTTGTTGTTTCTGTTATTGGTTCCGCATTTGAGAGTGCCTCTAGAATGCCTCCCCCCCTCCTAGCCGGAGTCCTCCCGGAAGACATGGTATCGCCTCGGAGTATGTGTCGTGCATAGGTTGAAAAAAGTTTGCTAATGCCTGGCCGATTAATGTGGCCCTATTTTATGCATACTCTGTCAATGCATGGAAAAATTAATGTTGTGCAAGAGAAGGGAATAAGCAAGATGCTTATTGGCATTCGCCGCCGAGGTTTCCTGTTTTCTTTGCAAGTAACATTTGTAACTCTATTGCTCTCTGTTTAATTGTCTTTTTTGCAAAAGGCAATTGCTTTGCCGACACTGTTGATGGAGTTGTAGTTGTTTCTAGGTCGAGGATTGGCTTGGCCGGAATGGCCGTGGGCCGTAAATTCTTTGATTTCCATTGGTATTTTGTTGCTGCCAGTTTTGGTAGATGGTTTGGCACTTTGTTTTTTGCCACTGGTTTGTCTGTCATTGGCATCCACATATGTCGGTTTTCCCTTTTGAAATGCATTGTCTGCTTTCCATTGTTGCTTGTACGGAATGTAGTTCTTTTTGCTTTTGCTTTGGTATCCAAATGTGAGTGAAATTTGGATTTTGGCTAATCATTTTCTTTGGGATCCACATCTGTTTTATGCCCTTGGTTTGTGGTTGAACCTTCTCCTGTGGTGGAATCCTTTTGTTGCATTGTTGTTTGTCTGCCATGGCAGTTTTATCTTGGCGCATCCATACTTGTTTACCTTGTTTTGGTGGCCTAGATTTTTGCATTTTGGCCGGTGACTTCATCTGTCTGTAATTAGCATGGTTGGCTTTTACCTGATTGTTGGTCTCGGGTATCATTTTGTTCTTTAATGGCATTCGTGCTTTTGGCTTTGTTTCCCGTGATTGCATGGCTTGCAATTGATCATGATGGTATTTCTGAGCAAAAGTTATCACCTGTTGTTCATGTTCGTGCTGAATTTTGACCGCCTTTGCTTTCCAATCTATCTGCACATTGTATGCTTTTTACCAAGGTTGCCCTAGCATCATTGGGTGTCATGTGCTTTCATCTGTCACCACATAGAATTTGTGTGGGTAAATATATTGATGTATCTGTACATGCAATATAGTCCATCCCAATGTTTTCAATGGGGGTGATGTGCTACTTTCCAGCACTTGAGGAGTAGGATGAAGTTGATCTGTGACTTTGAGCTGTTGGTATAATCCGTAAGAGATCAAATTTGCTTGAGCACCAGAATCAAGCAATGCTGTTGATTCAACTTGATTGCTACCTAATTTGACTGTAATTATTGGCTCCACTGTTTCCTCCTCCAACTGCGTCAGTCGAATGGCACTGATTCTCAATGGGGGTCTACTTTGTTGTTGTTGTCGCAGAAACCTTCTTTTTGTAATGCGTTCTTGTGCTAAGGCTTGAGCTTCCTCCCGTACTCTCTGTTTTTCCTTCATTCTTTGTTTTCCTTGATGAATTTGTTGGAGCATCTCCTGTGTGAGTGGTAGATGATACCTCCTCAGTCAAAATCCACTAATCCAGTTTGGCATTTCTTCACCTGCTAATGTAGCAAGCTTGACAGCTCCACTTTGTGATAGATCACTAATCACAAATGGTCCCATCCCTCGCTTTTTAAGTTTCTTGGCATGTTGCTTCAAGGTATAAACAAGTACGTAATCACCTGTTTTAAACTCTTTGGTACGCACATGTTTGTCAAAAAATTCTTTTTGTCTTCTCTTTTTAGCGTAGATTGAAGCGACAGCTCGTAAGCGGAGTTCATCTAGCTTTTCAAGATCATCAATCCTTGAAGAGAGCTCATGCCCTGTCCATTCCAAACTTTTTGCTACTCGTAGAGTTGGGATTAAAAACTCTATGGGTATTATAGCATTTAGGCAAAATACCATGTTGTATGGTGTTGTTCCTATTGATGTTTTGTAAGCTACCCTGTATGCCCATAGTGTTGAGTGTAGCTGCTGATCCCAATCTGTGCTTGATTCTGACACTATTTTAGTGAGAACCGTGCATAGTGTTTTATTTGTGGCCTCAGCTTGCCCATTGGCTTGTGGATGGTATGGTGCGGATTTCCTATGTATGACCATAAATTCCTCTAGCAGATATTCAATGACTTCATTGAGAAAATGTGTTCCACGGTCACTGACAATTTCTATTGGTAACCCGTAATGTACAAAAACATTCTCATACAAAAATTGTGCCGTGGTGCATGCATCAGCTTTTTGTGTTGCTTTGGCCTCGACCCATTTTGTGAGATAGTCCATAGCCACAATGATATATTGGGTATGGGTGCGATATGCAGGGGGTGATATAGGTCCCACAAAATCAATGCCCCATTTTGCAAATTCTCTTGCTCCCATCATTGGCCGTAATGGCATCTCATCTCTTTTTATTGGCATCTTGGTGCGTTGACATGCATCACAACGCTTTACAAACTCTTCAGCATCCATATGCAATGTAGGCCACCAAATTCCTGCGGTTAAGACAATTTTTGCCGTCTTATCGCCCGAAAAATGGCCTCCACTTATTCCGCCATGTGCATGTTCTAGAATCAGTAGGTATTCACTTTCACTTGCACAGATTCTAAGTTGATTTTCCTTTCCCCGCTTATAGAGTTGATTCCCGATTAACTAAAAGTCACGTGCTTCCAGCTCTATAGCTTTTTTCCGTTCTCTTGTGATGTTCTCAGGGAACGTCCTAGTTGTTAAGAAGTCAATGATATATTGACTCCATGCAGGTGCTATGTTTACCTGAAACAAAGTTGCGTGATCCATTGGTCGTTTGGCACTACATATAGTACAATTGGTAACATAAGAATGTGTGTCCGCATACAAAGTTGGCCAGTAAACCCCTAACTGTTTTAGTCTCTGGTGTGTCTTCACTGTTGAACAATGAAATGCACAACCCTGGTCATGTTCCTCTTCAAAGTAGTACTCAAATTCTTCCAGATTTATACATAATCGTAGGATTAGGTCAGATTCAAGATGATACAGCCGTCCTGCTATCAACTAGAAGCTTTTTGTTTGCCGAATTGTTTGTTGTTTGGATCTGCATTCCGTATTATCAAACTCACTTCCGAATGAAAGAATGCTAACAATTTCCTGAGACCATTTGGGTACCATTTCAATGTTGAAAAGATAAGCATCTGGTATGTCATCATTTGACTTTTTGCAAATGGTCAATATGTTCCTCTCATAGAAGAGAGTGTACACACAGGTCATCCATGTAAATTTCTAAGAATATTCTTAGGTATTCCTTGAATGCGTGAGTCATTAACCTCTGGAAAGTGGCTAGTGCATTAGTTAAGCCAAATGGCATAACTCGATACGCATAAATCCCCCATTCTGTGGCAAACGCTGTTTTGTGTTGATCCTCCCTAGCTATTGCCAGTTGGTTGTATCCTGAAAACCCATCCAGAAAAGAATAAGCCCGTTTCCCGGCCACTCGCTCAAGGACATGTTTTGTGATTGGCAAGGGATAATTATCCCTTATGGTTGTTGCATTCACCTTCTTGAGGTTTACACACACTCGCAGTTTTCCATTCTTTTTGGGAACTACCACAATGGGTGACACACAATCTGTATGTTCAATCTCATAGATGAATTCTGCTTCCATCAGTTTATCAATCTCTTCTTTGATTCGTTTAGCAAATGTTTCATTATATGTATAAGGACGTTGTTTGCTAGGTTTTGCATCCGATTTCAAAGGAATTGTATGTTGGCATATCAATGGATCAAGTCCTTTGAGGTCTTTATAGGACCAAGCGAGCACATCTTTATACTTCTTGAGAAGTTGTGTTAGTTGTTCTTCCTCCTCAGGCTCTAAATCGTTAGCTATATAGACCAGCTGAGGCTTTTCACCTGGTTCTACGAGGTCTATTTTTTTTGCATTTTTTGGCCCATCGTAAGATTCTTGATTGGTTCTCTCCCTGATTGGTGGTGTCATGATGATTTTTCTGTCCTAGATAGTAAACTTCCGATAGTGTGATGGTACGTTCATGTTCTCCTTTTCTGACTCCCCTTTTCCATCACTATCTTCTTCAGTAGTCCATATCTCTCTCAAAGACCATTTCAGTTCTTGGTATTTCTGTTTACGCTCCAGTTTGGTCCACTCTTGGTCTTTTGTTGTTTCTTTTTTTTATTTTTGAGATTTTTATGATTTGTTTCGGTTTTAGCTTTTCTTACCTGTTTTATTTTCTTTCGCGTTCGTTCTATTCGATTTTTTGAGAATTTTCCTGATATTTGATCTTTTACACAATCCTCTGCTTTTACAAGCATCAAATAGTGAGTTTTACCTTTTATCCTAGGCATCAAGTTCTCTCTCGCTTTTGGTTCCTGCTCGTTTCCTCCTATAGCATTCTTGGCGTCTAGGGTGTTGATTAGTAAAATCATAAAACTTGATATTCTCGGCTTCATTTCCACGCTCACTTGAGGTGTCTGAACACTCATTATCTGCATCGTCATTTACTTCCAATTGTTCAGAGGAGTTGTAAAACTCTTCTTGTTCTAGTGGTTCTACCGTCTCTTTTTCTTGTATAACGATTACCATGTAATAGGGTAGCACATCATACCCATCCTTATCGCAAAATTTTGTTGTTCGACTGTCGGTAATGATACAGACATCCAATGTTGCTAGTATGTGTTCCCATTCTAGAGGTTCCAAGGCATCTTCAGGGAAAGGTTTCGGAATATAATCCTTGTCCTCAACTACTCTTTCTAAGACGCAGTCCTCTCTTCTTAAGCTTCCACAATGTGAAGCTACGTACATCCATAGCTCTTTTGGTTGCCCTAGCCATGCTGGCAGTTCTGATCCCGCTACTGTAGCCGAATCAAACTCTTCCACAGGTGTTTGGTTCACATCTTTGTACCTATGGTCTTTCAGGTGTATTTTAGTTGTCGTTTTGCCATGTCTGAGGTATATGTGGTCATAACCCCAATCTTGGACCATCTTTAGTTGTCGCATGAATGGTCGTCCCAAGATGATCTCATAATTGTTCTTTTTGTCGAAATCGACTATTGCAAATGTATGCTCATACTCGATTCCGCATGAAGTGACAATTACTTTTTCTAAGAGTCCTAGAGGCTTCTCCATGAACCCATCTGCCAATTGCAGTTTCATTCTGGTAGCCCTCAAAGCTGGTTTTCCCCATTTTTTCCAGATTTCCTTGGTGGCGATTGCAACCCCCGCTCCACTGTCAAGAATAGCCTTGGAAACTTCTCCTTGGAATTCTACTGGTAGCGTGGTGTTTCCGTCTTCTCCCTCGCAATATTCTCCAACCTTATTCAATGGTACCGGCCTAGTGTTTAGTTGAGGCCTGTCCAACTCTCTGATCCCTTCTTGTAGCTTCAAGGTGGGGTTTTTCACTCCAAATTTTTCTAGGCATTTTCCTATTGTGGTCCACATGTTTGGCCTTAACCTTAGGAGTTCTGCTAACGTGATTGTGCATGCCACCGGAGTGGATAACAACTCAATCAATCCTTGCGAATCCATCACCTTGTTAGAAGAAAGTCTTTGAGATGGGATTGCTCTCACTTCCGACTTAGCTTCGTACTCTCCTAGGTAAGAGGGTAAAGTTCTCAAAGAGTCTGGTTGGCTGTGCCCCGAACTAATTGATCCTTGGTCTCCCCCTTGTGAATGTATCTCAAAGTTCATCTGAGATCTTGCCTCAAATTCTTCAATAGGAGGTAAGATCACATTCTTTTCTTTTCTCGTGCTATTCACGTGGTTACTCATCCTATTAGCCTCGTTGGCGTCACGGATTTGCTTCCACATATCATCTAGACCGTTATAGTCCTTACCCACTTCTGCCAATATTTTAGGCTGGAACCCGTCACTTGCCCCATCGGTGGTATTTGGCACTATGATAGGCTCTCCTCTGGACTCATAGTCATTAGTGAGTCTTTCCTTTGTTTCCTCAGGTTTCTCTGGCGTTGGTTGGATAGGGGTTGAAGTTGGTGCCTCATGCCAATTTGCAGGTTTACCCAGCGGTTCTTCCATCAATGATTGAGCCGTCTCAATTATCTTTTTACACATATCCAACCTCTGCTTTTCTATTTCTGCATATGGATAAGTCATCCACCTTTGCTCCTAGGTTTGGTTCTTTTTAAGTCGAGCTTCATAAGCTTTTAGCAGTGCATCCAACTGCTCGTTTACCTTGTCTGCTAGTACAAATCCTCCTGATCCTGCACTTTTGGGTTCTGCTATTTCCTTGGGTGCTATTATTGCTGTGGTGTGTGAGTTTAAGCTAGCTAGATCCTCTAACCGCTCCAATCTGTTCTTTGTATGTTTCAACTCCTCGGACAGGGCTGTTTGCTTTCGTTCTTTCCTGGCTTTCCTACGCGCCTTTCTAGCTTTCCAAGTGCTTCTCTAATTTTTCATTTCTGAACTTTGGGCATCGGTTTTTGGTTCTTCAACTATGGGTTCGTTCGTCCTTCTTTGGGCTTGGGCCCGTGTTACCGCGTGAATAGGTCTGGTTGTTTCATTTTCCGATCCTCCACTGGAAGGTATTGTTTCCAACACATTCAAGGTGGTTTTTGCTCCTTTGCTAGGGTTTTTAGGGCAATCAGGAATCAAAATACGCATTGACTCTAATGAGTTCATCATGAGGACAGTCTCTCAGCCAATGGTCTCCACCACACTTGTAGCAGGGTCCCTTGGGTTGTTGAGGTGCTCCTTGAGCTCCTCTTTGTGGGTAAGCATGTCTCTGTCCGCCCATGCCTCCATTGGCTATGAACAACAATGTTCGTTTATCTAGGCTATATCTTCCTTCTCGTGCGGCCTGTGCAGCAGTTGGTGGTCCTTGATTCCCTATCATGATCCATGGTTCTGGGGTCGAGGTTTCTTCCGGTGGATAATAGACAAGGTTTGCCGCATATCCATTGGGATCTTCATAATATGCATGCATAGGCACCAAAGTCTTTTCTTCTGATTCAGTTAGTGTTGGTGTGTATCTGATACCAACTGGTCATAATCCTGGTAGGGGTGGTTGTTGCCCCAACACCGGTTGTGGTCTTTCTACACCTATAGGTCCTGGTAAGTTGCCTGCTTGATATCTAAGCATCGGTGGAACTTGAGGGGAAGCTACTGGAGCTGGTCTCTCCTTCACATATCCCTTGTTATAATAACATTCCTCGGTCCCATGGTTTGTCCATTTTTGTTCAATAGCACACCACTTGGGCTGTTTAGCCTGGGGTTTGGCGTACAAGTTGATCTTTTTTAGCACTTCACCTACGAGCTGCTCCTGGTTTACCGCTACTTCTCCTTTCGGTGCTATCTTAGAAGACTTGCTTCCACTTTGCTGTGAAGATGAATCGTTATCAAGGTCCTTCAACCCCCCTTCTTTGTAGACTGCACAATTGTCCACAAGGTAAAGAGCCTCTTTGGTCAACTCATTCAACGTCATGCTCCTTTTCATATGTAAGTCTTTCTGGAGATCTGCATTCCTTAGTCCTTGGATGAATATCTGCATAAGTCTGGACTGAGTTGGCAGTTCTTCAACAGGACAGAACTTAACATATCTTTTTAGTCTTAGGGCTGCCTTTTGTACAGATTCTCCATATTTCTGTTTGAATTTATGGATCTGTGAGATGGTATTATGAGCTATTCCTCTTTGAGAGAATTCCTCAATAAACTCGTCAAACACTTCCTCCATCGACTCAAAGTTCTACGCTCTATAGAGTCAAACCAAGTGGTTGCATCATCCTCTAGGGTTAGTCCAAACCCTGCAAATTGGGTGGGAAAATCTAACACCTCTTCGGCTCTAATTACACGCACAAAGGCTACTACATGATCTCTTGGGTCTTTGTTTCCTGTGTATTTCTTGTTTACCCATTTTTTCACTTGAGAAGGTCTAATTCTTCGATGGTCTACAAATATCATCATTGGATCCCCCCCGTCCTAGTCGATACACCTCCTCAGGCCTTCTGTAATAGGCTGGTTCCTCTCCCAATGATGCTCCTAAGCCATAATTTCTAACGGTTCTCATTGGAGGTGGTTCTTGAAGGAGTACGAGCGAAAGTGTGACGCGAGAGAGAGTGCGAGAAGAATAGCACGACGATATGGTGAACTCGCTCTACTGTAATGTGTAGAGCATAGTGAGTTCTTATTAGGTTTTTACAAAAGAATATGTGTACATACCTGGCGGCCCGCCCACTTACCTGGGCGACCACATTGGGCTTTATACCCCAACAACCTCCCACTTAAAGTCCAATGTGGTACTTTAAGTGTGAGAGAAGCTACTATACAAGCTAATATACAAGAGATGTAGAGAAGTGATGTACTACCCTACACCTAACTGCTTGCAAAAATGCGCAAAGCTCTCTGAGGGAAGTCCTTTTGTAAGTAGATCAGCAAGATTTTCTGTGGTGTGAACTTTGACAAGCTGAAGTTGCTTATCCTCGAGCATTTCCGTGATGAAATGATACTTCACATCCACATGCTTTGTCTTTGAGTGATAAACTAGATTGCGAGCCAATTGTATAGCACTTTGACTATCACAATATAACACATGCATCTCTTCTTTGATTCCCAAATCTGTTACTAGTCGATTAAGCCAAATTGATTCTTTGCATGCCTCTAATGCTGCAACATATTCATCCTCTGTAGTAGACCGAGTAACACAATCTTGTAATCTAGAACACCATGATACTACTCTACCAGCTAATGTAAAGACATACCCTGACGTAGACCTTCGGTTGTCTAAGTCACCTGCATAATATGAGTCTGTAAAACCCTTTACACTTAGCTCCTAACTCCCATAGCGTATGCGCATACTCTTTGTAGCTTTCAGGTATCTCAATATTCCTTTCACTGCCTGCCAATGTTTCTTGCTTGGGTTTGACATGTATCGACTTACTACTCCCACTGCAAATGCAATGTCTGGGCGAGTAGCAATCATTGCATACATTAAACTACCCACTGCAGACGCATATGGAATCTTATCCATTTCAGCCTGTTCTTCCTCAGACATAGGACAATCTTGTTTGCTAAGTTTCACATATGGTGGCAATGGAACACTCAATGACTTTCCCTTCTCCATATTGAAACGTTGCAAAACCTTGTCAATATACTCTATTTGAGATAACCAAATCAACTTCTTTGATCTGTCTCTCTCAGTGCGCATACCAAGTATATGACTTGCCTCACCCATGTCTTTCATGTCAAACAATTTTTCCATCTTTGACTTCAAAGCTGAAATTTCTTCCAAGTGCTTGCCAGCAATCAACATGTCATCCACATACAAAATAAGGATCAGCCAACTGCCATCCTTAGCCTTCTTTGTATATAGACAGTGATCGAACTCACTACGTTTGTAGCCTTGAGAAAGCATAAACTTGTGGAACTTATGGTACCATGACCTCAGTGATTGTTTTAAGCCATAAAGACTCTTTCACAACTGGCATAACAAGTCTTCCTTGCCTTTCTCAACAAACCCTTCTGGCTGCTGCATGTAAATTTCCACATCTAATCACCATGCAAGAACACTGTCTTGACATCCATTTGGTGCAACACCAAATCTAATATGGCAACCAATGCAAGAAAGCATCTCAATGTAGTCATCTTGACCACCGGAGAGAAGACTTCATCAAAGTCAATGCCTTGTTCTTGCTTAAAGCCCTTGGGAACAAGCCTTGCTTTGTACTTTGGCTAACTATCATGAGCGGTGATCTTATACCTGTAAACCCATTTACAAGGTAGAGCCTTTTTGCCCTGTGGTAATTTAACTAGCTTCCATGTCTGGTTTTTATGCAGAGCTATCATCTCTGACTGCATGGCCAATTGCCAATTCCCGGAGTCCTTCATTTGCACTGCTTCCTTGTAACATGAAGGCTCATTGCAATCAGTCAACATGACGTAGTTCATAGATGGAACAAATCTATCAGGAGGTTGCGTGATATGTCCAGATCTATACACAATAGGTCACTCAGGCTCAGCCACAACCTGTGGTTCCACTCTATCCTGTCCTTGCTCCTCTTGAGCCCTGACATTTTGTCTTGCACGTGCAAGTCCATCTTCTTAGAAGACAACTCTTCTAATCTCCTCAACCCTCTCTGGTTTAGAATGATATTTGGATTCATTAAAGTGAACATCATTGCTGCGGACAACCTTTCTGGATTCAGGATCCCAAAGTCTGTACCCCATCTCACCAGAATTACCATAGCCTAGAAAGATGCACTTTCTACTCTTTGGCTCAAGTTTGTTCCTAAATTCCTTTGGAACGTGAGTATATGCCTCACAGCCAAAGACTCTGAGATGCTTGTATGAGGGCATTTTGCCTGACCATACCATCTCTGGCACTGAATCCTTCTGCAAAACCTTGCTAGGAGATCTATTTACAAGATGAACAGATGTTGATACAGCTTCAGCCCAAAACCCATTTGGCAGTTGTGCATTAGACAACATACTTCTGACCTTCTCTTGTATGGTCCTATTCATCCTCTCAGCAACACCATTTTGAGGAGGATTGTAAGGAGTAGTAATTTCACGTTTTATACATTTTGACTCACAAAAGTCCTGAAAGGCCTTTGAAACATACTCTCCACCATTGTCAGTGCGTAAGCATTTAAGCTTCTTGCCACTCTGATTCTCCACAAGTGTCACAAACGTTTTGAAAACACTAAACGCTTCATCCTTGTGCTTGAGAAAGTAAACCCATACTTTCCTCGAGTAATCATCTATAAATGTCATAAAGTAAGAAGCTCCCCCTAGAGATAGGTTAGGCATAGGTCCACACAAATCACTATGAACAAGTGCCAACTGTGTATCTCTTCTACTGCTTCTATGCTTATGTGGATGCTGTGTTTGCTTACCATACAGACAATGTTCACAGAATTCAAAATCATTAAATGAAAAGCCAGGCAAATGACCAGAACGAGAAAAGATTTCCATTCCCTTCTTGGACATATGTCCTAACCGGCTATGCCACAAAGAAACATTCGGCTGCTCAGTTACATTGATTACATTTTTAGAGACATTTGATACATAAATCATTTAAAGTCCTCTAGACTTTACTCCATGTGCTACTGTCATAGAACCCTTGGATATCTTCCACATGTTCTGTCCAAAAGTGGTGACGTAGCCAGCATCATCAAGTAAACCTATGTTGATTAAGCTCTTTGTAATTGCGGGAACATGTCTCACATTCTTCAGCGTGAAAGAAGAGCCATTCTGAAACTTCAATCGAACATCTCCAACACCTAAGATCTCACGTGTCTGCCCATTGCCTAGCCGAACATGATCTTTAGTGGTCACATAAGAGGTAAACCACTCCTTGTTTGGAGACACATGAAGTGATGCCCCTGAGTCTATAATCCATTCACTCAGTGCATTTCCATCAGATGCTGTAAGAAAAGCTGATTCCATTGTATTTTTCAAGAAGTAGATATCTCTTGACACTAGACTGTCATCCTCTGCAACAGTGTTTGTCACATTTATTTCTTGAATCTTCACTGAGGACTTGTTCTTCTCACCATGGTCTTCAGCTTTCTCTTTGCCTTTTTCTGCTTTCCATTCTCTGCAGTCTGTTTTCATGTGACCCTTCTTGCCACAATGGTAGCATTCTATGTCACTCTTGCCTTTAGCACTGCGGGACTTGCTACGAGATTGATTCCTCTTTCCACCTTTGTACTTTTCTTTGGTCCTTCCCCTGAAAACTAAGGCTATTCCTTTGCCTTTGTCCATTGTCTTTCTATTGGTTTCTTCAGTAAGCAGACTTCCTTCTACACCTGCTATGTTCAAACCATCTAGAGATGTAGAATTACTCAAAGCTGTGCGAAAAGTGTCTCAACTTTTCGACAATGTGAACATAGCTCTAACAGGTTCATCAAACTTGACACCTTGAGCTGACAATTGACTGTAGATTGTGTTGAATTCATTCAGATGATTGGACATAGGTGTCCCTTCTTTCATCTTCAAGTCAACAAGCTTCTTAAGCCAATATACCTGTGAAGCTGCACTCTGCTTCTCATAAAGATCACTCAACTTTAACCATGCTTGATAAGCTGACATCTCGTCTGCTACATTGAAGTAAACGCTTTTCGCCAAAGTCAGCATAATGGTAGAAAGTGCCAATTCATCCATTTCGCTACATTCATCTTCGTCCATATCTTCTGGTTTTATCCCCTTGAGATTTATAGGTTTTATCTGCTTCTTTTGTACCAACACGTGCCAAATCTGCTTCTTCCACAATGGGAAATTGGTTCCATCCAGCTTCTTGATATTGTAAAGAGCAGTGTCCTGTGATCCATCCATAGCTACGCTTCACAGTAGTTTACTTTCCTGGGAAAAATTCGGCAGAGTTTCCCCTGTAAACTGACCTCTGAACCAATATCAACCTGTCAAATGAACCAAGAAAGCTTCAGATTATGCAAAAATTTCGGCAGAGTCTCCTTTGTAAAATGGCTCTGGTGTACTCAAAAACAGACCAAAAAACAGCTCAAAAAACATCGTCTCTCTGACACTGTTAAGCTGCGGGTAAACCTGTCCTGCACCTGTACTGTCTCTCACTGTCCTGTAAGCATAGACTGCAACAATGCCTCAACGGCAGTAAAGCAAAGATGTAATCCCAACTGTCTAACTCACAGTCAATACATCCTAGCTGCCTATCTAAGAGTGCTCGAGGGATCGCTCCAAGACCTCTATCACCGAAAGGATCTCAACATTCGAGAATCCCCCAGCTCAATAAAACCTCACTCGACCCTCAACAAAGGCTGCAGTAAATTTGACAGTACATAGACTTTCCACAAAGTCATACATCCACAAATTTCCCACTATATGCTGTAACCGCTGTGGCGGTTGTTTGCTGCGTGACTCACAGCCAGCAAACCCTCAACAGACATATATCATCTCTGACAATACATCCCATGTGGAAGTACCTGCAATGTGAGGATGAAATCTGGAATATCAAGCAACAAACACAAGATACCTGATGAACTAGTGGATGTCGCCTACAGTCTGTGTGTAGTTGCGCCCGTGTCGTATGTGACATGCCTCCAAGAACTGTGAGCCGTCCTTCGATGTGTAGACAGCCACAAATCAACACTCTGGGAGTGCCGATATCCTCAGCACCTGCTGTCATAGGCCAAAACCCCAAATTTGCAGAGTTAGATCTGCACCCGCTGAGACCACGTAGTCGAAAATGGCCTGCGCAGATCTTTGTCGAAGCCTAACGGTGGCCGAGATGACCTCAGAATGAATTTCTGAGAACACCGAGCCCTTCGGGCTCGCCCACAAGAGTTGGGGCCGTGTCTTCGCCTATCGAATCTCACTCTAATCTGAGCAGGTGACTCTGGCTACCTGCAAATGCTGCCTCGAGCCTCGATCTAAGCTCTGATACCAGTTGAAGGATTACGAGCGTAAGTGTGACGCGAGAGAGAGTGCGAGAAGAAGAGCACGACGATATGGTGAACTCGCTCTATTGTAATGTGTAGAGCACAGTCGGTTCTTATTAGGTTTTTACAAAAGAATATGTGTACATACCTGGCGGCCCGCCCACTTAACGGGCGACCACATAGGGATTTGTACCCCAACAGTTCTTCTCTTCGAACTCGTTCCATGGGAGGTCCTCCAGGCTCTGTTGACCCTTGTGTTTTTGGCTTACTCTCTGCATGATACCTTGAATAGTGTGGTGGTTCTTACAAATCCCTGAGCCCTCGTGCGGCTTGATAACCATCTCGGTGTCGTCTGGTTCCATTGTTGCACTCTGTCGAAGCCATGCGTGCAATGATGGTTGGTTTGCTTGCTGGTCTTGGTTGTTGAATGCTTGCGGTCGGGTGGAATGTAAGGTTGCGTTATACTCATCTGAAAAAGGATTCATTGACTTGCTTTGGGTGTAGGTGGCTCTTGGCACTTCCTCAGGGGCATGTGCTGATGCTCCTAGGCCTGTTGCCCTTTCTACCTCCTCTAGGAGAATACGTTGGTATTCTCGCCCGTATCTATCAACAAAAACTATGCCCTTACCCGTAGCAGTTTCATAAGAGAATAAGTAAAGAATCTTGTCTTTTCTTAATTCGTTTACGTATGGTTCTTTGCTGCGAAAGTAAGAGACTATACCCTCGCTCTCATGTTTGTAGATTCCCACATTCTCGTTATAAGTTGGAACCCTGGTTGTTTTCTTATCATACATAAAAATAGCTCTTGGCCGATCAATGTTTGGTGGCTGTTCTTGAGTTTCTGAAACCATTTTCCCTTTTGCCACGTTATCTCCATATCTATTGTAATCTTCAGGATTACTAACTATTAAATAGTGGTTCCCCTTTTCGTCTCGGAATCTATCTCCATCATCATACACTCGGATTATCTCCAATCTTTGAGCTGGCCTCTCTTCGATACAAATGCACTTGCGGCCTCGGTAGTCAGAATAGACTAGGGCTCCTCTTGAGTTTGTTCCCTCTAAGAAGATCACCGTGACCCTGGAATCATTCAAAGGATTTTGGGAGGTGCTTCCTCCTCGCATAGGTCTATCATAGGTGAAACCTTCTGGCTGTTGACTACCCATCATGAAGAAAGATTTGTCTGACGAAGTGTCAGTATCACTACCTTCCTCAATAATTGGTGCTAGCGGATCTAGGCTTGCCTGAGTTACACTCTCTTCTGTGGACACTAAGCTACCTTGGTCACCTGCCACTTTCTGGTCTCTAACAATGTATCTTCCTGATCTTAAATTCATCAAACTTATCAATGCAATTTATCACAAATTCAACCACTCACCTGGCAATGGGTCAGTTTCTGCACAACTTCTTACTTTGTTGCTGAATATACCTATACACAAGCGTTTTAATTTCGGCAATTGAATCAAAGCATTTATCTGCTAGAGGTTATCTTAGTAATGATTGGTATAATTGGAGAGTTAATCTCAACCACTACTGTATTTTATACACTATTGATGTTCTGGATTAGGTTTGCTAATCTGAAACAGTACTTCCCTCTCGATGTTGGCCAATTTACGCGAAAAAGTTTGAATTCAGTCTTTGCTTAGTCAAATGGGAAAATAAGGTCCAAATTCACTTCTGAAAGAAGTTCTGGAACCATTAAGCCAAATGGAATCTCACTGTCTATGCCAGGTCAAATTTCCCTTGCAGTATGCCCCAATAGACATCCTACGCGTATGATGTCGCATGTTGTGTTTTGCTTGGATTTTTGCACTGATGTTTCCTCTTGTTGTGCTGAGCTTACAGTGGCTTTTACTTTTTGATTTGGACACCTATTAGCTGGTCAATGAGTCAGAGATCTGTTTCGACGGCCTGTTGATGGTATTGATCAGTCTAATCAACTCCAAATTGGACCAAAACTGACTAGGAGACTTGCCGTAGGCTATTTAACACCTTACTATGCTCAAAGTCAAAGTCTGGCTTCAATTTCTTGCATTAGACATCCTACGCATAGGATGTATTTTTCATCAGAATGGCTTCAAACTCAAAGCCCATGCTCCCCTTGAGTTTCTGATCACTATGGTACACTCAGAATTCAGTTTGGAGTCCAAAATCACTCAGAAGACATCTTACGAGTAGGATGTCTTTTTGGCCTATTTGACCCCAGATTTGTCCCACAGCTTCCCCTTGATGTCAGTAACCCAGTGGTATGCTTAGATTTTGGTTCGGATGTCAAAAGTCCCAAATTTCAGCTATTTTTTCTTTTTCAGTCAAAAGTGCTAAAGTCCGCTTTAAACCCAATTTTCTTACCCAAATGAGGTGAAACCCCTTTCAGTCACTCAATCTATCATGCAAGACAGGCTCATGCAGCCATCTTATGGTTTTTGTCTCAAAATAATGTTTTGGCACTATTTGGGTAGGATGTCTGGCAATTTCAGTCTATCTGGCCTTATCCTGTCAAGATATGGCCAAATTTACACTTTCCAATTGAAATCAGGGTAAACCCTACCTCCTGAACACACTGGTCAACTCAAAATCCCAAAATTCCTCTCAGATTGGCTTGTAGACATCCTACGCGTAGGATGTCTCCTGGCTTAAAATTAAAGTTTTTTCTGACAGGAATGCTCCTGATGCTCTGTAGATCTATCAGAAACACTCACAGTAACTTTTGGACTTCAATTAGGCTTTCAAACAAACTTTTGCGTATTTTTGCTTCTTTTACAAACTTGTAATGATTCTACCAAGCAAGTGTACATGCATGAAATGCTCTAGATCCTTAATCATGATGTCCTACTTACTCTACTCCTACCTATCATGTGAAATGGTGATAATGGTGTTTTTGGTTGCCTTTTGGCCTCTCCAGACTCTCAAGCTCTCCTCTCACCGCTTCTACCACTCCAGCTCCTACTCTAGAACTCGACTACTACCTAAGTCAACCTCGTCTACCTAAGTCAAAGGATCTAGGCCAGACACACACTTCCTAGACTCCCTCTAAGACCTAGAGAGTCCTCCACCCTCTGATCCTATCTAAATGTAAAACAAGACTCTTGGCAAGCCAAAAATCCCAATGCTCAAGGATTAGTTTCGGTCACCTACCTAAGGTTTTCGTCCCCGGCAACGGTGCCAATGTTAGATGGATACGCCGCGACGAACGTCAACATAGCGAGAACTCACCTAACATGTAATGTCAGCTAAGGACAAAGCTCGACCCGCAGGTGCGTTGAAGCAAGCATAAGGTGTCAACCTACACTTGATCGACTCCTAACTAATTCCTACAGAGGTCTCTACCAATTGTCTAAGTCACAGCCTTCAAGAGTACAAAAGAGGAAACTTCCTACAACGCTTTCTAGAGCCGAACACCCATCAAAAAATCTCGAAACACCATAGAACTTAAAGGAGACCCTACTAATACCAATAGGCCGCTCTCCCTAAAGTCTATGAACCAAAATCACGACCCAAAACACCTGGTGCAGAAACATGTAGGATGTCTGGTCGAAATCTGAAGGTCTTCGTTTCCAAAATTTAAAGTTCCTAATGTGTATTTCTACTCAATGTGAACGCATGGATATGCTGCAATGAAAAATCGGATAACGTATGCTCACCCAAACAACCGATGAAGCTCGTAGAAGTAGCTCCCAAAGCCGAACTGTACGCACGCAATGTTGATATCGACGCGTAGCTCTAGTCGGGGGCAACACGCTGCACTTCTCCACACTCGATTCCGACCACCGTAGCACATGTAGCATCAAGATGAAGCTCACACTCTCTCTCTCTCTCTCCTACAGAGTACGCTCACTCACAGACTTCAAAACTTGTTTTAAAATGACAAAAGGTTTTTCCATTAAGGTCAAAAAGTGGTATATATACCTTACAACTTCTCAAACGCTAAAGTTCCAAAATCAACCATCTACTCAATCTAACTATCAAAACTGGGATACAATCTGGAAACTTCTATAAGTCCCAATATTTACAAGGTGAAAAAATCGGGTTTTCCTCAATGAATGAATAATTACAAAAATAATAGTCCTCCGAGTAGTTAGATGCCGTGGGGTGTGTCCAGCTTCTAACAAGCACCTCTTCTTGGTCCTCGATCTCTGGTGGGTCTTCAATTGTTGGTTCTTGCATTAGGAGAAAGCTGGACTCACTTTTAGGTCTTTCAGTTCTAGAGAGAGAGTGGCGCTCGACCAATGAGGAAGAGGCTAACGTTACGTTGAAAATCGACATTTTGGAGTCAAGCTCTTTTTAAAAAAAGGGAGGAAATTTTATTTTGGTTCATCGAATTGCACAATTTCACACTTTCAAGGCATAAATGCCGTAAGTCGTACTAACTATGTACCGAGGAATTTCAGAACTTTCATTGAAGACTCTATCTAGTACTTTGTTCCCGCCCAAATATGACTTTGAGTAGCTCTACTTCCCTCTCAAAACTTCTTCCCTTTTTTATATTTGCGCTAACCTTTTTGTGTATTCATTCTACTGCACACCATGTCTACTTCTTGAAGGCCTAGCACTACCATTGACTCTGTTAGCATTTTTAACAGTTATACTACAGACGATCAAGCATGGATTCAATCTCGTATAACTATCGGAAGTCGGGTTCTACTGCAAACTAGGAGGAGGAAGAGGAGGCAACGCAATGATTTTGTGGAGGCTTTCAAGCGTCAAGTTAAAGAGTTTAAAGTGTGTGCACAAAGCAAGCGGGTGAAAGAGGTCCTCATACAACATTCTTTCCAGCATGCAGACTTAAGGTTGCAAACATCTCCTCCAAGTTTTCCAAGGCATCGACCCAACTCTAAGTTATTTCAGCATCTCGCTTAGTGCATGATTATATTCAAATATTAAGTAGTGGATATCATCTTTGGTATGTTTCAGATATTTATCCATCGAATAGGACAGATTGACAACCAGTTGAGAGTATAGTTGGGATTTTTGATGCTTTCCATGCATTTATTGGTGAGCAAATGTACCGAGGAAGACAACACAAGGAACTTGCAGATAATGGAATTTTCTTTTATGATATGTCATATGTGGAACCGAGAACTTCCATTGGTTGGGGTCGTGTAGCTCCTTTGTCACTTCCATCCTTTGACAACAAGGATTGGTCCCTACCTACTTCGCAAACTAGTGAAAGCTTCAGGAATAAGTTGTTTCTGGATATACAAAAGTCCCTCGAGTATTCAATTGCCACAAAAATAGTTCGGCTCGCACTATTTATGCCTCTTGAAGTGTTTGCAGATTTTTTCTTCGATGAGCAAATAAGAACTACCGCAACAATGTTCATTTGCAAGTCTGAGAGCTGTTTGGACTTTTTAGATGATAACTAGGATAGGAAACAATCACAGAACAAAATCTGTATTTTGCAAAAGAAGTCCATAATTTGCAAGTTCATTATAAGCTCTCAAAATTTCTTAGTATTGTTTTACTATATTAGATATCATCTTCTTAGTGGGCAGCTTATTCCACTCGACCAAGATACAGAGAACAGCCTCGAGAACAAACCTTTATCAATGGAGCTCTACTTTTGAGACAGCCTACTTATTGTGATGGAGACAATGTCAAGAACAACTCTGGCACAGCTCAAGATAGATCTTACATGTGAAGAACTTCCACTTTTGTCGGAATTGTATGCATTCAGTCTCAAAAATAGAAAGGTGCTTACTAAATCGATAAACTTTGATTGTCTTTAATACACTATGATTGAATCTAACTTTTTCTTCTTTTCAGATTCCAAGGCGCAAGGAGAAAACAACATTGTGCAAGGAGTCCATAACAAATACACTTCACTTAATTGCTTCCATCGGAAGCTAGGTCACATACCTTGTGCACGCAAAGAGCTTTGATGCCATGCAAACCATGATGTACTCTTCAAAATGACTAATGCAGAGATATTTTTTGGCAGTCAAACAATGTTTCAAAAATGTACATTTTCAATGTTTCAAAACTTTACATATTGTGTTGTTTCTGTCAAGAGTAATTTGCTCCCTTTTCCAGCTATTGTTCTCTCCCCCGGTTTGTGCCACTTGTCCCTTGTCCTCTCCCCCGGTTTGTGCCACTCGTCCCTTGTCCTCTGCTCCGGTTGCTCCCCTGCCCTCTGCTCCGGTTTCTGCTACCTCTGCCTCTGGGGACGCTGGTCTCGAGCATCCTTTCGCGTCGCTCAAAATCATGGGCCTCTTCCATGGCTTCCCATGGTTCTTGCACCTGTGAAGCTTCCCGCTGTTCTTGCTCTTGTCGTCGACGTGCAGCCCATTCCTCTACTTCTGCGGTGTCTGCATAATATTGGTGTATTGCTTCTTGCATATTTTGAACTTCTTCTTGAGTCTGATTGTGGCGTTGCGTCATTTCATTAATGCGAGCCTCTTCGAACTCGTTAGCTCTCGCCGCTTCCTCTCTTGTGCGTCTGTTTACCGAGATTATAATATGTTGGATGGCCATTACAGAAAAATTTCTCACATCGTTGTGGTGTAGTTATGTAATCGAAGTTCCTGTAGAAGCGTGATACAGATATCTGTTGCTTCATACATACGTTGCAGCAAACAATAAAACAGCAGATTACTTACGTTCGGTATATCCATAATTTGACTAATGAGCAACACGGCATTCAAACAGGTTCGCCAGCCACAGCTATAGTCATCAGTCTGCGTGGGCACGGTTACCCATTCGTGCTTGACTACATTTCCTAGATCATGTTCTAACAAAAGATGCTCTACACAACATACAAGTTTTTTCGCGGCACTACATACATAACCACTTGAGTCAGCAACACATTCCAAAGGGACACTACACTGCTTTCCAAATTTACCCAAATGGACCTTACGTTTTTACACGACCGTGAAACACCCTGCTTTGCCCGGAGTTTGCGTAGTAAACAATCTTAGCTTCCATGTCAAATAACATCAAACTCCAATGATCACTACAAAGACACCATCAAAGATTAGGAGAGATTCGCAATGCAAGATGTTTTTTACAAGGCAAGAAAATACTCACGATTGATTGTACGCAGTGACCAAAAAGCGTGCTAGATGAAAGTTGACTCTGCTAAACGAGTTTATCAGACTCAAAAAGGAAACTGAGTTGTTCTGCAGATAAGGCGATATCAGTGGATCTATTACGTATACTTTCTCTTGAACCTCAGGGGGAAGAAGCGAGACAACGTGGCTAACATGAACAAATGGCAAGGATTAGACTTGAACACCAAGTGAGTCAATACCGAGCGAGTGGGGCAGCTATCAAATTCCATAGGCCACTGATTATCTTGGTATTGACCATTGTCTTGGCTGAAATGAAGAAGAACTTGACGACTACCGCAAAGACATGGGTCAATACCGAGCGAGTCAGCGGCGGATTTCAATTCCATAAGCAACTGACCCGCTTGGTATTGACCCATGTCTTTAAGGTAGTGAACCATTATAAAGAAAAACTTGGCAACTGCCACAAAGACATGGGTCAATACCGAGCAAGTAGTACCAAAATTCAATTTCATTAGCCACTGTCTCGCTTGGTATTGACCCATGTCTCGGTAGAGACCCATTTAATGAGCATAAGAATTAACGAGCATGAGAATTATCACAAAGCAACATTGACGACCTCATTTGTTGCGAGCGAGTCGGTGAAATTGCGCATGCACATGAAGTCTACATTATCGAGGTTGGTAATGCAGGCCTCCTCTGACCTTGCAGGCAGCTGTATGTGCGCATGCAGAGGCACTGAGCTCAACAAAATTCTCAACTCCTCTTCATTCTCCTCGTTGATTTGCTCTAAAATAATTGACTCATCCGATACGTTGGATGGCCCTTCTGATGCAGAGCCTTGCCCTTCCCTTTCTTGAGCTGGCTCAGGCTGCTGGCTCAGGCTGGCTGCCTCAAGCTCCTTCCTAACAGCCTCCCTAACAGCCTCAAGCTCCGGATCATTTTCCTTCAATATTGGTTGCTCCATAGATGCCTCAGGCTCCACCCTGACCTGCTCTTGTACCTCATCATCCATGATGGGCTTCGAATCCTCCATGACTTGCTCATTTTGGTGTCTAGCTGGCTCCTCGATAACTGTCTCTGTTTCTTCCATGACTGCCTTGAGGTCCACTCTGGCTTGCTCTTGGCCCTCTGCGGCTATCTCAGCCTGCCCATCTGTGCCGTTTCTCTCGACCCGTGATCGGGTCCTTCTGCTGTTTGTTTCAGCCCTAGACGGCTCTGTCTGTTGTGCACAAGGATGGAGAGGGGGGATGTTGAGAATATCCATGGTTCTACTATCCCGGATAGGCACTCGCTGAAGCAACCTATGAAGAGTATCAAAATCCCGCGGCATGATAGTGACCCGGTGTGCATGGGCAGCCGAGAGTGGCTGCCCATCGAGAATGGCTCGTCGAGAATGGCTCTATGGAGGCAATCATTAATTGGCTTCAGGAAATGAAGGATGAAGTGCTTGAGCTAGCCAGTAAATTTGAGGAAGCCATTAACTTTGCAAACATGCTTTGCAAAGAGATAGCGTGGCTGTGAACCCTAAACCCTAAACCCCCCGAAAATTAATAGGCCACTCTTTGTAAAGTCTGAAGTGTTTTCTAACTCAAACCCGGTGTTCAATTGTAATTTTGTTTCTTTAGTATAAAATCAAAAGGCATATTTGGCAAAAGAAAACCCTAAATCCGCAACAAGCAGGGGTTACCTTCCCCTTATTTGCTTAGTATTGACCTCTGTACTAGTAGACATCACTTAACTTTTCTTTTGGTCAATACCAAGCGAGTAGGGCCCTTCGGACTAAGTAACCTTACCTTATTCGTTTGGTATTGACCAACTACACAAAATACAAGTGCACAGAAGGGTAGTAAGTAGCATACCTCTTCACTGTGTGTAGAGTTCCGCATCGCTGAAGCACTGTAGAACAAGAGTAAGAGAAGGAGGATGTGTGAGAGTAAGAGGTGATGGAGTTTGCTTACCGCGTAGCATCGATGGGGGTAGAGTTAATTAGAATGATGCGCAATAGAGGACGCGAAAAAGAGGCAGAATAGTTGAAACTTGAGATGTTTGGTGGGGGTAATTCCTCAACTTAGAATTCTTACCTCGGGGAGGGTGACAAAGTCACTTATGCACGAGATTGCGGTTGGTAAATCGTACTGCATGGGAATCTGAGACCATTTAATACTGGTTCTCCTTGAGAGCGCAGCCCACTTGCCTTTTTGAGTGACCGTTAAGGGTCAGACAGACGCCAATCACCATCTCCATCTCCATCTCGCACCTTCTTCCTGGCCAGCTCTCGTGCCTTTGCCTTTTCTGCGCCCTTCCCCTTGGCCAACTCTCGTGATCTTGCGTTTAGAGTCAGATGCCGATCGCCCTTGCATTCGCCATCTCCTTTGCCTTTTCTGCGCCCTTCCTCTTGGCCAACTCTCATGATCCTACGTTTAGAGTCAAACGCCGATCGCCCTTGCATTCGCCATCGCCTTTGCATTTTTTGCGCTCTTCCCCTTGCCCAGCTCTCGTGATCTTGCGTTGAGTGACCTCCACTGGGTCGAGTCCTTTGCTGCCGCATCGCCATCGCCATCGCCCTCCTACTGGTTCTTGTTGTCGGTGGCCTGACATCACCATCCAACTCGGCGCCATTGGATATTGCAGAGACAGGTTCTTTCTCCCTACCTCTCCCCTTCCTGTGTGTTGTTAATTGTGTGCGCACCAAAGCCACTGCGTTAGGGTAAAAACGCCTGCATGGTTGAAATAATTACTCATTATGTGACCGTATCGCATTCATGGTTGGAATAATTACTCCTTATGTGACCGTGCCTGAGTTTGGGCATAGTGAGTGAGTAGGCCTATAAATCTATCACTGATAACATAATATGCTCTGTTTTTATCCACCTATTCCGAATGCCACAAGACAGAACCAAGCAAATAGGGCCCTTCAGAGATTCTTGGGGGCCCTACTCGCTTGGTACTGACTCAACTAATGTCACCACTTATGACATTAGCGCACGGGACATAACCCGTTGATATGACTTTAGCGCACGGAACATAACCAAGCAAATAGAGTTGTTCGGAAATTCTTGGGGGCCCTACTCGCTTGGTTCTGACTCAACTAACGTCAACTCTTATGACTTTAGCACATGGGACAGAACCAAGCAAAGAGGGTCCTTCGGAAATTCTTGGGGACCCTACTCGCTTGGTTCTGACTCAACTAACGTCACCTCTTATGACATGAGCACATGGGGCAACCAAGCAAAATAGGACATTGAGGGGTACTCGAGGCCCAACATTTGCTTTGTTATGACACCAAATAGTTTTGGCTTGCTTTTTCTTTCAGTCATGGGGATCATAGTCCTGGAGACAGACGTGAGCGAGGATACATGTGAAGAAAAACTATTCACATTCTTATATAACGCCCGTGCTCATCACCGTGCACCAGAACTATCAAGAATGTTCAATGCAGAGTTTTCTATACAGAGGATCATAGATTGCTCCTTTGAGTACCTACAAAACCTTTTGCAACAGTATGAGGCAGTCACTTGTGACAATTCCATGACAGTTGATGGCATGAGATATGTGCACCCTACCGACCTTGACCCTGACAAGAGTGCTTCAAGGAGACTGAATCGCTGTCTTGAAAAGTGTCCCTCCAATGCACTGCTTGTACAAGATAGGCGTATGAAGCACTTAAAAAAATGTCGATTATTGGAATTCTACCATGGGTTTGTCTGTTACTTATACTTGCAAACGGATGGCGAGTCAGAGATTTCACAGTCAACAACTTTCGGTAGTTGTCCATTGGCGCCAGAGGAAGAGATAGAGGATGTGGAGGTGCAATCCAATCCAGAAGAAGAGCGGGAAGAGGTACTAAAGGAAAAATTTTATGCGGGCTTAACTCTTGTTTCTCTTGCGCATGCAGCAATAGGGTGCAGGCAAGAAAGCCCAAGTATGGAAGCGACTTTGCCTCTCAATTGTGCCCCCAGCTTTGCTATGGCGGGCGACACCCACTATATTCTGCTCACAGATATCATGCATGAGCTCAATATACGAGAGGACTACTGCCTAGCGGCAATTTCAAATTTTTGTGAGGCAGACATGGGGTTTGTGGACGATGATGGAGTGAACCAATATCTTATTGCTGACACAGCTGTCCGCGACTCACAGTTCACTTCAGGGTCGCAACTGATTAAAGATACGTTCAATGAGGCGAAGTCCGGAGAGGCCAATTTTCCAACAGATGAGCATTTTGAATTGACAACAAAACAACTCCGCTTGGAAAACATGGGTAGACACGTGGTACCCGAAGATCATGTAATGAATAGTCAGTCTATTCACTTGTGCGGGAGGTCGATGCTGGAAATGGACGAGAATCAGATGGTAATTTTTTTCGATCACTCAGATGGTATTAGAGATGGCCGAGTGATAAAATATCATGAACATTTTTTTTTGCTGCCAGGTGCTAGTGTATGACGATAGTTTCCTTAGAAGAGTGGGAGACTCATGCCAAGGGCTTGTCACTGGAGTCCAAGGCAAGGATGCGGCGTTGTCTCACTACATCGGGCATTTCAACCACAAAAAGGTTTGTAGAAACAATTCAAGTACTTGACAATTGTACTCATCTCACTTACGGCCCATAAATTCATTGCAATTATTATGTAGATCATAATATACCACAAGGAATATTCCGATGACAATGCAAAGTTCCCTCTATTTGCAATGAAAGCTATTACAAGATTGTGTGGTGGGCACCCCCTCCCACTAAACGCAGAAAGAGTAATTCTGATTGAAAAACAGTTTGCTCTACGTGTATTTGGCATTGGGTATGGGTGCGAGGCACTCAGAGCCCCCTATTTCATGTCCTACATAGCTCAGGCTCTGGCTACAGAGGTTGAAGACCCGGAAAGCTTAGATCCATACAATAAGCGGCTATTTTTCAAAGAAAGAAGACGCATGATGCCCGTAGGGATGCTGCCATCAACAGAGGAACAAGCTCGTCTACAGAGCTTGCACATCGAAGAGGTACAAAGTGAGGAGGAAGGAGGTGCATCGAAGAGGATAAAAACGACAGGCTCAGGTCCATCTTCTCCCGCTCCTGACTCATGACCGGTGCCACCTCGCATGGCGCTCCGCCGCATTTGAAGCTCCCCAAGCCATCTATTTCTTCTCTTTGCGGATGTGTTGTAAAGACCGTGTAATTTCTGAACTCTTAAGAAGTTCCTTCTGCCTTGCTCTATGAATTAGTCGTCTATAAGTCCATTAGTGTAACTCTAATAGGCTATTGGTCTTTTCTTTTCCTCCCCCATGTCGAGTGTGCTTAAAATAACCTGTTCTTGCCATGTAGTGGGGTTTTTCCATGCCTTGTGTGGACCATATTGATAGTGAGCCGTATGTCTTGGCAAAATATGGACCATGGTTGAACAGTATGTGATGCATTGAAATAAAACAAAATGGTCAGTTGAGTACAATTTAAAATTTTGTTTTGTATACGTAGAATGCCAACCTACCATGTAATGTGTGATATGTTGCCCACCCCACCCTGTAAGGTAAGCCTTTTTCCAATCCAGCAAGGCTGCTTGAAATGACGTGAGCTTACTTTGGTCCCAAGAATGTTGCTCAAGGTAGTGGAAAATTTTATCTAGTGATTTCCACACATTCGCCTTGTGATTCTGGATTGCCCCACCACCAGCATTGTCTTTAACCACTTTATGTAACTGTTTCCATTTGTTGAACAGGATTCTCCTTTCTTCTCTATCTGAATCTTTGAGGCTAAACCCAAGAAACCTTCTTGCCTTCACTCCGCCTATCGATGCTTTCCTCAGTACCTTGTACCGACTTTGAGACATCTTAGGGTCCTCATCGATTTTGACATTGCCTCCATGCAAACCAATGTCTGAGAGCACTCTCTCTAATGCTTTGATCACTCTTTTCGACTCACTCTCTGGCTTTAATGTCCATGCAAAACATATGTACAAATGAACCACCTTTTCAATTATTCGACAGAGTGCATGAAGTGTACAGACATGAACTCTACTCAGAGGAATATCAAGCACTGGTTTAAAAGTTTTATCTTGAAGATGTCTGTTGGGAGCTCTAATCCATTGCACACTCTCAAGTGATTGTGCATCAGCCATCCAATATAAGCATGGATTTGCCACGGTTGCTCTGTGTGTTATGTTGTACATACACTTAAGAGTCTTTAAGTCACCTGCCATGTGCCATTCCACTGTGTAGTCGCCAAATCCTTCCACTGAAAGAACGGCTCCGTTTCTTTGTTCACTGATGATAGAAGGAATTTGGGTTTGACTAAAAACCCAATCGAGGATTTCAAAATTTTCCTTATCAACCTGCAGTGTAAAATTAAAACAAAAAATCAACAACCAAATAATCAATATTTTTGTTATCAGAGATTGAACGAAGTATACTTGAAATGATCCTAGAGATAGAATGTTGTTTTCTGATTGCACGCTGAAGTATCGTGGATCCTCTTTCATTATTGATGGATCCAAAGATCTATTCATGAGAGTAATGGTGACTCTCTCCAACTTCTTGTTCTTCAGGACCTCGCACTCGTCGAGCTTCAAAACAAACTTGAGAACCCCAACGCACTCGTCTCGACTGATGTCAAAGAAGTGAACTGCATACCTTTGCAATGCTTCAAGATCAACGAAGAGGTTGTTGTGCTCGTTAAACTGTACCTCTCTGCCGCCCTTGCCTAAGAACGTTGCTTCAATATGGAATGGTGACCCAAGTTTCTCAAACACCTCATCGTTTACGTGCCGGCGAGCAGCCTTTACATGTGATGTCTTTGGAAACAATGATCCTCTCTGTAGTTTATTTTGAGATTTTTTAGCTAATGCTTTGAAGAGTGCCCTGTATCCCATCTGCGAGATGCCACTCTCATCAAGTATTGCTTGCACTTCCATTGGTTCCAGCTGATTCTCGTTCATGAAGGAGGTAAGTAGCCTCCCTTTCAACTTACGAAATTTTTTCTGAGTTATCATCTCTTCAACTACTTCTTTTGGAACTAGACGGCTGTAATGCACTCCGGCATTGAAGCCTTCACCGTTCGAGTTTGGATACAGTAAAGACCTGCCAAAAAAGCACAATGCGTTATGATCATGTATAGGAAAGTAAGTGTATCCACTTCTTAATGAAGCACATTGAAGAAACAAACTTCGAGTTACCTTAAAGCTCGTATTCGTTTTTTCAGGCCACCACTACCAACCTTCATGTTCTCAAGGTTGCAAAGATCTCGTTTTCTTTTCCGACTACCAAGCACGGTGTCTTTCTCTCGCAAACTTGTGATCTTCTTCTCAAGGCCTTGGATTGTCTCTTTGTTTGATGAAATATTTTGAGAGCATGCTTCATTAGGTTTCTTCAGCTGCATGTTCTCCATTGCCAGGAAGTTTCTTTGCCTTTCCGCATTCAATCCTCTCATTTCCAAATGTTCGGTGTATCCCAATAGCCCATCCTTGCCATTGCCTGAAATGTAAGAGGTTAGTGATATTAGCAAAGGGAGGTGGCGCATTTGTCCTAGGATCCTTTGGATAAATAGACCCATCGGTCCACAAATCCAAATGATGTTCCTTGTTTGTCCTTCTAAGTTCTTTCTCCCATTGAGATAAGAAAGAATCCCTCCTACGTTTCTGCAACGGTGCGTACTCTTGCAATACATCAACATGAAGATGATGTGTGTTCTTTCTTTGGGCAAGTGTTAAAGATGAAGGGGCCGAGGATTGTAAGTTCAAATTAGTGTTTTCATCAGGAAAAGATGCGTTCTCCATTCCTATAGTTGATAGAGAAGAAGACGGAGAAATGTCTCAGGTTTTGGGAGGGAAAGCCATATTCTCAAGTTTAGAGTTGATAGAGTTTGTGTGGCTTATGTTTCTGAAGGGAACGCTTGTAAGTTGGCATTTCAAATCATTAGTCATACGGTTAGTTGGATTCCTGACAAGAGAACGAAGGATAAGAATGATAAAGACGGCGGCTACCTACCAAAGAATGTCATTTTGGCTTTTTGTAGCGCAGAAAAGTATCACATAAAATGCACAAGTTAACATTTTCATTTTCTCTCTCTAAGCCGACGTGGCACTTCTTACAGGGAGCAAAAGTGAGTCCAACTTTCTCCTAATGAGGTGGCTCTCCTTTGTAAGGCTTTACTAGGCTCACATGGAAAGCATTGTGTATGAGCCAATGGTTGGGGAACTTGAGTTGATAGGCCATCTCGTTGATTGGCCTAAGAATCTGGAAGGGACCATAGTACCTTTTTGCTAACTCAGCATAGTACTTTTGGTGTCCCATAGGATTCTTGCCTGTCGTGTGCCTTAATTGAGCCTTGGGAAATTTTAATAAGACCCAATCATTTTCTTTAAAGTCTTGGGCTCTTCTGTGCTTGTCAGAAGCAGCCTTTTGCCTTTGCTGTGAGATAGAGATAGCATCCTTAATCTTTTGGAAAGATTCTTGTAGGTCTCGGCTATACTCATCTGTATAGAAGATCTTCCCATGTACCTTAAGTAGCAAGGGACTTTTTTATCTTCCCTCAATTACCTCAAAAGGTGCTTTTCCCATGGAATTATGTACAGTGCTATTGTAGGCATACTCCACTAACGGTAAGTACTTCTCCCATTGGGATCTTTGATCTACTTCCGTTACATAGGCTTTTAGTAGATCGAGAATTGTTAGGTTAGCTATTTCACTTTGGCCATCCATGTGCAAGCGATAGGCCGAAGAGAAGTTTAGCCTTGTTCCTAAATTCTCAAAAGAGACCCTTCCAAAAATTACTGGTCATTCTAGGATCTCTATCCGACACTATGGACATTGGCAAGCCATGGTACTTGAAGATTTGTGAAATGAAGAGGGTTGCCATATGATGGGCTTTGATAGTCTATTTGATAGGTATAAAATGAGTTTGTTTATTGAACCTGTCTACTATCCTCCATATTCCCGTATTCCCATGGATAGACTTAGGCAATCCAAAGATAAAATCCATGGATATGCTCTCCCATGGTGAATTAGGGATTGGCAAAGGTTAAAGCAATCCAAGTTGCTTCCCTCTATCGAACTTTGTCTTTTGGCATACCACACATTTAGAAACATATTCTTGTATGTTTGCTTTCATGGTAGGCTGTTGAGCCAGCAGAGGATCACACCCACATTTTTGCTCACACTCATCATTTTTGTAACCATTGATTGTAATAAATGTCTTTCCGACATTAATTTTGATTTGAGCCATTCATTAAGTAACGGGACTCAATTGAGTTTCCAGCTTGTAATTCCGAAGTAATTTCACTTGTTGATGTAATTAGTTAGAGATGTTCTCACCTCCAAGGCTGAGGTATATAAGCCAAAGTTTTTGTAACCTAAGGGGATTCAGATTATTAATCAAAGTGAGTTTTTGAGCGCCGTGACTGTGTCTGAGAGAGAGTGAGAGAGAAAGTGAGAGAGAGAGAGAGAGAGTCTTATCTACTTGCTACGCGAGCTACGGAGCCGCCATTGGAGAAGCGACACCGCCATTGTGTTAACGACGGCGAGAGCTACGCACAGATACCAAGAGTGCGCGCTATCGGCTTCTATGTGTGGTAAGTTCCTACAAGCTTCGGTGTGAGTTTTCTTCCAACTCGTGTGTCGGAATGGAGCGTGCAGCATATCTATAGAACCACAACGAGTAGAGCTACACATTAGTACCATCGGGGTCAAGTTTCGGTCACCTGTATTTTTCGGCCTGTCTTCATACGCGTTTACCACACGGAGTGATTATAGGTTGATTTTGCAGGTCAAGTCTTTAGGGTGTTGTTCTTACCTAATGTATAGACTTCCCCTTGAGTTTGAGATCGATTCAATGATTCTAGATCCTGTTTCGTATAGCATTCGTTCGTAGTACGGATTTCAGTCACTTGCGTATTTTAGAACTTAGATTTGATTTCCTTAGTAGTGATTGTCATTAGAAGGTCGAGTAGGTGATTTGACACCCACCTAGTTGTTTCCATGCGCCTGCGGGTCAAGCTCCATCCTCGTCTGACAAATTTTGTTGTTGGTTGAGTTCTCGCTATTTAGCTTCCGCTAGCGGCGTAACCGCCTTAACATTTGGCGCCGTTGCCGGGGACGAGAGCCCTAAGTAGGTGACCTTAGACTAATCCTACGAGGTGAGTCGTATAAACTACTTTGTATACTTTAGTTAGAAAAGATATAGGAGTGGTGGACTCCGAAGATCTCGAGAGATACTAGGAAGGGGGGTATTCCTGGGTCTTCCGTGTTGACAGTATTTTTAGTTTATCTTAGATTTGTTTGTTGTTTTGTTGGTGTTGAGTAGTTGTTGATAGAAGAAGAATTTGCTAGTCCGTGAGTGGCAGTGGATCTCTTTAAAATCACAATTACCAAACCCATTTTATGATTAGGAATAGCTTAGGTAGGACTTCATTTGATCCTGATCTAGAGCTAGTAATCATTGGAGTATTTGCTTGATATGGTTGATTGCATGTTAGATCACTAAACCGTTGAGTTAGTAGTGAAACTTGCAATAAACAAAATTCAGAGAAATTTTCTGTGTATCTGGGAGTTGCTGAGCACTTGAGAAAGCTTTAGGAAGGATTCTGTGCCAAAAAATTGGAAATCTGCAACTTTAGACATTGAGGCGGTCCGGGGCGGGCAACAAGAAGAGCAACCTCTATACACCCTTCAAGGCTCCCGTGCTGCTCAATGGGGCTGGGGCACAACACAACACAAACCAAAACAACAGACCCACAACCAAATCCCAACTACACAAGGGGCACCACCTAGTTTAAGAGCGAACTAGGACGCAAAAGAGGAGAATCGTTAGAGCAACCCACAAACAAGCAAGGAATTTACACTAACCCTAACACCAATGGAACACTCTCACACACTAAAACACGAGAGAGAGAGAGAGAGAGAGAGAGAGAGAGAGAGAGAGAGAGAGAGAGAGAGAGGGAGAGAGATAGTGCTCGGACTGCTCTGAAACGTATTGGCAATGATCAAGCAAACACAACTATATATTTAAGAAATAGAGAGAAGGGGGGAGGGGGTGCTTGTTGCATTAATACCTTCTTACAAATCTGTCATGACAAATCAAAGTGAGATTAGTATTTGTTCAACATAGCTTGCGTAAATTTCACCACAACACATCACAAGAAAAGCCACCCCAATCACTGTCTTAAAGCCAGGGGAGTCCTCTCCACCCTGTCGCCCTCTTACAGTATGTGGGATTTATGGCTAGATTGATGACAACACCAGAGACAAGCTATCAAGAACTTAACAAAAAACACCAAGACACTTACGCATCATTGTTGTCCATTACTTCACGTTGGAAGGGAGACAAAGTATCCAAGCTTAGTCCAAATCCACCCTCCTTGATTCAGCAAATGTTGGGCTTACACTAGTAGGAGAAATGATAGATTTCCTACTCTCAATTGAATGATCACTCTCTCTCTTACAATGGCATAGAGTTCCCTTGCTAATCCCCTATTACAACACATGCACATGCATAAGACAATGAGCTTCCACTCAAGAGCTCCTTCTAGAGAGGTTGAGCTTGGCTTCTCAAGCTATAGCATAGTGCTCTTGCTTATGGCTCCCCCTTTTTGTGCTAGCTACACCATCCTTTTATAGCAATTTTGAAGGCTAGGGTTACTCCTCTAACCATGGTTGGGTTAGATTTTCAGCAATTTATCTAATTTCTTTTGCTTGGAATTATCAAGAAGCTGGTGGGGAAAGAGAGAGGAGAGAAATGGAGGTGATAGGACTTTTCATAGTGGGTTAGTGTTAGTATAGTTAGTATTAATTTACAAATGGAATTGGATATTTACAATGGGAGTATCCATGTAGGATACAAATAAGGAAGAAAAACTCTTAAGAGGTAAGAAAAGGTGGATTTCTTACAAGGTTGATGCTCCAAGTGTCTTGAGTAGGGCCAATTTTGACGCTTGTTGACGGTCCACTAGCTTTGACGGTACATTTTTTCTCCACTCTTGACCTTCCTTGAGAGACAAGGTAATTGAAGCTGAGTAATCAACCACCATGATGCTGTCTTTTAAGAGAAGAGGCTGAATTTTGTGGTTTTTTTGATAGATATGGGTAATTTGGAGGAGGAAAAATGAGACTAGGTGGTCAATTTTGGAATGGAATTGTGTGTGGGAGGTATGAGTTCACCATGGTTTCTCTTATTCTTCAAGGTTGAGGAGAAGGTGAGTAGTGTGCAGAGAGGAGTGGTGAGAGAGATGGGGATGATGAGTGGAGAAGTGTGTGTGAAAGAGGAAAATGATAAAGTGGAAGAGAGAGTGTGGCTGCATAGCATGGGAAAACTGAGGTCCACTAAAAAAATCATAGCTCACAGCTCATAGCTCAAAAAAATATGAAAAAATTTGAGGCAAAATTTCAGCCCACGAGCTACAACTTTTGTTTGTATCACCTTTTCAAATTCGGAGAGCAAGTGAACTTTAAAAATTCAGCAAAACCGGCTGTGTTTTTCCACTGCAAAGGTCCTTGTGGGGTCCTTCTTTGGATGATTCTTTTGAATACCTCCAAGAGTGAGCCCTCCATAGTGCATGTATGCATGCCACCTACCCTTGACCTTATTTGGTAGGTCTATAATTGAAGATATTGTTGAGATTAGGATATAAGTGAATAGTACAACTAAGAAAATCAAATATTGAGGGGTCTTGAAAATATGTACATGTTAAATATAAATAATATAAGTGGAAAAAATATAAAGGGGTCAAAAGAAATCTCTCTCATTATGAGGCTACCATAAAAAGATAAATATTTTTGGTGTTCTAATTTTTTAGAAAAAAACAAAATAGATGTAGGAAGGGAAAAATCAAAACAGTGAAAAAATATACACATAAATAAAACTAGTTTTTTTGGATTTTGTTGGGGTGGAGTTACACCAAATATAAGAGAAGCTTACATGAAAATATTTCTATATGGAATAAAGAGTATGAAAAATGGTAAGAAAAAATTGTGGTAATGGTGAGGCAATGTACAGAGCATAAATAACACACACCTAGGTAGAAATATTTAAATAAATACCAAAATAATTATGAAATAATCTTTTATTTAGGCCCTATATATAAAGAGATATTTACATACGCATGGGCCATAATATACTTATATTTTATTTATTTATTTATTATTATTATTTTTTTGGCTCAACTAGCCCAATGACTAGCTAATTGAGGGTTTTTTAAGAAGATATGGGAAAAGTCTTGTGACTCATGCACGCCTATGTACAGTGAAATGGTAGGGATAGCCACAGTGTTTGGGTGATTTTGGTAGGGTGAGGTAACTCACTGTGGTAATTACAAAGAGCCGAAAAACGGCTATCATTAGCCCTCCCCCTGGATGATGGTATATTCATGTACCATCATAGAGCATCTTTTCTAAAGAGAGTGCTTCAGAGTCCTTGACAAGATCTTCATTGTTTGGCCTCTCGGAATTTTGGCTAGAGTTACACTCATGCTTCATGTAACAATACTTACATGAGACAGTGGCCTTTTGACAGATCTTTGGTAGATCCTTTTGGTAGAAGGCGACTCAAATAGGGCTTCAAGCGATACCCGTTTACTTTCCTGGAGTGCTCTTTACCATTCAAGTCCATAAGCTGATAGTAACTTGAATTGAAAGCCTTCTTGACTATGTATGGCCCTTGCCATCTAGTTTCAAACTTGGCATCAAAACGATTATCGAGTCGATTGTCATACCTTAGCACCAGATCTCCTTCATTGATGCCTTTGTCCTTTAGTTTCTTGTCAAGCTTCTCCTTCGCCTGCGTAGCTTTCTTCTTGTAGCACTCGTATGCTGCCTCTCTTTTCCACTCAAGCTCAGCTAAGGTAAGAAGTCGATCCATCCATGCTTCTTGATCATCTTGTGCTGATTTGTCATGAAGTCGCATTGTTGGAATGTTTAGTTCAATTGGTTGTAAAGCCTCTTGACCATAGACCAAGTGAAATGGTGTGAACTCCGTGGCTTCCCTATATGTGGTTCGATACGCCCACAAGGCACCATCCAAGAAGTCATCCCACAACTTTGTCTTGTTTTTCGCCATCTTTCTAATGATGCCTGCAATGACACCATTAGCTTTTTCTACCAAACCATTTGATTGGGGATAGTAGGGTGTACTGTGACGATGTAGAATGTGAAGTACTTCACAGACTTCTGTGAGCAAGCCCTTCCTAAACCCTGGACCATTATCAGAAACAATCTCCAAAGGTGTGCCAAATCTGCAACAAATGTGATTGTACACAAACTTGCTAACTGTCCTCTCATTCACTGTTGCCACACTTTGTGCTTCCACCCACCTAGTCATATAGTCTACAGCCACTAGAATGTAGAGTTTACCATTTTTTGTCCTAGGCAGAGGACCCATAGCATCAATGCCCCACTTTTCAAAGGGTCCATTTGCAAGCACGATTTGCCTTGGACCATAAACCAATCTTCTATTTCCATTTATCTGACAATTGTGACAGCTTTTACACCAATGTTGAACATCCACATGCAAGCTTGGCCAAACATACCCCGCAAGCAAAATCTTCTTCACAGTTAATTCTTGGGCAAAATGACCACCACATGCTTCTTCGTGCAAACCTTTTAGAATGGCTGGAATTTCCTCAATAGTTGGTACTCTTCTGCTCACTTGATCCTTCCCTCTTTGATAGAGGGAGCCTTCTAGGAAGAGATACATGCTTGCCTTCTTCATGAGTCTCCTCTTCTGAGCTTTTGTGAAGTCTGGTGGAAACTCACCCTCCAAAATGTAGCCAATGACGGGAGCCAATGACTCCAATCCCTGGTACCTCGGTTGCTTCACAGCATCCGCCACCATGATGACCTGCACTTCTTTATTTACACATGCAACGGCTTGTTGTGCAAGTAAATCAGCATCTTCATTTTGTTTCCTAGGAATATGATATAATTGCACCTATTCAAATTGATTAAATAGCCTACGAATGGCATGAACTTTTGTCCTTAAGCTTTCATTCTTGCATGCCCAAATGCCTAAAATCTGTTTAACAATGAGAAGTGCATCTCCTTTTACCATGAGACGTTGTATCCCTTGGCCAATGCACATCTTCAAACCATGAAGTAGAGTGTCATATTCTGCTTCATTGTTGCTAGCTGAACTTGGTAGATTGAACTTCTCTTTCATGACCACCTCTCCACTTGGGTTGAGCAACACTAGCCCTCCCCCTGCTTTTCCTGTGGCTCGACGAAAAGCTCCATCAAAGAACAAGGTAAAAGCATTAGGAATACTTTTTGGTGGTGGCAATGGTAGGGTCTTTACTTTAGGCACCTTAATCTCCTTTTCGTGCACCCTATAAGTGAGAATCCGTGCCAATTGTGCACGCACACTATCTTCTACCTTGAAAGAGTATTGAAACTCTTGCAACTCCATAATCCACTTTGAGATCCTAGTACTAAGATTCATTTGAGATGACACCCAAGGGAACAAATTTTCTGCAGTGAGAATTACAAAAGGTTTTGGTAGCAGGTAGGATCTAAACTTTCTCACCGCAAACATGAGAGAAAGCATCATGAGTTCTGCTTCTGTGTAGTCTCTCTCCAAAGCATTCATGACCCTACTAGCAAAGTAGATGGGTCGCATCCTTGTACTGTGGGGATCTTGTTGTAGCAACACAGCACCAATTGTTTCCCTTCCAACACTAGAGCTAACAAAGAATGTGTACTCCCAACAAGGAGGCATGAGTGTTGGTAGCTCTGACAAAATGACTTTAATGTTACAAAAATACTCTTCAAGCTCATCAGACCATGCAAATTCTACTTGTTGTGTCAACTTTTGCAAAGGATGAAGCAACTCCGAGGCTAAGTGAATGAAGCGTGACATATACTTCACCTTCTGAATGAAAGAGATGACCTCCTTAAGACTCTTCGGTGATGGGAGCTCAATAAGAGCCTTTGCCTTTGAAGGATCCACCTCAATGCCTTTATAGGAAACCTTGTGACCGAGCAAGATCACTTCATCCTCAGCTATGTGACACTTGTCGGGGTTGAGTTGACCTCCCATGTCGTAGAGCTTCTTTAAAACTTCTTCTACCCTTTGTAGATGCAATGATTTTGAGCTATAAATACAGAAATCATCAATGAACACCCTAATTGACTTTCCAAAGAATGCTTGAAACACCATGTTCATGAAACGTTGGAATGTTGCAGGAGCATTTGTCAGACCAAATGGCATGACTCTAAAAGCATAACAACCCCAAGGAGTGATAAAGGTTGTTTTCAATTGATCCTCCAATGCAATCCCTATTTGAAAGTAACCTGAGTAGCCATCACACACAGTGTACTTCTCATGACCAGCTACCTCATTTAGTATCTCATCCTGAAATGGGAGGGGAAAGTGATCTCTTTTTGTTGCCTCATTGAGTGGACAGTAATCCACACACACCCTCCACTTTCCGTTTTTCTTAGGAGTGACAACAACGGGAGAGACCCACTCTGAATTCTCCACTGGATAAATGAAACCTGCTGCTAGAAGCTTTCTTACCTCCTTGAGTAAAGCCTGCTCCTTGATGACTCCTAGCCTTCGTAGCTTCTGAGCCTTAGGTGTGTCCTCTGGCTTCAACTCAATTTTGTGTTGAACAGCATCTACTCCACGCACATCGGTGTAGTCTTCAGCAAAAAGCCTAGGAAATTTCCTTAGCACACATTTGAACTCCTCTCTTTCATCCTTTGTAAGTGTTGTTGATAGAATACCTTCCAGCATCCCTTCATCTTGAACACCTTCGTTCTCTTGAGGACCTACCTCTTCCAAGCCTTGACAAGAGGTCTCTTGGTTGCTTGGCTTAAACCTTACCCCCATGACTTCGATGGAAGACTCCTCTTCAGTAATGCTGCCGCTACTTTCTTCTTCTGAAGTGCTATCGGTCCAACCTTCTTCTGTCTCACTTTGAGATGATTCTTCATGGAGCTCCTCTTGGCGTTGCTCCTTCATGTCAAAGACAACCTTCTTATGATTGTCATTCCTGCAAATTAATTTCCCACTCTCCCAATCCTGCAAATCTCGCATTTTCATTAGCCATGGTCTTCCTAGGATAAATGGATAACCACTTCCCTTGGTCGACATAACATAAAAATCCATTGCCTTCTTAATGCCAAAGGCCTCCACAAAAACATTTTTACAAATGCCTACGCACCTAGCCTTGCTATTGTTTGCCATTTTCACTTTGATTTCAGGTGTCTCATGGATGTGCATGCCTAGTCTTTGCATGAGCCCTTCTGTCATGATGCAAATTTGTGCACCCCCATCCACTAGACCTTTCCTAACCAATCTTCCTTTTATGTAACAATCTAGCACAGGTGTAATATCCTCGTTCATTTCAGCATGTGCAATTTTTACAACAGGAAAACTCTCTTTTACCTTTCTCCTAGTGCTAACTGCCTTTGTTAAATCCCTCCTAACTTGTGGGCATAATGCAAGAAACTGAGGCCATGAGATATCAGGACCCTTACCTCGCATGTCTTCCAACAGGTTGTATGGAGCCATACCATGTCCAAGAGGGAAGTCTTGGAGATTGATACGACGTCAAGTCCTCTTAGCTTCCTTGGTCTCCTTTGCCTTTTTGCCTTGTCCATGGTCACTCTGTGATGGGACACCCTCTTTCTCTTTACCTTTTCCTCGGCCACGCTTAATGCCATTGGCTTCCATGTCAACCTCATTTGAATTTGTCACCTCTACCTGTGCGCTCCTTGCCGCACTTTCGAAGCAAGGGACTTGCCAATACACCGTATGCGAGCCACAAACGGCTCCAAGCACACAACAAGCCTAAACTAGCAAGCTCAAGAAAACAAAGGGTGTGTCACTCACCGCTCTACGCTCGCCTTCGTGGTGGATTCCTCGCCGCGATGAAGAAGAAGCTGCAGTCGTGCCGCGCTCAACCGCTTCGCCGCCGTCGTGCCTTCGTAATGCTCGATCGCACACACACTCTCCCTCTCTCTCTCACACACATACACACACACAAGGAGGTGAAGAAGAAGAAGATGGAGATGGAGCAAGAGCACTCTTCAATTGCACAAATGAGAGAATGAGTAAAAATTAGGTTTAGTTGGCTTTTATAGGAGCTCACCCCATTCACACTTGGGCGCCCATGCTTAACCAACTAATCCCTTGAATGTCCAAGTTAAAGTGCGCCTCTCATCGACGATCACTCTACCTTTCCCTATTGGTCCGACAAGCCCGGTACTTGACTCTAAATCATACATAATACATGTCCGTCGTAGGTGATGGGGTGTCCGTGAGCCGTGAGGGTTAACATGCCCCCCTTCCTGATGTAGATTCCGTCCTCGGAAGCTATTGAGTTGAAGCTGGTTCGTCGAGGTGGAAGAGCATTTGAGATGAATGTCCTTAGCCTTCTTCAGTCACTGCAAAATCAAACAACATTGGCACAGTAATTGCATTCTCTTAAAAAGCATATGCAGTTTTAGGTAGACACATTGATTGGTAAAAGAATTTCAAACAATTTGTTAGCAATGAACATTAAATTGCAATGTAATCAAATGCATAAACAGATGTAAAGGCAAAAAATTAAACAAGTCTGGGGTCGCTAATTTGACGATCGAAAGGCACTAGAGATCAAATATTAATACCATGGGTAAGCTTCTTAATTTTCTGTGGTCAATTAAGTTGTTTAATCGCGAGAGCCAAGTATTCATGTTCAAGGGCTGACTAGAGGCTATATCTAGAAAACCTTGTAGTTAAGCTACCATAAAAGGAATTTCTCATGAAATCATCACCTGACTGATTACTTTTTCTTTGACCCCCCAAAGTCTTTTCACATTGATTCAATTATGATGTGTGTGCTTATTTTGTATGCCTTGGGTTTTTTGCTTCTCAAGGAAAAGCGCCCACACTGGGAACCTCTAGGGCTCTAGTACCATAGGCAATACATGTGAGTGAAGTACCAAATCAAGCTGAGATTTCTCTTCCAGCTTAAAATTTTACATTGTGGCACTTTGATTTTTTGTTTGTTCATTTTCAGCATTTAAATTTTGTAACTTTGGGGGGTCATATAACACTGTTACCCTCCCCAGGCTCATCACATTAGTAAACTCCCTTTATAATACTTAAGCTAAAGGTCAATAGGGTTAAGCCCACTAGAAAGCCCTAGTACATTTCATACAATGCTGCCTAAATCGGATTAAGAACCTAAGTAACCATTGATTATTAGGAAGGCATTCCCCATGGTATTAAGAGAAGATTTCTAATACCTAGCTTGGTCAAACTAGCTTAGTCGGACTGCTTGATTTTTAAACCTAGACAAGTGATTATGACAAAACATTACATTGAATTAAATGTTTGATACTAAGCCAATGCGCTGAATATTATGCTACCAATCACAATCAAAGCAGACAATCATAGATGCAAAAAGATAACGGCAATGCTAATGGACAAGAAACACCTGTTTGTGTTGATGGTCGCGCTTGATTTGAAGGTTCCATGAAGATCCAAATCCTATCAATAGCAACACGCTCCTGTACACACTAGGAAACAAAAGGAATACCTCCAGGAGGCACATTAGTGGGAAAAGAGATCTTTGCTAATCACTCAACTCTAAAACAGAAACACTCCTATCGTACTAATCTTACCTACCCTCCATCACTCAAGTGATGAGGATCAAAGGTGTTTTATGGCATAGGTTTCTGTTTCACTGTACCAGATGTGACATGTGTAGGTCTGAGTCAATGTTTTGACTTTAATGTGCATACTCGTTTGCTAATTGCTCTTGCTCTTTATTTTTTTTTTGTGAGTATAAAGCTTTATATGTACATTCCCTAAGATTGGAATTGAGAGGTCAGGGAAAAAGGTTGAGAGGGAAGCAAGTGAATGATGACTGTCAGCAAACACTCCCCCCTTCCTTGGGTAGATCATACCGTTTGAAATGAGCTTGTCACCCTTTGAAACCAATTGTTCCAGTTGGTAATAGGTGAGGATTTTTGCCAGTAGTTTTCTATTACCCTAGGTGCCTTGTCAAGCTGCAAGGGTGGTAAGGTACTCTCCCAGGATCGAACTTGAAGTGGTTCATTAGGTGATTCTTGAACAATGGGAGCTGTGGATTCTTTTTTAGCTTCATGGAGGTCCACTACTATAGATGGAGACTGTGTAGAAGCTTTTACCTCTATGGATGTATTACATGATGAGCTAGAATCTTCATGGGACTCCCCCCTTCCTGAGCTAGGTGGAACAAATCGTTCTTCCATGGTGCCCAAACTAGCTCGGGAGCGGGTATGTAGCATTCTGTGATTTTTTTCTTTCCACGATCATTGATTCGTTTTGGAGATACGGGATTGGGCTCACTTGGGTCAGGTGATAGGTAAGAGCACAATCTACGTTTCGGCACCCAGATTTGATCATTTCCTTGATAGTAGCCTTGGGCTTCCAATAGTCGTTTAGGGATCCATCGCAACATTTTCTTACTTTTCTTGGAGCGAGTGGTACGTTTCTTACAAGGCTTATGTTTTTTAGCACTAGATATGGTCACTAAAGAAGCTTTAGGGACCCACTTGTATGTTTTCTTCGTTACCTTAGGATGAGTCTTGTCGGAAGCGATATGCATTGCTTGTAGCATATTTAAGGGTACATGCATTTCATCCCCCTCAGGTGTTACCCAGGTCGTCCCCCTATTTCCCCAAGTGTCTATGGTTGATGCTAGGTGGACCCAATCCACATTGTCTGATTCCGTCATACCCGGTAACACATCCATGTAAGGAGAATCTTGGCCAATGTCTGTATCCTTCTTACAAGTGTAACAATATTGTAGTGGGGCCGAGTGAACTGTGGTGTCAGAGCGATGATCAATAATGGTTTTACTCCCTAAGGGGTGTACCTTACCAGTCACCAAATCCACTCTAAGGACAGAGTCTTGGAATTGCAAATAGACATGATTTTTAGACCAATCGTGAACCATTTGTGCTTCCCTCATGAATGGTCGTCCTAAAATCATTTCATATGACATAAGGTGTTTAGAGAAATCCATTACAATGAACGTATGTCGTACCTTGTGTCCTAGAACTTTGATCTTAAGATCCTTGAGCATCCCCATAGGTTTGGCTATGGTACCATTTGCCATCTTTACCACAATGTTAGTAACACTGAGGCGGGGTTTTCCCATGGATTCCCAACAATCTTTTGTAACGATGCTAACTCCCGCACCACCATCAAGAATTCCCTTTATAGTTAATCCCTTGGTAGTGATGGGTAGGGTCGCATTAGACTCGTCGCCTTCAAAATACTGCCCTAATTCGTTAATGGGTACCTCAATCACAGACTCGTGTCCATCTAAGTCAAGTGATTGCACATGATTTTCCTCATCAATCATAATCGAGTCAGGCCTATTTGGTTGCGCAAACTGCGGTAATCCCGTTCGTAGCTCTCCGTTAAGGAATGCTCGAAGTGCAAGGAATAACTCAGGATCTCCATACAGCTTTGCTATGATCGTGGTTCGGACCTCAGAAGACATGAAGTCCACTAGTTTGGCAACATGCATTGGCGTTTTGCAAGGTGTAGGTCCTTGACTAAGAACTGGTGAGGATGGAATCTCATATTCCTCAATGGGATCAGGTATTCCTTCGTTAAACATCCTTTCCAACAAGAAGGGTGTATGCTCACTTTCTGATGTCCTGTCCTCACTCCCTTCTTGGATGATACTAGATATGGCTAACGGTCTATGGTTCATGTGTGGTGGATGAACTTGCGTGGGAAACACTGTGTCATGAATTTTGATATGCATGGGTTCTGGTTCTAGTTTCCTTTGAGTCTCCTCCACTAAACCTCTTAGATGTTTCACCTGCTTAATCTCGTCTACAGCGTTTGGGTACGTCCCAATCTTCTTTTTACGATTCTTCCCTTTTTGCCTCTGCGGTTTATCTTGGGGGTCTTGGATTGGATTTGGAAACACTTGTGGTGTTTTCAGAGGCTCTTTATGGTTTTCTCTCATTCGGTTTTCATTTGGTTCCATGTTACGGTTTTCTTTGTCGGTCTTTCCCTTTGTGGTATTGGTTCTAGTCTCCATTGTCTCGACTGAATCTGAATCATCCTCGAGGTCATTCATATACACGGGGTCATCTCCTGTTCCTATATTTGTTTTGGAACTTGGCTTTGAATTTTCCGTATTCTGCGACTTCTTCCTTCGTGTCTTCTTTTTCTTTGCTTGGATAATTGACGCGGTATCTCTCTCTTCGAGGATATGTCCTGGCCCTTGAAGCATGGACCGTGTAATCGCATAAGCGGGTGCGACGGGTGGTATTGGCGATGTCACACTAGCAATTTCGACCAAATTTAGGGGTGTGATTTTAGGCGCATTTGGGTTATAGGGGCATTGGGCAATCAAGTGATCTATGCCACAACGATTACATGTGAGTCTTGGCATTGCAGACGTGCTCCCTTGATTCATTTGCATCTGTGAAGCATTCTTTTGCAGCCTAATAGGGCACTCCGCTACTCGATGTGGTCCGCCACACTCGTAGCATTGAAGAGGTGGCCTCCTAGCCTGGGTGTTGATATTTTGACCTCTGGATGCGAGAGCAGCAGCTTGATAAACCGGCTTGACTTGTCCCCAACAATCTTCCATGTAGTATATAGGACATTCTTCCAATGTATCAAGTCCGTAGGCAATACTAGTGTCTATTTCCTCCTCACGAACATCTGCATAAGCATTAGATGGCTCGCAACCCACTTGGTTCATAGGGGCGACTCTTGGATGCGGGGGCTGCGGTCCTAGCACAGGAGGTGGTAACGGTGTAGCTTGTACAACATTTTGAGATCTAGGGACCATGTGTTGCGGTAGTTGCTCAACAGGTGGAGTAGGCATCAATACAGGAGCTCGAGGCGCATCCGTCCAGGCTACAGGTGGTCTATTTGCCATCATACGTTTGATCATTAAACAATCCTTAGCTTGGTGACCATACCTACCACATGCGTTGCAAGTTCCATTAAATTTTACTCTAAACGTAGGGCACTCACTAGTGCTATGTGGACCTAAGCAAATGGAACACCATTGTTGCTCCCTTCTTGGATACATGTGACTATTTTGAGGGGGTCGATTATCCTTAAGAGACTCTTGGATTGCCTTGGTGAGGTCTGTCAAGAATGTCTCAAATACCTTTGGCTCATTGGCAATGGGCTTTGCAGTCATGGGTTCATACTCAATGGCTTGTGAGCTAGTGGATCTCGTGTCAGTAGACACCCTCATGCCTGCTATCATCAAGTTGTCCTCTAATTGGATTGCATTGGCAGTGACATCTTCCCAAGTTGTGATACCTCTAATCACTAGTCCATTATAGATTCCTTCATTTCTCAACCCTCGAATGAATCGATCAAGCAGTTGGTTATTGTTGAAGCGCTCATTTACAGGGCAACGAGAGTTTAAGTGCTTTAGACGACTAATGAAGTCCCTTACTGACTCTCCTTCCTTACGTTCGGCCTTCTGTAGCTGAGATGCTACACCCCAAAGCACACCTTCTCGTATGTACTCCTTTAGAAACAACCTTCGAAGGGTAGGGTAGATTGTTTTCTCGTCTACCCTTAGGGTCCTATACCAATCTCCAGCCTTCCCACTTAATGTCAAGCTTAAGGCGTTCCCCTAAGGAATCACATACTTGTTCAAACACTTCAATGTGTTTCCTAGCATCTTCGTCCCCATTGAATTTTTGCGTGAGTTTGGCAATTTGTACTGCCTTACTTCTAGGCTCTCTATCAGATGCATGACGCATATTTTCCGCAATAGATCGACCTATGGTTTGAGCAAACGCTGCCAAGTCACCTATGTGAGGAGGCAGGGCCGGTGGAGGTACTCTTGGAATCATATGTGGGAGAGGAACGGGTACCGGTCTTGGCATATGTGTGGATGATGCAGGATATGGAACATAACCGGGCATAGGTCCACTCGGATAAGAGCTAGGGAGCGGCACTCGAGGAGCATAAGAAAGTGGTACAATTGGAGGTGTAGGGGCCATGTGTGCATAAGGGGCTAGAGGCACATATGGTGGAGGCCCCATATTAGGTACTACGACACTAGGTAGTGGCACTGCGCTAACCGTAGATGTCATCGGTACATTCTCTGTCAGGCTTATCCCTGGAGTGAGCACTGTGTTTTCCTTGATAGAGGGTTGAGCCAAGTTAGGGAAGCTAAAGTTTTCGCTCGGAGGCTCAGATTGCATAGAGACCCCAGGTGAAATGACGTAAGATGGGTCCATGGGGCTCATTAGAGGAGTCTCCATTGGTGATAGAGTAGGCTGTTGAGCCTTGCTCGTATCCAGAAATCTCATGGGGCCAGTTGAGAGTATATTTACCCCTCGGTTTTGCCTTTCTGATTGAATAATGCCATGGATAACATTACAGATCATTTTCTGTTGATCTTCGATGCTCGTGGCACTAGAGGTGGATTGTACAATCTCTATCCATCCTACATGGTAGGCGTGGCCAGAGTGTAGATCCGTCAACACCTCAGTGTGGAGGTCGTATGTCCAATGATCATTAATGAAAAATCCTTCTAGAGTCGACGTGTTAACGGTTTCTTGTGAGGTAGAAGCAATGTTGCTCCCCGTGGTTTTACTTGCCACCAACGGTACTCTAGAGGGAACTTCTGAAAGAGGCAGCTCAACAGGGCCTTCTTGGTAAGAAGTTGGTAGGATATCCACATGGACACTCTTTGGGGGTGTGGGGTCCACGTGCGATGTGAAAGGAGAGTCCACTTCCCCACCCCCTTCGTGTGCTTCATTTGCATCAGGTTCTGAGCGAGTAGCTCTACCTAATGTTTCCATGAAACGGCTAAACATACTAGTACTAGGCTGTGGAGCTTCGGGAGGTGCATGGCCTTCTGTCTCAGTGTTTTGGGTAGGGTATGCTTCCATGATTTCTGAGTCGCAGGAGGAATCACTAGCGGCTATTTTAGGGTCTTGGGTGGTGCTACCTTGTGTCCCCGCTGAGGGTCTAGAGCTTATCGTGGATGGGTAATGGGTGTCCGTATGAACAGAGGCACCCTCAATATGCTCGTGTTCTAGCACCCGCCCAGAGCGTAAGTGCATGTGCTTTTGATACCCTAAGGTGTCAAAAAGCTGCTCTAGGAGGCCTTGTGACTAGTTTTTAGCGTGTTTTTTGTTTGTTGTTTTGCTATATTTTTTAGAGCGTGTCGTGGAATGGGCCGTGTGATAGCTCGAAACGAGCGTATCGGTCAGAGGGTCGTGCCGTGCTTTACAGCCCTCCGTTTGGTCACTCTATGCCCTCGGAATCCCTAAAACTGTCAATTTCCAGTAGGGAACTAGGCCCAAACTAGAAAGTCTAAGGGTGCAAGTGGGAAGAGAAAGGAGGAGAGTGGAGGACTTGTCCCACATGCTCTCATTCTCTCTTGAGGGAGTAGGGTATATATATAAGAGTGAGTCTAGTATATATCATAAGACTGAGGACTGAGGCCTAGGCCTGGGCTTGGGCTTGGGCTTGGGCTTGGGAAAATGATCCCAATCTATCTTTTATACAAACCAACCCGTCCATTTTAAGAGTCACGTTTTTTATTTTCGAAAAATTTCGCCGCCTGCTCACTCGCAGGTATGCAAAAAATGCGAAAATTGCAGAAATTGCAGGAAAAAACGCAGAAATTGCAGAAAATTGACAGAAATGCAGAAATTGCAGGAAAAAACGCAGAAATTGACAGAAAATTGCTAACCGAGCTTAGTGTAGGGCATATCCCCGGCAACGGCGCCAAAAATGTGCGCTCCTTGCCGCACTGTCGAAGCAAGGGACTTGCCAATACACCGTATGCGAGCCACAAACGGCTCCAAGCACACAACAAGCCTAAACTAGCAAGCTCAAGAAAACAAAGGGTGTGTCACTCACCGCTCTACGCTCGCCTTCGTGGTGGATTCCTCGCCGCGATGAAGAAGAAGCTACAGTCGTGCCGCGCTCAACCGCTTCGCCGCCGTCGTGCCTTCGTAATGCTCGATCGCACACACACTCTCCCTCTCTCTCTCTCTCACACACACACACACAAGGAGGTGAAGAAGAAGAAGATGGAGATGGAGCAAGAGCACTCTTCAATTGCACAAATGAGAGAATGAGTAAAAATTAGGTTTAGTTGGCTTTTATAGGAGCTCACCCCATTCACACTTGGGCGCCCATGCTTAACCAACTAATCCCTTGAATGTCCAAGTTAAAGTGCGCCTCTCATCGACGATCACTCTACCTTTCCCTATTGGTCCGACAAGCCCGGTACCTGACTCTAAATCATACATAATACATGTCCGTCGTAGGTGATGGGGTGTCCGTGAGCCGTGAGGGTTAACACTACCACATGCAGATTTGGATCTGGCAAAGGTGGAACTCCTTCTACCCCTTGTGGAGGTGGTCTTGGTCCATTTGGCCTTTGTAGAAGCCTTGGTTGTTGACCAGCTCCTTCTCCTGCATTCATCACTGGGTAATTCAAGTTAGGTCTCCCTAGCTCTCCACGGGGCCAAGGACAATTATACATCCCATGTCCAGACTCTCCGCAATTCCAACATTGCAAGACTCTCCTAGTTCGTGGCTCTCTCTCTTCTGACTTCTTTGCTTGTCCCTTTGGACCTACAGCTTGTGCAAGGTGAATTGACAGGTTGCTTAAAGATTCATTTAACTTCTCAATTACTTCCGCCGTTACCTCAGGAAGCTCCCTCGATGTTGATGCTTGTGACTTACCTTTGGGTCTAAGACCTTCTATTGGAACCTCTCCCCTTAAGCACTTGAGTTTCCTATATTTCTTAGCAGCCCTAGTTTCAGCTGCATCAAAGGTAGCAGGTGCACCCGCCTCAACTTTTACCTTAAGGTCAGGAAAGAGTCCGGCTATGAACCTCTCCTTCTTTAGAAATTCTGCACCATCACCAGGGTTAGCAACATTTCGTATCCATAGAGCCCAAAGACGTAGAAACTCTTGCTTGTACAAGTAGTATTCATCTAAGTCTTTTTGCTTATGAGAAACAATGTCTTGCCATAGTTTTTGAGTGTTTTGGGGATCAAAGAAGTATCTCTTAAAACGATTCAAAACTTCTGTGTAATTCCCCTTAACTTCCTCAGGCAAAGAGTCAAACCAAGTACTAGCATCTTTCCTAAGGACCACCTCAAACATTTCTACACGTTCTTGATCGGTTACTATCCTCTTGATACGGCAAGACATCTTGAAATTTGCTAAAAATAATTCTGCATCCTCTCCAGGCTCTCCAAAGAAAAGAGGATATCCAAACATTTGGCGTTGGCTCTCCATTATTATGAAAGATTACAACACGAGTTACAATAAGGGATACAATAGAGATTTAGAACCACTCGCCTGCAAATGAAGAAGTGAGAAAATACCACTCTAGGTTTTCTTCTTCAGCTATCCAAGCTTCAATAAAGTCTCGATTTGTTTGATCAAAACAAAAAGATAGACTATTGATGAGCTCTAAGAAGGGTTGAAATTCTTCAAAGCTAAGGCGATAAACAGAAATCTCTAGAACTTCATTTTCTGGATCCAAAAGAGCAACCACGTCCCAAGTGATAAATTGCACTTGCTCTACAATTCCCAACGCACAAGCGGTTTGTATAAAAACTAGATCTTCATGCTCGTCGAAGGCCGTGAGAAAGTAGCAATTGACTAGGAGCTCCTTCCCTTCGAGTTCCACACAGTTGGAGTGAGGCAACCTTCTCACAATTTCATAAAGAACATCCTCATCAAGTCCAATCAAGTTTGCAAGATTTAAAAACTCCACTTGTGCTACAAAATTCCTAGACAAAAACTCCTTAGGATTATGGTTAAATCATTCAAAAGCATAAAGAGATTTACAATGTCTCTATGAACAAAGTGTCATAGAAAGTAGAGAAGGATGAGAATTTATACAAATTTGCAATCTTCTCTATGCTCTCTTTATTAAGACAAGCTCTGAATATCTCCCTATCTCCTTTGTTGAAAGCGAAAGGAAGACTATTAATAAGACGCAAATGAGGGAAAAATTCACCAAATGTGAGTCTATGAAGCATGAACTCTGGCCGCAAGTTTCCTGAAGAGTCTTCCTCAATGGTGAAATGCACTCGCCAAACGCCAAATTTCACTCTATTTACCAATCTTAGGGCACACACTAGTTGGATGAATGTGCGGTCTTCCTTAGTGCCCAACAACAAGAGGAAAATGGAATCCACGCGTAGGACCTTCCGTCTTACCTTCACCACCCTCTTGTTATGAGGGAGACGCCTTACTACTTGCTCCTGCAACTCAATTGGTAATAGAGCTAGATCTCTAAGGATTGAACTTTCACTGCACACACATTCACAGTTAGAACAAATGATCGTTTTTTTGTTTCTTGTAACAACTTGGACAAAGAAAAAACAAACATACACACTATTTTGCCGGGCTGCACTTCATTTTAAAATAAAATGAACACATGTACATCAAAAGAAGTGTGGTAGTTGATGAGAGGTAGAATGACAGGGTTTGGTGATGCAAGAATTTCTCCTGCTCTTTAGGCACCAAACATGAACACCATTCGTTGTTGAAAATGGATCTTTCTACTAATTGCAACGTTTATTATAATGTGTGGAGTAAAATGAAAGGAAAAAACCTCTATTCCTGGGCCATTATCCATGGCCTATGCATGTCCTAATGCTTAAAATAACACAAAAATATAGACGTCCAAGCTAATATTGTACCTAATGAGAGGCAAAATAAAAGGATTTACCGAAGTGTTTATCTCGGCTAACCTAAGAGGACCTAAAATTCTACGAATTACTCGTTGAAAGTGCAACTTAGTACTAACAATTATGTGTACCTTTTGCCTTGTAATGGGAATGAAGGGATCATACAAATTCTCGTGATTCATGCAAGCTACTTGATTATGCTAAACGTTGAGCCTTCACAAAACATACACAAGCCTGTCCTCCGTGGGGGCACCAATTTGAGGTGGTCCGGGGCGGGCAACAAGAAGAGCAACCTCTATACACCCTTCAAGGCTCCCGTGCTGCTCAATGGGGCTGGGGCACAACACAGCACAAACCAAAACAACAAACCCACAGCCAAATCCCAACTACACAAGGGGCACCACCTAGTTTAAGAGCGAACTAGGACGCAAAAGAGGAGAATTGTTAGAGCAACCCACAAACAAGCAAGGAATTTACACTAACCCTAACACCAATGGAACACTCTCACACACTGAAACACGAGAGAGAGAGAGAGAGAGAGAGAGAGAGAGAGGGAGAGAGATAGTGCTCGGGCTGCTCTGAAACGTATTGGCAATGATCAAGCAAACACAACTATATATTTAAGAAATAGAGAGAAGGGGGGAGGGGGTGCTTGTTGCATTAATACCTTCTTACAAATCTGTCATGACAAATCAAAGTGAGATTAGTATTTGTTCAACATAGCTTGCGTAAATTTCACCACAACACATCACAAGAAAAGCCACCCCAATCACTGTCTTAAAGCCAGGGGAGTCCTCTCCACCCTGTCGCCCTCTTACAGTATGTGGGATTTATAGCTAGATTGATGACAACACCAGAGACAAGCTATCAAGAACTTAACAAAAAACACCAAGACACTTACGCATCATTGTTGTCCATTACTTCACGTTGGAAGGGAGACAAAGTATCCAAGCTTAGTCCAAATCCACCCTCCTTGATTCAGCAAATGTTGGGCTTACACTAGTAGGAGAAATGATAGATTTCCTACTCTCAATTGAATGATCACTCTCTCTCTTACAATGGCATAGAGTTCCCTTGCTAATCCCCTATTACAACACATGCACATGCATAAGACAATGAGCTTCCACTCAAGAGCTCCTTCTAGAGAGGTTGAGCTTGGCTTCTCAAGCTATAGCATAGTGCTCTTGCTTATGGCTCCCCCTTTTTGTGCTAGCTACACCCTCCTTTTATAGCAATTTTGAAGGCTAGGGTTACTCCTCTAACCATGGTTGGGTTAGATTTTCAGCAATTTATCTAATTTCTTTTGCTTGGAATTATCAAGAAGTTGGTGGGGAAAGAGAGAGGAGAGAAATGGAGGTGATAGGACTTTTCATAGTGGGTTAGTGTTAGTATAGTTAGTATTAATTTACAAATGGAATTGGATATTTACAATGGGAGTATCCATGTAGGATACAAATAAGGAAGAAAAACTCTTAAGAGGTAAGAAAAGGTGGATTTCTTACAAGGTTGATGCTCCAAGTGTCTTGAGTAGGGCCAATTTTGACGCTTGTTGACGGTCCACTAGCTTTGACGGTACATTTTTTCTCCACTCTTGACCTTCCTTGAGAGACAAGGTAATTGAAGCTGAGTAATCAACCACCATGATGCTGTCTTTTAAGAGAAGAGGCTGAATTTTGTGGTTTTTTTGATAGATATGGGTAATTTGGAGGAGGAAAAATGAGACTAGGTGGTCAATTTTGGAATGGAATTGTGTGTGGGAGGTATGAGTTCACCATGGTTTCTCTTATTCTTCAAGGTTGAGGAGAAGGTGAGTAGTGTGCAGAGAGGAGTGGTGAGAGAGATGGGGATGATGAGTGGAGAAGTGTGTGTGAAAGAGGAAAATGATAAAGTGGAAGAGAGAGTGTGGCTGCATAGCATGGGAAAATTGAGGTCCACTAAAAAAATCATAACTCACAGCTCGTAGCTCAAAAAAATATGAAAAAATTTGAGGCCAAAGTTCAGCCCACGAGCTACAACTTTTGTTTGTATCACCTTTGCAAATTCGGAGAGCAAGTGAACTTTAAAAATTCAGCAAAACCGGCCGTTTGTTTCCACTGCAAAGGTCCTTGTGGGGTCCTTCTTTGGATGATTCTTTTGAATACCTCCAAAAGTGAGCCCTCCATAGTGCATGTATGCATGCCACCTACCCTTGACCTTATTTGGTAGGTCTATAATTGAAGATATTGTTGAGATTAGGATATAAGTGAATAGTACAACTAAGAAAATCAAATATTGAGGGGTGTAAAAAATATGTACATGTCAAATATAAATAATATAAGTGGAAAAAATATAAAGGGGTCAAAAGAAATCTCTCTCATTATGAGGCTACCATAAAAAGATAAATATTTTTGGTGTTTTAATTTTTTAGAAAAAAACAAAATAGATGTAGGAAGGGAAAAATCAAAACAGTGAAAAAATATACACATAAATAAAACTAGTTTTTTTGGATTTTGTTGGGGTGGAGTTACACCAAATATAAGAGAAGCTTACATGAAAATATTTCTATATGGAATAAAGAGTATGAAAAATGGTAAGAAAAAATTGTGGTAATGGTGAGGCAATGTACAGAGCATAAATAACACACACCTAGGTAGAAATATTTAAATAAATACCAAAATAATTATGAAAAAATCTTTTATTTAGGCCCTATATATAAAGAGATATTTACATACGCATGGGCCATAATATACTTATATTTTTTTTATTTATTTATTATTATTTTTGTTTTGGCTCAACTAGCCCAATGACTAGCTAATTGAGGGTTTTTTAAGAAGATATGGGAAAAGTCTCGTGACTCACGCACGCCTATGTACAGTGAAATGGTAGGGATAGCCACAGTGTTTGGGTGATTTTGGTAGGGTGAGGTAACTCACTGTGGTAATTACAAAGAGCCAAAAAACGGCTATCAACATCATACGCGTATGATGTCTAAATGATCAAACAGAGACCAAAACAGAAATTTTGACTTTACCAGAGTGTTCAAAAGGGAAGTTATACCTTAATTTCAACTTTAAACAAGAGCATTAACACTCAAAGAAACCCAAAAAGACAAGTCGGAGTCCAAGAAACGCAAAGAATAGGAAATTTTGGATTCAGATCTTGTTTTTACATTCAAACCTGACAAAAACACTTGAAACTCAATTATAAACATTGGAGAAGGCTTAAAACCAAGAATAGTCAAAATCTGGGAAAAAAGACATCATACGCGTATAATGTCTTTTAGCACATCCACTGCTTATTTTTGATATCTGATCTGACAAGATTGTTACAAATACTGTAGAAAGCAAAAATATCAAGTCTTGACCCAAATTGATGAAAAAAACATCATACGCGTATGATGTCTTTGACCTAATTTTGGACATATTTTGATACTTTGCCAACACAGATCCATTGTAATAGTTGTCTAGAGGTTATATTTCAAGTTTCATCCCATTTGGATCACAATTGACCCAAAACAAGTCAAAAGCAAAAAATTGCCAAGAAAAGCCTAAATTAGCCATAACTTGCTCAAACAGAGTTCAAACTGAATTTTGTGAGTGGACAGAGCATAAGGGGGCTACTGAGAGTGAGCATAACCAAAATAGTCCAAATCTGTGAAAAAAGACATCATATGCGTATAATGTCTTTTTCAGCATAACTGCAACAAAATTCTCACTTGATGAAACAGAAGTTGTCCAACTGACAAGATTAAACAATTGACCAAGTATCAATCAGCTTGGATCAATTCTGACCACAAAAACTTGGGAAAACAAATTGCCGAGACGGAAAAGTTAAAGTCCTTTTGATGAATTTGAGATCGGGCAGGAATCTCCAGAATAACCAACCAAGACAAGGAGAACAAGCAAGTGTCATATCAACCGAAGGAAGTGTAAACCAAAGTTGGGTGCAACCAATAGAGCCGATCTTTGAAGGAAGTGTTTCTGAAACTTCTTCGGAGAGATCTTACGAGATTCTCACCGAACACTTGGAACACTTGAACCTGAACAACAGAGAAAATATGGCAGCAGGATCATCAAACCCTTCTGCCACAATGAAGCTATTGTTCATAAAATACCAGTATGACAATGAGCAAGGTGCCAAGATCTACAAAGATGGAATGGACCGCTATTGTGTAAAGATAGAGGAGAGACCTAGTGAGTTCAAGGACTTAGTGCCTGTGAGCTATAGCGGAGATAGATATCTAGATGACGAGGGTACCATGTACTTGGTAGTACTAAACCCTAACATTGTGGACAAGTGGGGATTGATGGGCACCAAAGCCAAAGTAGATGAAGAACTTGAGGAGAAAGCACCAATAATGAACTTACCTGATGCGAGGTTAAGAAGAGAGAATGAAACTACAAGGATTAACACTGATAACATCTATGTGGGGCTATACAAATATAATAATGGGGAGAAAGATCTCTATTATAGATGTGAAGAACCCTACACCGGAGAGTTGACAGACCAAAAAAGACTTTATGTCTTTACCTACACAGAGGGATCGGAAGTGAAAATTGCCGCTTACGACAAGTATGGGAGACAATACTCAACAATGGGCAAGAAAGAATTAGAAGGATATACATACTTTGGGGGACCACTACATCAGTATTATGTTACTTCTAGCTCACAAAGACCAGCACCAACAAATGGAGTGCAAAACCCAATGACAACAGGAGGACAAAGAACTCAGGTTGTTGACTCTTTCAGTCAACCTCAGTACTCGAAGCCCGGACCAATGGGATCATTACATTCCAGAGAGTCAATGGATACGAATCGAGGTAGTGCAGTTCCAATCCCCACATATACCACTCCAGGTCCAAGGTTCGAAGCGGAACCATCACATTTACCTCCTAGTAGTAGATTCAGGGCAGGGGAACCAACAAGGGTAACCCATGAAGTCCATGATGCTAGAGAAAGCTTTAGCCGGGACACAGGAGCAATGAGATTGGTAGCAGACCATAGACGTATGAGACCATCTCAAGTAGCGAAGTGTATGCCAAAGAAGTATGGTGGTTCGGGAGATCCGTATGCACATGTGTCACTCTTTAAGCAAGTCTTAAGAGCTAAGCAGATAACAGATTTCCAAACACAATACGAGGGATTTGGTCTTACTCTAGAAGGTACGGCATTCACATGGTTGAGGCTTGTCCAATTCTCTGATCCCTTCTTGAAGCTTTGAGGTGGGGTCTTTTACTCCAAATTTTTATAAGCATCTGCCTACGGTGGTCCACATGTTTGGTCGTAACCTCAGGAGTTCGGCTAATGTGATTGTGCATGCCACAGGGGTGGACAATAACTCAATCAACCCTTGTGAATCCATCACTCTGTTGGAAGAAATTCTTTGAGATGGGATTGATCTCACCTCGGACTTAGCTTCATACTCCCCTAGATAAGAGGGTAGAGTTTTTAGTGAGTCTGGTTGGCTGTGCCTCGAACTAATTGAACCCTGGTCTCCCCCTTGTGAATGCATATCAAAGTTCATTTGTGATCTTGCCTCAAATTTTTCAATGGGAGGTAAGATCTCATTTTTCCCCTTTCTCGTGCTATTTATTTGGTGGCTCACCCTGTTAGCTTCATTGGCTTCCCGAATTTGCTTCCACATGTCATCTAGACTGTTACAATCCTTACCCATTTCTACCAATGTTTTAGGCTGGAAACCATCAATTGTCTCATCTGTTGTATTTGGCACTATGATAGGTTCTCTCCTCGACTCAGAGATAGTCGTGAGTCTCTCCTTCGTGTCTACTTGTTTCTCTAGAGTTGGTTTGATAGAGGTTGGAGTTGGTACCTCGTGCCAACTTGCAGGTTTACCAAGTGGGTTTTCTATCAAGGATTGGGTTGTTTCAATCATCTTTCGACACATTTCCAACCTCTATTTTTCTATTTCCGCATATGGATAAGTCATCCATCTTTGCTCTTGGGTTTGGTTGTTTTTGAGTCTAGCTTCGTATGCTTTTAAAAGTGCGTGTAACTGCTCATTTACTTTTTCCACCAGCACTGATCCTCTTAATCTTGCACTTTTGGGTTCTACTATGTCCATGGGCCTTATGGTTGCCGCAATGTGTGAGCTTAGACTAGTTAGATCCTCTAACCGCTCTAATCTATCCTTTGTGTGTTTTAACTCCTTTGATAGAGCCGTTTGCTCTCGTTCTCTCCTCACTTTCATATGCACCTTTCTAGCTTTCCAAGTGCTTCTTTGATTTTTCATTTCTGTACTTGGGACATCGGTCTTTGGCTCTTCAATTATGGATTCATTTGTCATTCTTTGAGCTTGGGCTCGTGTCACTGCCTGAATAGTTATTACTGTCTCATTTTCTGACCCTCCACTGGAAGGCACTGCTTCCAGGATGTTCAAAGTAGTTTTTGCTCCTTTGCTCAGGTTCTTGTGGCAATCAGGAATCAAATGAGTAATTCCACACTCGGTGCAATATGCGTTGACTCTAATGATTTCATCATGAGGACAGTCTCTTAGCCAATGGTCTCCACCACACTTGTAGCAGGGTCCCTTAGGCTGTTGAGGTGCTCCTTGAACTCCTCTTTGTTGGTATGCATGCCTCTGCCCGCCCATGCCTCTGTTGGCTATGAACAACAATGTTCATTCATCCAAGCTGTATCTTCCTTCTCCTACTACCTGTGCAGCTGTTGGTGGTCATGTACTTCCCATCATGCTCCAAGGTTCTGGCGTTGGGGGTTCTTCCGATGGATAATAGACAAGATTTTTAGCATATCCATTGGAATCTTCGTAATATGCATGTTCAGGTACCAAAGCCTTCTCTTCTGGTTCGTTTACTATTGGTGTGTATCTTATGTCGACTGGTCGTAATCCTGGCAGGGGTGGTTGTTGCCCTAATACTGGTTGTGGTCTTTCTACACCTATAGGTCCTGTTAAGTTGCCTGCTTGATACCTAGGCATCGGTGGAAGTTGAGGAGATGCTACCTGAACTTGGGGAGCATATGGTCGCTCTCTCACATATCCCTTGTTATAATAACATTCCTCCGACATATGGTTTGTCCATTTTTGTTCAATAGCACACCACTTTGGCTGTTTAGCCTGAGGCTTGACATACATATTAATCTTTTTTAGCACTTTCTCTACAAGCTGATCCTGGATTACAGCTACTTCTCCTTTCGGTGTTGTCTTAGCAGACTTGCTCCACTTTGTTGTGAGGATGAATCGTCATCAAGATCCTTGAATTCACCCTCTTTGTAGACCGCACAATTGTCTACAAGGTAAGGAGCCTCCTTAGTTAACTCATTTAACGTTGTGCTCCTCTTCATATGTAAGTCCTTCTGGAGATCTATGTTCCTTAGTCCTTGAATAAATATAAGCATAAGCCTGGACTGAGTTGGTAGTTCTTCCACAGGGCAGAACTTCACATATCTTTTTAGTCATAGGGCTGCCTTTTGCACAGATTCCCCTTCTTTCTGTTTGAATTTATGGATTTGTGAGACTGTATTATGAGTTGTCCCCCTTTGTGAGAACTCCTCAATAAACTCGTCAAACACCTCCTCCTTAGACTCAAAGTCTCTACGCTCCACAGAGTCAAACCAAGTAGTAGCATCCTCCTCTAGGGTAAGTCCAAACCCTGCAAATTGGGTAAGGAATTCTAACACCTCTTCAGGTCTAATTACACACACAAAGGCTGCTACATGATCCCTAGGATCTCTGTTTCCCGTGTATTTCTTGTTTACCAATTTTTGCACCTGAGAAGGTCTAATTCTACGATGGTCTACAAATCTCATCAGTGGTTCTCTCGTCCTACTCGATATACCTCCTCTGGCCTTCGATAGTGGGAGGGTTCCTCTCCCAGAGGTGCCCCTAAGCCATAATTTTTGATGGTGGATCATCTCTTCGAACTCGTTCTATGGGTTGTCTTCCAGGCTCTATCGACTCTTGAGTTTTTGGCTTACTCTCGCCTTGATACTGTGAATAGAGTGGTGGTTCCTGTGAATCTCTTAGCCCTCATGTGGCTGGATAACCATTTCGGTTTTGGTCTTATTCTAATGTCACACTTTGTCGAAGCCATGCCTGCAACGATGGTTGGGTTGCTTGTTGGTTCTGGTAGTTGAACGTCTATTGTCGGTTAGAATGTGATGTTGCGTCGTGCTCTTCTGAAAATGGATTTTCTGACTTGCTAGGGGTATTGGTGAACCCTGGCACTTCTTTAGGGACATATGTTGATGTTTCTGGAACTGTTGCCTTTTCTACCTCCTCTAGGAGAATTCGTTTGTATTCTCGCCTGTACCTATCAACAAAAATGATATCCTTCCCTATAGCAATTTCATAAGAGAATAAGTAAAGAACCTTGTCTTTGCTTAATTCATTTGCGTAGGGTTCTTTGCATCAAAAATAAGAGACTGCTCCCTCGCTCTCATGCTTGTAAATTCCCACATTCTCATTATAGGTAGAGACCCTGGTTGTTTTTTTATCATACATAAAAAGAGCTCCAAGTCGATCAATTTTTGGAGACGGCTCTTCAGCCTCTGAGACCATTTTTCCTTTTGCCACATTATCTCCATATATGTTGTAATCCTCAGGGTTACTAACTATTAGATAGTGGTTCCTCTTTTCGTCTCGGAATTTATCTCCATCATCATAGACTCGAATTATCTCCAATCTTTGAGCAGGTTTTTCTTCTATACAAATACACTTGCCTCCCTGATATTGAGAATAAACTACGTCTCCCCTAGAGTTTGTTCCTTCTAAGAAGATTATAGTGAACTTGGCAACGTTCAAAGGGTTTTGGGAGGTACTTCCTCCTAGCATTGGTCCTTCATCGAAGAAACCTCCTGGCTGTTGACTACACATCATGAAGAATGACTTATCTGATGAAGTGTCAGTATCACTACCCTCCTCAATGATCGGTGCTAATGGATCTAGCCTTGCCTGAGTTACACTCTCCTCAGTGGACACTAAGCTACCTTGATCACCTGCCACTTTTTGGTCTCTAGGAATGTGTCTTCCTGATCTTAAATTCATCAAACTTAGCGATGCAATTTATCACAAATCCAACCACTCACCTGGCAAAGGATCTTAAATTCATCAAACTTAGCAATTTATCACAAATCCAACCACTCACCTGGCAAAGGATCAGTTTCCGCACAACTTCTTGCCTTGCCGTTGAATATACCTGTACACAAGCGTTTAATTTCGGCAAGCATTTAACCACTAGAGGTGGTCTTAGTAATGATTGGCATAACTGGAGAGTTAACCTCAACCACTACTGTACTTTATACACTTCGGATGTTCTTGATTAGGTCTGCTAATTTGGAATTGTACTTCACTCGAATGTTTGTCAGTTTACATGGAAAGTCTTAATTCAGTCTTTGCTCCGTCAAAAGGTCAAACAAGGTCCAATTTCACTTTGAAAGAAGTTCTAGAACTCTTAAGTCAATTGGAACATCACTCTATGTCCACAGTCATATTTTTACTTCAATAAGCCCTTGTAGACATCCTACGCGTAGGATGTCTACCTGCTCTGTTTTGGCTGAATTTTGCACTCTAGATTCTCCTTGTTGTGCTGAGTCCACAGTTGTTTTTACTTTTTGATTTGGACACCTATAAGCTGGTCAATTGCTCAGAAATCCATTCCAACAGCCTGATGTTGGTCTGACTAATCAAATCAACTCCAATTTGGACCCAAATTGACTAGGAGGCTTGCCTCAGGCTATACAACACCCTGCTATGCCTATAGTCAGTTTTTGACTTCAATATCATGTAGTAGACATACTATGCGTAGGATGTCTAACTGCTCAAAATTGCTTCAAATCCAAACCACAAACTCCTCTTAAGGTGCTGATCACTTTGGTATGCTCGGAGTTGGATTTGGAGTTCTAAATAACACAGAGCACATCCTACATGTAGGATTTCTAAGTGATCTGTTTGACCCCAAACTTGAGCCACAACTTCCCCTTGATGTCAACAACCCAATGCTATGCTTAGATTTTTGTTTGGATTTCAAAAGATTCCAATTTTAGCTATCCTAGCCGTTTTCAATCAAAAATGCTAAAGTCTACTTAAAACCCAATTGAAATAAAACCTTTCCCATGCACTCAATAAATCATGTAGATCATGCTCATGCAGCCATCCTATGGTTTTGGCCTTAAAATAATGCCTTGGTACAATTTGGATAGGATGTCTGGCAATTTCCTTTCTTTTGGCCTTATCCTGTCAAGATATGGTCAAACTTCCACTTTCCAGGTGAAAATAGGGTAAAACCTACCTTCTAAACACACTGGTCAACTCAGATTTTCAAAATTCTCACCAGAACACCGTGTAGACATCCTACGCGTAGGATGTCTACTGGCTTAAAATTTAATTTTTTTTCTGACAAAAGTACTTCCTATGCTCTGTAGCTCTCTCAGAAATACTCACAAAGACTTTTGAACTTCACTTCAGCTTCTAAACACTCTTTTTCGTCTTTTACAACTCTTTGATGAGCCTAATCAGCAAATATAACATGCATGAAGTGCTCCAGATCATAAATCATGATTTCCTACTTACCCTACTCCTATTCATCATGTGAGATGGTGATTTTGGTGTCTCGGTTGCTTCCTGGCCTCTCCGAACTCTCAAGCTATCCTTTCACCGCCTCTACCACTCCAACTCCTACTCTCAACACCACAACTTAACTAATACCTAAAACTACCTAAGTCGAAGGATCTAGGCCCGCAGGCGCGTGGAAGAAATCATAGGGTGTCAACCTACACTCCACCGACTCTCGACTGCTTCCTACAGAGGTCTCTACCCAATGTCTAAGCTAGAGTCTTCAGGAGTACATAAGAGGAGATTTCCTACAACACTTTCAAGAGCCAAATACCCATCAAACGTTCTCGAAACACTACGGAACTTGAAGGAGACCCTATTAACACCAATAGGTCACTCTCCCGAAGGTCCATGCACCAAAACCCCAACCCTAAACACCCGGTGTAAAATCACGTAGGATGTCTGGTCGAAATTTGCACGTCGTCGTTTCCGAAAACTAAAGTGCCTAATGTGTAGCTCTACTCAATGCGAACGTGTGGATATGTTGAAATGCGAAAACAGACAACGTATGCTCACCGAATCACCAGATATATCTCGTAGGTAGATCTCGCGAAGCTGGACCGTACACCTGCAATGTAGGTGTTGGCGCGTAGCTCTCTTCGAGGGCAACACACTGCACTTCTCCGGACTCAATTCCGACCACCAGTGCGTGCGTAGTGTCAAGATAAAACTCTCACTCTCTCTCGTACACAGAGTACGCTCAACTCACACGGACAAAAACTTATAAAAATAACAAAAGGTTTTTTGCATTAAGGTCAAAAGTGGTATAAATATCTTACAACCTCAAACCCTAATGTTCCAATTTAACCATTCACTTAGTCTAAATGTCAAAAATGGGATACAATCTGGAAGCTTCTGCAAGCCCCACTATTTACAAAGGTGAAATGACGATTTTTCTCAATTAAGGAATAACTAGAAAAAAACAATATCCTGCCGGCAATCATCCTCCGTTGGGTGTGTCCAGCCGCTAACAGCTTGAAACATTTGCATCATGCCTTGATCAAAACGCATTCCATGTTGCTCTTGTTGATCCATATATTTAATATTTGTATTTAGACCTTTGAAAACAAGTTTTAGTACCCCCACCCGAGCTGCTTCGCATCGGGTTCACCAAGTATATGAAGAACTTGTGCGGTCTAGCTAGGACGGTGTGGAACCTATGGCTATGAGAGTTTGTGGATGAGAATCACAAACACTTTTTGAAAAAGTGTTTATGAAAAATCACCAACCCTCTTCCTAAAGATGGCTTAAATTCTAAGAGTATTTGTGACAAAGTAGTCACAAACCATCTTTCCTATTGTGTTTGGAATTTGCTTGTTTTTTAAAGCGAGTTCGTGATGAAAGGATCAGCAATTCACATCCAAATAAAAGAAAAGATCAAATAAAAACAATGAAATTTCTCACATGAAACCTCAACTCTCATAAAAGAACAAATCCCATTCAAAACCCAAACCTCTTTCATGGAATCATATAGCCTCCCCTCAATTACATAGTTGTAACTTCAAACAATTGAAAGGAATACACGAGCTTCCACCTTCATGGAGAAAATTTTCTAAATTTTAAGAGATTTATGAGCTTCTAAATTTAATCCCAGACACCATTTTGATCAAGGGAAACCCTAATTCACTCCCTCACAAGCTCAAATACAAGATTGCGAAGAGGCGGGACTACACTACGCATAGATTGAGCAACCATGAAGAGAATTGCACAAAAGAAAAGAAGTGTAGGGTTTTTCACTTAAAATCATACTCTATCTCTCTTCCCTATGGAAATATGATCCGATGTGTCAATGTTTGGGCCATTTTGCCACTTTCGACCAAAACTAGGTCATTTTCAACTCATTTTTGACCCAAACAAGACCATTTTTTATGTGAAAAATCCCAAACGAAGTCAAAAAAATCCCAAAATTTGTGGGATCACTTGTATAAGCATAAAAATCATAGATATACATCATTTTTAATCAATATTCGCCAATGCTTGTTAGTTGCTCTTTTTAGTAGTTTTTGCCCGCATCAATCTTTATAGGTGAGATGAGTGTGTCAACATGAAAATCTTGGAATACGTACATCAAAACATCAAATTAGGTATCTTATCAAGTAGAAAAACATGCAACAATGCCACATCTAGGGACACGACTCTCCATATGGGTATGTACATGATAGCGACCATAGTAGTTGCTTCAACATATATCACAATATGTACATGATTGCTTGTATTTCCATGCATTTTAAGGTGTTAAAAGTGAGGTGAATGTTTTTTTTCACATTGTGCACATGCCGCATTGCAACAACGGGTGCTAAAATTATCCAACTTTCCTTACATACACCCACCCATTAAACCTCTCCCCATCTCTTCCTTAACCAAGTAACACAAATAGACAAGGACACCATATACACACAGCTTAGCATGAATCTTTCAAGAGAATGACCTAAGGTTCTTTCGCCCAAACTCCATGGCACCTCTTGTAGAGTTGAGTATTTAACTTCATTATTGATTTAGCTGGTGCCAAAAAATTGGAGGTCCTCTTTATAATTTAGTCCATGTGTGACACCAATCAATTATTGCATGATCCTTTATACAGTGAATTGTCACTAAATATGTACAATTAAGACATATCGGACTACTAGAAAAATAACTACAACACTATGAAAAAATAAATGGCCAGAAGTATTATTTTGTTGTCGATGCTTTCTCCTCATTTCCCAGAGGTCCAATCTACACAATATCAACTCATTATTACTGAGATATAAAGACAACACACTGATTAAACATTACATCGCCAACTATGTTAATTGTAATGCTAACCCTGTACAGCATGAGGGTGTCCAATATAGTAACGTGCCTCCCACTAGGGATAGCAACTATTCTCATGTGCTCAATAGAGAATCAACTAAATTGTAAATGATGAAAAGTGTAGAGAAGAGCTAGAAAGTTTTGGAGAAAAATTTCTAGGCATCCATTTGGTATCTTCTCTAGGTGATCCTTTAAAAGTCAAAAGGCAGTGGTTGTAAACCATGTTAGTGTGTGTGGTGTTGGTCTTAGGATCAACTATTTTTGCAGGGATGACTTGTTCTTCTTGATCTACAAGAAGTGAAGGTGGATCCTCATAAATGTGATGTATAGGTAGGCGTGCTTGAAAGGGTCATAAAAGACAAATGTGAAAGGCAATGTAAATGTGTAAGTGTAAAGGTAAATCTAAACAAAATGAAACATCATCAATAAAAATAGAAATTTTAAAAGGACATAAAAACGGTGAGCAATCTTTACAAAAGCACTTTAAATTCTGAGCTTTTTTACGTCAAATCGTAACATAATCACCTTTCTTAAACTCATGTACCTTGCAATGTTTATTAGCATGCTTGGTGTAAAGTTTCTGAGAATGCTTGTTAGCAAAAGGAACACTTGTATAAATGTCATTGTTGGCAGCCAAAACAACCAAACCAACCAGACGGGTGCCCTTCAAGTCAAACCCTTCATTCTTGAGCTTAAAATTTTGATGTATCTTCCTTATTTTTCTAAAAAGGTTTGTAATTATTTGAGAGTCTTTGATTGTAGAAGAACAATCTTTGAGTCTGTCATGCCAAATTTGAGTTGTAAAGTCTATAATTAAGTTGAGTCTTGTAAAGCCGGCCATTGGCCAAGGGAGCCCTAGGTATGAAGTTCATTTTGTAAAGTGGGAAAGGGGACCTTATCATTATCCAGTTTTGAGTTTTGGAGTGTACGACTGAGAGCAACTACTCTCATGCGTTTTGTAATCCTCATATCTTGAGCTCTAGTAATCACATTTTGATTCCAAAACTTGCATTGTGCTCCTTGTCCATTGCTCTTTCATTCAAGTATGTTCATTGTCGATTTTGTTGTGATTTGAGACTACAAGTTAGTAGGCTAAATTTTTTGTCTTGAGTATGTTAATGACTATTTTTTAACATTGTGACTATTGGAGAGTGATCCTAAACCCTAGGGTGACCTTTTTGGTATGTTTTGTTGCATTTTCTAGGACCTTGATCATGATGGATCGTCATTTTGTTACCTCCTTGGATTGCAACCAAACATAGTAGGTTAGTGTCCGAGGAGTCTACTATGTAAAAATTACATATAACACGTGCTAACAAGAGGTATTTAAATAATCCCTTACCAACATATTTTCAAGTATTATATGTACCCCTTATGTATGCATTTTTGTAAAACTATCCCTTATGTATACTTTTTGAATTGAAAAACCCTTTACGTAAGTAAAATTTTATGTAGACGTACCTAATTATAAATTCCTTATTTTGTTCACACATCTTATCTTACATATTTCCTAGTGGACTCCTCGGGGTGCCCCTAAGTGTCTTAGACCTCCTCCTAAAGTTTTGTAGCATTTGGACTTCGTTCGAGTGCTAAAATGGATTGATGACCGAGTTCAATGACATAGGACATAGGCAGGTTACGAGATCTAAGAGTGATAGATTTTCATGAGCTAGAGATATTGTCCCTTGATAGGTTCACTTCTTGAGATTGACACCCTGAAAATTGCAAACAAAATAGGAGTTGTGTCAAAAGTTTGACAAAATTCTTATTCCATTAGATTTTGACTAACCCAACGGCTGTAAAGCTATAGCCACCAAGTGAATTTTGTGCAAGTTTTGTGGATCAGAGTTGTAGCAAGTTGCTTTTGAGCGGAGGATTGAAACTTTACGAGAGTAGAAACCCTAGCATTAGAGACCATTCAAGCAATATTTCAATTGAGGATAGTGTTAATCAAGGGACCATACTTAACCTAGATCCGTGTGATACATCTTCGAAGGGATCATACACCTATATGGTTGAGGGATCCAAAAGTATGAGTTTCAAAGGAATAAACCAAAATGGGAGCAGGACTATAACAGTTTGCACCAACCCTAAAACTGTTGCAAATGCAATATTAGTTAAAAAATGAATGAGGGGCTCAAATATATAAAGACGGTATGGATCATTACTGTGTTAAAGATGAAGAGAGGCTGAGTGAGTTTAAGCTCGTAGTGCTCATAGATTAAACTGGCGATTGGTATTTTGATGAAGAGGAAACATGTATATAGTTGTTCTTGATCCTTTTATTGTGGACAAGTAGGGATTAACAGACACAAAATAAAAGGTTGACGCAAAGCCTAAAGAGAAGCTACCAAATCTGGACATTCCTAATGCCAAGCTTAAATGAGTAAATGCGGTTACACACATTGACAGAGAGAAACTTTAGTCGGACACCTCTATAGCTAGCTTCTCTTGCAGTGTAGAAGCAAAAATCTCAAGTTCACATCACTAGCCAACAAAATTGAAGAGATCTATAGTAGTATCAACTCAAACCCTTCGCCATGAGGGAATTATAGCAAACACCAACCTCAAGCTCAACAAAGGAAAGAAGATAAACACAGGGTGGTATTACAACACACGCCCACCACTCCTAGCTAGTAAAACCTTCTCAGTGTACAAAGTCACAAAAAAATCGAGTAAATAGCAAGAAAACATTTGACTGCATCATATTTTAAAGATAGAGAGGAGCATCCTGCTTCCTCTCTCCCACATACAGAGAGGCATTCTTTCCATCGGAACCCCCCTTTTTTCTCATCAACACAGCACACCCCTTCTAGTTGTGTCATAATAATCAATATCTAATTCTCCTAAATGATTTTCTCATATTAATCTGATCATTTAATGTGGGGAAGTGCCAGGGGAGAAAAAGATAGAATATTGGTTAGGCTAGCAGACCGGCCACAGTAGGGATCCAAAGGAGGGAAAATAGGGATCCAAAGGGGGGGCCATCTGCAAAAGATCCATGTGCAACAATGGGCTAAAAAGACCCTAAGGTTCAGCCCATTAAGACTTCCAAAATGCTAAGGTTCCAAAATTCAAAGGTTGTGTCCAAAGGTCAACCCTAGGGAAAATTGGATGCTTTGTGTGTAACTAAAAAGTCTTTGCATATCCCTACATGGGAGGGGGCGAGCCCTTTTCCTAGGGGATGAGACAAAAAGTCACACACACACACACACAGGCTCCCTTTACACAAAGGGAATTAGGGACACATGTCAGCTCCCTAGCCCAGATGCCCACAAGGTGTGCCCAATTCCTATTGGATGGCCTTGGAGGTGGACCAATGAGAATTAGGCTAGACTAAATCTAGTTTAATTAATTTAAAAAACACTTAATAAAAGAACAAATGAGAATTAAGTCTCCTAGAAGACTATTGGACAGTCTCCCAAGGGGTCCAATGAGCATTCAGGAGCCCAATGGGTTGCCTGATTCCTAGTGGCCAGGAGACAAAGTGGTCCAATGAGAGTTTAGTTTAATTATTAAATTACCTAAGACTCTCACAAAAGGGGAAAGGGGGACACATGTCAGAAAGCTATTACTTATGCTGCTTAATAGCCATTGGCTTGACTTGGGGAGGTCCAATGGGGAGCCTGCAAGAGCAAATAACAAGAGGGCTCGCCCAAGAGTGAGAGGGGGCTGATTTTTGCAAGGCATTATCACACACACACTCACACAATCTCATGTGTGAAGAAAGAGAAGACTATCTCTTCGCAAGCTTTAATGGAGAGCTCATCACCTACTCCAAGCTTGTGAGATAGAAGCCTACATCGACACACTCTTGGCTTGTGGATGCAAATCCAACCAAGAGCCAAGCTTCAATGCATGCTCATCTCCTCTACCAAGCTAATTACTAAGCTAAAGCTATGCTAATATGAGTGATTATGTGAGGAGATGTACATCTTTCTCGTAAGATACTCCTTCTTCCTCTCAATCTACTCTCATACCCTGCTAGCTCTCACCATCTTCGAAGGTGTGTGAGGTCTTGGGTCTGAGAACGGGGATAATTAAAGTTGTGTTTACTAAGTGTTTTGATTAGTGCATGAAGCTTTCATCTTCATTGCACTAGCTAGTCTTGAAGGAACACAAAGAATTGTATTGTACAATGTCTCTCTTGATGGGAGAAACCATAATACAAAGCCTTTTGGAGGGGGGACCGGCGCCATGCAAATCCGGTCCTCAACTGTTGTCAATAGCTTAATTTCTCTCTCTTTTGAAAGTAATTTGGATGCTATCTAACTAGGTGTTATGCTTTTTGTTGCTCTCTCCACCCAAGCACTCTTGTAATTCTCATTAGGAATCTATTCTAATGAAATGCCCACTATGTTCATGCTAATTTCCGCTACACACAAGTTATTAGGCCATTAAATGTTGCACTGGTATCAGAGCACAAGGTTTCTCTTTTCTTGCTCAAGAAGGGAGGTCCTCAAGCTAGCTATAAATGGTTGGTATTATTAATTGCCTGTGAGTAAGTAAAATAGGGATTTTTCAGCCTTGCAGTGCGCCTGCCTTTGTGCAGTTAACGGGGCATCACCGTAGAGATCTATGGTCTTAATAGTGTAGTCCTACGGGGCTTGCCTACGGCTTAACCACTATTGAGCTATTAGAAGCTTGACAGGAGCCGGTGCTGTTTTGGTGTCGAAAGACCCTCTCTTCTATTCCTTGCAATTAATGGTATTCGAGCCGCGGGTTCAGTAGCTTGAGTGATTTTTCTAAAGGGGTAAAGAGGAGTAACAACTAGGGCTTGAAGTGCCAAAGTACACCTAAAAAGTTTACACCTAAAAGTTGTTAGAATGGCTGACAATAGTAAAGAGAGTGAAATTAATGTTGATAACTTTGATTTTGCTCATGCGCAAGCTACTAATGACGCTTCATTGCTTGTTAACTATCTTGTTTCTAGGCTTCAACAAGCCATGGGCAATCCATCTCTCCAAAGCAAAGTGCAACGGCAGCTCCGTGCTCACGGGATTCTCCAAGCTCATCACCATGACAAGAGAACACCTAGGAAGCCTCCTTGTGAGACTACCAAAAGAGGTCTCTCTCTGATTCGGGAAGAAGAAGAGAATCCGTATGAAGGGCTCAAGAATTTACTTCTTGATGATGCATCTCCTTCCCAAAGGATAATTCAAGAGCCTCCATCGAAGGAATGAGAAAGAAGTGAGTCTCCCCGCCACCTCGGCGGAGATGGCTCCACGAAGACGGTGGGCTAAACGCTCTCCATCACCACCAAAGCGGAGAAGACCATCGCACTCTTCTCCACGCCATAATTCAAAGAGGGATGATAAAAGGCAAGAGAAGAAAAAGGCGAGAAAGAGGACACCCTCTTCTCCATCTTCTTCATCCTCTTCCTCTTATGAAAGTGATGGTAAAGACGACGAAGATCAAGACAAGAAAAAGGCGAGAAAGAGGTCACCCTCTTCTCCACCTTCTTCAAATTCTTCACCTTCTGAAGAAAGTGATGGTGCAACCTTTGAACCATCAAAAAGAAGAGGCCATAGGAAATCCTATGCCGCATGGAAGAGGTCGTCCAAGTTGAAGAAATTCAAAGAGGGAGGGAAGAGCATCTCTTTCCTTACCTATGATGGTACCTTTGGTGCTACGGACAAAGTCTTGGCCTTTATCCAGCAATTTGATGCGGCGTTTGGAGATGAGGGCATCACGGAGTCCTCTAAGCTACGCCATGTAGCTATGCACTTTCAAAAGTCCGCCAAGCAATGGTGGTCTAGCCTACAAGCCAACGGTGAAGCTCCACGAACATGGAAAGCTTTAAGAGCTTCCATTATGAAGCAGTTTTTGGCCACCGATGCCAAAGACAAAGTACTCACTCAATGGCGAAGCTTAAAGCTCTCTCCCAATGAATCCGTCCACAAATATGTAGACAAGTTTTGGGAGCTACAACTCAAAGCCACTATCTTTAAAAAGTTGGATTTTGGAGAGAAAAAGCAACAATTTTGTGCAGGCTTAACCGAAGAAATGGCGGATTATGTCAACTCCCAAAGGCCATGTACCATATCGGCGGTAATACACCATACTATGGTGGCCTCACGAATCAATTTCCAAACGGGGGCTAAAAGAAATGATAAGCCCCCGGAAAACAAGGGTTCCAATGAGCCTAAGGGGAAGGACAATGTCCAAAAGTCTCTTAAGGGAAACTCCAACAAAGCTAAAGAGAAGGGAGTTTACAAAGGTAAGAACAAACTCTCTCCTGAAGAGCTTGAGTATTATCGCAAGGATAACCGGTGTTTCAAGGCGGCGAACAAGGGCATGCATACCGCGCTTGTCCCCAAAAGAACAACCGCCAAGATCCTCCTAGAGCTTCCTTGGTTGAAATCCAAGAGGAGGAGACTCACCAAACTCATCACAAAGGATCTCCTCTATGCCATGCTTGGGGAAAGGTAAGAGAACATGATTCTTTTATTCTCTTTGACCCTGGTTCTACTCACAATTTTATATCTATAGAGTTGGCCACCAAGCTAGGCATACAATCCTACGAGATGGGAGATGTCCTACCCGCAGACAGTGCCTTCAAGGGGCAAGAAGCTTCAGTCACACCCTTAATCGGGAAATTGAGGCTTCATGTCCAAGGCTATGTGGACAAAGAGGACTTCTTTATCTCTCCTCTCAAGCATGAGGATGTAATCCTAGGGGCACCATGGTTTGACCGCCTGGCTGCCGATGTTAAAATCCTGAAAGGAGAATCTCCTTTAAGTTTAGGGAAAAATACATGTATATAGACGCTAAGGAAATGGGTAACACTATTCCCATTGTACATACACCAGCTTTCAACAAGTCAATAAAGAGCTCTATTTCCGTGTACATGATTTTTGTTAAAGATTCTCAAAATGAACCTAATGCTTGAGCAAAAGAAAATAAAAGCAACCAAAAGGAATTAGAGTTATCCAATTTTCTCAAGGGGTTTCAAGATGTTTTTATTGACGACATCCCTTGTGAGCTACCTCCTGAACGAGGTAATGATGACCATGCAATTGAACTTCTTCCATGAAGTTCACCACCTAACAAACCTCCTTATAGAGTTTCTCAAGCTCAACAAGAGGAGATTATGCGGCAAGTGCATGATTTAGTTGAGAAGGGCATGGTTAGGCCTAGCTCATCTCCATTTTTCTCACATGTGCTATTAGTGCAAAAGAAAGACGGCACATATTGCATGTGTGTCGACTATAGAGCACTAAATAGGATCACTATCAAGAATAGGTTTCCCGTGCCACGGGTAGAAGACCTATTTGATAAGCTACAAGGATCGACCTACTTCAGTAGGATTGACCTAAAAAGTGGCTATCATCAAATAAGGATAGTTGATCAAGACATTGTAAAGACCGCATTTCGCACCACATTTTGTCTTTACGAATACATTGTCATGCCTTTTTTCTTGACCAATGCACCAGCCACATTCAACCGCTTGATGGAGAAGCTGTTCAGGCCTCATCGAACATTCACGGGAGTGTTCTTTGATGATATTATCATCTACTCTAATTCATTAGACGAACACAAGCAACACCTCCAGGTAATATTTCAAGTTTTGAGAGAGAATAAACTTTATGTTAATCGAAAGAAAAGTGAATTTTTCTTGCAAGAGATTCAGTATTTAGGTCACATTATCTCTCAAGATGGCATCCAAATGGATCCATCAAAGTTAGAGGTAATAAAAGGATGGCCTAAACCAAGGAATCTTCATGAACTAAGAAGCTTTATAGGTATGTGTGCATACTATAGACGCTTCATAGAAAAGTTCTCACAAATTGCGGGACCATTACATGACCTAACAAAGAAAAGCGTTAGGTATACATGGTCTGCTAAGGAGAACAATGCTTTCGAAAAGCCTAAAGAAAAGCTTATCTCTCAACCTATGCTTACACTACTGGATCTCTCAAAACCATTTGACGTCAAATGTGATACTTGTGGTGATTGCCTTGGAGCTGTTTTGCTCCAAGAAGGGCATGCCATAGGCTATGAGAGTCGAAGGCTCGACCCTGTTGAGCAAGCTCTAGGAATATACGAAAAGGAACTCCTTGCAGTTCTACATGCCTTAGACTCATGGAAGCACTATTTATTGGGGACTCCTTTCATTCTGCGAACGGATCACCAAAGTCTTAAGTACTTCATGACGCAGACCAAGCTCTCCGACAAACAAATGAGGTGGGAAAATTCCTTTCGCAATTTCATTTTCATATTTCTCACATTGCTGGCAAGCATAATCAAGTAGCTGATGCACTCTCAAGATGGCCGAGAGTGAATGCGGTTTCCATAGCAACTCACAATGATCTATCTTCAATGATAGATGAGTACGCTATTGATCCCCATTTCAGAGATGTGATTTCAGCCCTTGCATTAGGGAAGAAAGAAGAACCATTTACCTTACAAGATGGTTATCTTCTCTATGGCAATAGACTATGTGTTACTAACTCACTACGTGAGAAAGTAATGTATGAATCTCATGCTCCACCTTATGCGGGGCATAGGGGAATTCAGTCTACCTTAAAGGGAATTGAAACATATTTCTATTGGCCTACCATGAAAGTGAACATACAAGAGTATGTTTCTAAATGTGTGGTATGCCAAAAGACAAAATTTCATAGAGGGAAGCAACTTGGATTGCTTCAACCCTTGACAATCCCTAATTCACCATGGGAGAGCATATCCATGGATTTTATCTTTGGATTGTCTAAGTCTATCCATGGGAATACGGGAATATGGACGGTAGTAGACAGGTTCAGTAAACAAGCTCATTTTATACCTTTCAAAAAGACTATCAAAGCCCATCAAATGGCAACCCTCTTCATTTCACAAATTTTCAAGTACCATGGCTTGCCAATGTCCATAGTGTCGGATAGAGATCCTAGAATGACCAGTAATTTCTGGAAGGGTCTCTTTGAGAATTTAGGAACAAGGCTAAACTTCTCTTCGGCCTATCATCCGCAAACGGATGGCCAAAGTGAAATAGCTAACCTAACAATTCTCGATCTACTAAAAGCATATGTAACGGAAGTAGATCAAAGATCCCAATGGGAGAAGTACTTACCCTTAGTGGAGTATGCTTACAATAACACTGTACATACTTCCACGGGAAAAGCACCTTTCGAGGTAATTGAAGGAAGATCAAAAAAGTCCCTTGCTACTTAAGGTACATGGGAAGATCTTCGCTGCAGATGAGTATAGCCGAGACCTACAAGAATCTTTTCAAAAGATTAAGGATGCTATCTCTATCTCATAGCAAAGGCAAAAGGTTGTTGCTGACAAGCACAGAAGAGCCCAAGCCTTTAAAGAAAACGATTGGGTCTTATTAAAGTTTCCCAAGGCTCGATTAAGGCACACGACGGGCAAGAATCCTACGGGCCACCAAAAGTACTATGTTAAACTAGCAAAAAGGTACTATGGTCCCTTCCAAATTCTTAGGCCAATCATCTCAAATTTCGCAATCATTGGCTCATACACAATGCTTTCCATGTGAGCCTATTAAAGCCTTACAAAGGAGAGCCACCTCAAGAACCAACTATTGAAGACCCATCGGAGATCGAGGACCAAGAGGAGGTGCTTCATCCCGAGTCCATTCTACGACATGAAGACAAAGTATTAAGAGGCGGTAAGACTATCCGACAATATCTTATTAAGTTTAGGAATTATCCTTTTGAAGATGCTAGATGGATGCAAGGCATACAATTAAAGGATAAACTAAACCTTGTGAATGCTTACAATGCTTCCCAAGAGTAAGCAAATGTACAAAATGTTAAAAATGAACAAAGTTTTTTTTGTCTTATAAGACTCTTTTTATTAATTGTGCACAAAAATGTAGTATGCATGCTTAGATCAAGTTTGCGGAGACGACATCTCCCAAACACCAAGTAGAGCTTGTCACTCTACTATGGAAGATTGATAGGACTAATGTGCAGACATGCTTGTGGTAGCCTAAGGCTCTCAAGCGCCAAATGGACTAGTTATCCATTGTGGAATGATGTCGTAGGGTAACATAGGGATCCTCTACCCGCTAAGAAAAGGACTCATGAATATGCTCTATCTTCTCTACACCATAGTCGAGGACGACTATGATTTCAAGAGAGAGGTAATGTCATAATAATAAATATCTAATTCTCCTAAATGATTTTCTCATATTAAACTGATCATTTAATGTGGGGAAGTGCCAGGGGAGAAAAAGCTAGAATATTGGTTAAGCTAGCAGATCGGCCAAAGTAGGGATCCAAAGGAGGGAAAATAGGGATCCAAAGGGGGGGGGCCATCTGCAAAAGAGCCATGTGCAACAATGGGCTAAAAAGACCCTAAGGTTCAACCCATTAAGACTTCCAAAATGCTGAGCTTCCAAAATTCAAAGGTTGTGTCCAAAGGTCAACCCTAGGGGAAATTGGATGCTTTGTGTGTAACTAAAAAGTCTTTGCATATCCCTACATGGGAGGGGGTGAACCCTTTTCCTAGGGTATGAGAGAGAAAGTCACACACACACACACACACACACACACAGGCTCCCTTTACACAAAGGGAATTAGGGACACATGTCAGCTCCCTAGCCCAGATGCCCACAAGGTGTGCCCAATTCCTATTGGATGGCCTTGGAGGTGGATCAATGAGAATTAGGCTAGAGTAAATCTAGTTTAATTAATTTAAAAAACACTTAATAAAAGAACCAATGAGAATTAAGTCTCCTAGAAGACTATTGGACAGTCTCCCAAGGGGTCCAATGAGCATTCAGGAGCCCAATGGCTTGCCTGATTCCTATTGGCCAGGAGGCAAAGGGGTCCAATGAGAGTTTAGTTTAATTATTAAATTACCTAAGACTCTCACAAAAGGGTAAAGGGGGACACATGTCAGAAGGCTATTAATAGCCGTTTTTCGGCTCTCTGTGATTGCCATAGTGAGTTATTCCCCCCGATCAAATCACTCAAACACTGTGGTTATCCTCACCCTTTCACTGTATATAGGTGCGTGTGAGTTAGGGGACTTTTCCCATATCTCCTTACTGAAATAAAAAACCCTCAATTAGCTAGTCATTGGGCTAGTTGAGCCAAAAAAATAAAAAATATAAAAAATATAAGTATATTATGGCCCATGCGTATGTAAATATTTCTTTGTATATAGGGCCTAAATAAAAGATTTTCTCATAATTATTTTGGTATTTATTTAAATATTTCTACCTAGGTGTGTGTTATTTATGCTCTGTACATTGCCTCACCATTACCACAATTTTTTCTTATCATTTTTCATACTCTTTATTCCATATAGAAATATTTTCATTTTTTTTTGGTGTAACTCCACCCCAACAAAAATCCAAAAAAACTAGTTTTATTTATGTGTATATTTTTTCACTATGGTGATTTTTCCCTTCCTACATCTATTTTGTTTTTTTCTCAAAAATTAGAACACCAAAAATATTTATCTTTTTATGGTAGCCTCATAATGAGAGAGATTTTTTTTTACCCCTTTATATTTTTTCCACTTATATTATTTATATTTGACATGTACATATTTTTTAGACCCTCAATATTTGATTTTCTTAGTTGTACTATTCACTTATATCCTAATCTCAACAATATCTTCAATTATAGACCTACCAAATAAGGTCAAGAGTAGGTGGCATGCATACATGCACTATGGAGGGCTCACTCTTGGAGGTATTCAAAAGAATCATCCAAAGAAGGACCCCACAAGGACCTTTGCAGTGGAAAAAAACGGTCGGTTTTGCAGAATTTTTAAAGTTCACTTGCTCTCCAAATTTGAAAAGGTGATACAAACAAAAGTTGTAGCTCGTGGGCTGAAATTTTGCCTCAACTTTTTTCATATTCTTTTGAGCTACGAGCTGTGAGCTATGATTTTTTTAGTGGACCCCAGTTTTCCCATGCTATGCAGCCACACTCTCTCTTCCACTTTATCATTTTCCTCTTTCACACACACTTCTCCACTCATCATCCCCATCTCTCTCACCACTCCACTCTACACCCTACTCACCTTCTCCTCAACCTTGAAGAATAAGAGAAACCATGGTGAACTCATACCTCCCACACACAATTCCATTCCAAAATTGACCACCTAGTCTCATTTTTCCTCCTCCAATTTACCCATATCTATCAAAAAAAACACAAAATTCAGCCTCTTCTCTTAAAAGACAGCATCATGGTGGTTGATTACTCAGCTTCAATTACCTTGTCTCTCAAGGAAGGTCAAGAGTGGATAAAAAATGTACCGTCAAAGCTAGTGGACCGTCAACAAGCGTCAAAGTTGGCCCTACTCAAGACACTTGGAGCATCAACCTTGTAAGAAATCCACCTTTTCTTACCTCTTAAGAGTTTTTCTTCCTTATTTGTATCCTACATGGATACTCCCATTGTAAATACCAATTCCATTTGTAAATTAATACTAACTCTACTAACACTAACCCACTATGAAAAGTCCTATCACCTCCATTTCTCTCCTCTCCCTTTCCCCACCAACTTCTTGATATTCCAAGCAAAAGAAATTAGATAAATTGCTGAAAATCTAACCCAACCATGGTTAGAGGAGTAACCCTAGCCTTCAAAATTGCTATAAAAGGAGGGTGTAGCTAGCACAAAAGGGGAGAGCCATAAGCAAGAGCACTATGCTATAGCTTGAGAAGCCAAGCTCAACCTCTCTAGAAGGACCTCTTGAGTGGAAGCTCATTGTCTTATGCATGTGCATGTGTTGTAATAGGGGATTAGCAAGGGAACTCTATGCCATTGTAAGAGAGAGAGTGATCATTCAATTGAGAGTAGGAAATCTATCATTTCTCCTACTAGTGTAAGCCCAACATTCGCTGAATCAAGGAGGGTGGATTTGGACTAAGCTCTGATACTTTGTCTCCCTTCCAACGTGAAGTAATGGACAACAATGATGCGTAAGTGTCTTGGTGTTTTTTGTTAAAGTTCTTGATAGCTTGTCTCTGGTGTTGTCATCAATCTAGCCATAAATCCCACATACTGTAAGAGGGCGACAGGGTGGAGAGGACTCCCCTGGCCTTAAGACAGTGATTGGGGTGGCTTTTCTTGTGATGTGTTGTGGTGAAATTTATGCAAGCTATGTTGAACAAATACTAATCTCACTTTGATTTGTCATGACAGATTTGTAAGAAGGTATTAATGCAACAAGCACCCCCTCCCCCTTTCTCTCTCTTTCTTAAATATATAGTTGTGTTTGCTTGATCATTGCCGATACGTTTCAAAGCAGCCCGAGCTCTATCTCTCTCTCTATCATGTTTTAGTGTGTAAGAATGTTCCATTGGTGTTAGGGTTAGTGTAAATTCCTTGCTTGTTTGTGGGTTGCTCTAACGATTCTCCTCTTTTGCGTCCTAGTTCGCTCTTAAACTAGGTGGTGCCCCTTGTGTAGTTGGGATTTGGCTGTGGGTTTGTTGTTTTGGTTTGTGTTGTGTTGTGCCCCAGCCCCATTGAGCAGCACGGGAGCCTTGAAGGGTGTCTAGAGGCCACTCTTCTTGTTGCCCGCCCCGGACCGCCTCAAATTGGTGCCCCCACTGAGGACAGGCTTGTGTATGTTTTGTGAAGGCTCAACCTTTAGCATAATCAAGTAGCTTGCATGAATCACGAGAATTTGTATGATCCCTTCATTCCCATTGCAAAGCAAAAGGTACACATAATTGTTAGTACTAAGTTGCAATTTCAACGTGTCATTCGTAGAATTTTAGGTCCTCTTAGGGTCGCCGAGATAAACGCTTCAGTAAATCCTTTTATTTTGCCTCTTATTAGGTACGACCTTAGTTTGGACGTCTATATTTTTGTTTTGTTTTAAGCATTAGGTCATGCATAGACCATGGATAATGGCCCAGGAATAGAGGTTTTCCCCTTCCATTTCACTCCACACATTAGAATAAACATTGCAATTAGTAGGAAAATCCATTTTCAACAACGTATGGTGTTCATGTTTTGTGCCCAAAGAGTAGGAGAAATTCTTGCATCACCAAACCCTGTCTTTTACCTCTCATCAACTACCACACTTCTTTTGATGTACATCTGTTCATTTTATTTTAAAATGAAGTGCAACCCGGCAAAATAGTGTGTATGTTTTTTTTTTCTTTGTCCAAGTTGTTACAAGAAATAAAAAACGATCATTTGTTCTAACTGGGAATGTGTGTGCAGTGAAAGTTCAATCCTTAGAGATCTAGCTCTATTACCAATTGAGTTGCAGGAGCAAGTAGTAAGGCATCTCCCTTATGACAAGAGGGTGGTGAAGTTAAGACGGAAGGTCCTACGCGTGGATTCCATTTTCCTCTTGTTGTTGGGCACTAAGGAAGACCGCGCATTCATCCAACTAGTGTGTGCCCTAAGATTGGTAAATAGAGTGAAATTTGGCGTTTGGCGAGTGCATTTCACCATTGAGGAAGACTCTTCAGGAAACTTGCGGCCAAAGTTCATGCTTCATAGACTCACATTTGGTGAATTTTTCCCTCATTTGCGTCTTATTAATAGTCTTCCTTTCGCTTTCAACAAAGGAGATAGGGAGCTATTCAGATCTTTTCTTAATAAAGAGAGCATAGAGAAGATTGCAAATTTGTATAAATTCTCATCCTTCTCTACTTTCTATGACACTTTGTTCATAGAGACATTTGAAATCTCTTTAAGCTTTTGAATGATTTAACCATAATCCTAAGGAGTTTTTGTCTAGGAATTTTGTAGCACAAGTGGAGTCTTTAAATCTTGCAAACTTGATTGGACTTGATGAGGATGTTCTTTATGAAATTGTGAGAAGGTTGCCTCACTCCGACTGTGTGGAACTCGAAGGAAAGGAGCTCCTAGTCAATTGCTACTTTCTCACGGCCTTCGACGAGCATGAAGATCTAGTTTTTATACAAACCGCTTGTGCGTTGGGAATTGTAGAACAAGTGCAATTTATCACTTGGGACGTGGTTTCTCTTTTGGATCTAGAACATAAGTTCTAGAGATTTCTGTTTATCGCCTTAGATTTGAAGAATTTCAACCCTTCTTAGAGCTCATCAATAGTCTACCTTTTTTTTTTTATCAAACAAATCGAGACCTCATTGAAGCTTGGATAGCTGAAGAAGAAAACCTAGAGTGGTATTTTCTTACTTCTTCATTTGCAGGCGAGTGGTTCTAAATCTCTATTGTATCCCTTATCGTAACTCGTGTTGTAATCTTTCATAATAATGGAGAGCCAACGCCAAATGTCTGGATATCCTCTTTTCTTTGGAGAGCCTGGAGAGGATGCAGAATTATTTTTAGCAAATTTCAAGATGTCTTGCCGTATCAAGAGGATAGTAACCGATCAAGAACGTGTAGAAATGTTTGAGGTGGTCCTTAGGAAAGATGCTAGTACTTGGTTTGACTCTTTGCCTGAGGAAGTTAAGGGGAATTACACAGAAGTTTTGAATCGTTTTAAGAGATACTTCTTTGATCCCCAAAACACTCAAAAACTATGGCAAGACATTGTTTCTCATAAGCAAAAAGACTTAGATGACTACTACTTGTACAAGCAAGAGTTTCTACGTCTTTGGGCTCTATGGATACGAAATGTTGCTAACCCTGGTGATGGTGCAGAATTTTTAAAGAAGGAGAGGTTCATAGCCGGACTCTTTCCTGACCTTAAGGTAAAATTTGAGGCGGGTGCACCTACTACTTTTGATGCAGCTGAAACTAGGGCTGCTGAGAAGTATAGGAAACTCAAGTGCTTAAGGGGAGAGGTTCCTTGAAGTACCTGAGGATCTACACTGTGTGTGATGGCTACTCAGGTTACTTTCAAATAGGGATTGCATTGGAGGATCAATTGAAAACAACCTTTACCACTCCTTGGGGTTGTTATGCTTTTAGAGTCATGCCATTTGGTCTGACAAATGCTCCTGCAACATTCCAACGTTTCATGAATATGGTGTTTCAAGCATTCTTTGGAAAGTCAATTAGGGTGTTCATTGATGATTTCTGTATTTATAGCTCAAAATCATTGCATCTACAAAGGGTAGAAGAAGGTTTAAAGAAGCTCTACGACATGGGAGGTCAACTCAACCCCGACAAGTGCCATATAGGTGAGGATGAAGTAATCTTGCTTGGTCATAAAGTTTCTTACAAAGGCATTGAAGTGGATCCTTCGAAGGCAAAGGCTCTTATTGAGCTACCATCACCCAAGAGTCTTAAGGAGGTCATCTCATTCATTCAAAAGGTGAAGTATATGTCACGCTTCATTCACTTAGCCTCGGAGTTACTTCACCCTTTGCAAAAGTTGACACAACAAGTAGAATTTGCATGGTCTGATGAGCTTGAAGAGTACTTTTGTAACATTAAAGTCATTTTGTCAGAGCTACCAACACTCATGCCTCCTTGTTGGGAGTACACATTCTTTGTTAGCTCTAGTGCTGGGAAAGAAACAATTGGTGCTATGTTGCTACAACAAGATCCCCACAGTACAAGGATGCGACCCATCTACTTTGCTAGTAGGGTCATGAATGCTTTGGAGAGAGACTACACAGAAACAGAACTCATGATTCTTTCTCTCATGTTTGCGGTGAGAAAGTTTAGATCCTACCTGCTACCAAAACCTTTTGTAATTCTCACTGCAGAAAATTTGTTCCCTTGGGTGTCAGCTCAAATGAATCTTAGTACTAGGATCTCAAAGTGGATTATGGAGTTGCAAGAGTTTCAATACTCTTTCAAGGTAGAAGATAGTGTGCGTGCACAATTGGCAGGGATTCTCACTTATAGGGTGCACGAAAAGGAGATTAAGGTGTCTGAAGTAAAGACCCTACCATTGCCACCACCAAAAAGTATTCCTAATGCTTTTACCTTGTTCTTTGATGGAGCTTTTCGTCGAGCCATAGGAAAAGCAGGGGGAGGGCTAGTGTTGCTCAACCCAAGTGGAGAGGTGGTCATGAAAGAGAAGTTCAATCTACCAAGTTTAGCTAGCAATAATGAAGCAGAATACGACACACTAATTCATGGTTTGAAGATGTGCATTGGCCAAGGGATACAACGCCTCATGGTAAAGAGAGGTGCACTTCTCATTGTTAAACAGATTTTAGGCATTTGGGCATGCAAGAATGAAAGCTTAAGGACAAAAGTTCATGCCATTCGTAAGATGTTTAATCAGTTTGAAGAAGTGCAACTATATCATATTCCGAGGAAACAAAATGAAGATGCCGATTTACTTGCACAACAAGCAGTTACATGTGTTGAGAGAGAAGTGCAGGTCATCATGGTGGCAGCAGCTGTCAAGCAACCGAGATACTAGGGATTGGAGTCATTGGCTCCCATTATTGGCTACATTTTGGAGGGTGAGTTTCTACAAGACTTCACGAAGGCTCAGAAGAGGAGACTCATGAAGAAGGCAAGTTTCTATCTCTTCCTAGAAGGCTCCCTCTATCAAAGAGGGAAGGATCAAGTGTGCAGAAGAGTACCAACTATCGAGGAAATTCCAGCCATTCTAAAAGGTTTGCATGAAGAGGCATGTGGTGGTCATTTTGCCCAAGAATCAACTGTGAAGAAGATTTTGCTTGCGGGGTATGTTTGGCCAAGCTTGCATGTGGATGTTCAACATTGGTGTAAAAGCTGTCACAATTGTCAGATAAATGGAAATAGAAGGTTGGTGCATGGCCCGGGGCAAATAGTGCTTGCAAATGGACCCTTTGAAAAGTGGGGCATTGATGCTATGGGTCCTCTGCCTAGGATAAAAAATGGTAAACTCTACATTTTAGTGGCTGTAGACTATATGACTAGGTGGGTGGCAGCTCAAAGTGTAGCAAAGGTAAATGAGAGGACAGTGAGCAAATTCGTCTACACTCACATTTGTTGTAGATTTGGCACACCTTTGGAGATTGTTTCTGATAATGGTCCAGGGTTTAGAAAGGGATTGCTCACAGAAGTCTGTGAAGAACTTCGCATTCTACATCGTCGCAGTACATCCTACTATCCCCAGTCAAATGGTTTGGTGGAGAAGGCTAATGGTGTCATTGCAGGAATCATTAGAAAGATGGTGCAAAACAAGACAAAATTATGGGATGACTTCTTGGATGGTGCCTTGTGGGCATATCGAACCACATATAGGGAAGCCACGGAGTTCACACCATTTCACTTGGTCTATGGTCAAGAGGCTTTGCAGCCTATCGAGCTCAACATTCCAACAATGCGACTTCATGGCAAAGGAGCACAAGATGATCAAGAGGTATGGATGGATCGACTGCTTACCTTAGCTGAGCTTGAGTGGAAAAGAGAAGCAGCATACGAGTGCTATAAGAGGAAAGCCACACAGACAAAGGAGAAGCTTGACAAGAAACTGAAGGACAAAGGCATCAATGAAGGAGATCTTGTGCTAAGGTATGACAATCGACTCGATAATCGTTTTGATGCCAAATTTGAAACAAGATGGCAAGGGCCATACATAGTCAAGAAGGCTTTCAATTCAAGTTACTATCAACTTATGGACTTGAATGGGAAAGAGCACTCCAGGAAGGTAAACGGCTATCGCTTGAAGCTTTACTTGAGTCGCCTTCTACCAAAGGATCTACCACAGCAAAAGGCAACTGTCTCATGTAAGTATTGTTACATGAAGCATGAGTGTAACTCTAGAAAAAATTCTGAGGGGCCAAACAATAAAGATCTCGTCAAGGCCTCTGAAGCACTCTCTTTGGAAAAGTTGCTCTATGATGGTACATGAATATACCATCATCCAGGGGGAGGGCTAATGATAGCCGTTTTTCGGCTCTCTGTGATTGCCATAGTGAGTTATTCCCCCCGATCAAATCACTCAAACACTGTGGTTACCCTCACCCTTTCACTGTATATAGGTGCGTGTGAGTTAGGGAACTTTTCCAATATCTCCTTACTGTAAAAAACCCTCAATTAGCTAGTCATTGGGCTAGTTGAGCCAAAAAATATATATATATAAAAAATATAAGTATATTATGGCCCATGCGTATGTAAATATTTCTTTGTATATAGGGCCTAAATAAAAGATTTTTTTATAATTATTTTGGTATTTATTTAAATATTTCTACCTAGGTGTGTGTTATTTATGCTCTGTACATTGCCTCACCATTACCACAATTTTTTCTTATCATTTTGAATACTCTTTATTCCATATAGAAATATTTTCATTTTTTTTTGGTGTAACTCCACCCCAACAAAAATCCAAAAAAACTAGTTTTATTTATGTGTATATTTTTTCACTATGGTGATTTTTCCCTTCCTACATCTATTTTGTTTTTTTCTCAAAAATTAGAACACCAAAAATATTTATCTTTTTATGGTAGCCTCATAATGAGAGAGATTTCTTTTGACCCCTTTATATTTTTTCCACTTATATTATTTATATTTGACATGTACATATTTTTTAGACCCTCAATATTTGATTTTCTTAGTTGTACTATTCACTTATATCCTAATCTCAACAATATCTTCAATTATAGACCTACCAAATAAGGTCAAGGGTAGGTGGCATGCATACATGCACTATGGAGGGCTCACTCTTGGAGGTATTCAAAAGAATCATCCAAAGAAGGACCCCACAAGGACCTTTGCAGTGGAAAAAAACGGTCGGTTTTGCTGAATTTTTAAACTTCAATTGCTCTCCGAATTTGAAAAGGTGATACAAACAAAAGTTGTAGCTCGTGCGCTGAACTTTTGCCTCAAATTTTTCCATATTTTTTTGAGCTACGAGCTGTGAGCTATGATTTTATTAGTGGACCCCAGTTTTTCCATGCTATACAGCCACACTCTCTCTTCCACTTTATCATTTTCCTCTTTCACACACACTTCTCCACTCATCATCCCATCTCTCTCACCACTCCTCTCTGCACCCTACTCACCTTCTCCTCAACCTTGAAGAATAAGAGAAACCATGGTGAACTCATATCTCCCACACACAATTCCATTCCAAAATTGACCACCTAGTCTCATTTTTCCTCCTCCAATTTACCCATATCTATCAAAAAAAACACAAAATTCAGCCTCTTCTCTTAAAAGACAGCATCATGGTGGTTGATTACTCAGCTTCAATTACCTTGTCTCTCAAGGAAGGTCAAGAGTGGAGAAAAAATGTACCGTCAAAGCTAGTGGACCGTCAACAAGCGTCAAAATTGGCCCTACTCAAGACACTTTGAGCATCAACCTTGTAAGAAATCCACCTTTTCTTACCTCTTAAGATATTTTCTTCCTTATTTGTATCCTACATGGATACTCCCATTGTAAATATCCAATTCCATTTGTAAATTAATACTAACTCTACTAACACTAACCCACTATGAAAAGTCCTATCACCTCCATTTCTCTCCTCTCTCTTTCCCCACCAGCTTCTTGATAATTCCAAGCAAAAGAAATTAGATAAATTGCTGAAAATCTAACCCAACCATGGTTAGAGGAGTAACCCTAGCCTTCAAAATTGCTATAAAAGGAGGGTGTAGCTAGCACAAAAGGGGGGATCCATAAGCAAGAGCACTATGCTATAGCTTCAGAAGCCAAGCTCAACCTCTCTAGAAGGAGCTCTTGAGTGGAAGCTCATTGTCCTATGCATGTGCATGTGTTGTAATAGGGGATTAGCAAGGGAACTCTATGCCATTGTAAGAGAGAGAGTGATCATTCAATTGAGAGTAGGAAATCTATCATTTCTCCTACTAGTGTAAGCCCAACATTCGCTGAATCAAGGAGGGTGGATTTGGACTAAGCTTGGATACTTTGTCTCCCTTCCAACGTGAAGTAATGGACAACAATGATGCGTAAGTGTCTTGGTGTTTTTTGTTAAAGTTCTTGATAGCTTGTCTCTGGTGTTGTCATCAATCTAGCCATAAATCCCACATACTGTAAGAGGGCGACAGGGTGGAGAGGACTCCCCTGGCCTTAAGACAGTGATTGGGGTGGCTTTTCTTGTGATGTGTTGTGGTGAAATTTACGCAAGCTATGTTGAACAAATACTAATCTCACTTTGATTTGTCATGACAGATTTGTAAGAAGGTATTAATGCAACAAGCACCCCCTCCCCCTTTCTCTCTCTTTCTTAAATATATAGCTGTGTTTGCTTGATCATTGCCGATACGTTTCAAAGCAGCCCGAGGACTATCCCTCTCTCTATCATGTTTTAGTGTGTAAGAGTGTTCCATTGGTGTTAGGGTTAGTGTAAATTCCTTGCTTGTTTGTGGGTTGCTCTAACGATTCTCCTCTTTTGCGTCCTAGTTCGCTCTTAAACTAGGTGGTGCCCCTTGTGTAGTTGGGATTTGGCTGTGGGTTTGTTGTTTTGGTTGGTGTTGTGTTGTGCCCCAGCCCCATTGAGAAGCACGGGAGCCTTGAAGGGTGTCTAGAGGCCACTCTTCTTGTTGCCCGCCCCGGACCGCCTCACTATCACTTATGCTGCTTAATAGCCATTGGCTTGACTTGGGGAGGTCCAGTGGGGAGCCTGCAAGAGCAAATAGCAAGAGGGCTCGCCCAAGAGAGAGAGGGGGCTGATTTTTGCAAGGCATTATCACACAAACACTCACACAATCTCATGTGTGAAGAAAGAGAAGACTATCTCTTCCCAAGCTTTAATGGAGAGCTCATCACCTACTCCAAGCTTGTGAGATAGAAGCCTACATCGACACACTCTTGGCTTGTGGATGCAAATCCAACCAAGAGCCAAGCTTCAATGCATGCTCATCTCCTCTACCAAGCTAATTACTAAGCTAAAGCTATGCTAATATGAGTGATTATGTGAGGAGATGTACATCTTTCTCGTAAGATACTCCTTCTTCTTCTCAATCTACTCTCATACCCTGCTAGCTCTCACCATCTTCGAAGGTGTGTGAGGTTTATGTGAGGAGATGTACATCTTTCTCGTAAGATACTCCTTCTTCCTCTCAATCTACTCTCATACCCTGCTAGCTCTCACCATCTTCGAAGGTGTGTGAGGTCTTGGGTCTGAGAACGGGGATAATTAAAGTTGTGTTTACTAAGTGTTTTGCTTAGTGCATGAAGCTTTCATCTTCATTGCACTAGCTAGTCTTGAAGGAACACAAAGAATTGTATTGTACAATGTCTCTCTTGATGGGAGAAACCATAATACAAAGCCTTTTGGAGGGGGGACCGGCTCCATGAAAATCCGGTCCTCAATTGTTGTCAATAGCTTAATTTCTCTCTCTTTTGAAAGTATTGTTGATGCTATCTAACTAGGTGTTATGCTTTTTGTTGCTCTCTCCACCCAAGCACTCTTGTAATGCTCATTAGGAATCTATTCTAATGGAATGCCCACTATGTTCATGCTAATTTCTGCTACACACAATTTATTAGGCCATTAATTCTTACAAGTTGGATGCTCTCATAGTGTTCTCTTCCCTTTAAATGATGGCCCGGTTGAGCTTGGCAACCTCTCTTGCTTGGAGACTCCGTCTTGCCGCATGCCCTACGAGATCATCCTTCCCTGCTCGGCAACCCCCTCATGGCTCCCAGCATGTCCTATCACAATCCCCTTGACTTTTCCTCCTCCTGCAGCTCACACGAGCTTCCTTTTGCCTCTCGCTTGCATTGAAGGGCCAGGTCACCTATAAGATCCCATATTCTCTGCAGGTTGTCTTTGATCTCGCCCCCCTTTGCAACGAACTGGCTCCCTCTACCACCTATTTCTCTGTAACTCTGAATTGTGTGACCCACTCCTTCTTCACCAACTTTGCAACTTGTTTTTAGCCCTTCAACCGCCTGCAAGGATTGCCCTTACAATTGGTGAGATCCCTTAGCATCCCTGTGCAACCCTGTAAACTTGCTCTTGGAGTCACCCTATGAAGCACCACATCTCCTGCTCTTGGCACCTTTGAATGGCGTCCTCCTCAACCTCTGGCAGCCTCTCTTCTCTTGAGCCATGATCAACCCCTTTTCCTGATCTTGCATGGTCGGAAACCCCCCTCATGGCTCCCTCTCCTGCACCAATTTTTTCATTTTTGAGAGCTCCCCCTCCCCGAGTCGCTTCTAGAGCCTTCTGTCAGTCCCCCCTCTACGTGGCATCTACTCCTGCACTTTCTTAAAAAAACTAGCTCCCAGAGCTCTACTTTTGACCCAAAAGATCATAGGCAATCCATTGAATGCATTATTTACACCATGCGATTCTGGCTTTATGCTGAGAAGCTGCACACTCCTTGGCATGAGCACATTTACAAACATCTTCACTAAGACTTTCAGTTCCCTGCAATAGCAACATCACATATGATGGACCTTGTCCCAATCTCCATGCACCTCAATCCAAGGAGAAAAACGTCTTCAGCTAGTATATTTACACAACTCATAAAAATGTGAAGATGCCCATTGTTGTGCATTGATGCTGATAGCCGTTTTTCGGCTCTCCATAATTACCATAGTAAGTTACTCCAACCTACCAAATTCACCCAAACGCTATGGCCATCCCTACCATTTCACTGTATATAGGTGCGTGTGAGTTAGGGGACTTTTCCCATATCTCCTTACTGAAATAAAAAACCCTCAATTAGCTAGTCATTGGGCTAGTTGAGCCAAAAAAATAAAAATAAAATAAAAAAATATAAGTATATTATGGCCCATGCGTATGTAAATATTTCTTTGTATACAGGGCCTAAATAAAAGATTTTTTCATAATTATTTTGGTATTTATTTAAATATTTCTACCTAGGTGTGTGTTATTTATGCTCTGTACATTGCCTCACCATTACCACAATTTTTCTTACCATTTTTCATACTCTTTATTCCATATAGAAATATTTTCATGTAAGCTTCTCTTATATTTGGTGTAACTCCACCCCAACAAAAATCCAAAAAAACTAGTTTTATTTATGTGTATATTTTTTCACTATTGTGATTTTTCCCTTCTTACATCTATTTTGTTTTTTTTTCTAAAAAATTAGAACACCAAAAATATTTATCTTTTTATGGTAGCCTCATAATAAGAGAGATTTCTTTTGACCCCTTTCTATTTTTTCCACTTATATTATTTATATTTGACATGTACATATTTTTTAGACCCCTCAATATTTGATTTTCTTAGTTGTACTATTCACTTATATCATAATCTCAACAATATCTTCAATTATAGACCTACCAAATAAGGTCAAGGGTAGGTGGCATGTATACATGCACTATGGACGGCTCACTCTTGGAGGTATTCAAAAGAATCATCCAAAGAAGAACCCCACAAGGACATTGTGCAGTGGAAAAAAACGATCGGTTTTGCTGAATTTTTAAAGTTCACTTGCTCTCCGAATTTGAAAAGGTGATACAAACAAAAGTTGTAGCTCGTGGGCTGAAATTTTGCCTCAAATTTTTTCATATTTTTTTGAGCTACGAGCTATGAGCTATGATTTTATTAGTGGACCCCAGTTTTCCCATGCTATGCAGCCACACTCTCTCTTCCACCTTATCATTTTCCTCTTTCACACACACTTCTCCACTCATCATCCCCACCTCTCTCACCACTCCTCTCTGCACCCTACTCACCTTCTCCTCAACCTTGAAGAATAAGAGAAACCATGGTGAACTCATACCTCCCACACACAATTCCATTCCAAAATTGACCACCTAGTCTCATTTTTTCTCCTCCAATTTACCCATATCTATCAAAAAACCACAAAATTCAGCCTCTTCTCTTAAAAGACAGCATCATGGTGGTTGATTACTCAGCTTCAATTACCTTGTCTCTCAAGGAAGGTCAAGAGTGGAGAAAAAATGTACCGTCAAAGCTAGTGGACCGTCAACAAGCATCAAAATTGGCCCTACTCAAGACACTTGGAGCATCAACCTTGTAAGAAATCCACCTTTTCTTACCTCTTAAGAGTTTTTCTTCCTTATTTGTATCCTACATGGATACTCCCATTGTAAATATCCAATTCCATTTGTAAATTAATACTAACTCTACTAACACTAACCCACTATGAAAAGTCCTATCACCTCCATTTCTCTCCTCTCTCTTTCCCCACCAGCTTCTTGATAATTCCAAGCAAAAGAAATTAGATAAATCGCTGAAAATCTAACCCAACCATGGTTAGAGGAGTAACCCTAGCCTTCAAAATTGCTATAAAAGGAGGGTGTAGCTAGCACAAAAAAGGGGGAGCCATAAGCAAGAGCACTTTGCTATAGCTTGAGAAGCCAAGCTCAACCTCTCTAGAAGGAGCTCTTGAGTGGAAGCTCATTGTCTTATGCATGTGCATGTGTTGTAATAGGGGATTAGCAAGGGAACTCTATGCCATTGTAAGAGAGAGAGTGATCATTCAATTGAGATTAGGAAATCTATCATTTCTCCTACTAGTGTAAGCCCAACATTTGCTGAATCAAGGAGGGTGGATTTGGACTAAGCTTGGATACTTTGTCTCCCTTCCAACGTGAAGTAATGGAAAACAATGATGCGTAAGTGTCTTGGTGTTTTTTTGTTAAAGTTCTTGATAGCTTGTCTCTGGTGTTGTCATCAATCTAGCCATAAATCCCACATACTGTAAGAGGGCGACAGGGTGGAGAGGACTCCCCTGGCCTTAAGACAGTGATTGGGGTGGCTTTTCTTGTGATGTGTTGTGGTGAAATTTACACAAGCTATGTTGAACAAATACTAATCTCACTTTGATTTGTCATGACAGATTTGTAAGAAGGTATTTAATGCAACAAGCACCCCCTCCCCCTTTCTCTCTCTTTCTTAAATATATAGTTGTGTTTGCTTGATCATTGCCGATACGTTTCAAAGCAGCCCGAGCACTCTCTCTCTCTCTCTCTCTCTCTCTCTCTCTCTCGTGTTTTAGTGTGTGAGAGTGTTCCATTGGTGTTAGGGTTAGTGTAAATTCCTTGCTTGTTTGTGGGTTGCTCTAACGATTCTCCTCTTTTGCGTCCTAGTTCGCTCTTAAACTAGGTGGTGCCCCTTGTGTAGTTGGGATTTGGATGTGGGTTTGTTGTTTTGGTTTGTGTTGTGTTGTGCCCCAGCCCCATTGAGCAGCACGGGAGCCTTGAAAGGTGTCTAGAGGTTGCTCTTCTTGTTGCCCCCCCAGACCCCCTCAAATTGGTGCCCCCACTGAGGAGAGGCTTGTGTATGTTTTGTGAAGGCTCAACCTTTAGCATAATCAAGTAGCTTGCATGAATCACGAGAATTTGTATGATCCCTTCATTCCCATTGCAAGGCAAAAGGTACACATGATTGTTAGTACTAAGTTGCAATTTCAACGTGTCATTCGTAGACCCTACCATTACCACCACCAAAAAGTATTCCTAATGCTTTTACCTTGTTCTTTGATGGAGCTTTTCGTCGAGCCACAGGAAAAGCAGGGGGAGGGCTAGTGTTGCTCAACCCAAGTGGAGAGGTGGTCATGAAAGAGAAGTTCAATCTACCAAGTTCAGCTAGCAACAATGAAGTAGAATATGACACACTAATTCATGGTTTGAAGTTGTGCATTGGCCAAGGGATACAACGCCTCATGGTAAAGGGAGATGTACTTCTCATTGTTAAACAGATTTTAGGCATTTGGGCATGCAAGAATGAAAGCTTACGGACAAAAGTTCATGCCATTCGTAGATTGTTTAATCAATTTGAAGAAGTGCAACTATATCATATTCCTAGGAAACAGAATGAAGATGCCGATTTACTTGCACAGCAAGTAGTTACATGTGTTGAGAAAGAAGTGCAGGTCATCATGGTGGCAGCAATTGTCAAGCAACCGAGATACCAGGGATTGGAGTCATTGACTCCCATTATTAGCTACATTTTGGAGGGCGAGTTTCCACAAGACTTCACGAAGGCTCAGAAGAGGAGACTCATGAAGAAGGCAAGCGCATATCTCTTCCTAGAAGGCTCCCTCTATCAAAGAGGGAGGGATCAAGTATGCAGAAGGTTTGCATGAAGAAGCATGTGGTGGTCATTTTGCCCAAGAATTAACTGTGAAGAAGATTTTGCTTGCGGAGTATGTTTGGCCAAGTTTGCATGTGGATGTCCAACATTGGTGTAAAAGTTGTCACAATTGTCAGGTAAATGGGAATAGAAGATTGGTTTATGGTCCAAGGCAAATCGTGCTTGCAAATGGACCCTTTGAAAAGTGGGGCATTGATGCTATGGGTCCTCTGCCTAGGACAAAAAATGGTAAACTCTACATTCTAGTGGCTGTAGACTATATGACTAGGTGGGTGGAAGCACAAAGTGTGGCAAAGGTAAATGAGAAGACAGTGAGCAAATTCGTCTACACTCACATTTGTTGTAGATTTGGCACACCTTTGGAGATTGTTTCTGATAATGGTCCAGGGTTTAGAAAGGGATTGCTCACAGAAGTCTGTGAAGAACTTCACATTCTACATCGTCACAGTACACCCTACTATCCCCAATCAAAAGGTTTGGTAGAAAAAGCTAATGGTGTCATTGCAGGCATCATTAGAAAGATGGTGAAAAACAAGACAAAGTTGTGGGATGACTTGTTGGATGGTGCCTTGTGGACATATCGAACCACGTATAGGGAAGCCACGGAGTTCACACCATTTCACTTGGTCTATTGTCAAGAGGCTTTACAGCCAATTGAGCTAAACATTCCAACAATGCGACTTCATGGCAAATCAGCACAAGATGATCAAGAAGCATGGATGGATTGACTTCTTACCTTAGCTGAGCTTGAGTGGAAAAGAGAAGCAGCATACGAGTGCTATAAGAGGAAAGCCACACAGACAAAGGAGAAGCTTGACAAGAAACTGAAGGACAAAGGCATCAATGAAGGAGATCTTGTGCTAAGGTATGACAATCGACTCGATAATCGTTTTGATGCCAAATTTGAAACAAGATGGCAAGGGCCATACATAGTCAAGAAGGCTTTCAATTCAAGTTACTATCAGCTTATGGACTTGAATGGTAAAGAGCACTCCAGGAAAGTAAACGGGTATCGCTTGAAGCCCTATTTGAGTCGCCTTCTACCAAAGGATCTACCAAAGATCTGTCAAAAGGCCACTGTCTCATGTAAGTATTGTTACATGAAGCATAAGTGTAACTCTAGCAAAAATTCTGAGGGGCCAAACAATAAAGATCTCGTCAAGGACTCTGAAGCACTCTCTTTGGAAAAGATGCTCTATGATGGTACATGAATATACCATCATCCAGGGGGAGGGCTAATGATAGCCGTTTTTCGGCTCTTTGTAATTGCCACAGTGAGTTACCTCACCCTACCAAAATCACCCAAACACTGTGGCTATCCCTACCATTTCACTGTACATAGGCGTGCGTGAGTCACGGGACTTTTCCCATATCTTCTTAAAAAACCCTCAATTAGCTAGTCATTGGGCTAGTTGAGCCAAAAAAATAAAAATAAAATAAAAAAATATAAGTATATTATGGCCCATGCGTATGTAAATATTTCTTTGTATATAGGGCCTAAATAAAAGATTTTCTCATAATTATTTTGGTATTTATTTAAATATTTCTACCTAGGTGTGTGTTATTTAAGCTCTGTACATTGCCTCACCATTACCACAATTTTTCTTACCATTTTCCATACTCTTTATTCCATATAGAAATATTTTCATGTAAGCTTCTCTTATATTTGGTGTAACTCCACCCCAACAAAAATCCAAAAAAACTAGTTTTATCTATGTGTATATTTTTTCACTATTGTGATTTTTCCCTTCCTACATCTATTTTGTTTTTTTTTCTAAAAAATTAGAACACCAAAAATATTTATCTTTTTATGGTAGCCTCATAATGAGAGAGATTTCTTTTGACCCCTTTATATTTTTTCCACTTATATTATTTATATTTGACATGTACATATTTTTTAGACCCCTCAATATTTGATTTTCTTAGTTGTACTATTCACTTATATCATAATCTCAACAATATCTTCAATTATAGACCTACCAAATAAAGTCAAGGGTAGGTGGCATGCATACATGCACTATGGAGGGCTCACTCTTGGAGGTATTCAAAAGAATCATCCAAAGAAGGACCCCACAAAGACCTTGTGCAGTGGAAAAAAACGGTCGGTTTTGCTGATTTTTTAAAGTTTACTTGCTCTCTGAATTTGAAAAGGTGATACAAACAAAAGTTGTAGCTCGTGGGCTGAAATTTTGCCTCAAATTTTTTCATATTTTTTTGAGCTACGAGCTATGAGCTATGATTTTATTAGTGGACCCCAGTTTTTCCATGCTATGCAGCCACACTCTCTCTTCCACCTTATCATTTTCCTCTTTCACACACACTTCTCCACTCATCATCCCCACCTCTCTCACCACTCCTCTCTGCACCCTACTCACCTTCTCCTCAACCTTGAAGAATAAGAGAAACCATGGTGAACTCATACCTCCCACACACAATTCCATTCCAAAATTGACCACCTAGTCTCATTTTTTCTCCTCCAATTTACCCATATCTATCAAAAAACCACAAAATTCAGCCTCTTCTCTTAAAAGACAGCATCATGGTGGTTGATTACTCATCTTCAATTACCTTGTCTCTCAAGGGAGGTCAAGAGTGGAGAAAAAATGTACCGTCAAAGCTAGTGGACCGTCAACAAGCGTCAAAATTGGCCCTACTCAAGACACTTGGAGCATCAACCTTGTAAGAAATCCACCTTTTCTTACCTCTTAAGAGTTTTTCTTCCTTATTTGTATCCTACATGGATACTCCCATTGTAAATATCCAATTCCATTTGTAAATTAATACTAACTCTACTAACACTAACCCACTATGAAAAGTCCTATCACCTCCATTTCTCTCCTCTCTCTTTCCCCACCAACTTCTTGATAATTCCAAGCAAAAGAAGTTAGATAAATTGCTGAAAATCTAACCCAACCATGGTTAGAGGAGTAACCCTAGCCTTCAAAATTGCTATAAAAGGAGGGTGTAGCTAGCACAAAAAAGGGGGAGCCATAAGCAAGAGCACTTTGCTATAGCTTGAGAAGCCAAGCTCAACCTCTCTAGAAGGAGCTCTTGAGTGGAAGCTCATTGTCTTATGCATGTGCATGTGTTGTAATAGGGGATTAGCAAGGGAACTCTATGCCATTGTAAGAGAGAGAGTGATCATTCAATTGAGAGTAGGAAATCTATCATTTCTCCTACTAGTGTAAGCCCAACATTTGTTGAATCAAGGAGGGTGGATTTGGACTAAGCTTGGATACTTTGTCTCCCTTCCAACGTGAAGTAATGGACAACAATGATGCGTAAGTGTCTTGGTGTTTTTTGTTAAGTTCTTGATAGCTTGTCTCTGGTGTTGTCATCAATCTAGCCATAAATCCCACATACTGTAAGAGGGCGACAGGGTGGAGAGGACTCCCCTGGCCTTAAGACAGTGATTGGGGTGGCTTTTCTTGTGATGTGTTGTGGTGAAATTTACACAAGCTATGTTGAACAAATACTAATCTCACTTTGATTTGTCATGACAGATTTGTAAGAAGGTATTTAATGCAACAAGCACCCCCTCCCCCTTTCTCTCTCTTTCTTAAATATATAGTTGTGTTTGCTTGATCATTGCCGATACGTTTCAAAGCAGCCCGAGCACTCTCTCTCTCTCTCTCTCTCTCTCTCTCTCTCTCTCTCTCTCTCTCTCTCTCTCTCTCTCTCTCTCTCGTGTTTTAGTGTGTGAGAGTGTTCCATTGGTGTTAGGATTAGTGTAAATTCCTTGCTTGTTTGTGGGTTGCTCTAACGATTCTCCTCTTTTGCGTCCTAGTTCGCTCTTAAACTAGGTGGTGCCCCTTGTGTAGTTGGGATTTGGATGTGGGTTTGTTGTTTTGGTTTGTGTTGTGTCATGCCCCAGGCCCATTGAGCAGCACGGGAGCCTTGAAGGGTGTCTAGAGGTTGCTCTTCTTGTTGCCTGCCCCAGACCGCCTCAATGCATTCTAGACCAAAGGATTGCCTGCTAGAAAAACGCATGACATAGCTTGCCAACCCCCCTAGCCTACTAGAGCATTCATGCTTAGTAGAGCAGGTTATGGAAACTAGAGCATTTCCAATCACTTTGTTCTCCTTCAACTACCTGACCGCTATCAGAACAAGCTTGAGCATGCTATCAGGTGCCACATTGTCCAATAGCAAGCAATGAAAATATGACATGTCATCCTCGGAACATTCACTCTGTAAGGAGCCTGCTATCATTGCATTCGAGGGATAAACCTTGCATTTGGGCAAGATTCTAAAAACTTAATAAGCATATGAGGAGCAGAACAATCAATGTATACAATTGAACATGCCGGAGGCTGATGTTGATCCTTAAGAATGACTAGCAAGCAAATACTAAAGCTAAAATCTAAACTTGATTAATAATGTAGGTGTACTTCAACTCACCCATGTATTTTTGACCCTTCTAATGCAAAAAACCATCTTCACTTCACCTTGAAACCTTCATACAGCTGAATTCTCCACTCTTTGCAGTAATGTAACTGCATCTCATCTCACCAATGCTCAATTATGCAAAGAGCCTCATTTCCAAAGCCATGATGCGTATATCCTCCTAGAAGAGTAGTCCAAGAGCTCACTTCCCATGTTGGAAGCGCAGCGAAAACTTCTTGGGCCTTTGCCAACATACATGTCGACCAATGCAGTTGCTAGCACTATATGCTTGTCCAATAATCCCTACCTCTGAACCTCCGTGTGTATCTCTTCACCTGTTTCAATTGCTTGTATATTTTTGTAAGCTTTTAAGATACAGACAAAGTTGACAACAACAGGTGCAATGCCCTCATCTTGCATCTATCCAAAACAGTGAACTGCTCAATCACCAAGTCCATGATCTACATATCCAGTAATTAGTGCATTCCATCAGGAAGTATCCTTCGTTGGAATCTCATCAAATACCTCCTTTGCTTTTGCAAGCATGTCACCCTTGGCATACATATCCACCAAGGATGTGCCAAAAAAAGGTTCCAGTTCAAACCTCTCAATGACAATATGCGCATGTAAGTTCAGGCCTCTAGATAACACTCCTAAACTACCACAATCTTTTAAAATAGAAAAAAATATAATGTCTTTGAGTATCACATCTCCAAGCTGCATTTTCTTAAAGGAGTGAAGGACTCCCTCATTAAGTGCCCCTTCTGTGTATCTTGCAATAAGTGCAGTCCACACAACCACAGCTTGTATAGGTAGCATGCTAAAAACTTCTTGTGCTTCTACCATAACACAAGATTTACTGCACATATTCACAAGAGCACTGGCAACAATAACGTCCCTTTCCATTCCCTGTTTAATTCAATCATTAAGTATGGCATGACCCTCCCTTATTGTTTGCACACTGCCACAAGCTTTCATGCAACCAGCCACTGCTAGAACATCTGGAGCATATCCATATTTCCCTTTTGAAACTCGGTGTCCCTTCAGCTACCTCATCTCCACAAGCATGACTTGAAGACGTGAGGACTTGCCAGATCCAACCTTGCCAAGAACCAGCACTATGCCTCCTTTTGGGACTCTGATATTGATGCATTTCATATGCTCAGGTTGAACTTCTTGAAGGCCATTGCCCCATGAAAATCTTGCATTTTGTATGCTTATAGCATTTCTTCTAAATGATTCTGATGTTTTGGTATCTGAGTACTCTCCAATTCATTTATTGATCCCAACTTTTGTGTCCCTTCATCATTTGTCTCATAAGTCAAAAAAAATATTGTCAACCTTTTCAGCAAGACAACTGCTTGTATTAGTCCATTGATAACCCATGGAAAAGAATTCAGTGGAGAGATGAGAATGTTGAAAAGAGAAAGGTGTGTGAATACTGCAGCAACAATTAGTTTGTCACCAAAAAATAAAATAAAAAATATCACAATCCTGATAGATAGCTCTGGAGAGAGCAATGCAGCTTCTCTGGCCACCATAAAGATTGAAACCCTATTCTCCTAACATGCATAGGTCCTTGCCAGACATCCTTTCCACATCATTATCAAGAGCGCAGGCTGAGAGAACACTCTCATGAGGATCTTGCTCAATATAGCCAGTAATAAGGACAGTCCAAGCAACGGCGTTTGGCACTGATATTTAACTAAAATTGTCTTCGCATTACAAATAGAGTCACACTTGCCATAAAATGTGAGCAAGGAGCTCTTGCATAACTGTCTCTTCATCCATAAGAGATCACAGTATGCACAGATATCCTCCACATTGCAATTTTGGGAGATCTGGTTCATGCACACATATTCAACATCATGATCTGAATCCAGTCTATCACAACCAATAGTCTCCTTTTCACAAACCACAGCAGACATGGAAACATCTCTACATCAAGACATAGTTTTAAAATCCAAGCTTCTATGAGAGCCTGCATCCATACTTTGGGAATCATTCTCAGATAAAGAGCTAACATTAGCCTCATGGGATGCATCGTCGTCATCAGATACGCTCGAAACATCATCCATTTTTGAGTCATGATTATTTGAATGAATCTCTAGCTTTTCATCAGAAAGAGAAACCGGACCATTGAAAGACTCACCAAGATAGTGGTCATCCTCATTCCCACTTACATTGCATGTTGTAGGGAGGCGTTGTAGCACGACCTAATCACAACCCACACAAAATTATCAAATCCGTGGATCCAGAAACCCGGCTAGGGTATGGAAGCACGAGCATCGGATGAATGGACTAGAGGATTCAAGGGATCCTTCTACTCATCATAGAGAGAAGCCATGGAAAGGGCTTCCTCTAATCAAGCACACATTCCTACTTACTAATCACTTGCACACAATCATGTGATTGAAATTAACCTCTCACATCAATCACTCTATTCACAACTCTTAATCACCCAACTACACAAGCATGTAATTAACATACCTACTCTGCATTAGTGTGTCCATTCCGGCACAACCCCTCAATGCGACTATGTATGCACACACACTAACCGCATCCTTTGTAGAGAGAGAGGAAGAGAAGGAAGGCATAGCCCTCACACACCATGGCCAATGGTGTGGATAGAATAGATTAACTCAAAAAAGGGATTAGGAGATCTACCATCACACTAATACAATCTCACTCCACATAATCAAACAAAGAAGACTAATAAGAAAGAAAGTGTAATTGATTATTAGAAATCAAGAGCTACATGGGCATGGAAAGCCCATGAGCCTCATGACCATCCACTCTACAAAGAGGAGAACTCACCCAAGAATGACTTCTCATTAAGCATAGGGCTCTTTTATAGCTTTGGGCCTCAAACCCTTCAAGGGATAAAGTTAAGCTCTCTAGCCTATATTCATACAACTTTGGAACTCCTAAATGAGCCCAAGGCCCTATACAATGAAAAGTAAATATTGTGCACTGTAGCACATCTATAGCTTCGTACATAATTGTTGTAGCATGTGTTAGCCACTGCTAACAACGGCGCCAAATGTAGGGAGGCATTGTAGCACGACCTAATCGTAACCCACACAAAATTATCAAATCCGTGGATCCCGCAACCCAGCTAGGGCCTGGAAGCACGAGCATCGGATGAATGGAATAGAGGATTCAAGAGATCACCTCTTCATTGCAAGTAAAGATTAGCCATGGCAAGACTAACTCTAAATCTACTCTAATCACTAATCAAACAACCCCTACACACATCAAGCCATCGAAGTCTGACTTGCCATAGACTAGAAACCCCAAGCACACTAATGATAAGCACACGCTAATTACCACATGTCAATTACGGCACTTCATCAATAGCTTACACACACGAGGTGAATGGTGCTAGAGCTTCATAAAACCTATCTACACACAAGCAAAGAATAGGGCACACACAAAAATTACAAGATTAAGACCCATCTTAATCAACCTAATTTGTGATGCTAAATATCGCAAATCAATTGCTCGTAGAGAGATAAGAGTGGTTGCTAGCAAGAAGAACATACATCTCTCAAATCTAGAATAATGAAAGTGTAATACTACCGCATGACAAGATGAAATGTAGAGAAGAAGAGACTAATGAGAAAATATGAATTAGATTAATCAAGAAGAGCTTACACTAATTACAATGGTTAGCACTAGCCTCTCAAGCATAGACATTAAGCTCAAGGCTAGGCTAAAGAGTGAACACTCTAGAGAGAGGGAGCTCTCAAAAGTGGATCCTCAAGAGTGGATACTCAAGAATGAAGCCTCCTTGCCTAAAGGCCTCCTTTTAAGGGATTTCACCACAATCCCTTCTACTATGGGTTTACTTGAGCCCTCAAACTACCAAATACAACTTTGGAAATCCAAGTGAGCGCAAGACTTATACAAAGTGAGTGGAAATATTATAAACAACCATAGATATCTCCCGCTTGATGCATATTCGGTGTAGCCCGTATTAGCCGCGCTGCTAACATTCCCCCCTTTCTAATTTGGCCCCGGGGGATTCACCCACATGAAAAACTTACCGCACCACGTAAGTGCAGGGGAGGGGGGTTTTTTTACAAGTTACATAAGCGTATAAGTTAGGGGCAAACCCCCAATAATTTATCTCCCAAGCTTAAAAATAAGGGAGGGGGCATCATATTTATTGTGGGGGGGGAGGAGCTGACCTAGGTTCATTACTTGTAACAATTGGTCATTGGTGTGCACTAGAGCTCAGATGAATTTAGGGAAACTTTTTTCAGGTCACATATCAAATTTTGCATCAAGTCGGTCATAGATAAGGGCTGATTTGGAGGGAGAAAACCAAACACCGAGCGAGTTTTTCAGAGCAAGCTAAAAATCCGAGCAAGACATGGAAAAAGTTATCTTTCTAAGCTATTATGATAATTACATAATCTAGCACAATACAATAAAATAAAATTTTCTTTATAAATGCATGGATGCTATTCATATCTAGCATAACATCATCAAGGCAACAATATCTTACATCAACTTGGGATTCTTGCAATTGATGCAACACTAGTATTTTAATTAACTCATACCCTAGCACGATCGTGTGTGTGTGTGTGTGGGTGTGTGTGTGTGTGTGTGTGTGTGTGTGTGTGTGTGTGTGTGTGTGTGTGTGTGTGTGTGTGTGTGTGTGAGAGAGAGAGAGAGAGAGAGAGAGAGAGAGCTTCATTCAATATTACAAAAGAGTTTACATGTACTGTGTGACTTTGGAAAACATTAGATGATGAGAGGTTGTAGCACCCAAGGTGAGCATGGGCAACATCGTTTCTCCTTAAACTTGGTCGCACTCGCAAGGGAACAAGCGGGGGACACTGCTCGAGAGGAGTTCTTGATTGAAGTAGGAATCTACCTTCGACTTCCATTGGTAAGGGGAATCAGGCAAATATGTTGCATGCTTTTCTTCCTAAATACTAGCTTAATACCTTCATTTTTGAATGGCATGTGCAAAGCTTGCAGGGATATGAGAAGCTAGGGATTCCAGTATTTATGGCAAATTCAAGTCCTCCTTCCCCTTGGTATCCTCAGGTGCAACCTCGCTCTAAAATATCTATATTTCAAGTAGCTCTTGTAGCATAATTTTACAAGAAATATTTCTATGTTTAATGTTAAAGAAATTTCCTCTTGAAAGGGCTCAGCAATGTATGCTCTAGGAAGCTCTCTCTCTATCTCTCTCTCTCTCTCTGGATGACTCTATGGCATTAAAACTTATGTTCTTCTTCTCCTCTTTGTGAGTGTCGAGAGAGGTCTTGAGTTCAACTCTCCTTGCCAGATAGATCTTTAAGGTTTCTTGGGAGTTTCCTATGAAGTTAAAATCTTCTTCTTCTTCTCTCTCTAAGTGGCATTAAAAAACTACCCAAAAAGATACGTGCCAACGAGCCTGTTATAAGGCGTTTTTGAAATGCACTCTCTCTCTATCTATCTATCTCTCTCTCTCTCTCTCTCTCTCTCTCTCACACACACACACACACACACACACACACACACACACACACACAAATTCCCTCCAGTGTTTAGGAAAATCAATTTTTCAAACATACAAAATTCCCTTTCTTGAATTTTTCAAGAGGAAATTTTAGAAAAGTAGGTTTATTTTTTGGGTTTTTACACTAATTTTCTCTATTTTAGGACGGAATTTATCCTTTTCCCCTTGCCTTCAACCGACATTTTTGAAATTGAAAATGACACGATATGAAGCTGAGAGACATTTTTCTCAAACATTGATTCCTTCTATCTCTCTCTCACTACGGATCCTCATACTTAAAATACGGTGTTCTGGGTTTGGGGCTTCTCAAAATTGATTTCCGCATTGTTCATGCTCTCTATTCTCAAGATTCTATCAAGCCTCAGCTTCATAAAAGTTATCCACAACTCATATGTAGAAACGAGCTCCATTGTAGGCCGTTTCAATTGCTTAATGATGTCATGAAAATTTTCCAGAAACTCGGGCTCAATCACAAGCCACAAGTCCTGTTCCTTATTACATTGCTCTCCAAAGAGCCGGAATCTCTCTTTTATGAGCTCTTGAAAACGATCCTCCTCATCTCTTTGCATAGGACGCACCTACTGTGACGAGAAGTATTTCTCGAACGCAAGCACATTCAATCCATCGCCGTTCGATCACGAGGTGCAAAATATGGAAGGAGATTGTCCTCCGCCCTTCGCACATGTCTCTGGCGTTGGCCCTCGATCATGTTGTGCCCGCGCAATGTGTTTGCCTGCATGTTCTGTGAGCCATTTCAAATGGGCTTCGCTGAATCCACACAAGAAGGTGTCCATCTTCAAGTTCCCAACCCTCATGCAAGGATACCCGGCCACCATCATTCAAAAGAAGCTGCCCGTACTCCTCTCATAGCTCTGACGCCCCAGTAAGCACGCCATGTCTGCTCAGCAGCTCGAGCAAATTGACCCATTGCCATGGGCTCTCTCTCTCTCTCTCTCTCTCTCTCTCTCTCTCTCTCAAAGCGCCCACCATGTCTGCTCAGCAGCTCGAGCAATCTCCGACGCGAATTGGATGCAGAAATCTGCAAATGGAAGGGCTTGACCCGAGGCCTTTCGATCTTGGGCTCTTCTCTCTCTCTCTCTCTCTCTCTCTCTCTCTCTCTCTCTAAAAGCGACGTCAGAAACTGCCCAAAACAGCGCGCGCTGTTTTGGGCAGTTTCTGACGTCGCTTTTAGAGAGAGAGAGCAAGCCGGTGTGCATTGTTTGGTGAATGTTGCTTTTAAGAGAGAGATAGAAGAAGAAGAAGAACAAAGAAGAGAGTTTTAAGGTTGTAGGAAACTACCCCAAGAGACCTCAAAGATCTAGAGACAACGAGAGTTAATTTCGAGAGTCGAGACCTGTTATTCAAGAGGGAAATGGCATAACCAATCTACCATACTTGAGAGAGAGAGAGAGAGAGAGAGAGAGAGAGAGAGAGAGAGAGAGATGACAAGCAAGCAATGGAGTTGATTATAAGCAGCACAAGTAAATTGGAGGGTTAATGCACAAGTTGCAAGCTAGCTGTTAAGATCAACAATGCATGGTGCAAGTTGTTGTGCAATCTCAAGAAGCAAATGGTGGGGGAGTGGGTTGTCTTGCATAAGTTGGCTGCCAAGCCCAACCATGCAAGGTGCCAGTTCATTTGCAATCTTAACAGTCAATCATTGGGACTTGCTGCAAGGCGACTTGTGAGTGCATCAAGAAGAACGCTATGAAGCAAGGCACGAGGCTGGGGACTAGAGCCATGAGTGCATCCTCTCACAAATTTCCTATTGAGAATACCTCCATCCTCTAATGCCTACATATTCTGGGATGTTGCTGCTCAATATTCAACACCGTTTCATTTCATATTATCACGATATTATCTTATCTCTTGCTATAGAATCACTCATGAAATTATAAGTTTCTCTTACATGCATATTCAAGAAGCCAAACGAGGGACTTTAATGTCTTAGGAACAGTTCCAAGAGACTTGAAAGATCTATCCGACGAGTCTGGAAAATAAGAAGGAGAAGAAGAAGAAGAAGGGAGAAGCCACTCATACATGTAGTTGTAGAAAAAGTAATTGGTGGTGCTATATGGTGAGCTTTACTATGGGACTTGGGTGCATTGACAAGCTCCTCGTAATTGGTTGCATAATAGTTATTCTAACAACCCATTACCATCATGATAAGATGTCTGAGATTACAATCATGCCACTTTGAAATTGAAAAATGTCGGTTAAGAGCATCGACTTACTGACATTAGGCTATTGCACAGTGCAGACTCAAGGAGTTCACCTTCCAAGGGCAAGCCCCTTCCTTCAAAATAAATCAGCCTATACTCCTAGTTGCAATCCTTCATTAAAAGGCCCAAACTTTTCTTGGATAGGCTAGAAGCATGGCTACCTCCAAACATACTAACCAAAGTCATGGGCTATGTAGGCTAGCCCTACCTTTTTGGTCCCAAATTTGAGCAAGTCTGCACTCTTTTATGGGGGGATTAAAGTACTCTATCATGATGGTCTGTGCATTCAAAAAGCTTTACCTATACTAAATCTAGGCCAAAGCATTTACTAGGATATTACACTTTGTGGTTAAATAAATACTAATAGATTTTTCACATTTGGAGATTCCCATTATTGGAGCTTTACTCCTAATTGTGCAATGTAGGCATATCATCTATACTAAATAATCATCGTTATTTATGGCCCTTTGGATAATTTGAATATTTTGTGGTTTTAAATCGAGTATGATGCCAACTGGGGGGGGGGGAGAGAGAGAGAGAGGGAGAGAGAGGTGACATGGAGAGAGAGAGAGAGGTGACATGGCGATAAGGATAATGCCATCTAGCTAGCCTGCCTTACTCATGGTTTGATCTAATCTCACCATTCAAAATTGTTTGGAAACCATCATGTGGTCAAAAAATAGATACTCACAAAAAAGCAAGATATAGCCTTTGACTCCATGGCAACACTACCTTCTTCATGCACCCAAAAAATAGCCTCTTCACACACTTGATGATGCACCATCAATTTCTGTAAGGATGAGAGCAAAAAGCTTGATGCTAGATTGAGCACATGGATTGGTGCAAAGCGAAGGTTGTAAATGTGAGCCTAAGGGTGCAGCAAGAAGTTCGTTAGCGTAGTCCACATAAAGTTATATGGGTATCCTTAAAAGAAAATGCTACTTCCTCTCTTAGTGCCCACAATAGGTTTTGTAATAGAGTTTTCAAAGTTATAAACTAACTTTTTTGTAAGGAATCTCGAATTTTTGCTCGGTTCTTTCTTGACTCAGAATATGTGCTCGAAGAATGGTAAAACTCAATGTTGAGGACGGCACTCAAACCGCACCACATAGGAAAACATGGGCCCATACCATATAAATATTCGCTCGGATTTTGGTTCACTCGGAAAACATCGCTCGGTGTATGGTAAGACTCGATTTGGAGTAGGTCAAGGGTTGACTTACACCAGCTTTGGATCGGTTAGAATTGGACGAGTAGCCAGAGTGCAGAGGCTGATCGGGCACATAGATTGAAATTCAAACTAAGACACATTGAGGGACGTCTAGTTATCAAAAGAAGTGGTTTCTTAGTACGTTGTCAGTAACTATGCTACACACTCTTTGACTAGTTTTACTCAATTAAATCATGTGAGACCTAAATTTTATATGTAAGATAGGGGTATGATAGTTTCTTGATTTATTTTTGTATAAGTGTAGAAAGGGGGGTCATATTCCCTAATATGAATCATATATAATGGTTTTATCAAAGTTATTCGATCACAGGTGGCATCTTGTTTTGTATATAGAGTGAATCCCCTGGGAATTCGGCGCATGCCCTTGTGTGCCGGTGAAGCAAGACACGATGACATGGTAGAAAGCAAGTGCATGGATGAAATGTTGAGATGCAAAACATAAGAACAAACAATGAGCATCAAAGGCCACCAAGAATGAAGAAAACATGGAGCACAATGAACAATCATGCAAAGTGATTTTTTGCTTCTAAAAGATGGGTCAATCATAGTCAAAAACTAGACAACATAAAGCAAAAAAGACACCTAAACTATCATGAAGATTAAACCACTTGAAATTTCAGTTTTATGCATGAAACACAAGCAATCAATTAAGACCCTAGGCTAATGCAAGTTCATAAACCTACTAGCCTAAAAACTATCTGAACAATCTTAATAAATCATTCAACTCTATCATGTTTACGGGCTATAAAAAAGCTCCTAATATATTAGTACATTGTCAAAGCTTTTCGAAGCTCATGGAAGTTTTGTTTTTTTTCAATCATTAAAAAAATTAAAGCACGTCACAAGGCTACCACCCCAAGGCAGTTCTAGGTGCGACTCTCGGCTTCTTGAACCCTCAAGAAGGTGTTCCAAAAGCCTACTAGCCTACTAAGGCGACGACTAACCCCTATCAGCCCCAGGCATCGGTTTAGGGCCTTGACCAAGCGAGCCAAGGTGATTCCCCTCGCCTGCCAAGTGCCAATAAGGCGCTAGGCTTCACAAGGACACAACATAACATAGAAATTTTCTTTTCACGTGTCTAATAGCATTTTTGCTGCTTTTTCTTGATACTTTTTTGCTTCACTGTTTCATTTTTTAGCACCTTTTTATTGCTTCCAACATGAGATGTGTATGGCAATTGGACTAAAGAACTAAAGCTTAATCATAGCCCTAGGTCATGTTAAAAATGAATGGAGTATTAAGACTATCACTAAGAGTCTAGGACTAGCAAAAAATAATCCTACATTAACATAAGGTCAAGGCCAATTACCTATGGTTAGCACACATAAAACCTAATTTTTTGATAAGTTAATTTTCAGAAAGCAAAGTGTTGAAACTTTAGGATGCTTAGCTTTCGAACATGAAAAAACCATAGCTTAGAAGTAAAATTTCACTTAATCCAAGCATAGAGAATGAAGAGATGACCAAAAGAGAAAAAACCTGGAAGGATTACACCTATTCATGCTCTTTTGAGCATCCTTGAGCAAGCATCCCCTTTGTAGAGAAGTCTCTTAATCTTTTTATTTGCAAAAGAAGCTCATTTGAAGCTAAGTGTAAACACAAGCTCCAAAAGCCAATTATTGAAAAGCCATACAAAAAACAATTAATGAAAACCTAAATCTAGGGTCTTGCATACCCGAATTTGCAAAGGGGAAAAACTCACGAGAAAAAAATGCCTTTGGTTATACACATGATGCTCTAAAGTAGAAAACTTATGCATACACAACAAAATGAGAGATAAAACGCTTCTACATAAGCAAATTGTGCAATTTTTACAATCTCTCATGCATGGTTCAAAGTAGATTAGTTTCTAGCTCAATGAAATATGGAAAAAACAAGACAAGAGCTAAAAATAATGCAACTTTTGAATGAAATGAAGTGGCTCTTCAAAGCCAAATTTTACATTTTTAAAGCTCTAAACAAGTTGGCTAACAACTAGCTCACACGAAATTTTTCTTTTTTTAGTGCAATCTATGAGCTACAGATGACTGCAACTTGATGAAATGCTTGATGAAATGGAAATGAAGAGCTCTCAATAGCCAAATTTTGTACTTGAAAGCTCTAAAAAAAGTTGGGGAAACACTAGCTCAAAATGAAAAAAATTAACTTTTGACCAGGCTATGAGCTAGCATGTATACAACTTTTAATCCAACGAATTGAATGGCTCTGAGTAGTTAAATTTTGTAATATTTTGCAATGATGACCCCTTCTTGGATCAATGAAATCACACACCTGTCACACCCCTTCAAAATAAAGCTCAATTGTTAGTGCTAAAGCATTTATCAATCAATGCAAGCACTAATAGAATTCACAATCAATCACTAGCACAAAATTTTACTGCTCTCTTTTTATCATTCAAGAAGCTCAAATTTTAGTGCTATGTAGTGATTTTTCATTTAGAGCAAGCACTTAAAATGCATAGTCAATGCCAAGCCCAAATTTTAGTACATAGAATGTCTTGATCAAGCATTTTGTATGTGCAATGTAACTCTCAAAAGATGCCCAAACATATCACCAAGAGTTTTTCAGTTAGTGCAAAGAGAATCTTCAATTAAGCAAAGCACTAGATCATGCATAAGTCAAAATCATTTGTGCAATGAAGCTCGACTATGCATAGGACATACAGATGACATTCATATCAGAGAAATGAGTATGAACACAATTTGCAGCAGGGTCAAGACCAAGCGAATAGGGGATTGAGTGGATGCCCAAGGTTTCCTTTCGCTTGGTTATGACCTCTCTTGATTTGTCTTTGGTGAACGCCATTTTTGCAGTTGGATCAAGACCAGGCAAATAGGGGGTTGAGCATGTTGGGGTATAAAGCCCAATGTGGTCGCCTAGGTAAGTGGGCGGGCTGCCAGGTATGTACACATATTCTTTTGTTAAAACCTAATAAGAACTCACTATGTTCTACACATTACAGTAGAGCGAGTTCACCATATCGTCGTGCTCTTCTTCTCGCACTCTCTCTCGCGTCGCACTTCCGCTCGTACTCCTTCAGAGCAGCTATCCAAGGTCTCCCATCGCTTGGTTATGACCTTTTTCTTTTAATGAACACCAGTTTTGTAGCGGGGTCAAGACCAGGCAAATAGGGGGTTTAGAGACTACCCAAGGCCTCCCTTCACTTGGTTATGACCTCTATTGATATGTCTTTGGTAAACGCCATTTTTGCAGTTGGGTCAAGACCAAGCAAATAGGGGGTTGAGTGGCTACCCAAGGTCTCCCATTGCTTGGTTATGAACTTTTTCTTTTAATGAACACAAGTTTTGCAGCGGGGTCAAAACCAGGCGAATAGGGGGTTTAGAGACTGCCCAAGGCCTCCCTTCGCTTGGTTATGACCTCTATTGATATGCCTTTAGTGAACTCCATTTTTGCAGTTGGGTCAAGACCAGGCGAATAGGGGGTTGAGCGGCTACCCAAGGTCTCCTATCGCTTGGTTTTGTCCTTTATTGGTTACTAGTTAACTAGTTACTGGGGTCACAGCAATATGGCGTTGTGAGCGGGATGGAAACACACAGAACGCCTCTATAACGACCCGACACACACTCTTGGGAAGATACACACACACACACTATGGGGCACCACTCGGCTTACACAACCCACCTGGCCGAGACAGGAAACACACCTATGGAGTGAGAGGAGAGAGACTACCCATTCACCCACTCCATAGAGAGAGAGAGAGAGACACACACACACACCTAAAAAACTCAGCTCAAAAGAGGAGAATTTCTGATGTTTAGATACAATTGAGCTTGGTCCAACACCAATGGGGCAAATAGCTCACACAATATGGGTAAAATAAGCCAGATACAATCACAAACTAGAGCAGAAGCTTCGCTCATAGGACAAACTTACACAGCCAAAACAGCAAAAAAACAGTGAGAAGTTTGGCAAAATGGACAGCGCCATCGTGTCCGGAACGTCCCAAAACCTCAGCCTACAATGTCAAAGTGCTCAAATCCGCCCTCGGATGAGCAGTTTATGGCCAAAACAGGCTCCAAAATGAGCAAAAACACAGTTGCGGCTGTTCCTCCTCTCTTCTCCACTTTTTTCCTGGTCTTCTCTCTATTTTTTCAGTTTCCACACTTAGATTTATTAGTTGGGCACCCTTGGCCTTTTAGATGACCTCAAACGGACCCCGAACAGGCCAAAAATTGACCTCGCAGTGCATAGTTGTCACCTTTTTGCATCATCCGCACACCTGGCACTCAGCTTTTTCCAATAATGCGTTTCGCAACCACATGAAGTGGCCCCAAAAGATGGTCCTCATGATGACCTTTCTGCATAATTATCCACGTTGTGTCGGTACTCATCCACGTGCAAATATTGACCCCGTTCGACCTCCTGACGCCACTAGATGCCATCTGACGCACCTGCTTACCTCATGTTGTCGGCCCATGGATAGCTTTCTCGAGAAGTTTTACGCGCTACCAACTCCTCAATATTATAGAAAAAAAATATTGGTACTGGTGATAGTGAAAATCGATGCACTATGTACATGTTGTCCTACCTGTACACATGTGGGCCCCACGTAACCACCTGTGGCTCTAGAAAATGGGCAATTCTGTATTTGATGCACCATGCATGTGTATGTACATATGCACAATCCCTTGCTCCAAAAAACTCCTGACATAATTTTCCCATCCCCTAGCCTGCTAGATTATTCATGATCAGCAGGAGCAAAAAGCGATATGAGACTCGCCACGTCACAAGTTTCCTCATCCCTCACCACCAACATTACTTGCTCCACAGACAACTCATCTTGCTCCACCATCATTAACCTGGCATGATATAATTTAAGACTCAATCCATTGACCCTTGACTTATGCAGAATTCCATCCAGGTTAGCCAACTGATATATATCATTCGGGAAACACTCCACTACCTTGAAAGGGCCTTCCCACTTAATTTGAAACTTCTTTTGGAAGGTGTTGTCCAGCTTACTATTGTAGCGCAAAACCAAGTCATGCTTCTTGATACCCTTACTTTTGACCTTTTCATTTATCTTTGCCAAAGCCCTATCTTGCATCTGCCCATAATGCTCCAATGCGCTTATCCTATCCAATTGAACCTCCTGTAACTGTAAGAGCCTCTCTTTGAATGCATCACTAGGCGGCCCAAGCAACTTCTCTAGCATCTTTACTGCAGGAAACTCTACCTCCACAGGCAATAGTGCTTCCTTTCCATATACCAGATGAAATGGAGTAAACCCTGTACCTGTCTTCACCGAAGTACGGTAAGCCCATAATGCACTAGGCAATTCCAAATCCCAATTCTTTCCTTGGTGCTTTGTCACTTTCGAAAGAATTTGCACCAACTCACCATTGAATCTTTCATTTAAGACATTACACTGCGGGTAATAAGGAGTGGTATGTTGATGCCTAATCTTCATCTTTGCACATAAAAAGTCTAGCAGTTTAGCTCTAAATCCTGGCCCCTTATCTGAAAGTAGCTCCAATGGCACCCCAAACTTGCAACATATTTCATCATACACAAACTTTGCCACATCCTTTGCAGTGATCTGTTTTACTGCTATAGCCTTGCGCATCTAGAGAGATAGTCCACTACAGTCAAAATATAGCTTTTGCCCCTGCTTGTGATAGGTAACGGACCTATTGCATCAATCCCCCACTTTTCAAACACATCAAACGCCATAATGGTTTTTCGTAGCTCTAGCTTTAACACTCTCTTCCCAAATGCTTGACACCTATTGCAAGACCTACACCAATGATGAACATCCTTGTGCAAACTAGGCCATACATACCCTTCTTGCAAAATGTTATGCAAGGTGATCTTTAGAGCAAAATGGCCGCCACATGCGCCTTCATGATTCTCTTCCAACACTCTATAAAGCTCCTCCCGCCAAGGTACACGTCTCAACACGAGATTAGACCCTTTCATGTATAAGACATCACCAATCAATTTGTACATGTATGCTCTACGCACAAAACCATACTTCTTAAACTTCTGAATCTCCTTTGGAATGATTCCTGTTAGAAAAAACTCCTCTTCTTGAGTCAAACTTTCCCGGCCATGATAAAGAGGTAAAGTGGTCCTCAACACAAATAGCTCCCTAATCATGCTTTGAGCTGCTTCATGTGCCTCGCCATTTAGAGAACGTTCAATGTGTCTGATGCTCCATGCTTCAAACTTTTTTAACAGGCCTTTAATTCTGAAGCACATTTCCTTCAATGAGTTGTTCTTTCTCTTCCACACACCCAGCACTTGCTTCACCACTAACAAGGAATCACCTTTTATGCTCAACCTTCAAACCCCATGCTCCAAACAAATGTGTAATCCGGCTTCCAAGGTAGCATATTCAGCCTCATTGTTACTATGCGCATCCAATTTGAACCCTCTCTTGCACACTAGCTTCCCCTCTGGATCGTAGAGTGCTATACCCCCAGAAGCCGCATCATGGCTCTTTCTGTATGAGCAAAGAACAAAACATGTGCATTGATGATCTGTGGCACTTCTTCAACTACCTTTCTCGCCACCTCTTCCTTAACAAGGAGGGGATTCTCCTTATAAGTCAGTAAATCAGCTAGGGTAGCCCTTGTACTATCTTCCACTAGAAAAGAGAACTCAAACTCTTGCAGCTCAATTACCCATTCATGGTCGTGGTAGCAAGTAGTGACGAAATCGTCGACAAGCAAATATTACACTGGCCATCACTAGCTCTACTTTTGAGAATTTCCTCTCTGTTACCAGCTTCACTCGGCTTGCACAATACACTGGCCTCATATAATGGCTGCCCTTCCCCTTTTGCAATAGCATGGCTCCAATGGCATCATCCCCTACTGATGGATTTACATAAAAAACTTTCTCCCAATCCGGAGCCTGCATGGCTGACAACCCCCCTAACACCTCTTGAAACACTTCTTCACAATTGTCATCCGAGTGCAATGGGTCATGCTTTGCCACTTGTTGTAATGGATAAAGAAGTTAAGAAGACAATGGAATAAACCGTGCCATGTACTTCACTTTGTGTATAAAGGTTGCCAATTGTTTTGTACTCGTAGGTGATGGAAGAAGAATAATAGACTTAACCTTGTCTGGATCAGCCTCAATGCCATTTTCTGACACCATATGGCCCAATAACTTCACCCTTGGCTGTGCTAGATGACATTTCTTTGGATTTAGTTGTCCTCCACATTCATCATATCGAGCCAATACCATCTGCAGCTTCTCATGGTGTTCATCCCTACTGCTGTAGACACAGAAATCATCCATAAAAGCTTTAACACAACTACCAATGAATGGTTCCAATACCCAATTTGCTCTCTCTTGATAGAAAAATGGTCCATTTGACAACCCAAATGGCAATACCGTGTAGCAATAGCAGCCCCATGGCGTAATAAAAGTTGTCTTTGTGCGGTCTTTAAGAGCAATCTTCAATTGAAAATAGCCTAAAAAACCATCACACACACTGTACCTCTCATAACCTGCCACCACTGAATCCAAGATCTAATCAATGAATGGAAGAGGATATGGGTTCTTCTTAGTGGCTGCATTTAAGGGTTTAAAATCTACACAAATCCTCCACTTCCCATCCTTCTTTGGACTGACTACTACTGGACTCACCCATTCTGTGGTCTCCACAGGGACTATGAACCCTGCCTTTAATAACTTGTCCACCTCTTCCCGCAAGCCTTCCATTTGCTCTTGACCCATCCTTCTTAGCCTTTGCCGCACTGGCTTAGCACCTTCTTTCAACTCTATATGCATCTCTTCGCCCTTGAATCCTCTGATCTCTTCATATGAAGTAATGAACAAATCATGAAAACTAGCCAGCATGTGCAAATATATCTCCTTCTCCATAGCTGAGAGGTCTCCACTGATCATTTGTGTCATCAATTCCTGCTTCTTTGACAACTCAACCTTGGTTTGCATCAACTCTTCAAAGGCCCTTCACTTTCATCTTCTTTCATTCGCAAATGCAACTAAACCAGACTTCTGGATTCCTTTGTCCATCAAAAGAAATGCAACATCAGCATCCTCATCACTGCTGGTAGTGCTATCACTGTCCTCATCTGTCATCGTGGAATAGTCTTCATCACTAGACTCATCCTCATCTTCATAAAGCTCCTCCAATCGTTTCCTTGTGTCCATATTATAAAGCTTCTTGGCACCTGTCTTTCCATAGAGGCTAATCGTACCACGTCTCCAATCTTGAACAGCTCCTACTGCACGTAACCATGGTCTACCCAGTATAATAGGATATGCTCCCAACCCCGCTGGCATCACATGAAAATCAACCACTACCTTTGCATCATACGCCTCCACTTCTAAGCTCTTTACAACACCCAAACATTTCACTTTTTGATGGTTTGCGAATCTGATCCAGAAACCTGACACTCCAGTCACTATAAGATCCATCTTCTCAACGCATGAGTGTGTCATCACACATATTTGGGCTCCACCATCCACGTAACCTTGTCCCAGATTTTTCTTTTGTGCCACACATCTACTATTGGACAAATGTCTGGTAGCTCATCCATTGCCAACACCTTTACTGAACCTCTCTCTAGCTCTTTCTCCATTGGGTTAACCATCCTCTTCCACTGTCGCTTTAGCTTAGGCACCATCTCTATAAGCTGCCCAAAAGTAACATCTGCCTTCCTGCTTGTCAGATCCTCCTTCAAGTCATAGCTTAATTGCCCATCCCCTAGTGGAAAATCTGAAACATCAACGAGCCCTTCTTTTCCTCTTGGCCTTGACATCCTCGCCTTCATGGCTCTTTCCCTTCTTCTTAACAGGACCTGGGGTACTTCTTCCTTCCTTGTCCTCTCTGATACTCTTCCCAATAGGCATCACTAATGTATCCTCTAGCTTTGATGCCTTCTTCAAGGTAACCACACTTAACACTTTTGTCTTTCCCTTTTCCTCTTGGGTTAATCCACTGGTTCCTTCATCTCCCTTAATTTCGATGCCATAATCATTGGACCTAGTTAGCACCTATCTTGGCAATGGATACATGTCTCCCCCATCCTTGGTGGCTTATCACATTGCAGGCTGATGTGTCCCAACTCTCCACAATTATAACATGTGGGCGTCTGCCTCCAGAACCTACCATTGCTTTGTCCAACACCATTCCTAGGCCTTTCTTGACCTCTTGGATGATTTGCATACCTCCCTCGACCTCGATTATTTCCCACTTGACCAAGCATGTTTAGGCTGAGATTCTTCATCAAATCTACCACTTGCCTCATGTCTTGCCTTAGCCCATCATCTTGCACTGTTGTAGTGACCACTGCTGGCATAACCTGAGGAGTAACAAAAACCACTGGTTCATGATGAACCCCTGGCATACGACCTTGTAAAGAATCCATAGGATGAAATTCAAACCTCATGGGCAAAGACTCTACTCCTAGCTGGCTCATTTTCCTCAACTTCCACTCTTTGTTCCTTGCCACCTCCAAAGCATCTTCATATGTCTTAGGCTTCTTTAGCTCCACTCTCCAACGTATATTGTCCCAAAGACTATCCAAGAACATGTCCTTCTTCATCATGTCAACAGACGGGGGTACTTGTGGTGCTAAGGCCTTGCACATCCGCTCCCATGCCAATGAGAACTTACGTATGTACGCATCTACTAGCTCACCTTCCTTTTGCACCAAACCCTGTACTTCTTGCCACACTTTGTCAGGATCTTCTATCTTCACAAACTCCACTTCCAATCCATGCCTTAGATTGTCCCAACTCAATCTCACAGGTGGATCAGACAGACGCAACTCCTCTTCAAATGCTTTGGACCAGACTCGTGCATCACTCTTCAAAAAAATTTGGAGAAGACATAACATCCGTGCTGGGTCATGAATCTGGATGCTAATGCAGGCAACCTCCATCTTTTCCAAAAAGTCTTCCACATCTTCATCACTTCTTCCATGAAACTCGGATAAGAGAAAGCCATGGCTACCCAAATTACGATGCTTTGAGAACCCCTTCGAACACACGTGCAAGAACCCAAAACTTTTTACTGACCCCAATCCCTAGAAACTTCAATGGAGCTCAACTTTTGATAAGGACAAACACATGCACATCAAAAGAGTTTTCATAGTTAATCATCGGAATTACAACAAGCAAAGGACATTCCAGGATCTCTCGTAATCTTCTTGGCCCGAACATAAAGACTATGTGCTGCTAGAAAAAAATCTTCCTGGACACATGAACATTTATCTGGATTCTTTGAGTTAAATGAAAAGGAGTGAATTGAGGGCCATTTTGATCATCCATTAACGTCAACCATGCAACTCCCAAGAAAGCACACCTGTCTTATCCTCTGATTTCGCCAAAATTTCAGCAACATAACAGCATAAATGGCTTAAAAGACCAAAAAACTATCCATCATAACTTGGAAAAATTTTGGTAGAGTTTCCCCAGAAGTAGAGCAATGAGAACCCAAAATATAGACTGTATATGTATGCATAAACTGCTAACAATAGAACCCGAGCATCAATTAGGAATCACTAGTACATAGCCTATGGAGAGGTCACGAAAAGGGTGCTCCAGCTACCTATATCACCGAAAGGATCTCCATATTTGAGAATCCCCCAACTCAATAAAACCTCACGATCTCGACCCTCTCACGAAGGCCAATGCAAATCGTGTATAGTCAAGTCTCAGAAATGACTATCTTCTAGACCAAGTCTGAGAAATGGCTGGGACTGGAAAATAAAACCAAGTATGGTTCCACAAAGGCGTACAATGGCAGTTTCCACAAGTAACGTACAATCCAGCAGACAATGCGCTCAAATAGGTGCCAAATGATGCATACCCACAACAACTGCAAGTGACACCACTGCTAGTATATCAGTGTACTCTAGCTACATGTACCTGTGTGAATCACTTGTACTTGTACCTGTCCCGTAACCTGTAACATGTAGTGTGCAACCTGTAATCCCGAATCTCGAAGCTTGAAGCTCGAAGCAGAAGGTACTCGAAGAAGATCCTCTGTGGGGCGCCAAAAGAATGTGAGCGGGATAGAAACACACAGAACGCCTCTATAACGACCCGACACACACTCTTGGGAAGATACACACACACACTATGGGGCACCACTCGGCTTACACAACCCACCTGGCCGAGACAGGAACCACACCTATGGAGTGAGAGGAGAGAGACTACCCATTCACCCACTCCACACAGAGAGAGACACACACACACACCCAAAAAACTCATCTCAAAAAAGGAGAATTTCTGATGTTTAGATACAATCGAGCTTGGTCCAACACCAATGGGGCAAATAGCTCACACGATATGGGTAAAATAAGCCAGATACAATCACAAACTAGAGCAGAAGCTTCGCTCATAGGAGAAACTTACACAGCCAAAACAGAAAAAAAACAGTGAGGAGTTTGGCAAAATGGACAGTGCCATCATGTCCAGAACGTCCCAAAACCTCAGTCTACAATGTCAAAGTGCTCAAATCCGACCTCGGATGAGCAGTTTACGACCAAAACAGGCTCCAAAATGAGCTAAAACAAAGTTGCAGCTGTTCCTCCTCTCTTCTCCACGTTTTTTCTGTTCTTCTCTCTATTTTTTTAGTTCCCACACTTAGATTTATTAGTTGGGAACCCTTGGCCTTTTAGATGACCTTAAACGGACCCCGAACAGGCCAAAAGCTGACCTCCAGTGCATAGTTGTCACCTTTTTGCATCATCCGCACACGTAGCACTGAGCTTTTTCCAATAATGCGTCTCGCAACCACGTGAAGTGGCCCCAAAATATGTTCCTCATGATGACCTTTCTGCATAATTATCCACGTTGTGTCGGTACTCATCCACGTGCAAATATTGACCCCGTTCGACCTCCTGACGCCACTAGATGCCATCTGATGCACCTGCTTACCTCATGTCGTTAGCCCGCGGATAGCTTCCTCGAGAAGTTTTACGCGCTACCAACTCCTCATTATTATAGAAAAAAAATATTGGTACTGGTGATAGTGAAAATCGATGCACTATGTACATGATGTGGGCCCCACGTAACCCCCTAGCTCTGGAAAATGGGCAATTCTTTATTTGATGCACCATGCATGTGTATGTACATATGCGCAATTCCTTGCTCCAAAAAACTCCTGACAGCGTGTGTGTTTGATGGTGGGTCTACTAAAGGCTATAACGGAGAGGTTAAGCCACCTCTAACTTGCAAGAGTACAGATTTTGTGGGCCAAATTCCACGTGATAGGAGTATATGTGCTTTGTTTGCAAGCTAAAAGCAGAGGCAAAAGCAAACAAAACTGTAGCAAAAAAGTGAAACCTACCAAAAAGTGGGTGTGGACTTCCATTAATGGTTGCATAAAAATTGGGCGCCTGAGGCAAGTGGTGGGCCCTGGTGAGTAGGTGGGATCCTATGATCAGCACCGAGTCAAGTTGACAAGAACCAAAAGCGACAAAGCAGAGAGAGAGAGAGAGAGTGTGTGTGTGTGTCTTTTTGTGGGGTTTTCACACAGTGGCCACCTGAATGCAACAACGGCGGGGTCGGGCCAATAATCACGAGCGTGCTTGTGTGTGTGTGTATGAATGAGCTCGCAGTGAGCCAAGAAATAAGGGCTACAGATAACGGCTACAAGGTCTGCAAGTGGGTATGCCGTCATCAAAAAGTTGTGTGCATGTATTTTTAGGTGTGTGCTTCAAGATGGCAATTTTTTCCTTCTTTGGTGCATTAAACACACAATGATTTTTATGCACACACATGAATTCTTGATGAGAATTAAGCATTATTTGGATACACACAAAGTTCATTAGTCAAAATTTGACTATCAATTTCATTCCAAGTGCATCAAATTAGGTGCAAAGTGTAGGTCAATTTGTGTTACACACCTAATTTTAGAAAATGATTAACAACATTGAACATCATTAATCAATCAAGAATTGACATAACAAGTGAGTGCACTTACATCGTAATTACACTCCAAGCTATTCCTTTGCTCCACGTGAAGTCGCATCATGGCACACACAAGTGTGTGTTCACCATCAAATCGGCTCCAAAATTGACCATTTGTAGGTCAAAATTCAAACACTCAAATCATCAAATTAAGCATAAATTAGCACAATTAACTTGATTAGAGTAATGATTCCACCTCTTAAAAGGGGATTTAACATACTTTACACTTCAAATGTTAGTGGTTAGGTTAGCAAGGTTAGTAAAAATTAGTAAAAAATAGCATGAAATTAGTAAAATTGGGGGTGGAATTGGGGGTTTGGGGTATTCATAACTCAACATTAGCATCAATTTCTTGCACAAACATCATCAAATCACACCAAAATTGAGTTACACACACTCAAAAACCGAGAAATTAGTAATGAAAATACTCTATTCTACACATCCTAAACTCACTAGCTTAGGTTATCGATCCCGCAACAGTGCCAAATGTAGAGAGGCATTGTAGCACGACCTAATCGCAACCCACACAAAATTATCAAATCCGTGGATCTAGAAACTCGGCTAGGGCATGGAAGCACGAGCATCAGATGAATGGAAGAGATCACCTCTCCGTTGCAAGTAGAGATTGGGCATGGCAAGACTAACTCTAAACCTACTCTAATCACTAATCAAACAACTCCTACACACATCAAGCCCACCGAAGTCCGACTTGCCATAGACTAGAAACCCCAAGCACACTAATGATAAGCACACGCTAATTACCACATGTCAATTACGGCACTTCATCAATAGCTTACACACACGAGGTGAATGGTGCTAGAGCTTCATAAAACCTATCTACACACAAGCAAAGAATAGGGCACACACACAAATCACAAGATTAAGACCCATCTTAACCAACCTAATTTGTGATGCTAAATATCGAAAATCAATTGCTCGTAGAGAGATAAGAGTGGTTACTAGCAAGAAGTACATACATCTCTCAAATCTAGAATAATGAAAGTGTAATACTACTTCATGACAAGATGAAATGTAGAGAAGAAGAGACTAATGAGAAAATATGAATTAGATTAATCAAGAAGAGCTTACACTAATTACAATGGTTTGCATTAGCCTCTCAAACATAAACATTAAGCTCAAGGCTAGGCCAAAGAGTGAACACTCTAGAGAGAGGGAGCTCTCAAAAGTGGATCCTCAAGAGTGGATACTCAAGAATGAAGCCTCCTTGCCTAAATGCTTCCTTTTAAGGGCTTTCACCACAATCCCTTTTACTATGGGTTTAAGCATGAGCCCTCAAACTACCAAATACAACTTTGGAAGTCCAAGTGAGCCTAAGGCTTATACAAAGTGAGTGGAAATATTATGCACAACCATAGATATCTCCCGCTTGATGCATATTCGCATGTGTTAGCCACTGCTAACACATGTCCCAAGAGTTTGCACAGGCCATGTTGCCTCCACATCTTGGATACCATTTTCCCTTTGTATATCAGATGTTGAAATCCCATCCTTGATCACGGATTCTTTTACCCATCCCATCAAATCCTGCTGATTTCTCTTAAACATCATGGCAAATGCCGATGCAAACTGATCATTCTTTGCATATTCTAGAAGCTTCCAATACCTAAGGAGTAACATGACTTTTAGTAAAGTCCAACTTTGTTGTGCCTCATCTGAAAGTATGTCATATATTTGATAAGCTACACCTTCTAAACCCTGGTGTGCATAGCCAACTTGTTGTGTATCATTTTCAATCCCTAAGTATTGCATCTCAGCCTCAACACCCCAAATCCATGTCCATACTTCGTGCTCTTTTGCACCACTGAATTATCTTTGTGCCATAGTTCTTCCAGGCTAAGACACCAAACTAGAACTAGTCAAATCTTCCTTAGAGTGGGGGCACCAAACACTGACAGAGAGAAACTTTAGCGGGACACCTCTATAGCTAGCTTCTCTTGCAGTGCAGAAGAAGAAATCCCAAGTTCACATCACTAGCCAAAAAAAATTGAAGCGATATGTAGTAGCATCAACTCAAACCCTTGGCCGTGAGGGAATTACAAGCGCCAATCTCAAGCTCAACAAAGGGGAGAAGATAAATGCAGGGTGGTATTACAGCACACGCCACCACTCCTGGCTAGTAAAACTTTCTCAGTGTAGAAAGTCACAAAAATATTGAGTAAATAGCACAAAAACATTTGACTGCATCATATTTTTAAGATAGAGAGGAGCATCGTGCTTCCTCTCTCCCACATACAGAGAGGCATTCCTTCCATCGAAACCCCCCTTTTCTCCCGTCAACACAGCACCACCCTTCTAGTTGGATGCTCTCACAATTTTCGCTTCCCTTTAGATGATGGCCCGGTTGAGCTTGGCAACCTCTCTTGCTTGGAGACTCGCTCTTGCCGCATGCCCTACGAGATCATCCTTGCCTGCTTGGCAACCCCCCTCCTGGCTCCTAGCATGTCCTGTCACAATCCCCTTGACTTTTCCTCCTCCTGCAGCTCACACGAGCTTCCTTTTGCCTCTCACATCCATTGAAATGATAGGTCACCTATAAGATCCCACATTCTCTGCAGGTTGTCTTTGAACTCGTCCCCCTTTGCAATGCGCCGTCTCCCTCTACCACCTATTTCTCTGTATCTCTGAACTGTGTGACCCACTCCTTCTTCACCAGCTCTGCAGCTCGTTTTTAGCCCTTCAAGCTCCTGCAGGGGTTGCCCTTGCAATTGGTGAGATCCCTTGGGAGATTAGGAGATCTACAATCTCACTCCACATAATCAAACAAAGAAGACTAATAAGAAAGAAAGTGTAATTGATTATTAGAAATCAAGAGCTACACGGGCATGGAAAGCCCATGAGCCTCATGACCATCCACTCTACAAAGAGGAGAACTCACCCAAGAATGACTTCTCATTAAGCATAGGGCTCTTTTATAGCTTTGGGCCTCAAACCCTTCAACCATGGGATAAATTTGAGCTCTCTAGCCTAAACTCATACAACTTTGGAACTCCTAAATGAGCCCAAGGCCCTATACAATGAAAAGGAAATATTGTGCACTGTAGCACATCTACAGCTTCGTACATAATTGTTGTAGCCTGTGTTAGCCACTTCTAACAACGGAGCCAAATTAGGGAGGCGTTGTAGCATGGCCTAATAGTAACACACACAAAATTATCAAATCCATGGATCCAGCAACCAGGCTAGGGCATGGAAGCACGAGAATCGGATGAATGGAATAGAGGATTCAAGAGATCACCTCTCCATTGCAAGTAGAGATTAGCCATGGCAAGACTAACTCTAAACCTACTCTAATCACTAATCAAACAACCCCTACACACGTACATCAAAACCATCCAAGTCCAACTTGCCATAGACTAGAAACCCCAAGCACACTAATGATAAGCATATGCTAATTAACACGTGTCAATTACGGTACTTCATCAATAGCTCACACACACAAGGTGAATGGTGCTAGAGCTTCATAAAACCTATCTACACACAAGCAAAGAATAGGGCACACACACAAATTACAAGATTAAGACCCATCTTCAAATCAACCTAATTTGTGATGCTAAATATCACAAATCAATTGCTCGTAGAGATATAAGAGTGGTTGCTAGCAAGAAGTATATACATCTCTCAAATCTAGACTAATGAAAGTGTAATACTACCGCATGACAAGATGAAATGTAGAGAATAAGAGACTAATGAGAAAATATGAATTAGATTAATCAAGAAGAGCTTACCCTAATTACAATGGTTAGCACTAGCCTCTCAAGCATAGACATTACGCTCAATGCTAGGCTAAAGAGTGAACACTCTAGAGAGAGGGAGCTCTCAAAAGTGGATCCTCAAGAGTGGATACTCAAGAATGAAGCCTCCTTGCCTGAAGTTGCCTGAAGGCTTCCCTTTAAGGGCTTTCACCACAATCCCTTCTACTATGGGTTTAAACTTGATCCCTCAAACTACCAAATACAACTTTGGAAATCCAAGTGAGCCCAAGACTTATACAATGTGAGTGGAAATATTATGAACAACCATAGATATCTCCCCCTTGATGCATATTCGGTGTAGCCTGTATTAGCCGCTGCTAACATTCCCCCCTTTCTAATTTGGCCCCAGGGGATTCACCATGAAAAACTTACCGCACCACGTAAGTGCAGGGGAGGGGGTTTTTTTTACAATTTACATAAGCGTATAAGTTAGGGGCAAGCCCCCAATAATTTATCTCCCAAGCTTAAAAATAAGGGAGGGGGCATCATATTTATTGGGGGGGGGGGGGGGGGGGGGGGGGGCTGACCTAGGTTCATTACTTGTAACAATTTGTCATTGGTGTGCACTAGAGCTCAAATGAATTTAGGGAAACTTTTTTCAGGTCACATATCAAATTTTGCATCAAGTCGGTCATAGATAAGGGCTGATTTGGAGTAGGTCAAGGGTTGACTTACACCAACTTTGGATCGGTTAGAATTGAACGAGTAGCCAGAGTGCAGGCTGATCGGGCTCTTGGAGTTGCCCTATGAAGCACCACATCTCCTACTCTCGGCACCTTTGAATGGCGTCCTCCTCAACCTCTGGCAGCCTCTCTTGTCTTGAGCCATGATCACCCCCCCTTCCTGATCTTGCATGGTCGGCAACCCCCCTCATGGCTCCCTCTCCTACACTAGTTTTTTTGTTTTCGAGAGTCTTCTATCGGTCCCCCCTCTACACGGAATCTACTCCTGCACTTTCTAAAAAAAACTAGCTCCCATAGCTCTACTTTTGACCGAAAATATCATAGGCAATCCATTGAATCCATTATTTACACCATGCAATTTTGGCTTTAGGCTGAGAATCTGCACACTCCCTGGCATGAGCACATGTACAAACATCTTCACTAAGACTTTCAGTTCCCTTCAATAGAAACATCGCATATGCCGGACCTTGTCCCATTCTCCATGCACCTCAATCCAAATAGGTGCGAGGAACCCAATGTGAGGGAGTTAACAGGGTAGAAATGCTCGTATGTATTTACATATGAAGTTAAGAGAGATACGCAGATAATCATGTTAGACAAGTATGGTCGAAAGTATTCGGCAATGAGCCGAAATGAGATCAAGGGATATATGTACTTTGGGGGGCCACTCCATCAATACTATGTCACCCCTAGCTTGCACATACCTACAATCTCAAAACAGCCACATTGAAAACTACAAGAGTGAGTCCTTTGAAATCTCATATGCGAGATTCATTTAGTCGATCATATCTTTTTGAGTCAAGACCATTAGGATACCTAGACTCTCGGGTTCCTATGTCTACACATTGGGATACCTAGACTCTTGGGTTCCTATGTCTACACATTGAGGTAGTGATATTGCAGACATGAATTTCAGCATGAGGGTGCCAAATATCACAACTAAAAGTACGGATGTAAGACCCAAAGGAAGAGTGACTAACCGAACCCCTTCCAAACAACCTGTCAATGGATACGAGACGAGAGATATAATGGTAGGAGAACTTAGAATAATGAGGATGGTAGCCATTTTTAAGCAAGTCTTAAGAGCAAAACAAGTAGCGGATTTCCGCACACAATACGAGGGATTTGGTTTAACATTGGAGGGAACGACGTTGACTTGGTTCCAACCACTAAATAATGGAGATTCGATCAACTTTTATGAGAGTTTGCATAGGAATTCTCTTAAAGGGGAATCAAGCATAACATAATTTCTCATATCTATGCTTTCAAAAAAAAGAATATGAAAAGGTGAAGGAAGCTTCACTTCATTTCAAGAAATACATCAAAAGATGTCGAGTGCAAGAGTTACCACAAGACGATCACCTATCAGTTCTCTTTATCGAGGGATTGAGAAACAAAACTTCAAAAAAGGGCTTACAGTTAAAAGCATGCATAACATTTGAACAAGTCACTAGGGAAGCATTGTACTTGGTTGACAATTGCAAAACATACACGGAGGTAACTGAAGACGTAGAGACCAACACTAGCAATGCCTCTTCTACCCCCAATGAGTCTACTATAAAACATAGTGCTCCTGCTTCAATCACACAAAATATAGATTAGTTAGTCAAAGGAATTTTACCATGCACAAGTGGATTAGAGTCTGAGCCAACAATTCTAGTCCAAGTTATGACTAGAGCTCAAGATCAGGAAGTGGCAAAAGATCAGCCTATAGCGAACGATTTGAAACTCCTTGAACAACTCGAATTTGAAAACCGGTCAATTAGGACTCAAAGAAAATCATGAAAATCCAAACGAAACAAAATGAAGGCAAAGAGGCTGAAGGGAAAAATAGCTTTGGAAACGGAATTGAACCAAATAAAAGAATTTCTTAAACGCAAACATGAAAGCAAGAGAGATGCAAAGGGTTTGGAAGAGTCAAAGACTAACTCATGTGGTTCAGTCTTGGTGGAAAAGGTGAACGAGGAATTAGATGCTATGTTGCAAGCCTATGCGGCTAGACTCAATAACAACCAAACTTTGGAACAAATATTACTAACCTATCCACATCCAGAATATGAAACCAAAAGAATAGAGATGTGCAAAAGACTCATAGAAACTACTGAAGCCTTGCTACAGCCTGAAGGTCCAAAAAATCTTGGGCCTGTAACATATGAGCTGGAAAAAGAAAACGCAGGGAAGCGAGAGGAAACCAACACATGCGAAAAACATAAAATGCAAGGATTCTATGACCGTTGTGGAATGGATCATGTGCTCATGAATTGCTCTCAAAATCCGGATAATAAAATCAAATCTGTGAAAACAAAAAAGGAGGATCCCTAACTTACTAAAATTGTCGTGAACACCACACATGAGGGTAAATCTTTGGAGATACAGCCAATTCCTAAAGTAGATGAACCATGGCCACAATCACTATGGGAAACAATCAAAAGCAAAAAAGAGGGAAGTGCCACATTGCTATGAGCACCATTTCTTAAAATAAACATGGACCATGAGATTTATCCGGGGAGATAATCAGTCATTGTATGGCAATGTTGGAACAGAGATTTTTGAAGAGAGTAAACATGCAACTTTTAAAACCTTACCATCCTTTGTAGGGAAATATGAGACAAAATTAGAGGTAGGAATTGTGCCATCACAATGAAATTCTATTCCACGGGCGATGGATACAAAAAGCTTCCATGATCTGTTGTCTTCTATAAGGTGCATAATCACTCTTGCGAAGCTTCTAAAAATAAAATCATATTTATGGGGACAAATGAGAAAAAATTTAGAAAAGATGGGATTGAAGATTCATCAGAAAGATGACCTCAAGGAAGAAAGTAAGAAAAAAAATAATCTTGAGAAATCAAAAGTGAAACCTGTCCCAGTGAATAAGGTAGGCGATTATTGTGAAGAGGAAGAAGGAAACACCACCTTATCCCTAAAATACAAAGGAGTAAACACAATAGCAATAGTTGACAATGGGACTAGAATAGCTATTGCTACAAAAGAGATTTGGGAGAATTGGGAAAGACGAGCTCTCAAGAAACGTGCATGAAACTGCGATTAGCCGACGAGCATGTGGAAAGATCCCCCAAGGTATTCACCATGGAAAACTTATTGCACCACGTAAGTGCAAGGGAAGGGTTTTTTTTTACAATTTACATAAGTGTATAAGTTAGGGATAGGTCCCCAATAATTTATCTCCCAAGCTTAAAAATAAGGGAGGGGGATATCATATTTATGGGGGGTCAGGGTGGGGGGAACTTGATGTGCACTAGAAATCGGATGAATTTAGGAGAAGTTTTTTTATCAGCTCACACATCAAATTTTGCATGAAGATGATCATAGATAAGGGCTGATTTGGAGCAAGTAAAGGGTTGATTTTCACGAGCTTTGGATGGGTCATAATTGGACGAGTAGCTAAAGTGCTATGTTCTTATGAGAGTGGGGCTCTTTTGTCTCTTGAGTCACATGGATGTGGGCTCAAGAGGAGAGAATTATTGAGGTGAAATAGAGAAGATTCTAGAGAGGTGAGTGATTTTTTGTGTGAGGTTTCCTACTCCACGGTAGAGTAGAGTGGGTGCAATTTACAAAAAAAAGGGTTAGCAGTTAGTGTTAGTAGTTTGAAGTTAGTAGGATGGGATAAAATTACATGGCATATGCACTCAAGGTGCATTATATAATTTATACAATGATAAAAAGTAAAATAAGGATGAGAATATACACAATTTGGTGAAAACCACAAGATGTAAATGAAATTTTCCACCTTCTCCTCTAGTGAATGAAGCGGTTGTAGAACTTTGTCGGTGCAGTTCTTGTGACCATGGGGAAGTTGAATTCTCCATGATCAAACTCCTTCTTTTGTAGGGCTTGAGCTTGGTTATTTGCTCATTTTTTCTCTTTTTATGAAAGAATGAAGAGGTTATGGTAACATGAATTTGATTCTAGAGAGAGAAATTGAGCTATATGTGTGTAGAGATGATAATCTTTTGAGCTATGGAGTAAGGAGAGATGAAAATGGTGAAGAAGATGAAGTAAGCCATGAAAGTTGCAGGTTTGAGTGAGGGATGGAGAGGAATGAGTGTATGTGTGTGGAAGTGGGAAAGGAGGTGAGAGAAGACTATGGATTACTTTGTGAGAAAAGTGGGCAGATTGGGGTCCACTCAAAAAATCATAGCTCACCGGTGGTTGCTCCAAAAATCACCAAAATGTTTGAGGTGATTATTCAGCTTTTTTTCCACATTTTCGCTTTTGACCACGGCTCCAAATTCGGAGTGGAGATGGGTGCCTTTTTTTATGCTTGCAAAAGTCTTTTAGTGGCCCCCTCCTTTGTTGAATTTGTACAATGCATCCAAGAGTGAGCCCCTCCTTTGTCATATCATAATACAAAGCATCCAAGTTTTTCTTTACACATGCATGGAGGAGGATTATTGGTGAATAAAGCAAAATATACATGGTGGGACTAGTGTATGGATTATTCATGGATTTTAGCTCAATGAGCACATGGTGTTAGAATAATAAGTAAAAATAATAAAAAAATATGGAGAAATTATGGATATGGAAAGATATTGGAATCATATGATATGGTCCCTCTTTGTATTATTTTGGGTGAAAGAGGAAAAGGTATGCAAGTAAATAATATAATAAACGTGACTAAGAGAGTAGAAATCAATTTTTTGTTTTCACGAGGGTGAGGGTGAGGGTGAAAATGTGGGGGTGATTTGTATAAAAGAAAATATGAGGTTAGAGTATGTACACATTGGCAAAAAATACACATATGGTGTAAGAGGAGAAAGAAGGCATACACAGGTTTAATAAAACACACACCTAAGTATAAATATTTAAATAAAATACCAAAATAATTATAAAAATCTCTATATTTAGGCCATATATACAATGCAATATTTACACACAAATGGGCCATTATTTTATTTTATTTTTTGGCTCAACTAGCCCAGTGACTAGCTAGCTTAGGGTTTTAAGAAGATATGGGAAAAGCCCCCTAACTCACACACGCCTATGTACAATGAAAAGGTAAAAATAGCCACAGTGTTTAAGTGTTTTTGGTAGGGTGGATTAACTCACTATGGAAATTACGAAGAGCCAAAAAATGGCTATCATTAGCCCTCCCCCAGGATGATGGTATATTCATGTACCATCATAAAGCATATTTTCCAAACAGAGTACTTCAGAGTCCTTGACAAGATCTTCATTGTTTGGCCCCTCGGCATTTTGACTGGAGTTACATTCATGCTTCATGGAGCAATACTTACATGAGATAGCTGCCTTTTGATAGATCTTTGGTAGATCCTTTGGTAGAAGGAAACTCAAATAGGGCTTCAAGCGATACACGTTTACCTTCCTAGAGTGCTCTTTACCATTTAAGTCCATAAGCTGATAGTAACTTGAATTGAAAGACTTCTTGACTATGTATGGCCCTTGCCATCTAGTTTCAAACTTGGCATCAAAACGATTATCAAGTCGATTGTCATACCTTAGCACAAGCTCTCCCTCCTTGATGCCTTTGTCCTTCAGTTTCTTGTCGAGCTTTTCTTTCGCTTGTGTGGCTTTCCTCTTGTAGCACTCGTAAGCTGCTTCTCTTTTCCACTCAAGCTCCACTAACGTAAGAAGTCAATCCATCCATACCTCTTGATCATCTTGTGCACCTTTGCCATGAAGCCGCATTGTTGGAATGTTGAGCTCGATAGGCTGCAAAGCCTCTTGACCATAGACCAAGTGAAATGGCGTGAACTCCGTGGCTTCCCTATATGTGGTTCGATATGCCCACAAGGCACCATCCAAGAAGTCATCCCATAATTTTGTCTTGTTTTGCACCATCTTTCTAATGATTCCTGCAATGACACCATTAGTTTTTTCTACCAAACCATTTGACTGTGGGTAGTATGGTGTGCTATGATGATGTAGAATATGAAGCTCTTCACAAACTTCTGTGAGTAAACCCTTCTTGAACCCCGGACCATTATCCAAAACAATCTCTAGAGGTGTGCCAAATCTACAACAAATATTAGTGTAGACAAACCTGCTCACTATTTTCCCATTTACCCTTGCCACACTTTGCGCCTCTACTCACCTAGTCATGTAGTCCACAGCCACTAGAATGTAGAGTTTACCATTCTTTGTTCTAGGCAGAGGACCCATAGCATAAATGCCCCATTTTTCAAAGGGTCCATTTGTAAGCACTATTTGCCTCGGGCCATGCACCAACCTTCTATTTCCATTTATCTGACAATTGTGCGAGCTTTTACACCAATGTTGAACATCCACATGCAAACTTGGCCAAACATACCCCGCAAGCAAAATCTTATTCACAGTTAATTCTTGGGCAAAATGACCACCACATGCCTCTTCATGCAAACCTTTTAGAATGGCTAGAATTTCCTCGATAGTTGGTACTCTTCTGCACACTTGATCCTTCCCTCTTTGATAGAGGGAGCCTTCTAAGAAGAGATAGAAACTTGCCTTCTTCATGAGTCTCCTTTTCTAAGCTTTAGTGAAGTCTTGTGGAAACTCGCCCTCCAAAATGTAGCCAATAATGAGAGGCAATGACTCCAATCCCTGGTATCTTGGTTGCTTGACAGCTGCTGCCACCATGATGACCTGCACTTCTTTCTCAACACATGTAACTGCTTGTTGTGCAAGTAAATCGGCATCTTCATTTTGTTTCCTAGGAATATGATATAGTTGCACTTCTTCAAACTGATTAAACATCCTACGAATGGCATGAACTTTTGTCCTTAAGCTTTCATTCTTGCATGCCCAAATGCCTAAAATCTATTTAACAATGAGAAGTGTATCTCCCTTTACCATGAGACGTTGTATCCCTTGGCCAATGCATATCTTCAAACCATGAAGGAGTGTGTCGTATTTTTCTTCATTGTTGCTAGTTGAACCTGGTAGATTGACCTTCTCTTTCATGACCACCTCCCCACTTGGGTTGAGCAACACTAGACCTCCCCCTGCTTTTCCTGTGGCTCGTCGAAAAGATCCATCAAAGAACAAAGTAAAAGCATTAGGAATACTTTTAGGTGGTGGCAATGGTATGGTCTTTACTTTAGGCACCTTAATCTCCTTCTCATGTACCCTATAAGTAAGGATCCCTGCCAATTGTGCACGCACACTATCTTCTACCTTGAAAGAGTATTGGAACTCTTGCAATTATATAATCCACTTTGAGATCCTAGTGCTAAGATTCATTTGAGATGACACCCAAGGAAACAAATTTTCTGCAGTGAGAATTACAAAAGGTTTTGGTAGCAAGTAGGATCTAAACTTTCTCACCACAAACATGAGAGAAAGCATCATGAGTTCTGCCTCCGTGTAGCCTCTCTCCAAAGCATTCATGACCCTGCTAGCAAAGTAGATGGGTCGCATCCTGGTACTGTGGGGATCTTGTTGTAATAAAACTGCACCAATTGTTTCCTTCCCAACACTAGAGCTAACAAAGAATGTGTACTCCCAACAAGGAGGCATGAGTGTTGGTAGCTTTGACAAAATGACTTTAATGTTACAAAACTATTCTTCAAGCTCATAAGACCATGCAAATTCTACTTGTTGTGTCAACTTTTGCAAAGGGTGAAGCAACTCCAAAGCTAAGTGAATTGAAAGTGTGACATATACTTCACCTTTTGAATGAATGAGATGACCTCTTTGAGATTCTTGGGTGATGGGAGCTCAATAAGAGCCTTTGCCTTTGAAGGATCCACCTCAATGCCTTTATAGGAAACCTTGTGACCAAGCAAGATCACTTCATCCTCACCTATGTGACACTTGTCGGGGTTGAGTTGACCTCCCATGTCATAGAGCTTCTTTAAACCTTCTTCTAACCTTTGTAGATGCAATGATTTTGAGCTATAAATGCAAAAATCATCAATAAAAACCCTAATGGACTTTCCAAAGAATTCTTAAAACACCATGTTCATGAAGCGTTGGAAAGTTGCAGGAGAATTTGTCAGGCCAAATGGCATTACTCTAAAATCATAACAACCCCAAGGAGTGATGAAGGTTGTTTTCAACTGATCTTCCAATGCGATACCTATTTGAAAGTAACCCGAGTAGCCATCACACACAGTGTACTTCTCATGACTAGCTACCTCATTTAGTATCTCATCCTGAAATGGGAGGGGAAAGTGATCTCTTTTTGTTGCCTCATTGAGTGGACGGTAATCCACACACACCCTCTACTTGCCATTTTTCTTAGGAGTGACAACAACGGGAGAGACCCACTCTGAGTTCTCCACTGGATAAATGAAACCTACTACTAGAAGCTTTCTAACCTCCTTGAGTAGAGCCTGCTCCTTTATAATTCCTAGCCTTCGTAGCTTTTGAGCTTTAGGTTTGGCCTCAGGCTTTAACTCAATCTTGTGTTGAACAAAATCTACCCCACGCACGTCGGTGTAGTCTTTAGCAAAAAGCCTAGGAAACTTCCTTAGCACACATTTGAACTCCTCTCTTTCATCCTTTGTAAGTGTTGTTGATAGCATACCTTCCAGCATCCCTTCATCTTCCACCTTTTGGTTTTCTTGGGAACCTACCTCTTCCAAACCTCGAGAAGAGGTCTCCTGGTTGTTTGGCTTAAACCTTACCCCCATGACTTCGATGGAAGACTCGTCTTCAGTAATGCTGCCGCTACTTTCTTCTTCTGAAGTGCTATCAGTCCAGCCTTCCTCCGTCTCACTTTGAGATGATTCTTCACGGAGCTCCTCTTGGCGTTGCTCCTTCATGTCAAAGACAACCTTCTTATGATTGTCATTCCTGCAAATTAATTTCCCACTCTCCCAATCCTGCAAAGCTCGCATTTTCATTAGCCATGGTCTTCCTAGGATAAATGGATAACCACTTCCCTTGGTCGACGTAACATAAAAATCCACTGCCTTCTTAATGCCAAAGGCCTCCACAAAAACATTTTTACAAATGCCTACGCACCTAGCCTTGCTATTGTTTGCCATTTTCACTTTGATTTCAGGTGTCTCATGGTTGTGCATGCCTAGTCTTTGCATGAGCCCCTCTGTCATGATGCAAATTTGTGCACCCCCATCCACTAGACCTTTCCTAACCAATCTTCCCTTGATGTAACAATCTAGCACAGGTGTAATATCCTCATTCATTTCAACTTGTGCAATTTTTACAACAGGTACACTCTCTTTTACCCTTCTCCTTGTGCTAACTGCCTTTATTAAATCCCTCCTAACTTGTGGACATAATGCAAGAAACTGAGGCCATGAGATATCAGGACCCTTACCTCTCATGTCTTCCAACAAGTTGTATGGAGCCATTCCATGTCCAAGAGGGAATTCTTGGAGGTTGATACGACGTCGAGTCCTCTTAGCTTCCTTGGTCTCTTTTGCCTTCTTTTCTTTTCCATGGTCACTTTGTGATGTAACTCCTTCTTTCTCCTTACCTTTCCCTCGGCCACGCTTAATGCCATTTGCTTCCATGTCAACCTCTCTTGAATTTGTCACCTCTACCACATGCACATTTGGGTCTGGCAAAGGTGGAACTCCTTCCACTCCTTGTGGAGGTGCTCTTGCTCCATTTTGTCTTTGTAGAAGCCTTGATTGTTGACCAGTTCCTTCACCTGCATTCATCACTGGGTAATTCAAGTTAGGTCTCCTTGGCTCCCCACGGGGCCAAGGACAATTATACATCCCATGTCCAGAATCACCGCAATTCCAACATTGCAAGACTCTCCTAGTTCGTGAATCTTGCTCTTCAGACTTCTTTGCTTGTCCCTTTGGACCTACAGCTTGTGAAAGGTGAATTGACAGGCTGCTTAAAGATTCATTTAACTTCTCAATCACTTCCGCCGTTACCTCAAGAAGCTCCCTAGATGTTGATTCTTTTGACTTACCTTTGGGTCTAAGACCTTCTATTGGAACCTTCCCCCTCAAGCACTTAAGATTCCTATATTTCTCAGCATCCCTAGTTTCATCTACATCAAAGGTTGCAGGTGCACCCGCCTCAACTTTTACCTTAAGGTCAGGAAAGAGTTCGGCTATGAACCTCTCCTTCTTTAGGAACTCTGCACCATCACCAGGGTTAGCAACATTTCTCACCCATACAGCCCAAAGACGTAGAAACTCTTGCTTGTACAAGTAGTAGTCATCTAAGTCTTTTTTCTTATGAGAAATAATGTCTTGCCATAGTTTTTGAGTGTTTTGGGGATAAAAAAAGTATTTCTTGACACGATTCAAAACTTCTGTGTAATTCCCCTTAACTTCCTCAGGCAAAGAGTCAAACCAAGTGCTAGCATCTTTCCTAAGGACCACCTCAAACATTTCTATACGTTCTTGATCAGTTACTATCCTCTTGATACGGCAAGACATCTTGAAATTCGCCAAAAATAATTCTGCATCCTCTCCAGGCTCTCCAAAGAAAAGAGGATATCCAGACATTTGGCGTTGGCTCTCCATTGAATTGATTCCAAAGTGACGCACGTTTTTGTTTTTTTCAATAATATTTTCTAAATTGAAATCTATTCTACAACAAAATAAAAATATTCACATCAAATGACCTATGATAATCAATAAGAGGTAGGATAACAGGGTTTGGTGACGCGAGAATTTCTCCTACTCTTTCGGCATCAAACATGAACACCATATGTTGTTGAAAATGGATTTTTCTACTAATTGCAATGTTTACTCTAATGTGAGGAGTGAAATGGAAGGGGAAAACCTCTATTCCTAGGCCATTATCCATGGTCTATGCATGACCTAATTTTTAAAACAAAACAAAACTATAGACGTCCAAACTAAGGTCGTACCTAATAAGAGGCAAAATAAAAGGATTTACTGAAGCGTTTATCTCAGCCAACCTACGAGGGCCGAAAATTCTACGAATTACTCGTTGAAATTGTAACTTAGTACTAACAATTATGTGCACCTTGTGCCTTGCAATGGAAATAAAAGGATCATACAAATTCTCATGATTCATGCAAGCTACTTGATTATGCTAAAGGTTGAGCCTACACAAAATATACACAAGCGTTCCTCCGTGGGGGAACCAAAATTAAGGCGGTCCGGGGCGGGCAACAAGAGAGGCGACCTCTAAACACCCCTCAAGGCTCCCGTGCTGCTCAATTGGGGCTGGGAGCAAACACAAGCACAACACAACAACCAACCCACAGCCAAACCCAAACAAGATAGGGGCACCACCTAGTTAGAGAGCGAACTAGGACGCAAAATAGGAGAATCCCTTAGCAAAACAAGCGAGAAGGAAGGGTACACTATCACTAATTTAAATGCTACAAATACACACACCAAACACACACACATACACACAAAATAAAGAGAGAGATCTTTGTGCAAGAATTTAGCTTCAATTTTAATGATTGACGTGGGTGTATGAACAGCTTGGAGGAGAGTCAAGAGACACGATTAAGTTTGATGATGTTGCAATCTACACATTATCTTAGGGTTATGGGAGACCTCTCACCATACAACCCTCTTATAATGTTTTCCCAAGCAACAAAAGCAAACACAAGAGCTCTTGAGTCACATACAAGCAGATACTACAAAAGAATCTCAAAATGAAAACGCGTCACCTTAAACCAAAAGAGATGAGGTTGCCAAGCATGAATTGGAGAGACTCAAGAGATTTTTGACCCGCGATTTGCACCCAACTTATTGATTAGATTGATGCGCAAGAGTAGGTACAACTTTGATTGAAAATTATGAATCACTCACTCCCTTGCAATGTTACAACTACCTCAAAGACGCTTTCCTATACACCACATGTAATGGTGCATAGAGAGCTCACTCTCACTCCCTAAAACTAAGATGGTGAATGGCATACTCAAAGTAGTGTAGGGATCCTCTATTTACAAAGGAAGAAGGGCTCTATTTATAGGTGAGGAGAGCCCTAATTAGGATTATACCTAATCAACATTTTCATAGAAAATCATGTTTATGAAATTTTTTATATGTTCTTATGAGAGTGGGGCTCTTTTGTCTCTTGAGTCACATGGATGTGGGCTCAAGAGGAGAGAATTATTGAGGTGAAATAGAGAAGATTCTAGAGAGGTGAGTGATTTTTTGTGTGAGGTTTCCTACTCCACGGTAGAGTAGAGTGGGTGCAATTTACAAAAAAAAGGGTTAGCAGTTAGTGTTAGTAGTTTGAAGTTAGTAGGATGGGATAAAATTACATGGCATATGCACTCAAGGTGCATTATATAATTTATACAATGATAAAAAGTAAAATAAGGATGAGAATATACACAATTTGGTGAAAACCACAAGATGTAAATGAAATTTTCCACCTTCTCCTCTAGTGAATGAAGCGGTTGTAGAACTTTGTCGGTGCAGTTCTTGTGACCATGGGGAAGTTGAATTCTCCATGATCAAACTCCTCCTTTTTCAGGGCTTGATCTTGGTTATTTGCTCATTTTTTCTCTTTTTATGAAAGGATGAAGAGGTTATGGTAATATGAATTTGATTCTAGAGAGAGAAATTGAGCTATATGTGTGTAGAGATGATAATCTTTTGAGCTATGGAGTAAGGAGATATGGAAATGGTGAAGAAGATGAAGTAAGCCATAAACGTTGCAGGTTTGAGTGAGGGATGGAGAGGAATGAGTGTATGTATGTGGAAATGGGAAAGGAGGTGAGAGAAGACTATGGGTTACTTTGTGAGAAAAGTGGGCAGACTGGGATCCACTCAAAAACTCATAGCTCACCGGTGGTTGTTCCAAAAATAACTAAACTTTTTGAGGTGATTATTCAGCTTTTGTTCCACATTTTCTCTTTTGACCACCGCTCTAAATTTGAACTGGAGATGGGTGCCAAAAATCTCACCAAAAAGCCTGTTTTGTATGCCTGCAAAAGTCTTTTAGTGGCCCCCTCCTTTGTTGAATTTGTACAATGCATCCAAGAGTGAGCCCCTCCTTTGTCATATCATAATACAAAGCATCCAAGTTTCCCTTTACACATGCATGGAGGAGGAGTATTGGTGAATAAAGCAATATATACATGGTGGGACTAGTGTATGGATTATTCATGGATTTTAGCTCAATGAGCACATGGTGTTAGAATAATGAGTAAAAATAATTAAAAAAATATGGAGAAATTATGGATATGGAAAGATATTGGAATCATATGATATGGTCCCTCTTTGTATTATTTTGGGTGAAAGAGGAAAAGGTATGCAAGTAAATAATATAATAAACGTGACTAAGAGAGTAGAAATCAATTTTTTGTTTTCACGAGGGTGAGGGTGAGGATGAAAATGTGGGGGTGATTTGTATAAAAGAAAAATATGAGGTTAGAGTATGTACACATTGGCAAAAAATACGCTTATGGTGTAAGAGAATGAAAGAAGGCATACACAGGTTTAATAAAACACACACCTAAGTATAAATATTTAAATAAAATACGAAAATAATTATAAAATTCCCTATATTTAGGCCATATATACAATGCAATATTTACACACAAATGGGCCATAATATTTTTTTAATTTTTTTTTGGCTCAACTAGCCCAGTGACTAGCTAGCTGAGGGTTTTAAGAAGATATGGAAAAAGCCCCCTAACTCACACACGCCTATGTACAATGAAAAGGTTAAAATAACCACAGTGTTTAAGTGTTTTTGGTAGGGTGGAGTAACTCACTATGGCAATTACGAAGAGCCGAAAAACGGCTATCAGCGGGAGTCTTAGAAAGGAGGATTGCATCCTAGAGTGTTCAATAGAAGACGATTACTACATGAAGGAACCATTTCTAGAGAAATTGTTTGAATTCTTTGGATGGGAGAAACTAATTGAGACTCTTGACGTCTGTGTAAATGAGATAACCAATACGACGTTTTGCGAGAAGTATGGTTACGATATAAGACCCTTCTTAATGGTATCCGTTGTCTAGGAAACCGTAACATATCTACAATGACTAAAATGATACAGACAAGTGATTGTAAATTGAAGTGGATGAAGTGGATGAAGTTTTTCTACGGTATCTTTGACACAATGATGAGGATGATAGAGAACAATGCGGAAGACGAACTCTCAAGTGGTTCCAAAAACAAAAATGCAATAAAACAAGATGAGCTGATTTTTTACGAGTTTCCTAACCAAAAAACGAAAGACAAAAGAGATATCAGAGGAGGTGAACTAATAAACAACAAAACAAAATTGAGAAGCCAATGCCAAACTTGATGACCAAGATGAAATATCTCATTCTTGTAGGAGCAGATGATTGTGTCCGGAGACAAAATCGCACGAAAACCCTTGAAGTTGACTAGTTTTTGGGTAAACCCAAAGAAACAAAGCAAAAAACAAATGAAAGACAAGACCAAAAAGCCATCGACAATGTCAAAAATTGAATGCAGAAATAAGTAATAGAAGTTAAAATGGACATTGAAGGAGGTTTGGACTACAAAAATGGAAAGTGAGAGGGACTCTAACTTAGAAAAATTTGATGCACCCTCTCATTACAAGAATACACAATTCAAGACCGACATAATGTGGTAGAGCAACAAATGCGAGAGCCCAAAGAATTGGGAACATCGTATGATGGACCTGAAAACATGAAGAAGATTGATTTGGCAAAACCAGGAGAAGAACCAAGACCAGCTTATATAGCCACGGATCTTACCCAGGAAGAGGAACAATTTTTGATAGGCTATAGCTACCCTCAAACAATATAAAGATGTGTTTACATGGTCTCACAAAAGATCTAAAAGGGGTGGATCCTAGTATTTTCCAACAAACAATACCCCTCAAGAGCAATGCTAAACCGCGTCTACAACGTCCGTACACTTACAACAATGTAACATTTGCCAAAAAAATCAAAGAAGAGATACAAAAATTGAAAGAGACAAAGTTTATCTATGAGATTGAACATAGTTAGTGGGAGTCACCAATCGTAGTGATACCAAAAAAATGGTAAATTACAAGTGTGCATAAATCTCAAGCAGGTTAACACTGCTATGATCAGAGACAACTATCCCTTACCCATCACTGATCATGTGATTGAAAGAGTTGCTGGGAAGGAAGCTTATAGCTTTCACAATGGATTTTCAGGCTATAACCAGCTCACGATGAAGTTGGAGGATCAACACAAAACGGCCATTGCTACAGAATGGGGTATATTTGCATATCGGGTAAATCCATTTGGACTAACCAATCTGCTTGCCACATTCCAAAGGCTGATAAGTCATGCATTCAAGGAGAATCTAGGACAATATCAAGGAGATTTACATGGATGACCTGTGTGTGCATTCTCTCCACAAAAATGAACATGTCGAACACTTAAAGAACGTCTTTGAGAAATGTAGAATGTATCATATCTGTCGAGAACCCTTATCATCAAAATTCCCAAATGAATTGCTGCCAGCAAAAGCATTAGGAACATGTGATTTACCACTCGCAGAAGAACCATGAGAAGTGTCTACATTATTGTTGCCACCTTTTCTCTGAGCAACAATGAAGGCTTGTCCAATTGCATGTTGACTAGTCTTTATTTTTTTGGAAAGTGACTCTTGCAAAAGCAATGACAATAATGCATCAAACTTGACAACTTCAGGATTTCCTTGGGGTCATAATTCTCCAAGTACTAGAAATTTTTTGGTAAGAATCTAGCAAGCCATCAAGAACAATCTACACAAGGGACTTGTCAGAAATGACTTTGCTTGCAGAAATAAGTTGCTCATTGATATCCTTGACACCAGCAAGGAAAGTGTCCATGTCATCTTCCTCATGCATAATCTTTGACTCTGGCTCTTTACGCAACAATGCAATTTTTGCCTCATCATGACTTGCATAAAGACCAGCAAAAATATCCCAAGCCTATTTTGTGGATTTTGTTGAACGGATGTGGGGAGTAATAGTGTGCTTCACAGTGCATCTTTTACATCCCAACGAGCTTGCTCAGTCATAGGCAAAACATCTCTGGTACCCGCAATCCTACCACCAAGACGTGCAACATTCTCAACATCGCTTACATCCTCAGAACTAGGACGTACATCAATGCCCTGCACAATGCTCCAAACTCCCTTTGAAAAAAGAACATGTTGCATCATGTAAGCCAACATAGGGTAATTGTCCCCATCCAATCTGTCCTCAACAGCAAACATCTTGAACAAATCTGTGTTGTTGTTGGCCATGGCGAATGCCGGCACCTGATGTGAAAACTACCCGAAAAGAGAAGAAACAAAGTGGGAACAATACATGCCATATAGCACAAACCGTAGAATATTGTAAGGGACCTGATATGTTGTAAACAGCATTGACAAAAAGTTTACACAAAATGACAAAGTAGCCTGCACAAAATTGCCTGTAGTGAAAACGGAGGTCGAAATGAGCCCAAATAAAAAATCTGAGCAGACTAAGCTAGCTTACCCCAAAAACTTGATGCACAAGAGTAGGTACAACTTTGATTGGAAGTTATGAATCACTCACTCCCTTGCAATGTTACAACTAGCTCAAAGAAGCTTTCCTATACACCACATGTAATGGTGCATAGAGAGCTCACTCTCACTCCCTAAAACTAAGATGGTGAATGGAACGCTCAAAGTAGTGAACAATAGTGTAGGGATACTACTATTTAAAAAGGGAGAAAGGGCTCTATTTATAGGTGAGGAGAGCCCTAATTAGGATTATACCTAATCAACATTTTCATAGAAAATCATGTTTATGAAATTTTTTATATGTTCTTATGAGAGTGGGGCTCTACTCTCTCTTGAGTCACATGGATGTGGGCTCAAGAGGAGAGAATTATTGAGGTGAAATAGAGAAGATTCTAGAGAGGTGAGTGATTTTTTGTGTGAGGTGGCCTACTCCACGGTAGAGTAGAGTGGGTGCAATTTACAAAAAAGTGTTAGCAGTTAGTGTTAGTAGTTTGAAGTTAGTAGGATGGGGTAAAATTACATGTCATATGCACTCAAGGTGCATTATATGATTTATACAATGATAAAAAGTAAGAGAAGGATGAGAATATACACAATTTGGTGGAAACCACAAGATGTAAATGAAATTTTCCACCTTCTCCTCCAGTGAATGAAGCGGTTGTAGAACTTTGTCGGTGCAGTTCTTGTGACCATGGGGAAGTTGAATTCTCCATGATCAAACTTCTCCTTTTGTAGGGCTTGAGCTTGGTTATTTGCTCATTTTTTCTCTTTTTATGAAAGGATGAAGAGGTTATGGTAATATGAATTTGATTCTAGAGAGAGAAATTGAGCTATATGTGTGTAGAGATGATAATCTTTTGAGCTATGGAGTAAGGAGAGATGGAAATGGTGAAGAAGATGAAGTAATCCATGAAAGTTGCAGATTTGAGTGAGGGATGGAGAGGAATGAGTGTATGTGTGTGGAAGTGGGAAAGGAGGTGAGAGAAGACTATGGGTTACTTTGTGAGAAAAGTGGGCAGACTGGGGTCCACTCAAAAAATCCTATCTCACCGCTGGTAGCTCTAAAAATCATGAAAAAATTTGAGGTGATCATTCAGATTGTGGGCTACATTTTCTCTGCTGATTACGTCTTCAAATTCCGAGCGGAGATAGGTGTCAAAATTCTCATTAAAAAGCCTGTTTTTTATGCCCACAAAAGTCTTTTAGTGGCCCCCTCCTTTGTCGAATTTGTACAATGTATCCAAGAGTGAGCCCCTCCTTTGCCATATCATAATACAAAGCATCCAAGTTACCCTTTACACATGCATGAAGGAGGATTATTGGTGAATAAAGCAATATATACATGGTGGGACTAGTGTATGGACTATTCATGGATTTTAGCTCAATGAGCACATGGTGTTAGAATAATGAGCAATATATACATGGTGGGACTAGTGTATGGACTATTCATGGATTTTAGCTCAATGAGCACATGGTGTTAGAATAATGAGTAAAAATAAAAATAAAAAAATATTGAGAAATTATGGATATGGAAAGATATTGGAATCATATGATATGGTCCCTCGTTGTATTATTTTGGATGAAAGAGGAAAAGGTATGCAAGTAAATGACAATAATATAATAAACATGACTAAGAAAGTAGAAATCAATTTTTTTGTTTTCACGAGGGTGAGGGTGAAAATGTGGGGGTGATTTGTATAAAAGAAAAATATGAGGTTATAGTATGTACACATTGGCAAAAAATACACTTTTGGTGCAAGAGGATGAAAGAAGGCATACATAAGTTTAATAAAACACACACTTAGGTATAAATATTTAAATAAAATATCAAAATAGTTATAAAAATCCCTATATTTAGGCCATATATATAATGAAATATTTACACACAATGAGGCCATAATATACATTTTTTAAATTATGTTTTTATTTTTTTTGGCTCAACTAGCCCAGTGACTAGCTAATTGAGGGTTTTTTAAGAAAATATGCGAAAAGTCCCCTAACTCACACACGCCTATACACAGTGAAATGGTAGGGATAGCCATAGTGTTTGGGTGAATTTGATAGGGTGAGGTAGCTCACTATGACAATTTTGAATAGCCGAAAAACGGCTATCAATGTGTATGATGTCTCCTGACTCATAATTGCTCCAAACTTTAAATGTAGAGTCTCCTTGACGTACTCTAGCCACTCCAAGTCTCAATTTGTGATTCTGACACTTTTAGTCAGGTATATCACTCCTTTTTCTGTTTGGTTGCTTGCACTTCCTTGGGAGGCTAGCTAAGCCAAAAGTGATCCAAATTGAATAAAACTTGGTCTCTAGGCCTATTTTGAGATGGCAAACACTTATGTAAGCTCATATGTAAGTTTTGGCCTCTAATTTGGCACTTGAGACATCATACGCATATGATGTCTTTTGTGGCAAAATGAAGAGACTTTTATCCCTAAGACTCTTTATCACTCAAGCAACTCTCAACAACTTTCATAATTCAATTTCAACACTTTTTGTGCAAGGTATGGTCCTTACAAGCATGAACTTTGCCCAATTTCTACCTTTTGGTACTTTTTAGCCCAAATGTGCTCCAAATGCAATAAAATTTTGGCTATGGACTTCTTTTATGGCTTAGGACACTATGGGATACTCAGATGTTTGATTTGACCCAGATCTAGCCTAAAAGTCTTCATATGTGTATGATGTCTTTTGGCCTAGATTTCGATTCTGATTCTACCCAAGGTGCTCCTTGATGAATAGAGCAAGAATATGTGCTCACAAAAAAAATTGGATGTCAAAAATACATAAAATCACTGTTACCTTCTTGGAATTGCAAAATTTTTTCTTAAATTCAAAGATATGTGTCCAAATGAGATGAAATTTTGCAAACAAGCGTAACACATCATTTCCAAACCTCCTGCATGGTCAGAAGTGTAACTGGACTTTCAAATCTTGACCTGAGACATCATACGCGTATGATGTTTATGTGCTCAGATTTTGGAATTGTCTTTACCTTAGGTCCCCCTTATCATAAGCAACAAGAATATATGATCGCAACAAATTGCTCTCAAAACAAAAAATTTACCAGTCACCTTCCATGATGTGCAAAATCACGCTTTTCTCTTAAGATACATATCCAAAATGATTCAAACTTGGTGAGGATGCTCAAAACAATGTATCAAAGTACCCTATAGTGATGGTCACTTTTGTTCAAAAATTGGCCCAAGAGACATCATACACGTATAATGTCTATGTTCTCCAAATTGAATGAAACTTGGTTTCTAAGCTTGTTTTATGGTGCTAAACACCCTGGTTTGCTCTGATGTTAGCTTTGGTTCCTAAAATTTCTCTTTAGACATCATACAGTATGATGTCTAGCTGGTCAAATTGAAGTGAAACTCACTCCAGAGGTCTCCCACCACACTAGTAACCCAACAGCTTTCAGAATTCAATTCCAATACTTTTTGTGCTAGATATGATCAATTCAAGCATTCACTTTTCCTACATCCATCTTGTGGCCTTTACAAGCCCAAAAATGCTTCAAATTCAATGAAATTTTGCCTACTTGCTTCTTAACTGCTCTAGATCACAAGGTGCACTCAGATGTATCTTTTGACCTTAAATCTGGCCTCCAGGACATCATACACGTTAGAATGGACTTCTGTTTCTATCCCAAGTGCTTCTTGATATGTACTACATGCACATGAGCTCACATCAAATTTTGGAAATCAAAAGTGCACAAAATCACCACTTTTTGACAAGGAAATTCCTCAAAAGAGTAAAATCCCCTCAAAACTCAATCTATATGCCCAAATGAAATGAAATCTGGTGTATATGTTCAGCACAACATGCAAAATAAGTTAGGAGTTCACTTTTTCTGCCAAAATTACCGTTCAGACATCATACACGTATGATGTTTGCTGATAAATTTTGACCAAAATTCATTCACAAGCATCCACTAGTCTCTTGCACTAGTTTTTAAGCACTTCTAACAATTTTCATACAAAAATATGCTCAGAATCACAAGTTTCTCTTTTTTCTGTTTTTGACACTCCGTCTTTTGTCTTTTGGGTACCAAGGGTTGGTCAAAACCCTAGTCTCAAGGTGAACTTAGGGTAAAATATCCCTTTTGAACACTTTGGTGCAATTAGATTTGTCAAATTTGGTCTCCGAATGCCTCTTGAGACATCATACGCATATGAAGTCCAAGTTTTTAGAATTTTAGTTTTTCTTCACAGAACCCTTGAAAATGTCCCCTTGTATGCACAACATCAATCAGTCTTGAAAATGTCAACAAAAACTTGTTTATTGCATTTTTACCCTCAAAATCAACTTTTCAAACATCGTGAATGCACACAAGCACTTTAGCAAATAAATAAGCGATAAATAGCTCTAGATCAGAATCAACATATCCTACCTAAAACTACTTCTACACGTCATATGGGGTTTAGAATATATGAGTAGAAAAAGGCTTCACTGCCACGCGCGAAGTAACAAACGCTTTTATCACACCAACAAGTGCTCCAATCTACAACTAATACTACAAATGCTAACTAAATTTATCTAGCCGCAGACCCTCCACTTGATCTTGGAATATCCTCTTTCGGATCCACTTAATTAAGAAAAATGCTTTCTTTAGTCAAAACTAAAGCAAGCAACCATCACACCAGTGTTAGTAGGATTACCTACTCAAGTCCTTATGTCCTTGGCAACAGTGCCAATGTTGCAGGAGCAAATCACACTACCTATAAAGTGCATGCAACACTAACTAGATCAACATAATGTCAATCAAGGACACATATGACACAATAGGTGCACGGAGGCAATATCTATAGGTTGTCAAGCTGAGACCATCCCACACATATAACACTCTAGAAGACCAACTAAACCACAATCAAGAATCTCACTGCTCTCAACTACATCACCCAACCCACATACACATAAACAAAAGGAAACTCACCAAACCATACCAGAATCATATGAAACTTAAGAAACACCATCCCCTCACTAGGATACACCTATCCCAAAGCCTCTACACTCACAAACCCATATGTGGAAAACACGTTTGAAGACAAAGCAAAATTTTGAAAGTGCCCAAAATTGAAACCTATGAGTATCTATGCGTAGCTTATGTCGCCATGATTCTAACGACTACTTGCACATAGAAACAAACATCATTTGATACACTTATGACCACAAATAGCTCCTACATATGTTAGTGCACGTGCTCTGTTTCACGTGGAATGTTTGGTGTCGTTGCGTAACTCTCTCCGATCCTATCGCAATGGTGCACTTGAATCTCCAATGCGATGAGCGGTCAGGAAGTAGCGTTAGGATGAATCTCGTGTTCTCTCTCTCTCTCTTTCTCTCTCACACACAGTCGACGGCATCTCAAAAATTTGATTATGATAAAGTTCTCTTTACAAAATGACCTAGGTACCTTATATACTAAGGCTACCATAGGTTATACCAAAAATAAAGTTCAATGGGTTAGATGGCTTTGTATTTACAATCTAGAAGTGCCACAGACCCCAAATTTTGCAACTAGAATAGCTACTCATTGCAAATGATTTTTTTAACCATAATCTGCATCATTTCATAACTCTAAAAAAAAAAGGCTTTATGGAATTTCATCTTCAACTACTGTTCGGACAACGTACGAAGCATGAAACCTCAACAACAAAAGCCACTGAACCCACTTCTTGCACAACACTGTGTTACACAATGCATCTCCTCTCTAAGCACAATAGGGCCACCTTACACGGCCTTGCATAGACACACCTTTTTTGCACATGCACATAGCACCAACCTTCATCCAGGGAAACTCAGAATGGGAAGGGGGGAGTAACAATGGCTGCAATAGTTGATGTAGAAAATTGCTAGATAATAGGCTACAAGATGTTGGGAGATTATGTCTACAGTGTATAAAAGTATGTTTGACACTTGAATTTTTTGTTTTTGACAACTCTAAGAAGATTTTTACTCTTATCTGGCAAAGTATTGATCCATAGCAACAAATTTCTATGGGCTAGAGTGAAAGTATGTACATACGAGTGTGAGGAATAATTTTATACAAAATTTTTGCCAAATAATAATAAGTTTTAGTAAGTTTCTTTTCTTTTTAACCTAGTATTATAAAAATTGAATAAACAGATAGAAGAAATTCAGAATCAAGTTTGGAAAGCAAACACCGAACTTACAAAGCAAGAGCTTTGAGTATGAAAAATATGGAGTGATTTGGCACAAGTCAAATTTTAGGCTAATCTCAAACGGTCCATAATTGCAAAATCATGAGCAAATAACGAGTAGGAGTCCAAACAACGAGCTGTCTAAGTCCTAGGTGGTTTTTCATGAGAAAGGTGAGTAGATAAGGTAAGTATGGACATTGCATTCGGGAAATTCGGGCACGCATAGTCAAAATAGGCAAAATAGACCTCATTTACATTCTGTCAGTTTAGAGAGAGAGCTAGAGAATTTGTGTGACCTAGAGCACTCTGCAGTAGTTCTACCTACTACAGCCACACCGGACACCCACACTTCATCAAATTGGTCAGGTATGATGCTCTTCAGCTCTGAAACACTTGTGAATTTCCAAAAACACCCAATAAATGCACAAAAAGTAGGACCAATCAAATCAAAGACAGTATTTGTGCAAACTGTCAAAGGATTTTTGGGATGGTTAGACAAGTCCAAATTCAAAGATAAATGCATAGGAAAGTTCCAATAACTGGGCAAAAAATGGCCATGTAATCACAGATGACAGAGAGGGTGGAACATGGATTGATATCCATGTCTCCCCACCTCAATTTGCAAGAAAAAGTTGTGCCAAATAGTGCCTTTGAAAGCGACTATGAGCTGCAGTAATCACAGTTAAAAGATGTTGTCCCTCAACATGCCAGAATGGGAAAAAAATTGTCTACACAATTTGAACTTGACTTGCAAAATGGGCCCTGAAAATTTAGAGTAAACTAGACTTGGAAATCACCAAAAACCAAGCCAAATGGAAAATTCAATCTCCAAATGGTCATTTGCCCCATAATGGGGAAATTTGACCCAAACTCAAGAAAAAGTGCACCATTGCTTTAGGAATGGTGTCCAGATTCTATCCCCAAAGTTTGGTAAAATATGGGCTCCAAACATCACTACAACACGTCGTGTAGAAATCGGCATAGATACCGACGAAACAAAGTTAGTTTTAAAACTAAAAAGCGATGAAATAGGCATCGAAAAAGACGTCAGTCTCGCGTTGTCGGTATAAGCATCGGTATATCTCGCGTCGGAATAACCTATGAAATAAGCGTCTAAAAAAGCGTTTGTATATACGCCGGTAATTCTATAGCATATTCCGATGCTTCTTCTGAAGTGTGTACCGCTTGGGAACTGATGCTGCATGTACTGCAGCAAAAGAAAACAGCCCTCTCTACCCAAAGGAAGAGTGCACAAGCAACCACACTCCACCTACAAGCTGACGCTAAAGAGTGAGTGTATGGCAATTAGCAGAATTGTAAGAATAAAATAACCACAAAATCAAAATCTTGATCATGGCATAACGGCACAAAGATTTTATAACCATAATTAAAACATGAGTCAAAAGCTGCAAAACTGTAAACATAACCCATTTGCCATACCATAACCATAACCATTACCATAACTTGCTTGTCATACCATAACCATAACAACCATACCATCATTGCACAACCATAACCATAACCATAACCATAACCATCACATGATTGCCATACCATCATAGCAAAACCATAACCTTAACTTAACTGCCAAACGCTAACCATAACATCTGTGCCATACCATAAACATAACCATAAACCATAAACATAAGCACTACAAAATTGTACATGTGCAAACAATCAATAAGTGAGACTGTATCAAGAAGACCACAACTACCAAAAAAATTGTACCAAGAAGACTGTATAAAGATGACTGGGTAAAAATGTATCAGGAAGACCCTCATGGTAATGCCTCCCAGTCGACGTCCTCTCCCACCTCCTACAGCTGAGTCAGAAGGGCCACAAGTCCATGCTGGTACCCATACTTCTCCTCTCGGCATGTCGGAAGGCGCTTCACGGCAACTTTCTACAAAATTATGATTTAATCATGAGATAAATCTTCAAATAACATATATATTTTCAATAATTTAAAGCATATGTATAATACTTACAAACTCATGTCGAAGCGTGTCGTAGCCTCCACTCCCAAGATGTGACACTCCATCAGACTCCAAACGTGCTCTGGCTGCATCTCTTTGCTGTTGAAATCTCTCAGGATTGTCTTGTGTCTCTCGTGCAATCCCCGCCCACTCCTCTATGTCCAACCATGCTGGCTTTGGACTGTCAACATTGTTCCTGTCTCTCGCCTCTGACCAATGGTGTGACATTGTGGCCTTCGCCATGTCCAAAATCCAGGGATTCGAGACTAGATCGCACCCCTTTGCCGGCTTGTACTCTCTGTGAATGGCCTCGACGATGTAACTCTTTCTTTCATCATCGAGATTATCCCAAACCTCCATCACAGAGTGACCAAACTGAATTGTAAAGAGCTGCCAAATACTCTGTTGCATGGCCTTTTCAATCCTATCCGCCATAACAACCCCATCCCTGCTCTTGTAAACCTTTCTAGGATCATGCTCGTGTGATCCCCAAGGTGTACGTGGTGTGCCAATCGGTGAACTATCTACTTAAGAGAGTGGTGGATGCTCTCTCGGTGGTGTGGATGCATCGGTAGAATCTCTACAACAGCAACCACCACCTCTAGAGTGACACCTACCTCGTCTCAAGGATGAACCACCTGTTGGTGTAGGGGGCACACTCGACTAAGATGTGGAGCCGGTCGGTGTAGGGACCACACTAGTCCCGGGTGTAGGGTTGGACGTAGTAGGTCTAGAGGAACCTACTGTCCAAAGGTTTTGTGCAATCTCAATCTGCTCTGGTGTGAACTGAGACAAAAACATGCCCATCTGCTCAGGTGACATGCCGACCGGAGTGACACAAAAACTAAAACTAGGAGAGTATGGCTCATCGTCATCGGCCATGGCTAATCATACACAAATAACACCCACAAAATATGTTAGTTTATAGAAGAAACTCTTAATCAATACAAATAACAAATAAACGAAGCTCCAACACAAATGAATGAATCTAAAGTGTATTGTAGACTAATAAAAAGAGTTTTACAAAAGAGTTCCTAGAAAAAATCATTAGTTAATCTCTCATCTTCTATGAGGTTTGATGCGCCAAAGATGTATCTCAATCCATACTTTTGCATCTTCTTCATTGAACTCTACTTCTTCGTCGTTCTCCGCATCAGCTTCAATATTTTACACCTCATCTCTAGGTTCAGACAATTGCTCACTGCTGACATCCACCTCAAAATCTAAACTTAAAGTTTCTGTCGGTTCTGCGCTTTGTTCATGAATCACCTCTTCAACCTCAACGTCCAATCCTTCACACACTTGCTTGCTCCGTGGAGCAACTTGAATGACATAGAGCTAGCACGGTTTAGACAGATCATTCTCATAATTTTTTGTCCATAGTGGATCATGTGTGAACATAACTTGTTCACAATGCTGCGGAAGGACGAATGTATCCCGCGCATCTGTCCACACCCGCCTAGAGTTCACTTGAATCAATCCACTCTTGTCTTTACGCACAGTTGTATTAGGGCTGCTAGTAATAACTTTGAACCACTTGACATCAAAGATAAACATATCAAACTTTCTAAAGCTAATCTTCAAGATGTCTTGGATGTAGCCAAAGTATTCAAGTTGGCTAGTCTCTGTGTTCTCATCCCTGGCACTACTCCTACTTTCTTGGATGAAGCTTACCCTAACACCACTATCGAAAGTGACCCTTTGTTCGTCGATCCGTTGCACTCTGAAGTGTTTCCCATGCGACCACAAAGCTCCATATTTGTGATACTGTAGCCATAAAATTAAAACAAACTAAAAGTTATTAAAGCAATGTGATCATGTGGAGCTCAAAAAGAAAGTTGTGAAAATATACATGCCAACGCAACCCCTTGACATCTCCTCTTCCTCTTCAGTAATCAGCACTCCATTCCTCTTTGCTTCTGAGATTGTTGCATCTAACCACCGCCCGGTTGGAAAGTCAAGCAATTTTTGAAGGTGAAAGGTGTCTAGTGGCACAAGTACGCTTGAATTGCAGGCGATATGTCAAGCGTTGTTGCTTTTCCCCTTTGTACCTCTCTAGCCACTTTTGCATGATGTCTGAGTTGAGAAGGCAAAATCTCATAACCTTTTCTGGCATTGTGATGTCCATCTTCCTAACGATGCCTTGTCCCTACGGCTCGTCCTCTGTCACCTTGACATTGACCTCAGTAGTCCACCTTCAAGGAATCTCTAGATCAATTGAGACAAAAAATCCTTTGATGAGTACAAGAGACTCTTCTACAAGCCATCTTTCGGCCATGCTACCCTCGGGGCGAGCCCTTTGATGAAAAAATCCCTTTAAAGTCTTCATAAATCTCTCCAAGAAGAACATCCACCTACTATGGACCACCCTAGCAACTGCAACTTCATCGACCACATGCACAAGTACATACATTTGGATGGTAAGAATGTGTTTTGGAAAGTACTTCTCCTCCATGCACACTGTTTCAATAGCATTTAAGCGTGCTACATTGGTGTTGTCTTCTCTTATCTCTTTTGAATTGATCCAGCATACCAACTCACTGATTTTGTAGATTGTTCTTCTAATGTCATTTGTCGAACCCTTTATGCAAATTGGTAAGATGAACTGTAAAAATTTGTGCCAATCGTGGGACTTAAGACCACTGAGATTGTCATCTCTCGTAAAAGCCGTTTTCAAACATCGTATACACCCTATGGAGTCTTGAATGAAGATATAGTCTTTTGCACTTGTTGCTCTTCTGCATGACTCAAAACCCATGGACCTTTTGATATAGCAAACTTTCCATTCGGTTTAAGTCGAGGCCACATCTCTGGCATTTGACCCACAGCCTACATGTCATCTCTTTGGGCCTTGCTCTCCCTTTTTCCAGTGATGGTTTTCCATATGATCTCCCCCACATTCTTGAAGATGTGCATTGGGTCAAGCAAATGATTAATTAGCAGGTCACTCCAGTACGAGAGTTCATGGAAAGTAGAAAGTCTTTTCATTCCAGGTGGCATCCAATCTCCCCTCTCTAGCCACATGTTTTTCCAATCGCTCACTTTCAATGGATGCATATCATGTTTGCATATGTTTGGTCCATGTAGCTCATGTCCTTCAGGGAAAAATATACCATGCTCCTCGTAAACTGTCTTGCTCAAATGCTCATAGTGGTCAAGTCGAGGACCACATTTCTTTTGGAATTTGATTTCACTGTGGTTGTAAAAAAGGGCACTACACATCAAAGAGAAGATCATTTGTCAAGGATTATTTCAGGAGAATCACTTAAAGGGTAGACGAGGATCTACCAGATGCCTATTTGTTCTCTGTGGAAATGATACCTCAATGGTCGAAAAACATGGTATCGTTGATGACAATAGCTCAAGTGGATTCACAAATACCACTTCCTATTACGATCGGATTAATCGAGCATCGGCTATGTATCAATTACTAGCTGGTAGGCTATACAAAAGAAATCGAGATGGAATATTGCTCTTATGCATTAATCCTAAGGAGAAAAAATAGTACCTAATTCAATCACATATTACCATAGTAGGACTTCACTTTGCGGAAGACCAAACTATACAACGAATCTTGAGACTTGGAGTATTTTCGTCGACTATGGGGAGTGATGTTCGATCTTTTGTAAAGGATTGTCCTCAATGTTAAAAACAAACACCCATACCTCATGTAACATTGTTTCAAATGTCACCTATTCCTAAGTGGAGTAACTATTTGTTTACTTACTTATCAAACCAAACATTTCTTGAGGATATAAGTAAACGCCGTCAAAGAGAAATTGAAACTGAAGGAAGAGACTATGCTCTTATTGGGAACCAATTGAATCGGAGAGGTAAAGATCAACATTTGCGTCTTTGTGCAAATGAAGACGAGTATATTCCAATTATAGAACAAGAACATGTTGGATTAGCTGGAGGTCACTTTTCAAGTGAAACCACCGCAAGAGAAATCTTGATGGCAGGCATATGGTGGCCAAAACTTTTTGTAGATTCCAAAGAATATATTCAAAGGAGTGATGCTTGTCACAACAAGCAAAAATGCCAACACGTGTAGATAGCATGCCCTTAAGACCAATGATGGGAGATAGAGCTTTCACAAAATGGGGTATAGATTTTGTTGGGCCAATACAGCCACCTGCTTATAGAACCCAAGCTCAATATATCATTGTAGCTACGGGCTATTTGACTAAGTGGGCCCAGGCTAAAGAAACTCAAAAGAATGATGTCAGATTCACTGCTGCATTCTTATATGAGTATGTATTCACGAGATATGGACTGCCATTAGAAATCGGGGAACTCATTTCCTCACTTAATGAGTTTATGGTCATCCAAAACAAATCAGCTGCTTATCATCCACAAGCAAATGGACAAGCTGAGCATACAAATAAAATTCTTAGCTCGGTGCTGACTAAAGTGGTTAGTTCCAGAAGGACAGACTGGGAAATGAATCTCCATGCTGCTCTATGGGCTTATCGAGTTTCATTCAAAACAGCTTTAAATGCTACACCCTTTAACCTTGTGCCAATAGTATTTCTATTGCCGACACTAAGGGTAGCTAAAAATCTTGAGTGGACTGGACATGAATTGTCGGAAAGACTTGAAGATTTGTAAAAGCTAGATGAGCAAAAGGCTAACTGCTGTAGCTCACATCTATGCATAGAAGCAAAAACAAAAACAGTTTTTTGATTCCCACTTAATCACAAAAATCTTTAAGAAAGGGGACTTAGTTTTAGTCTATTCCCTTAAGTAGCACATTCCCAAGTTTAAGAAAAAGGGAAACGGACCGTTTATCATTGAAGATGTATTTCCAAGTGGAACAGTAAAGTTGCCCACCCTAGATGGTGAAGCAATGGCTAATTGGATTAGTGGATGTCGTTCAAAGAAATACAATTTTTCGCTAACCAATGAATTGCTAGAAAGAATGCATGCAGGCAAAGGAGGATTAAACGGCAATAGGTTATTGATGAAGCCCAAGTGGAAACTCGGCTTCGGGTACTCAAACCAAAAGCTTATCTCAAGAATCAACAGATACCGATTCCCATCAACACTCTGGAAATAGGTGACCGACAATGGGAATTGCCTAAAGATGACATATCAACAGATGATAAATGGTTAGACGGAATGGACCTGCGCATCAAAGTACAGCTCAAAAATCATAGCACCAATGCTTTGATCGACATAGGAGCTAGAGTAAATGCAGTCACTTATTCCATGTACAAGAAAGAAACAAGTCAAGTATTGACAGCAGGAATAGCGACTATCAAAGGATACAACAAGAACCCAACACCAACATTGGGAGTAGTCAACTTGAACGTAATAGTATATGGATGTTCTGTCCTCATCAGTTTGTATGCTTACCAGATGAACACATGAATGAGACGATGATTCTTGGAATTCTCTGGATGCGGACATACAAGGCAATACCAGATTGGGATACAAATCAGCTCAAGCTATCACCTAAAGGCGGACAACTCATTGTTCCAATTGGACCAAGCAAGGAGGAATGGAAAGGGAGTAACTAGTAGAGCACACCACGAAGTAATCAATCTTCTCCATCCTATCGAAAAGAAAATGCTACAAGTAGCATGCAAGGAGTCATGCAAATTTGGGTACCAAAAGCACAGCTTAAAGACAAGCCGATTCAAATCTGGGTGCCCAAAACATCACCGACAAAACAAAAGAATGTTCCAAGGGTAAAAACACAGAGACGAGCATCTCCAAGCAAGGAGCCTAACTTGAAGTGTATTTGGAAGAAAAAGGAGCACTTATCTTCTCCACAAACCGTAAAACCAATCAAGCAATGGCGAGTTAAGTCTCAAAAGACTCCACCACACCATTCCACACCAAGGAAACCAACCTACCAATGGCGAGAAAAAGCTCGATAACAGTCAAAAGTGCTACCAACAGCTCAGGCAATCAGCGTGCTGAAGCATCTTGATGGTACAATCAAATAGAGAGCACACAAGCTACAAGATTTGTTCTTTGGAAGACAGCATCAGAAAGCCTCGACATCAGAAACCCTTGAGTTAATTACTCAAGACCCAGCTCTTGCACAGCATAGTGGTTTGAATTGCATTGATCTTCAAAGCACGGTAGAGGCAACCACGCCTATGCATAGACACGATTGTTCAACCCATGCACACAGTCATCCCGGAGTACACCATCTAGGAGGGGTGGAAGGGTACTAAGTAATTAAGGGTAATGTTTGAAGAGGGAGGAAAAAGTTCGATGTTAACGTGTGATTTTTTACAAAATTAAATAATAATGCCCTTATAGTTCATCATCAAGGGAAAATTCATCGATAATATCTTCCCGATGAGTGTAAATAGTGTATATATTATCAAAAAATCATCAAAAAATAGTCATTTTTGGTTATTTTTTATCATTTTTCTTGATAAAGAGACTTAAATATGGAAAAATCCAACAAAAAATATTGAAGTTGTGTTTTTCAATGGATTTTCTTAATTATTGGGTTTTTACTTTACTTTTTTAGCGCATTTTGTTATTTTCTTTGACTTTTTCAATAATAAACAGGTCAAAATTTAATAATAAATAGCAAGAAGCTCAGATGGAAAAACGGAAGATACGATGGTGATCAGAAAGACAAGGCGGACAAGCACAAAAATTTTCAATGAAATCAGAAGATGGAAGCGAGAAGCCTAAATTAGGCAGCCATACCTACTTTTGTAAAACTCTTGCAAAATGAGCTACAGGAATCTGATCAAGGAAATTTTTTAGTCTAACATAGATTTCACGGCCTAGTAAGACTAACGGGGGAATCTGGGGAAAATTGTTTCGGGAAGTCCAGGTATAGATATCCAAGGTAGGCTAAAACCACCTCATTTCCACTTGTGGCCTTTGCAGAGAAAGCTTTTCGACCTCTTTCGCGCACACTTTCCGGAGTCTACAGTTACCCGTTTTCAGCACCGTCTCACACGAGACATGAGGGGTAAGTTCTTTACTCGTCAATGATCCATTTTGTATGGCTAGTAGCTAGTCTAAACCCCTAGAAAAAAACCCTAGAATCCGAGCAGTGCACGAAGATCTACGACCAAAAACTGACCATAGCGGCTTGCCAGCTCGACCAAATCAGATGGGATTTGAATTGTAACATGTCCTAACATAATAGATTCTTTCTATATCATTACTTAACAAATTGGCAGGTGTCAAGGGAGTCCCCAGTAGAAAAGCTAGGTTTTTGGCAAATGCAAGAATTCCGATATGACTCTACAGACAGCTTGCCTACGAGGTTCATACAATGTATATGATTGGTTTAGTGAAATCAATCAAGCAAAGCCCTCGAAAAGCACAAAACAGCTCGAAAACTACAAAGCGTCAAATTCGACATACGGGGTCAAACTGACTCCAAATGAGCCAAAATTGGATGAGTTACTTCACGACTATGTTGCGGACAAGTCCAAAGCCTCAAAATTGACTGACCAACTCAACAGGCAGTATAGTCACAGAAATCAGATATTTCAGAGTCGACAAAGCACAAAGTGATGCCAGTAAGACCAAACTTGACCAAATTCAATTTAGGACTTATTTTATTTTTAAGTTTAGCAAGAAAATTATGACTGTTGTAAATAATCGCTATTATTTACTTTTGCACTATTTCTTCTTGGAAATTGTATCATCACCTCACCTATCATGTGTACACACCTATTACATGCCAAAATCAAGTATGAGTCAAAATGAGCATCTATAACTTGAAAAAAATGCCAGAAAACGCAAACAAGTCTTTGCTAGCCAATTTTTGGGTTATGGACCACATTTCTTGATTCAAATCACCTCATATCTCATATACAGGGTCTATACAATGCCTAGAACCAATTTGTACCAAAAAATATTGATTTTGGTAGAAATGTTAATAATCGCGATTATTTACTTTCTAGCCAAAATGGGAAAACTTTGATATTTTGCCATCATACATCCAAAGTACATGATGTGTTAAGCCCACTAGCCAATTTGAACCAATTTGGATCTCAAAATCTCAAATTTCCATTATATCTATTGTTTCAGAGACCTAAAGCCAAAAACTGGTACCATTTTCACCCTATGCATCCAAATGAGCCCATATTTCACTCAAGGCATGTATTTGGTATATACTTCAAGCCTATGATGCCAAGTTTGCAAAAAATTGGAGAAATTACTCAACTGTAAATAATCGCGATTATTTACTTTGGTTGCAAAATTTTGTTTGAACAAAAATTCGACAAATCTGCTAACTTTGACACTCTATTCACTGAACAGGAGCCATGCAAGCAGCAGAGAGGGCCAAGAAGAAGCTCAACCAGAAAGAAAAGTTGCAGGAGCTACCCGCATACCAACTGGATCCAGATTCAGTCAAAGCCGCCAAGGCAACCTATCTTTCAAAAGAACAACTCGAAGATCATCACACCACAGTGTTCACCGGCAGATTCAAGAGTGAGGGGGGACATCAGGTAGAGTTGCAACTCCTACAAAAGAAGTGTACGATGTCGCCGCGAAGCCTGAGACCAAAGAAGCCAACTGCAAGCTAGGACTCAAAGATTTTTATGAACAGGAGCCGTGCGGAGTGGATTTCCAAAAAGCTTACGAGCTTTTATCCACAATAAAAGAAGATGGAATTGCACAGATTTCTGACCCTCAGGGAAATAAAGTTGAAGTGGTGATAACCAAGGAAATAGTGGCAAAAGCACTCAGACTGCCCACCAAAGGAATGACAATGAGGGCAAGAGACAGGAAGACGGCAGGTACTTTCACCAAATAAACCCCCGCAGCCACCTTTGCTGACCTTATTCACAAACAGGTTGAAGAGCCAGCAAGGTTATACCACCAGCATTTCCACTTCCTGGCTAAGAAGCCACCAAGGTATACCACGCCCAATCATGCGATTGCCACCACCTTCACGCAAGTTCTCAAGTCAACAGCCAAGCAATCGATGGACCACGCACAATACGTCTTGACCACTTTGAAAGGAATAAAGAAAGAAGGAAATATCACATATCTGGGTGCACCAGAGGTGTTGACAAGAATTGCATACCATGCCATCGGTATGGCCGACAACCTACCACCTGTCCCAGACCAAAACACTTGGATAGTGTCAGCTCAACCATCTCCTCAAGCTACAAGATCGGCCAAGAGATCCTACAAATCTAATGAAGAATCGGTTGAAAGCTCGCCGGAAAGGCACAGCAGCGAGAGCTCGGATAATAAACAAAGAAGAGCGCGCATTGACGAAATGAAGAGAAAAGCTGTGGCAGCACACCAGGAAGAGCATGTGCAAAAGAAAGCCCGGTTTGAAAGGGAGAAACACTCATACCAACGCAGCCGCCAAGCACAAGGAAAGGGCCCGAAAAAGTGGGTGCCTATTGAGCTTAAAGGGCCTAGAACAAAGCATCATACCAAGAAGCAATTTGAAGATCCAATGGAATCCTTGGAAAAGATGTACCAAGAAGCGGAAGCTTTAAAGCTCAAAGAAGCCAAAGAAGCGGCAAGAAAAGAGAAAGAGGCGGAAGAAGAACAAAAGAGAGCAAAGGAAACTACTGAACAAGGAGAAGCACAACATGCCCAAGGTGATGTGTCTCCCCACATCTCTTCTCTTGTCTCTGAACACCAAGATCAATCAATGCCGAGCCCAAGCCCACCACCATCACTGGCAGTTTAAGACACAAAAAATGAGCCAATGAAAGAAGAAAAAGCTGAACAGGAGAAAGCAGTTGAAGCTACATAAGAATCTGAACAGCAAGAAGCAGCAGAAACAGCACAACAAGCAAATGTCACTACTCAAGAGAAGCAAATAGAGAGAGAGCCAGAGACAGAAAAGGCAGCAAGTCCTGCAACAAAAGAGGACACCACACAGTTTGAGCAGCCAAAGGAGAAAAAGGCAGAACCCTCTACCGCAACATAGCAAGAAAAGGCAGAGGAACCACCCTCTACCTCCACGGAAAAAGAACAGCCACAGCTACAAGAACAACAGCAACCAATCGTCCTGACACAGCCAAAAGACACACAAGAGGCTGCAGAAACATCAACTCAGTTGGCACGCAATGAAGACTGGCAATCAAATGATGAGGTCATCCTGTAGGTTAACGAATATGCTAAGCAAATGCAGGAGATGACCCAAAGACTTCGTCAGCAGCACTTGGCCGTAGCACACGGGCCAAAGAGTTAGAGATGGTGATTGATTCACTCCAAGAGGAGTTAGACGATAGACTTAATTTCATCACCGATCTACAGAGGCAAGTGTAGGAGTTGAGAGCGGAAGCTGAACAACACCAACTCGCTAGAGATAAGCAACAGAAAAAAATGTAAGAAGTGGGTGAGTTGCTGTCAAAACTGCCAGATGCATGCAAATCCAAGGATGATCAGCTAACGGAAGTTACAAATGAACTTCTCACTACCACCCTATCAGCTCAAAAAAATCCAAATACAGCTAGATGTAGCCAATGCTTCTCTACAGTACTCAGAACAAAGAATCAATGATCAGGCGATATTCTTGCGGCAAATACGAGAAAATCTAATTATCGCCTCGATCAAGGGAACAGACGAGGTCTACAAGGCATTGGAAAAGAAAAATAAAAACCTCGAGCTGGAGCTGAAATTAGAGCATTCTCAACGCAGAGACCTGGCCTTGATGCGGGTCCAAAGAGAAGATGAAGTGCTAAAGGAGATAGCAGAACTCAAACGAGTCAACCAGCTACTGAGAGAGGGAAGGCCAGAAATGCAAGAAGAGGCAGGCACTTCGGAGCAGCCTCAGATAGAAATACCCTCAGTATCATTTGCTAAAATGGAGACACATTCCACATTAGAGTTGAGTGGCAGGAAGATTTTCAGGTACCCATTACAGAAGAAGACACAGTGCCCATGGTCCAGCTCTCAAAGGCTGAAGAAGATGCACTAAAAGAAAAAGTTACACAAGAGGTAGATGAGCAGTGGAAGGAATGGATTGGGAGCTGAGAGTACTTCATTCTGTTCCTGTCACACAACTCACTCCCAATCAAATAAATGTGCAATGGCACCAACACTCCTTTCCCTACCCTCTGATTAAAGTTGAGTTGCTACAGGTAAAAGAAACGCTTCACACAAACATGCAAGTCGAAGGCGCAGATAAAGACCACCCAAAGTGGAGGTTGAGCTGGTTGAACAAAAACCCAAGATACTTGATTCTATTCACGAGAGCACCTGCGGCCCTGCAAAAAGATCCGACTTTCTATTATGTACCAAGAGTAAGGACCTGGATAGCACATGAGGCACTACAAAAGAAGCGGCCAACTTGGCATTACCCCAGATTGCCTGCTCCAAAAAAGGGACCAACCACTGAAGAATACATGGTCATTCTTTAAAAGTCTACCAGATTTGTCATGTGCTATGCTATACAAAATCTGTCGAATGCTACTCACCTGCATCGAAGTGTTCAATGAGCCAGAGCAAGCAGGCGCCCCTTGGATGTCATTCCTCGAGGGTAATAAAGGTTTGTGCTATGATCTCAATGGCCAACCTTCCGAAGAAGTCCTCTATGGCTTCTACGCTAGATGCATGTTTCTACCTGTTAACCCTCACGGCACACGGACACCCTATGATCTATAAACGTTGTATTATTTAGAGTCAGGTACCAGGCTTGTCGGACCAATAGGAAAAGGGTAAGAGTGATCGCCGATGAGAGGCGCACTCTAACTGGGACATTCAAGGGATTAGTTGGCTAAGCATGGGCGCCCAAGTGTGAATGGGGTGAGCTCATATAAAAGCCAACTAAACCTAATTTTTACTCATTCTCTCATTTGTGCAATAGAAGAGTGCTCTTGCTCCATCTCCATCTCCATCTTCTTCTTCTTCACCTCCTTGTGTGTGTGTGTGAGAGAGAGAGAGAGAGAGGGAGAGTGTGTGTGCGATCGAGCATTACGCAGGCACGACGGCGGCGAAGCGGTTGAGCGTGGCACGACTGCAGCTTCTTCTTCATCGCGGCGAGGAATCCACCACGAAGGCGAGCGTAGAGCAGTGAGTGACACACCCTTTGCTCTCTTGAGCTTGCTAGTTTAGGCTTGTTGTGTGCTTGGAGCCATTTGTGGCTCGCACACGGTGTATTGGCAAGTCCCTTGCTTCGACAGTGCGGTAAGGAGCGCACATTTTTGGCGCCGCTGCTGGGGAAATGCCCTACACTAAGCTCGGTTAAGCACTTTACGCTTTCTTGTGGTGCAATTTCTATCATAGGAAAGGCAGCGAATGAGTGTGTATAGTTGTGTGGAGATTTCTGTTTTTTGCGTTTTCTGCGTTTTATACGTTTTCTGGTTTGCACTGCACAGTTAGCATTTCTTGCGTTTTTTGCATTTTCTGCATTTTCTGGTTCTGTCAAGTTTCAATTTCTGCAATTTCTGCATTTTCTGTGTTAAATTTTCTGCATTTTCAATTTCTGCATTTTTTGCATTTCCTGCATTAAAAAAAAAATTAATTTAAATTTTTTGAAAAAAAAATCCGAAAAATAAAAACGCGAGTGAGTGGGAGGTTAAATTTTCGAAAATAAAAAACATGAGTTTTAAAAGTGGACGGGTTGGTTTGTATAAAAGTGGACGGGTTGGTTTGTATAAAAGTTAGATCGGGATCGGGATCATTTGCCCAAGCCCAAGCCCAGGCCCAGGCCCAGGCCTCAGGCCTCAGACTTATGATATATACTAGACTCACTCTTATATATATACCCTACTCCCTCAAGAGGGAATGAGAGCATGTGGGACAAGTCCTCCACTCTCCTCCCTTCTCTTCCCACTTGCACCCTTAGACTTGCTATTTGGAGCCTAGTTCCCCAGCTAGGAAAAGACTGTTTCGGGCTTTCCTGGAGCAATTTAGAACCAAACGGTGGGCTGTAAAGCACAGCGCGTCCCTCCTAGCGATACGCTCGTTTCGAGCTATCACACGGCCCATTCCACGACACGCTCTAAAAAATCTAGCAAAAAAACAAACAAAAAACACGCAAAAAACTAGTCACAAGGCCTCCTAGAGCAGCTTTTTGACACCTTAGAAAGCACATGCACTTACGCTCTGGGCGGGTGCTAGAACACGAGCATATTGAGGGTACCTCTGTTCATACGGACACCCATTACCCATCCACGATAGGCTCTAGACCCTCAACGGGGACACAAGGTAGCACCACCCAAGACCCTAAAATAGCCGCTAGTGATTCCTCCTCCGACTCAGAAATCATGGAAGCATACCCTACCCAAAACACTGAGAGAGAAGGCCATGCACCTCCCGAAGCTCCACAGCCTAGTACTAGTATGTTTAGCCGTTTCATGGAAACATTAGGTAGAGCTACTCGCTCGGAACCTGATGCAAATGAAGCACACGAAGGGGGTGGGGAAGTGGACTCTCCTTTCACATCGCACGTGGACCCCACACCCCCAAAGAGTGTCCATGTGGATATCCTGCCAACTTCTTACCAAGAAGGCCCTGTTGAGCTCCCTCCTTCAGAAGTTCCCTCTAGAGTACCGTTGGTGACAAGTAAAACCACGGGGAGCAACATTGCTTCTACCTCACAAGAAACCGTTAACCCGTCGACTCTAGAAGGATTGTTCATTAATGACCATTGGACATACGACCTCCACACTGAGGTGTTGACGGATCTACACTCTGGCCACGCCTACCATGTAGGATGGATAGAGATTGTACAATCCACCTCTAGTGCCACGAGCATCGAAGATCAACAGAAAATGATCTGTAATGTTATCCATGGCATTATTCAATCAGAAAGTCAAAACCGAGGGGTAAATATACTCTCAACTGGCCCCATGAGATTTCTGGATACGAGCAAGGCTCAACAGCCTACTCTATCACAAATGGAGACTCCTCTAATGAGTCCCATGGACCCATCTTACGTCATTTCACCTGGGGTCTCTATGCAATCTGAGCCTCCGAGCGACAACTTTAGCTTCCCTAATTTGGCTCAACCCTCTATTAAGGAAAACACGGTGCTCACTCTAGGGATAAGCCTGACAGAGAATGTACCGATGACATCTACGGTTAGCGCAGTGCCACTACCTAGTGTCGTAGTACCTAATATGGGGCCTCGACCGTATGTGCCTCTAGCCCCTTATGCACACATGGCCCCCACACCTCCAATTGTACCACTTGTTCATGCTCCTCGAGTGCCGCTCCCTAGCCCTTATCCGAGTGGACCTATGCCCGGTTATGTTCCATATCCTGCATCATCCACACATATGCCAAGACCGGTACCCGTTCCTCTCCCACATATGATTCCAAGAGTACCTCCACCGGCCCTGCCTCCTCACATAGGTGACTTGGCAGTGTTTGCTCAAACCATAGGTCAATCTATCGCGAAAAATATGCGTCATGCATCTCATAGAGAGCCTAGAAGTAAGGCAGTACAAATTGCCAAACTCACGCAAAAATTCAATGGGGACGAAGATGCTAGAAAACACATTGAAGTGTTTGAACAAGTATGTGATTCCTTAGGGAAACGCAACGAACTACATAAGTGCAATGCCTTAAGCTTGACATTAAGTGGGAAGGCTGGAGATTGGTATAGAACCCTAACGGTGGACGAGAAAACAATCTACCCTGCCCTTCGAAGGTTGTTTCTAAAGGAGTACATACGAGAAGGTGTGCTTTGGGGTGTAGCATCTCAGCTACAGAAGGCCGAACATAAGGAAGGAGAGTCAGTAAGGGACTTCATTAGTCGTCTAAAGCACTTAAACTCTCGCTGCCCTGTAAATGAGCGCTTCAACAATAACCAACTGCTTGATCGATTCATTCGAGGGTTGAGGAATGAAGGAATCTATAATGGACTAGTGATTAGAGGTATCACAACCTGGGAAGATGTCACTGCCAATGCAATCCAATTAGAGGACAACTTGATGATAGCAGGCATGAGGGTGTCTACTGACACGAGATCCACTAGCTCACAAGCCATTGAGTATGAACCCATGACTGCAAAGCCCATTGCCAATGAGCCAAAGGTACTTGAGACATTCTTGACAGACCTCACCAAGGCAATCCAAGAGTCTCTTAAGGATAATCGACCCCCTCAAAATAGTCACATGTATCCAAGAAGGGAGCAACAATGGTGTTCCATTTGCTTAGGTCCACATAGCACTAGTGAGTGCCCTACGTTTAGAGTAAAATTTAATGGAACTTGCAACGCATGTGGTAGGTACGGTCACCAAGCTAAAGATTGTTTAATGATCAAACGTATGATGGCAAATAGACCACCTATAGCCTGGACGGATGCACCTCGAGCTCCTGTATTGATGCTTGCTCCACCTGTTGAGCAACTACCGCAACACATGGTCCCTAGATCTCAAAATGTTGTACAAGCTACACCGCTACCACCTCCTGTGCTAGGACCGCAGCCCCCACATCCAAGAGTCGCCCCTATGAACCAAGTGGGTTGCGAGCCATCTAATGCTTATGCAGATGGCTGTGAGGAGGAAATAGACACTAGTATTGCCTACGGACTTGATACATTGGAAGAGTGTCCTATATACTACATGGAAGATTGTTGGGGGCAAGTCAAGCCAGTTTATCAAGCTGCTGCTCTTGCATCTAGAGGTCAAAATATCAACACCCATGCTAGGAGGCCACCTCTTCAATGCTACGAGTGTGGTGGACCACATCGGGCAGCGGAGTGCCCTATTAGGCTGCAAAAGAATGTTGCACAGATGCAAATGAATCAAGGGAGCACGTCTGCAATGCCAATACTCACATGTAATCGTTGTGGCATAGATCACTTGATTGCCCAATGCCCCTATAACCCAAATGCGCCTAAAATCACATCCCTAAATTTCATCGAAATTTCTAGTGTGACATCGCCAATACCACCCGTCGCACCCGCTTATGCGATTACACGGTCCATGCTTCAAGGGCCAGGCCATATCCTCGAAGAGAGAGATACCGCGTCAGTTATCCAAGCAAAGAAAAAGAAGACACGAAGGAAGAAGTCGCTGAATACGGGAAATTCAAAGCCAAGTTCCAAAACAAACATAGGAACAGGAAATGACCCCGTGTATATGAATGACCTCGAGGATGATTCAGATTCAGTCAAGACAATGGAGACTAGAACCAATACCACAAAGGGAAAGACCAACAAAGAAAACCGTAACATGGAACCAAATGAAAACCGAATAAGAGAAAACCATAAAGAGCCTCTGAAAACACCACAAGTGTTTCCAAATCCAATCCAAGACCCCCAAGATAAACCGCAGGGGCAAAAAGGGAAGAATCGTAAGAAGAAGATTGGGACGTACCCAAACCCAGTAGACGAGATTGAGCAAGTGAAACATCTAAGAGGTTTAGTGGAGGAGACTCAAGGGGAACTAGAACCAGAACCCATGCATGTCAAAATTCATGACACAGTGTTTCCCACGCAAGTTCATCCACCCCACATGAACCATAGACCGTTAGCCATATCTAGTATCATCCAAGAAGGGAGTGAGGACGGGAATCAGAAAGTGAGCATACACCCTTCTTGTTGGAAAGGATGTTTAACGAAGGAATACCTGATCCCATTGAGGAATATGAGATTCCATCCTCACGAGCTCCTAGTCAAGGACCTACACCCTGCAAAATGCCAATGAATGTTGCCAAACTAGTGGACTTCATGTCTTCTGAGGTCCGAACCACGATCATAGCAAAGCTGTATGGAGATCCTGAGTTATTCCTTGCACTTTGAGCATTCCTTAACGGAGAGCTACGAACGGGATTACCGCAGTTTGCGCAACCAAATAGGCCTGACTCAATTATGATTGATGAGGAAAATTATGTGCAATCACTTGACTTAGATGGACACGAGTCTGTGATCGAGGTACCCATTAACGAATTAGGGCAGTATTTTGAAGGCGACGAGTCTAATGCGACCCTACCCATCACTACCAAGGGATTAACTATAAAGGGAATTCTTGATGGTGGTGCGGGAGTTAGCATCGTTACAAAAGATTGTTGGGAATCCATGGGAAAACCCCGCCTCAGTGTTACTAACATTGTGGTAAAGATGGCAAATGGTACCATAGCCAAACCTATGGGGATGCTCAAGGATCTTAAGATCAAAGTTCTAGGACACAAGGTATGACATACGTTCATTGTAATGGATTTCTCTAAACACCTTATGTCATATGAAATGATTTTAGGACGACCATTGATGAGGGAAGCACAAATGGTTCATGATTGGTTTAAAAATCATGTCTATTTGCAATTCCAAGACTCTGTCCTTAGAGTGGATTTGGTGACTGGTAAGGTACACCCCTTAGGGAGTAAAACCATTATTGATCATCGCTCTGACACCACAGTTCACTCGGCCCCACTACAATATTGTTACACTTGTAAGAAGGATACAGACATTGGCCAAGATTCTCCTTATATGGATGTGTTACCGGGTATGACGGAATCAGACAATGTGGATTGGGTCCACCTAGCATCAACCATAGACACTTCGGGAAATAGGGGGACGACCTGGGTAACACCTGAGGGGGATGAAATGCCTATACCCTTAAATATGCTACAAGCAATGCATATCGCTTCCGACAAGACTCATCCTAATGTAACGAAGAAAACATACAAGTGGGTCCCTAAAGCTTCTTTAGTGACCATAACTAGTGCTAAAAAACAGAAGCCTTGTAAGAAACGTACCACTCGCTCCAAGAAAAGTAAGAAAATGTTGCGATGGATCCCTAAACGACTATTGGAAGCCCAAGGCTACTATCAAGGAAATGATCAAATCTGGGTGTCAAAACGTAGATTGTGCTCTTACCTATCACCTGACCCAAGTGAGCCCAATCCCGTAGCTCCAAAACGAATCAATGATCGTGGAAAGAAAAAAATCACAGAATGCTACACACCCGCTCTCGAGCTAGTTTGGGTACCAAAGAAAGAACGATTTGTTCCACCTAGCTCAGGAAGGGGGGAGTCCCATGAAGCTTCTAGCTCCTCATGTAATACATCCATAGAGGTAAAAGCTTCTACACAGCCTCCATCTATAGTAGTGGACCTCCATGAAGCTACAAAAGAATCCACACCTCCCAGTGTTCAAGAATCACCTGATGAACCACTTCAAGTTCGATCCTGGGAGAGTACCTTACCACCCTTGCAACTTGACGAGGCACCTAGGGTAATAGAAAACTACTGGCAAAAATCCTCACCTATTACCAACTGGAACAATTGGTTTCAAAGGGTGACAAGCTCATTTCAAACGGTATGATCTACCCAAGGAAGGGGGGAGTGTTTGTGGACATCCATTATTCACTTGCTTCCCTCTCAACCTTTCTCCGTGACCTCTATATCTCCCAATCTTAGGGAATGTACATATAAAGCTTTATACTCACAAAAAAAAAAAAAGAGCAAGAGCAATTAGCAAACGAGTATACACATTAAAAGTCAAAACATTGACTCAGACCTACACATTTACATCTGGTACACTGAAACAGAAACCTATGTCATGACTGTTTTGGAGTTGAGTGATTAGCAAAGTTCTCTTTTCCCACTAATGTGCCTCCTGGAGGTATTCCTTTTGTTTCCTAGTGTGTACAAGAGCGTGTTGCTATTGATAGGATTTGGACCTTCATGGAATCTTTATCTCGACTCACTCTTCAAATCAAGCGCGACCATCGACACAAACAGGTGTTTTATGTCCATTAGCATTGCCCTTATCTTTTTGCATCCATGTTTGTCTGCTTTGATTGTGATTGGTAGCATAATATTCAGCGCATTTGCTTACTATCAAACATTTAATTCAATGTAATGTTTTGTCATAATCACTTGTCTAGGTTTAAAAATCAAGCAGTCCGACTAAGCTAGTTTGACCAAGCTAGGTATTAGAAATCTTCTCTTAATACCATGGGAAATGCCTTCCTAATAATTAATGGTTACTTAGGTTCTTAATCTGATTTACGCAGCATTGTGTGAAATGTACTAGGGCTTTCTAGTGGGCTTAACCCTATTGACCTTTAGCTTAAGTATTATAAAGGGATTTACTAATGTGATGAGCCTGGGGAGGGTAACAGTGTTATATGACCCCCCAAAGTTACAAAATTAAAATGTTGAAAATGAACAAACAAAAAATCAAAGTGACACAATGTAAAATTTTAAGCTGAAAGAGAAATCCCTGCTTAAATTGGTACTTCACTCACATGTATCGCCTATGGTACTAGAGCCCTAGAGGTTCCCAGTGTGGGCGCTTTTCCTTGAAAAGCAAAAATCCCAAGGCATACAAAATAAGCACACACATCATAATTGAATCAATGTGAAAAGACTTTGGGGGGTCAAAGAAAAAGTAATCAGTCAGGCGATGATTTCATGAGAAATTCCTTTTATGGTAGCTTAACTACAAGGTCTTCTAGATATAGCCTCTAGTCAGCCCTCGAACATGAATACTTGGCTCTCGCGATTAAACAACTTAATTGACCACAGAAAATTAAGAAGCTTACCCATGGTATTAATATTCGATCTCTAGTGCCTTTCGACCGTCAAATTAGCGACCCCAGACTTGTTTAATTTTTTACCTTGACATCTGTTTATGCATTTGATTACATTGCAATTTAATGTTCATTGCTACCAAATTGTTTGAAATTTTTTTACCAATCAATGTGTCTACCTAAAACTGCATATGCTTTTTAAGAGAATGCCATTACTGTGCCAATGTTGTTTGATTTTGCAGTGACTGAAGAAGACTAAGGACATTCATCTCAAATGCTCTTCCACCTCGACGAACCAGCTTCAACTCAATAGCTTCCGAGGACGGAATCTACATCAGGAAGGGGGGGCATGTTAACCCTCACGGCACACGGACACCCTATGATCTATAAACGTTGTATTATTTAGAGTCAGGTACCGGGCTTGTCGGACTAATAGGAAAAGGGTAAGAGTGATCGCCGATGAGAGGCGCACTGTAACTGGGACATTCAAGGGATTAGTTGGCTAAGCATGGGCGCCCAAGTGTGAATGGGGTGAGCTCATATAAAAGCCAACTAAACCTAATTTTTACTCATTCTCTCATTTGTGCAATAGAAGAGTGCTCTTGCTCCATCTCCATCTCCATCTTCTTCTTCTTCACCTCCTTGTGTGTGTGTGTATGTGAGAGAGAGAGAGAGGGAGAGTGTGTGTGCGATCGAGCTTTACGAAGGCACGACGGCGGCGAAGTGGTTGAGCGTGGCACGACTGCAGCTTCTTCTTCATCGCGGCGAGGAATCCACCACGAAGGCGAGCGTAGAGCGGTGAGTGACACACCCTTTGCTCTCTTGAGCTTGCTAGTTTAGGCTTGTTGTGTGCTTGGAGCCATTTGTGGCTCGCACACGGTGTATTGGCAAGTCCCTTGCTTCGACAGTGCGGCAAGGAGCGCACACTACCTTCACACAATATGCTGGCGTTTGAGGAAGCGTTCTACATGGGATTCTTCACTTGGCAAACGAAGATATTTGCGCCGATGATCAGCAATCTGACCTCAAGGTTTGTAGGCTACTCAGCAGTGGAGCTGAAAAACAGAGTAACTATACAGTTCTTGCAAATGCCACATAAGGAAAAAAAATCAGATATCAAAAGGCTCTAACAACGCCTAAAGACCGCCTCGCCAGCCGCCAGCACGAAGACTACTTCAGCCCATAAAGCTGTGTCAAGGGACGACACATGCGAGGGGGGGAATGTGAGCAGCAAGCTAACACGGATACCATTTTTCGGAGTTCTCATTGTAAAACACTTAATATTTTGATAAATTGGGAATATTGTAACTCCTATTTTTTCGGATAAACTCTGTAATTAATGAGCCAAAGCTACAAGCTTCCAGATTGTATCAACTTGTCATAACCCATCTTTGATAGAACTCCCAGATTATTAGTTTTGACCACCAAAAACCTTGGATAAGGTATAAAAGCCAATTTTTGTAAGTTATTGAAAGTTTTTGGATAATGAAATACACAGCGTGAGCTAGCGGCGCTCACTTCTCTCCTTCTCGTGCTTCCTAGTCCCTCCCTGGTTGTCACATTGAAGTCACGTTTGTTGCATTGCAACCGCAGGTAAGAGCTCTATGCATTGACATAAACACATCACAAGTAATTTGTAGTTTTTGGCGTCGTCGACCTACGGCCTAATTTCATCATAACTAGGAATTTACACTTCCAAATCAAAAACTAAGCATAGGCAGGGTATTGGGGCATCATTGCTAAGCATTTAGATGCATTCTGGGTCGAAAACGACTAGGTCAAAAATCCATTGCTGTTAATAATCGCGATTTTGGAACTTGACCTAAAGTGGGGTTTGAGACCATAAGCATGTGTGCTTAGGTTTTATAAACATGTCCTAGAAGTTTCGTTACGTTTGGATGTCATTTGATGCTGTAACGGATGTGATTTGTTTACTGATGATGAGCGATTGGCTTTTGATGATTTTAGTCACTTGAGTGTAGCTTGAGTTAGATGCGAGTTGTTAATTGTTTTCTGAGAGATTGAAAACCTCTTGTAGCCTCTATGCACTAGTCGAGTCAGCTTCATCCCATAGATTGACAATTTAATCGTGGTTCTCGCTAATACTGCAATAAGATAGGATGGTGAGGTTAAACATGCATCCCACAACTACTTACGAATCAAGTTATGGTGGCTTAAATATTCATTATGTATTTGTCCGTCGAAACAATCTTCTAAGAAGTAGCCTCAAAGGCTAGTATCTTTCTTTGAAGGTGTACCTGGCCTTACGAAAATTTTATTTTCCACCTTTAGAAAACCTTTTCCAAATTACCTTTCAAAGCACACAAAGTCATAACCTTTTTGAAAGAAGGCTTGCTCTAAACGGAACATACCAAATCTATGATTTTTGCAATTTGACTGCTTTGGAAGACATCGATTTGATAAGGTCCGTACAACAAGGCTACAAAGCAGCAAGGCCTTGCCCTGCTTGACTATTTCAAGGTTTCAATGCTCCACAAAATGCAAGGGACTATGCCCTTGGCCAAGGCCAAAGGCCAAAATTAAGATTGTGAAGGCCCTTGAGTATGAACTCAAGGCCACCCCAACTTACTGATGGCGGCCTTCAACGTGGCACGACAGAGAAGAAGATGCAATGACTTGTGAGAAGGTCCTCTTGCCACCATATGAAAATAAGAAAGGAAGCTTAGGCCCTCGCACCCCCGCCAAGAGAAATTGGGGCCAATTTGGTGTAGGTCGGTGACACCCCCGGGGGGGGGGGGGTTGCACAAAGTTGAGCTTCGAGCTCCCTTGTCGTCTCCACGGCCCCACTGTCTTGCATGCATGCATGTGCAATAACTCATGCAAGATCTATTCTTGGCAAGCGTTTCATGCCCTATCCTTTGATACCACCAAGTGCAGATGCGAAACAACCTGTTTCTCCCATCCTACCTCTTCCCTATATATACGTTCGAGCATCGTGCCATGTTCCCATTGACCCTTGGCCTTACACTAATCTAATTTTATCTATTTTTTTTAGTACATAGGGACCTAGCCTCATCGGCAATGTTCATGCACTCAATAAAGTCATGTTCTTGAGTGGGCAAACAGGCACATTGCAGAAGTTTCAAGAGTATTGATAAACAAGAAGAATATAAATCATCGTTATTGGACTAAGGTGATCTCTATAGGTTTCTACGTTATGAACAAGAATCATGTTGTTGTGGCATCATTATGACATCTGAAGAGAATTTCGGTGACAAAAACCCGTTTTGTCACACCTTTCAATTTTTGGATGTATTTCATATGTACATGTGATGAATATGGTGCAAACTAAGCTTGATCCAAAGGCTATAAATGTGTGTTTATTGGTAATTACCACTACAAAAAGTATGAACCTTACAATGTAGTAGAAAATGCAACTTCATGGTCACATATTTTGAGTGGATTGCAAGGGTCACCTTATAGTAGTCAAATCTTGTCATCCATGGAGTAGCAAGATATGTCAAAAAGTGAGTCCTACTAGCTCATCAAAGGTACAAGGAAAGAATAAGTAAATAGTGATTATTCCCCAAGAATCCTGGAGATTTGAGTGGCTCACAGAAAATTCTAATTGATGAGAAATCTGGTATACCCTCTATGAAGACTCTAGCTACAAGAAAGTTGCAATCAAAACATAGGACACCTAGTGATGATTTTGGACCATGTAGAAATGTGAGAATGAAAAATCTTTTGTAGCAATTGATGCTAATATTCATGTGGATTGCCAATGTGCATGTACGGAAAAGATTGAGCGGGATGTAGAACTTGCTTGTTTTGAGAATGATGTTGGAAATGCAAAGGGAGGAAGCTATGGATAAGGAGATGGTTCTCCTTTATAAAAATGAGACTTGAGACTTGATACCACTAACTCTCTCTCTCTCTCTCTCTCTCTCTCTCTCTCTCTCTCTCTCTCTCTCTCGGCAAAATGGGAAGTTTTTAAGCAAGGCATTTGCTTATGCAAAGGAATTGTTTTCCACGAAGCACAAGTCTCACAAAGACGTCAATAAAGGTAGCTCAAAATAGAAATGGTTTGATTTGAATTTGAAAGAGCCCGAAAGTCCTTTGTGAAATTAGATGTAGAAAAAGATAAGAAAGGCTATTAAAAACATCTACATGCATAGAGAGCACTTCTTAATAAAAAGAGAAGAAGATGGGAAATTAGTTGATAATTTTTCTAAGCTAAAGAGAAGGCACATGCATTCGGTAAATTTTGGAGTATATAAAGGACAAGTGTGTTGAGAGTTTTGGTGATTTGACTCTTTTGGACATGTATATATATTAGAAGAATCAATATGAGCGCCCAAAAGATTCGTGTCATGGTTCTCTTTCATGTGTGTCTTCCCTCTTACCATTGGAAATGTCTATAAAGGGCTTTAAAAATTGACCACTCGCAAGGCAAGAGATCTTCAAGGTATCATCGTGCAATTATGGGCAATTATAATTGGAAGAGGACTTACTATACATTTGCAAACATGTGCAATGCAAGAGAGATTTTGGGAAATACCTCTATAACACCTTGATGAAAGTGGGCTTATTTATGGAGTTGAAGTATGGGTAGTCTACCTAGAAACAGATTGAGAATTTTCAAAATCGTTTTCTTACATACTTTCCCCAGGTCAAGACACAAACACCATACATAAGACACAAGCACCATACATGCTCTTACTTCTTTCGTTGAAATCACTTCCCATTGGGGTTGTGGGTATGGAGAAAGTCATGGACTACATGCTTAAGATACTAACATAGACTTTTGAGGATAAACTCCAAAAGCTGCACAAAAGCAAAATATTAGGTTCAAGATGATTGCAAGATATTAAGAATGGCTTTTTTGAAATGTCAATGTATTATGGCTTGCAGAAATCCAAAGGTTCATGCTTCATACATTACACCGCATATGTTGCTTCCAACTAAAAAGGGAACCATATCCACCCTTACACGCCCAATGCCATGTCTTACACCGTAGAGAATGAGAGTTGACCTAGATGGAGGCGATAATGAGAATCATATGTTCCTTTTGGTCCCATAAGTCACATTTGACCTCCACGGACGATAATCAAGTCTCTCTCTCTCTCTCTCTCTCTCTCTCTCTCTCTCTCTCAAGTTGGTGGTCTACACCTTCAATATGGTGTGCGGTTTTCGAGGTACTCAACGATTCCAATTTAAAAATGGGGAGATTTGAATACTTGGGTCTACAAGAGGCTGCCTAGCCTAGAAAGCCCAAGCCATATGGTGCTCAAGTGATCTCTCTTTTATCTACTACATTAAAACTTCTTCTTTTCTTCATATGGTGCTCAAGTGATCTCTCTTTTATCTACAACATTAAAACATCTTGAGCATTGAAATCGGCATCCAAACATTGATAGATATCAAGCCATTTCTTGCATACATCTATTATTAAGAGATTTGTCGACGTTTGGGATAGAAATTTTTATCAACATTGACTTGCTTCGTTTGGGATAGAAATGTTTAACCTCCTTGTGTCATGGCTTGATATTTCTCTCTTGATATTTCTCTCGCTAATGTTCTGTGATGATAGGCAACTTTTGAGAATCCGCCAAGGCTTTCGTGTGTCTCGATAATACCAATGTGCTATTTTTCTTGGAGATGTAATTAGCATCACTATGTGTCATGAGCAAAGTATGGTTTGAAGTCTTTGAGAAACACATTGCGCATGCCTTTTTCACTTGGGTGAGTAGGTCTTTATAACTACATAAACACCACCGGGCTATATTGAGTTGGCCACATGTTTGCCATAAAGAAGCTCAGTTTTTAATCCAATTTTCTAGCTATTTCAAGAAGGTTTTCTATCAATGAAAAGGTATTTTTTAGACTTTGAATGGTTATCTTGATAAAACAAAAGTGGTGTGATTGAGAGAAGAGAGAAGAGAGATTTTAATGTCTTAGGAACATCCCTAAGAGTCTTGAAAGACCTTGAACTCAAGAATTGAGTGAGAGAGATTAAACGTCTTCAAAAGGCCAAAATGACCTATGAGACCAAACTGATACAATCCTTGCTGATCTAATCCAATGTCTAAGAGGGAGAGAAGAAGAAGAGAAGCGCATTGGTCCCCTCGCGGGGACGGTGATGATTTGAGCTGAGACATTTTGATCAGATTCTAGCTAAGGCGCCAAGCACCTCACATCCTTTGTATGTCGCCATTGTTACAGATTGCTTTTCGACTATCGCTCTTTATGGGTGCTAAACCCTTGGAAGAGACGGGGAGAAAGGCATACAACTTATTTTAGTTTTGTCAGAAGGCCCTTATATTCAATTGACTCAGGTAACCTTTTGGGATAGAATGCCCACATGAGGCTTCACCTTCTTTCCTTGTTAGGACGACCGCTCACACGTCTTTCTATCTCAGAATCCGTTTTCCCATTTGCCCTTCCCCCGCATTTCCTGCTACTACTGATGCAAAGCTTGAAACTAAAGCTTGTATCAAGTAAGGTGTATTTCTAGGGGTAGGGAAAGGTCCTCAAGGGACACCTTTCTCCATAATGCATGTGACCAGCAAGCAACCGACGGAGGCCTTACGCCAGGCTGGGAAGCATGCATTATGAAGGAAAGGTCCCTTTAGGACCTATCCCTCCCGTCAAGAATTGGCAGGAAGGGGGCCAGCGCAGAGCACCATCCCGGCAGCTGTGGCGGCCGTAGCTTGAGCTCGGGAGGCTGATGCACGCTGTTTTTATATGATGGATGCCGACGTGTCGGAGATCCGCCTGCCGTTGGTGCAGATTATGCTGGGGAACAGCTGTCAGATGGACGGTGCACAGCTGTAGGCCCCCGACTGGCGACCTTGAGGGGGTAGGGAATGGACACTTAGTGTCCATTCCTCATAATACCTGCGACCCCTTGGCGACCAGCAGAGGCCGGGAGCCATGGGGGAGTAGGTATTATGAGAGAATGGACACTTAGTGTCCATTCCCAACCGTCAAGGGTCGCTGGGAGGCGGGCCAATTAGCTGATCTGATGCTGACGAAGGTTGTAGAGTTGCACACAGGTTCTCAACTGCTGCTAGGCTTGCGCAGGGTACAGTTCAGAGGACACCTGCAGCGTAGAGAAGATTACACATGCTGACGGGGCTTACTATCATTCGCGACCAGCTGATGATTAATTATGGCTGCTGACGGGGCTCGCAATCATTGGCAATGATTGAGAGGCTGCTGCTGGATTATTACGCCTGCTGACCTGTCGTCAATCTGTCGGCTGCAACAATGATTCCGCTCCAGAAAATACAGTTGATGAAGCGCTAGGATGCACTGCCCGCCGACCAGCGACCTTGACGGTCCCTTCACAGTCAAGGGCCGAGGGGCTGAAGATCTCAACCATACATCCACTGGAAATTCTGCAGCAGAAATCAATCCGTCAACCCTTCGATGCATGCCACCTCAGCAGGCGGAATAGCAGGCTACGAAGTCCAATGAGATTGCCACACCTCAGCAGCTGGAATGCTCTGACGTACTGACACACCAGCAACTGGAATTTAGGTTCGTGCAGGTGCAGTCTGAATCATTGCAACAGTGTTGTTGTCCAAGTAAAACCTTCCACGTCGGCAGCGAGAATCCTTTGTTTTGGCCCCCCTCCCCCTGACTCTGAAGGCCGGAAATGGTCCCCTGTTGACCATTCCCTGTTTTCATGGCTACCGGCGGATGCTGAAAACAGGGAATGGTCAACAGGGGACCATTCCCTACACCTTACAATAAGGTTCAACAATGTGTATAGTAAGCTAAAGAAAAAGTGGGTGTGTGACCCCACATCTACCTACATAGAATCACACATAACCTTGCCTCAGAAATATACCACAAGGGTATGGTTCTCAGATAATACAGACTTCGCATTACATAGACTTCGTCTACTGGAGTCCAAAAAAGACCATTCCTTCCCAAATGTGTATGGAAGGTACATCCAACCCAAAGAGAAAGAATCCAAAAACATCATGAAGGAAATTAAATAAATAAAAGCAGGTGAAGCCACATCAACAGGCAGCCAATGTAACCTTATTATTTTTAATTTCTACAGAAAAACCTGTGCTTTCTATGCAAGATATGTCAAAATTTATTGCTATTGCTGGGGATTTTGTAATGGGAGTCGTTTCATGAAAATATGTTGAATAGAATGAGATTTTTGTTTTCCTTCACTAAGAATCACCAAGATGATGCTCGTCATATTTCCATGGCCTCCTTGTAGGGAATGGTCACCCATTCGGCAGTCTACTGGCATGGCCCTGTAGGCACTCAATATGATACATATGTGACAACAAAATCAACAAATATGATTTGATCAACAGAGGATTTGCATATGGAATGGAGAGGAATGTGCATGAGGAACTCATGAGATGTTTACAATTGCTCCTGCTCCTGAAGATTTTTGACCGAAGGTTTGTATCTGTACCAATAAGCACAAGCAAGGTAAATGCAGAAGTTAGCCAAGCTTAGCCCAGCCAATAGCCAGTAAAAATAGTAGAGTTTGCTCCGGTTCAGATTGTCCACGATCCACTTCTCTCGACCTCCATGGCCAGTTGCCTGGTTGATAGCGCTTACAAGCGCCGTACTCAGAAAATGCCCCACAGCAATGGTGCTGAGATATAATGCTGTCCCCAAGCTCCTCATGTTATCTGGCGCCTCATTGTAGAAGAACTCCAGCTGCCCAATTTGGGTGAATATCTCTGTACTTCCCCGGAAGAAATATTGCGGAACAAGCCAGAATATGCTCATGGGCACCGTCACCTTTGGCAGATCCAACAACCCATTTTCTTCAGCTGTGCGTATGCGCTTCAATTCCACGAGCCCAGCCACCACCATGGCAAGCATCGAAAAGACAATGCCTGTTCCAATTCGTTGCAATGTGGTTATGCCTCGCTCGTGCCCAGTGAATTTCTTCATGAAAGGCACTAGAAATCTATCGTAGAGCGGTAAAATGAGGAGGACGTTCACAAGCTCGAAGACTGACAATGATGCCGGAGGAAACTTGAAATTGCCTATTTGTCCATCCAATGTCGCCCCCTCCAGTACGGCAAACGTTTCCATTTGGGTCAAAGCTGTCCAGACAAATGCGGTACTGGCCCATATTGGAAGCATTCTGATCAATATTTTCACCTCCTCGACTTGAGTGACTGGGCATAGGTACCACTTGCTGACGCCAACCTTTCCCTCCTCCCTTGAAACAACTGCTGCCTTATCAAGAAATCTGAAAAACCAGATCTAGGCAATAGAAGTCAGACTACCAGTTACCATGCACAGAGCAACAATGAGATTACTAGCAAAAAGTTAAACAGGGTTGGGATAGTTCCCATGACATAGCAAGCTCTCTCTGGATTATTCTCAAGACATGAAAACCTCATATGCCATTTGGTCTCTAAAAGATCTTCATAATATCTCACTAAAGAAAATTGAAAAGGACAGGCAAGAAAGATTTCATACATGAATTGGCTGCTATGTGGAAGCTTTTTAACTGTTGTGTTTCCATCTCTATTAACCCCCTCTTCAAACAGAGTATTGTTGTTTGATGGAAGCGGCAGGTTCCGCTTCCTCACTGCAGCCACTATTACCTGCATTATCCTTGTCAACGGACTACCAGAGGGTAACTTGTATCTATAGAGGAACGATCCCACCACAAATATAACAATGGCTATAGCCATAAGAGCGGCTGGTATGCCAAATCCCCATGCAAAGCCAACATTGTCTTGAATGTACACAAAAACTGTTACGGAAATGAGGGATCCAATGGAGATGATAAAATAAAACCAATTAAAGAAAGAAGGCATGTATTTCCATTCTTTGGAATCATGCTCATCAAACTGATCTGCTCCAAATGAAGAGACGTTTGGCTTAATGCCGCCATTTCCCAAAGCTATAAGGTACAAGCCAACATAAAGGACAGCCAATTGAACACCATGTGCAGAGATGCAAGTTGTTTCCGAGGATGTGCATGATGGAGGCCGTAGAGAGCTCAATGCTGCGGACAGCGTCAAGACGACCATGCCCTAAATATATTCCACCAGACCAACAGTTAGATTCTCAAATGCATAGACAACTATGAGATAACGAGCACATTGACGACTTACGAAAACTTGAATGGTTGCAAAAACAAAGATAGCCCAAAACCTGCCCAAATAGGCATCTGCCATGAATCCACCCAAAAAGGGAGTAAGATACAAAGCACCAATAAAATTTGAGACCATGTTAGCAGCTGCAGGTTTGAGAATATTCATCTTATTGACAAAGTATGTCACTAGATTGCGTTGGAGCCCTAACGATGCCATCCTCTCACAAATTTCTGTGCCTGATAGAAATAATCATCTCTTATATCAACATTGGAAATCTAATACTCAAAAACAATTGGGAAAGTAGGAGTCGAGAAATTACTAAAAATAAGAGGTGCTGCCCTCCAACCTCCAGTCTTAGCCTTTATAGCTATCCTGCCTCTCCTATCAACAGACCCATCACCCACAACTGTCTGACCATTTTGCTCGCTATCCATAATGAGATTTCTGGCTTGGTCCTGGAAGTAGTTCGACCAAAACAGGAACTCTTCAGTAACATCTCATTCATGTTTTTGCCTAAAGAAGAACTAAGCGAGTGAGTGAATTAAAAATATAGGTATATAAAGTGTGACCGAAATCTTAAAAAATACATGAGACTAAGTGTTGGGTACTGAAAAGAAACTGAAATAAAACATAAATCCTCATGAATCAAGTTGTGAAACTTCTCCAAGTAGGAAGATCAATCAAAAACTGCAAACCATGTAAGATCTTTTGGCATCTAGGCCTTGTGGAAAATGAAGAAATGGACATTAGCATTTTCCACTGGATATAAAGCTAGGCGATTACCTAGAAAGCTTGGAGTAGTATACTGTCAAACCCTACTTGATAAAGTGCAGCCATGTCTTGACCTTGGTTTATTTATATACATATATAAATATATCTATATATATCTTTGACGTGTGGCTACTGGCTCGCTGCTGTTGCTCACGCTCGCACTAGCCATCGCCTTCAGCTCCCCCTCACGCTGCCCTGTCCCGCCTCAGTCCCCCCCCCCTCAGCCCCGCGCTGCCCGCCCTTCGCGCAGTGCCCTGAGCTGTCCGCCGCCCCCCACCCCCCCCCTCCTCGCGCTGCCCGCAGCCTGCCGGCATTCCCCCACCCCCACCTCGTGTCTCTGTCGGAGTTGGTTCACAGCGACACCGACTCGCTTCATTCGCATCAACGCGCTCACTCCCCATCGCTCGCCTTCGCAGCAGCAGACACAGATGGAGGATTCTACTCCGCCACAGAGGGACTCCACTGAAGCCCCCTCGCCCGATCCCGCAGAACCCACCATCCGACTTGCTCTCTCGCCAACAGAGCAAGCGAGCTTAGAGGCAGAGGTGGTGCGCCTTTAGGCCGCCTCTGTTATCTGCAAGATTCTCGGCACCAGACCCAGCAGAGGGGAGGTGCGTGATCTCCTTCAGGCCCGCCTTCTTGCAGAGGTGGGCAAGATCCTTGATGTTCAGCTTCTCGGACGTGGCTACTACCAGATAGAGTTTTAGACTCCCATGATGGCGTCCAAGGACATTGCAATGAGCCCCCTGGACATTCGAGCAGTTCGAGCTCACTTTCGACAGTGGCGTCAAGGTTTCGACCCAGCTACCAATGTTCTTGTCGAGGAAGCAGACCTTCCCATTTCGGTCTGCTTCCCCGGCTTGAGGAGAGAGTACCTTCCACTCCTGTCCAGGATTGGCTCAGGGATTGGGACCGTCCTGGAGACACCTCGTACGACAACCTCTGTAGCTGCCAAGGCAGTTGGCATTCCCACAGTATGTGTTCTGGTGCGGGACACCCACACCCTCCCAAAGGTCATTCTTCTACCTCGGGTGAGTGGTGATTGGCTCCGCCAAAACGTGGAGTATTCGTGCCTTCCGAATCAGTTTTCATTTGTCGCAAAATGGGCCATCTTGCAAAGGCGTGTCCACGGAGGAGGTTGGCCCCGACCTTCACCTCATGCTTAGCCCCAACCTACTAGGATTGGCCAACAGCAACAGACAGAGTCACAGGGTCCTCAAGCAGCCTCACCTCCGAGCCTAGGGCTCAGACAGAGGAGGGCTGGCAGCAGGTTCGTGGGTCGGCGTCGTCAGAGGCCACCACGCCAGCCTGGCCCTATAGGCGGTCACCAAGCTCCAAGTCAGCAGCAATGGGTTCCCACAAGGAACCATTTCGACCCTCTTCAGCAGGACAAGGTCCCCGCTCCTCCCTCCACGGTAGCCTCTCCTTCGACAGTCCCTCCTCTCCACAAGTTTCCTTCCGCCCCCCCGCCCTCTTCCTCCTCCCCACCTCCTCCCTCTCCTTTCGCCACTCCCCACCCTCCCACCCCTCCATCCCCCACCACCCCCCCAACTTCCTCCTCTCCTCCCGTTCCTACCCCACAGCCGACTAATGGGGTAGGACTTTCCTTAGCTGCTAGGAGATCTCTTGGCAACGTTTTGCCACGAGGAGTCGCTTGGCGAGAGAGGGACAGCCTTTCTTGTGTACCCCCCTTCAGGTGCAAACGTCTCCCTTTGCAATAGTTCCTCGTGGACTTACGAGCTTCGACATTCGTCGTAGATGGTACTTCTTCGCCTATGACTTCACTCGGTTTCTTGGCGACCCTTCAACTGACTTTGAGGCAGCTTGCTTGAGAGTCCATGTACTGTTCCTTGCCGCTAGAGGGATAGAGGCCCTTGACACAGGTGACAACAGTTGGCTTCTCTTTTCCCCTATGTGGCAGGGACTAATCAGAGTGGACGTTGGACTCGGTGTTAGAGTGGCTGCAGGCACAAGTCCTCGAGTTCTCTCACCACATGGGAGACCTAGGGGTTACAGACCTGATACAGACTCTCTGGCCGTTGGCCAAGTTCTCAATGACACCTCCAAACTCGGTAAGATGTAGACACATTGTGGTACACTTCTTTGCTGACACGCAGTGTAAAGGTGCAACGGAATGAATGTTTGAACTTTGCTCAAGATGAGTGCTCCATAATGTGCTCAAGGTTCTTTTTTTTGTTCTTATGGAAGGGAGAGCCTTCCGTTCTTAATGAGAGAGTGCAATGATCATAAACAAAGTGAATGGACACTGTGCGTGCAAATGTATGAGACTGAGAGATAGAGAGAGAAGAGAATACGACACCAGAGACGTTGTAAAACCCTCCTCCGAAGGCCCCACTCTCGTCGACGAGAGTGGTCTACTATTGATTGCACAAACTGGTACAAAGTGGATGCATGTGATTGATGCAAGTCTAGGCTAGATCGATGTCGACGACGGTGATGGCAAGACCGATCTAAGGGCTGAAAACTGAGGCTTTCTATCTGCTGTCCAAAAACACTAATGGCTGAATTCTGTCGCTGATTCGCTGCTGTCCCAAACACGCTCATGGCTGAAATGTTCTGACACCAAAAACGCTGGTATGGGCTGGTCTTTGCGGGCTAAAAACTGCAGGTCTTTAGGGCTGGAAACGCCTGGTCTTTAGGGCTGAAATCTACTGGTCTTCTTCTGCTGAAAATCGCCATGGCTGAGGCCGCAAATCTGGAAACGCTAGGGCTTCTGAAAAACGCCAGGGCTGCAAAGCCTTCTTGGAGGAAAAACGCTAGCAGACTAGGATGGTCTGGCGATGAATCTTGCTGAGCTTGATGGCCATGGACTGCTGAGTGTTGAAAACGCCAAGGCCTGGTGTCTTCTGGCGATGGGGTTTCTTGATGAAAAACGCTAGGGTTAGGGGAGTCTGCTTGGAGGAGAAAACGCCACCAAGGGAGGTTCTTACTGAGAAGTTGTCTGTTGAGCATTGGTGCTCCTGTTGCCTCTTCTGCCAATTAGTGCTAGTCTAGGTTTGCTTATATACAAACTTACTCAATTTGCCCTACCTACTTTCCAACAAAAGTCACTTAAAAATAATAAGTGAAAAATGTCAAAAATAGGGAAAATAGGCTAAATGCACTGGAAAATTCCCCTGAAGGATTTTGTGATGGATTCTGATGGGAATGCTTATGATCATGCTGTGTGCAACTAGAGGATATGCATCTACACTAAGTGTTTGGGCATGCACGGTCTGCAAACAAACTCACAAAAGTGCCAGATCGCTTCTAAATCTAGACTGACTGGATTGATTGGACCCTTGTCGTGTTGTAGCTTGTCCACGGACACATAGGGTTGGATGTGTCACGTGACACGCAGAGCCCACCATGCTATGTATACATACATGAGGACTCCTGGACAGAGGAGGTTTCCCTACGCACGACACGCTCTTCACCAAGGGCCCCACTCTCTATAGCGAGAGAGGTCTATGCTATTGATTGCACAAATCTCGTACAATGGTCTAAATGCAATGGACTTGCCGACGATGTCGACGACGGGCTGAAATCTGAAAATGTTAGGGACTAAAATCTACAAATCTTGTATCTACTGAATTCTGACTCTATGTTGGTGACGACGATGCGCTGAAAACGCAGATGCTGAAATCTGCGAATAGAGGACTGAATCTGCAAACACTGGCTGATCTGACCGTGCGGCGAGAATCTGCTGCGGGAAGGTCAGATCTGCAAGGTTTGGGGGTTGTTGTGCGGAGTCTAAGTGCTGAAAACTGAAAACGGTGATTCTATATGCTGATCTACCGGGAATCTACAAAACGCTAGCCTGAGCTGCAAGCTGCAAATACACCAGGCTGTCCTGAATCTATTGCAAAAACACTAGGCTTGCTGCTGTGAATCTACTAACGCCAAGTCAAGGTTGCATATGTACGTACGTACGGATTGTATTGTAAGGTGCAGCGGAATGATAGTTTGCGCTTTGCTCAAGATGAGTGCTCCGAACTGTGCTCAAGGTTCCTTTTAGTTCTAATGGAAGGTAGAGCCTTCTGTTCTTAATGAGAGAGTGCAATCATCACAAACAAAGTGAATGGACACTGTGCGTGCAAGTGTATGAGACTGAGAGATAGAGAGAGAAGAGAATACGACACCAGAGACGCTGTAAAACCCTCCTCCGAAGGCCCCACTCTCGTTGGCGAGAGTGGTCTACGATTGATTGCACAAACTGGTACAAAGTGAATGCATGTGACTGATGCAAGTCTAGGCTAGATCGATGTCGACGACAGGGATGACGAGACCAATCTAAGGGCTGAAAACTAATGCAAACTTACTGCTGTCCCAAAACGCTACTGGCTGAAATCTGATGCCGACCTGCTATTGTCCCAAAAACGCTAATGGCTGAAAATGGCTGGAACCAAAAACGCTGATGTGGGCTGGTCTTTGAGGGCTGAAATCTGCTGGTCTTTAGGTGGTCAAAGGCTGAAATTTGTTGGTGCTTTATCTGCTGAAAACGCCATCCAAAAGGGGGCGATTTGGGGTTTCTGGAAATGCTAGGGCTGAGATTGTCTGACGATGAAGCTATGATGAAAAACGCTAGGGCTGAGAGGGACTTGCTTGGAGGGAAAACGCCATGGGCTGAAATTGCCAAGGGTTGGTCTTGCTAAGAAGTGTCTCCAGAGGGCTCCTTCTTCTTCTGCCAAATAGTGCTAGCCTAGGTTTGCTTATATACAAAGTTACTCAATTTGCCCTACCTACTTTCCAACAAAAGTCGCTTAAAATAATAAGTGAAAAGTGTCAAAAATAGGGAAAATAGGTCAAATACACTGGAAAATTCCCCTGAAGGATTCTGATGGATTCTGATGAGAATGCTTATGATCATGTTGTGTGCAACTAGAGAATATGCATCTACACTAAGTGCCTAGGCATGCACTGTCTGCGAACAGACTCACAAAAGTGCCACAACACTTGCTAATCTAGACTAACTGGACTGACGGAACCCTTGTCGTACTGTAGCTTGTCCACGGACACATAGGGTTGGATGTGTCACGTGACATGTATCCGTACCGTTATCGTACCGTATGTACGGATAGGTTCCATACCGGTGTTTTTTTTTTTTTTAATCAACCCTATTTCAAGCGTTTGGTCTATTATCGCAAAACGCCTTCTGCGGTTGATTATTGAGAGCTTCTGGTTTGAACTTGCAAGTATTGTGCAAGGTGCAGTTGACCAGTGAGTGCTCCTCTCTTACAAGTGATCAGTAAGATGCCTCGCAAACCCAACCCGGTGTGGGACATGCACACCCACGTGATCAGAATAGTTACTACGCTAGGTCAGCAAGGGTCGGGTACTCATCAGTGGCAGTGCAAATACTGTGGGGCAAGCAAGACAAGTACTAGTTATTGGAGTCGGGACTTCAGACTTCAGTCTTGGATTTTTCATTTTCATGTTTCATTATGTATTTATTTTGATGCTCTTAGTTTTATGTGGCCATGGCAGCAGACATCTGATACTATTTGTTTGTAGACATTGATCAATGGTTAGCTAATCTCAGCTTTGTGTTTTCATTGTTCGGTTAGAGTCGTGGACTCCAGTTTTTGGCATTTGTAACGGTGTACTGTTGATTTGCTAATCTTTATTTGAAGTCTTGGTGAATGCATAAGTAAATGTATGAAGTACTCTCAGTTTTCGGCTTTGAGAAAAAAAGACGAATTTTTACGTACCTAAAAACTCAATCCACTCTGTACTACATACCTTACGTACCGAACACTAAGTACCTAACTACCTTGCACCAAGTTGACTTGCAATATGCAAAAACATTGGGGCTGATCTGCAATTGTTGAAAACGCTGATGTAGTCTGGATGGCTGAAAAACGCTAAGTCATCCTGATGGTCTTGCTAAGAAGGTGTACTCCCAGAACTTGGTTCCCTGCTGCCTCTTCTGCCAGAAAGTGCTAGCGCTAGCTTTCTTATATATTTCCTTAGCCAAATTGCCCTACCCAGTTTCCCAACAAAGTCATTTATTAATAATAAGTGAAAAATGACTAAAATAGAAAAAATTCATGATGGATTCTGATGGTAATGCTGATGATCATGATGTGTGCAACCAAAGGATATACAACTACTCTAAGTGTCTGGACTTGCACGGTCTGCGAACAGACTCACAAAGGTGTCAGAACACTTCCTAAGCTAATTGAACTCTTCTCATAAAGTAGCTTTTCCACATGTACATAGGATTAGATTCTGATGGTAATGCTGATGGTAATGCTGATGGTAATGATGTGTGCAACCAAAGGATATACAACTACTCTAAGTGTCTGGACATGCACGGTCTGCGAACAGACTCACAAAGGTGTCAGAACACTTCCTAAGCTAATTGAACTCTTCTCATAAAGTAGCTTTTCCACATGTACATAGGATTAGATGTGCACGTGACATCCCCTCCTTTTTAAAGTGAGGTACTGGTACCGAACTGTATGGCGTCGAGGGAGATCACCAACAGCGTCTAGATGAATCCTAGAAAGGACTCGTCGCCGGCCCACTCTGATGTGTGGGTCATGTGATACTTGAACTTCATAAAGGTGTGCAACGCTTGCTTCTTTGGGCCACACCGAAAGCGACACAAAGTCATCTGTGGCTGCGTCAAAGCTCCAACTTCGGCTATAGTCGTGGATCTACCTTCTTCAAGAATCTCCGAGGAGGAAAATTCTTGAAACCAATTCCAACACAAAAACATGAACATATCCATTCCATGTAAAGTGATTGGAAAATTTCTAGTCTTCCTAAAAGACTGTGCATGCAATGTAGATAAACAAAGAGACGGAGTGCCAAACCGTTCATCAAACACACGCAAAAAATGGAATCGAATCTTGTCTTTTTTATCTAAATCTATCAACTGTGGCAAATCACAATGGACATGCTGATGCTTGATGGTCAATCCTTCTTGTGCTCTTTCGAATACTGTGTCATGCTAAGGAAGAGACATGGAATGTGAATTCCTTGAATGCAAATATTTCATCTTTTCATGAGTAGTCCGCATACATCCGTGCTCATTCATGAGTGAATCGTGTTCATTGTACAATATGGCATGCCTATGAAAAGGGAATACATAAAGACGGTGACTAAAATACACAAAACCATCACAAATGAAACACTCGAACAATGCGTGCTGACTAATCATGCAAACACACAATACTTCCTCAGAGGGTTCTTTGGACCTCAACTCGAGAGCCAAGATCGATTCTTCGTGATTGATCGAATCTACAATGAGGTTAGTTTCACTAGAAAAAGCATCAATAAACCATCATCATTGTGAACAATCACATCTTTATCCTGCAAATCATCATGCTTCTGAATAATCATATCTTGATCATGCAAATCATGTGTGTCGTGCTTTGGAGAAGAAAAGATTGAGAGAGTCTCCTCCTGATTCTTTTTAATCTTCACCTGCACATTAGAAATGAGAGATGAAGGATGAACAACTTTCCACGAATGATAATGGGAGAGTCACTTCTGGCATTGAAAGTGAAAGTATTTTCCGCCCAATCAATGAGAGGGTTATGCTCACGAAACCATCGAATGCCTAAAAGCATATCGCATCCTGAGAAAGGAGATACTACAAATTTTGTACGAAAGGACGCTTGTTGAACAATGAACAACACATCAAGGCACTCTTGCGTGATGAAAGAGTCCATACCGAGAGCAAAGCCCGACACCTCGAAAGGAGATGTCTTGTTAATCTCCAAGCGGGCTTTTTCGATCAGACAGTCACTTATCACATCATGCATATTGCCTGGATCAAACAATATGACAAAACGCTGACCCTTCACATGACCATAACACTTAATGAGAGACTCATCAATGGGAGGATCATGAGAAACTTGGGTCACGCTCGTGTTCTCATTTATGGCATTAACAGAGGATGTGGGTTTTGTGGGTTCTTTAGATTCGCTAGATTCAATCTTAGGACATGTTCTTTTTATGTGACCCTTGATGTGACAATGATAACATCAACCTTCCTTAGAATAAATGCTTTGTTCTTCTGATGTGATGTATCATCCTATAATTCCTTGTGCTGCTTTTTCATTTGGAGTAAGCTTATGTTTAGCTTTATCCTTAGATTCATTGTGAGTGTTCTTTTCTGAGAGACTAGAGGAAGATTGATTTGAAGAGTTACCATTCTTACCGTTCTGAGGGTTTTGAGGAGTCTGAGAGGTACTTTGAGAAGCCTTGTTCTCCTTTGGCTTTTCCTTATTGTGCTTCATCTCCTGCGTGAGAGCAATCGCTACCGCCTTGTTAAGATCTACGGGGTAAAGGACTTCGACATCAAACTTGATATAGTCGTCCAACCCGAAAATGAAAGCCTCCTTACGCTCATCATCCGATTTGCGTAATTGGGTGTCGAGCTACAAAACACGATTAGAGAAAGACATGATTGGCATACCATTTTGCTTGAGACTGCGCCAATCGTCTTTCAACCGTGCGAGGTATTGTGGTGGCATAAACCGCACCTTGAGCTTGTCTTGGAAGTCGGCCCAATTGAAGGAAAGGGGCACGCGTTCGTCGACTCCCTATAGGTGCGCGGCCAACTGTCTCTTGCCATGCATGGTACCAATTAATGGCATTACCAACAAGGTACATGGCTGCCATCAAAACCTTGCTATTTCCGGTCTTCTTAATTGTAGCAAAATAAGAATTAAATTGATGCAACCAAGAATGAATAACACTAGCATCCATCTTACCGTTATATTTACTCAACGTGATCTTCTCTATGACGGGGTTATTAGTAAGAGGTAGCCCTCCGAATCTTGGAGTGCTTTGAGCAATGTCTTCCAGAGAAAGCTATGTCAAACTGCTCTATGAAGGCCAAAGCCTTCGAAGCATCTCGAAATCCAGAAAACGTGTCAAATTAAATTGACTGTCCACCTTCTTTGAATTCTTGGACTTTCTTGCTCTTATCTTCCAGAAAGTCATACTGGTTGGCTTTATAAAAATTCTTCTTCCTTGCATAAAATCTGTTATCGGAGTTCGAACTATCCAAAGACGCGTCCCTCTGTAAAACTATCCGAAACTGGGCGAGACTTAGGCTTCTTTGTCTTTTTCTTGTCATTTCCGAAGCGTTGCTTTTTGCTTCGCTTTTTCCCTTTTCTGTCGTCTTTGCTCGAGTCAGAAGAGCTAGAAGAACTGTCGGGAGAAGAAGAAGAAGAAGAACTAAGTACTCCTTCAAATCGCACACACTTCTTCTGCTTTCTTGCCAAGGCAAAAGTAAATTGACGACCCAAATAACCTGGGAAGTCAGTGCCTTTCTTCTGCTTTTTGTCGTGCTTTTCGGCTTTGTTCTAGGTGTCAAAAAACTGGCTAGTCCGTGCATCAACCACCTCTTCTAATTTTTGCTCTATAAACATCCTTAGAGTAGGAGGTTTCTTGAGTGCCGGTTTGAGGGGTAGCTCCCTGGTTTGCCGCCACTGTGAGCGCACCTAGTCGAAGGAGGTTTGGGTGAAAAATTTTGCTAGTTTAGGGCCCTTCGCAAACTTCATCATCAACTTTGTCGCTTCATCGACTAATCTCCGATGTTCCATCTCTTCAAGCTCCGCCTGAGTAGGCTGAGGCGGGCCGTACTCCTCGCATGAATCTTCTTCGTGATCTCTTCCCGCATCTCCAGATGCAGAGTAAGTCGCCTATCCTTTGCTTGAATCCATAAGTGCCGCATAAAAAGGATCGGATTTCCCAGTAGAAGAGAAATCAGCCGTGCTTTGATACCACTATAACAGACTTGGACAATCCAAGTCAAGAATCTACCGCAACACGACAGAAATTCACTTCAAAACAGTTCACAAATTGATTCGACACCAGTCCACGGAGTTCCGTGCCAAGAGGTATTGGCCCCAAAGACTGGCACCCCTTTCGGTACTTCTTTTTGTATTAAATCTGTTGCACAAAGTACAAGGGAGTGGGTGTGTAAGGTGCAACGGAAGTGAATGTTGAACTTTGCTCAAGATGAGTGCTCCAAACTGTGCTCAAGGGTTCCTTTTACTTACGGAAGGGAGAACCTTCCGTTTCTTTAGTGAGAGAGTGCAATGGACACAAACAAAGTGGTGAAAACTGTGAATGAAGGTGCTGAGACTGATAGAGAGAGAAGAATACGACTCCAGAATGTTGTCAAACCCTCCTCCGAAGGCCCCACTCTCTATGGCGAGAGCAGTCTACTATTGATTGCACAAATCTCTACAATGCTTTTGACTTGCCGACGATGTCGACGACGATGAGGACGATGACGAGACGGGCTGAAATCTGAAAACGCTACCAGCTGAAATCTGCAAATCTTTATCTGCTGAATTCTGACTCTATGTCGATGGCGACGATGCAACGACGACGCGCTGAAAACGCAGATGCTGAAATTTGGCAAACTTCACGGGATCTGACCGTGCGGCGAGGATCTGTTACGGGAAGGTGAGATCTGCCAGGTTCGGGACTTGTTCTGTGGAGTCTTGATGCTGAAAACTGAAAACGCTGGTGCTACTGTGGATTTCGTCGCGGAGGAACTGCAAAACGTCAGGCTGCCTGCTGGTCCAAAAACGCTAGGGCTGAATTCTGTCTGCTGCAGGGGATCTGCTAACGCTAGGGCTGATATGCTGTCGTTGTGGAATCTGCTAACGCTAGGGCTGATCTGTCTTCAGCTGGTTCTGCTACCGCCGGGTTGGATCTACAAAAGCAAAACTGTCACGTGCGCACTTCGCTTGCGCCACATTGACACGCTTCTGTCATAGTCTAGCATGAGTCTTAGCTTAGGACTGAGCGTGGCACATTTGTGAGCCTCTAGTAGGACGTGCATGTCCAGGCCAGTCACACTTGCATACCCTCTCTTGCACTAGGACAGTCATTTCATCATGTAGGCATTTTACCACGCGAACCACCTCTTATAAGTCATTTTATTAAGAGTGACTTTTGGAATTCTTTTTGTAAGTTTGTTGGAAAAGTAGGTAGGGCAAATTGCTAAAGATCTATAAAAGAAACCCATTGGGCACTCAGTAGAAGCAGAAGAAGCAAGGACATAAGGAGACAGGCACCCAGCAATTAGGCAGCACCTCAACAGGAGCCCTAGCGTTTTCTAAAGAAGAAGAAGGCCCATATCAGCCTTGCGTTTTCACTTTTTAGCAAACAGCCTAGCGTTTTCAGTTTTCAGCCTTGACGCCGTCATCGTCGACACCATCGTCGTCATTGTCGCCATCGTCATCGTTGTCGAAGTCCCTATCTTGATGACGACACCATCGCCATCGTCATCGCAGATCCCTATCTTGACGACGACACCTTCGTCATCGTCATCACAGTCCCGGACAAGACAATGACACCATCGTCGTCATCGTCACAGTCACCGTCGTCGTCGTCGTCAACATAGACGAGCAGTACCCGTCGTCGACATCACCGTCTTTGACACAGAACCGTCGTCGACTTCACCGTCTTCGACACAGTACCGTCGTCGACAAAGACCCTTAGTACCTCGTCGTCGACTTCATCGTCTTCGACATAGACCTCGTTGTCGACCTCCCCATCTTCGACATAGAACCCGCAGTACCCGTCATTGACATCATCGTCTTCGACATAGTCCCCTTCAGTACCTCAGTACCCCTTCATGTACCTCAGTACCCAGCATCAGGAGCATCAACATCTCAGTATTTAGTCATTGTAGCAGCATTGTGCAAAAATAAAGAAAGTACTTGCTCTCGCAACAACAGAGCAAGGGGGCCCTTGAGAGTTGGGACCCGACATCCCTGTGTCGTCTCTTTCTCGTAACCTCTCTTTCTTTCAGTTCAGTTCAATTCTTTCAAGTGAAGTAAAGTGTCCCTTGTGTTTGTTTGCGGAGTACTAGATCTGAGCAAAATCCTTATTCTCTTCCGCTGCACCTGACAAAAACGCTGGCTGATTTGCTTGCAAATGAAAACGTTGGCTGATCTTTGGTCCTTGGCTGAAAACGCTAGGTTTACCGCCGGTGGGGTGTCTTGTTGAGAAGGTGCCTGTTGAACGTCGTGTTCCTGTTGCCTCTTCTGCTGCAGAATGCTAGCGCTAGGTTTCTATATATACTTGCTTTCTAAAATTGCCCTACCCAATTTCCAACAAAAGTCACTTAAAAATAATAAGTGAAAATTGGCTAAAATAGGGAAAATAGGTTTTCTGCACTGTAAAATGCTCTTGATGGAATCTGATACTAATGCTCATGATCATGCTATGTGCAACCAGAGGATATGCATCTATTCTAAGTGTCTGGACATGCACGGTCTGCGAACAGACTCACAAAAGTGCCAGAACACTTCCTAATCTAGACTGACTGAACTGAGCAGAACTGAACCCTTGTCATGAAGTAGCTTGTCCACATACACATAGGGTTAGATTTGTCACGTGACAGGGTGTCTCACTCTCAGACTCTACGTCAAGATGCTCTAAGAAGTGGGAGCCCAAACCACACTTATAAAGGTTTACAATGGATGCTAAAAGCAGAGTCCCAAAAGCTGAAAATCAAAAGCTTCATAAAGCAATTTCTCTCTCAAGCCATTGCTTGGCAAATAAAGCAAAACTAAAGCTCTCTCTCTCTTGCTAAATTGCGTAGAATAAAAATAGCCCCAAAAGCTATCGTTCGTACGCTGCTGCCACGTCAAAATTTCGTACAGGCTCCGCGTTTTACGCCGCAATCTGTGGAGGTGTCTGTACACTGCCTGCCACGTCAGCAATGCAAAATTTCGGGATTGCCTGCTTTCTCGGGTGTGTGTGTGTGTGTGTACAGGGCAGCCACGTCACTGGGTTGTGATAGCAATAGCGAGGGGGGCCCTTGGAGGGGGGTAAGGGACCCCATTTGGTGTCGTCTCTTCTCTCTCTATATATCATTCGTAGCACTTTTCTCTCACAGTTTACTATTCTCTTTTGTTTTGGTCATTGCACAATCTCTCATTAAGTCAAGAAAGGCTCTCCCTTCCCTCAAGTAAAAGGAACCTTGAGCACTCACTGATTACTCATCCTGAACATACACCATCATTCACTTCCGCTACACATTACAACCAGTATGCTTTCAAAAAAGCACACGACTAGAGCTCTGATACCACTGTAACGAGAAGGCATCACGTGCCAACACAAAAGAAAAGACGAGACAACTTTAAACACTTCAAAACAATTAAACTAAGAAAGTGCATGACACACGAGACGTGTTAAGTATGGAGCCTGATTTACCCTTGTAATTTTCTGTGGTAAAAGCGCACATTTGTAAGGCCCCCATTATGAGGAGAAGCCATCGTGCGTGAAGGAAAATCACTCACCGGAAACCAAAATTTTCATGGACAAGAATCAGGGGCAACTTTAAAGGCTTCGGGGGCGGAGGCCCCCGAGACTTTTTTTTTTGTCGGAATATTCTTTTTCGCCGAATATTATGGCCGAACAGCGGCCGAAAAGTGGTCGGAAAACAACCGGTCGGTTGGCCGATGGTCGGAAGTCAATGGCCGGTGGCCGGTGGCCGAATTCAAAAGCGGACTTGTCTTCTCAAGGGCGGCCACACATGGGCGGATTGGAGGGTCCGATTTGGACTTATTCGCACAAGGACGGCTACACATGGCTGTCTCTCATAAGAGAGGGCACCCCTTTTGGCCTATAAAAGGAGGCCATTTCTACACACATTTCATAGTGTGAAGTTGATGCAACAAGGTGAGTGTGAGGTGGTGAGAGTGAAGCAAGGCGGGAGCTCCATTAAGGGTATAATCCCTTTGTAAACTACTTCTTGTTTTGAAGTACTAAAGCCATTGAGTGGCTACTTTCCTGTGGACGTAGCCCACATTGGGTGAACCACGTATATCGTGTGTACTCTCTATCTCTCTCTCTCTACTCTATAATCTCGTGTATATAAATTTGTCTCTCTCCATTAAGTAATCTACTCAATTATCTATTTAGCTACGTCTTATTTCCTAACAAGACGGGGAGTGGCAAAGCTCCGCCCCAAGAGATCACTGGCCCCAAACCTTGGCACCCCTTCCGGTATTTCTTTGTATTGCTTTAACCCAGTACAATGCCCGAACCCTTCGCTTTGCACTTCCACGCGGAAGACTACCAAAGAATGGGCCTAAACACATATTTGAAGGCCCTAGAGCATGAAAAGCAGTACATGAAAAGCTTCAACCTAAAAACATCTGATCCTAAAAGCATCAAGTCCAAAAACAGCCAGCACGGAAATCCGTACAATTTGCCACATCATCACTCTGCAACGCAAAACGCGGAAATCCATACTCCTATTACGTCACCCTATCAACAGGATTCGCGGCCAGTCCATACACCATCCGCCACGTCATCAGTTGGGCACGCTAGGTCTTTGTGAAAGTGTCTTGACTTATTTTAATGTCTTAGGGTCACTTAGGCCCCATCGGACAGGGGCCCCAAAAGTTGGTAAATTTTATACTTTGCTCCCACTCGGCGAGGATCTGTAAGTAGGTGGGAAATTCTGTTTCTATTAATTCTAGGATTTAGTCTCCTCGACCAAAATCTGCAAGTCGGCTAGGGTTGGGTCTTGAAAACCCCAACCCACCAGGTCTTCAATGGCTTGACATGTCAGCAGTTTGTGACACTTAGGTAGGGCAAAACTAGAAGACAGCTTTTAAAAAATCATTAAAATAATTTATTGAATAAACTTGACTTCAGTAAAGTTTATGGGTGAAACTGTCGCACATCCACCCACCCGGAAATCCGGTTGAAGCGAGAAATGGCTCGTTCGATTCCTCTAACTTAAAACTATATGCAGGTCGTACCAGATGCCCATCGTAGTGTAACATCTGTCAAAACGCGTGTGCAAACCATTTATGCAAGAGGGTTCCAAAACTGGAAAACCTAATCTAATGGACTCTTTCATACATGCAGGTCGTGCGAACAAGCTCACAATTGCCGGTACTAATCCTCCTAGGATTCTAGACACTCCTATCTAGAGATAGGTGAAAAATTGGCTCTCGAAGTCGATGAAGCATGTCCACTTGGCACACAGAACCTTGTGTTGAATTCTGACTCTATGTCGATGACGACGATGCGACGACGACACGCTGAAAACGAAGATGCTGAAATCTGCGTTTTCCGGGCTGAATCTGCAAACTTTGGCTGATCTAGCCATGCGGCGAGGATCTACTACGAGCAGGTGAGATCTACAAGGTTCGGGGTTGCGGTACGGAGTCTATTTGCTGAAAATGCAAAACATTGATGCAGAGATGGTACTTGTTGTCACCAGCGTGTGACTACTATCTATCCTTTTTGTTGATTTCTTTCTTATTATCTATTTACTTTCACTTTTTGGAAACACCCCTCGGGAAATCTAACTGCCCTGCATTGCATGGCTAGTGTGGAACTGTCCAGAGGGAGTCCAGGCCTAAGGGCAAGAGAGCACTAAGGTTGGACAAAGACTATGGTTAGCCAAAGTGGGGTCATTGACTAGCCAAAGTGGAATCCTTTGCTACAGAGGCTACATTTCAGTTCTGGATGTGGCCACAGTGTACAAAGAGGGTCGGAAGACCTAGAAAGATACAATGGCAGCATCTCCTAAAATTTAGGGAACTGCTATTTTGGGACCTGAAAATGTGTTGGCGTCATTACCTCCGGAATGACAAGAGGAACATTTTCTTACTCTGCCGTGAAGTCAATTGGGCAACCGGTTGGGAGATTTTTAGGCGGCAACCCCGAAACGGGAAAATGCTTGTAAATGTGCCAAGTGGCACATTCTGGTACACTTGCCTCATGCAACAAGAAGTGGCGCTGAATTTAGGAGGGGTAGAGCCTCATTTTCAGATTTTGTCACAGGTTAAGAGCTATGGAGTGCTTGCTTTCCCTCTTATGCACAGTGCGGTGCCAGGAGTGATGCCCTACACGCTACGCACTGCCCTCTCTCTCCCCTTTGGCAGTATGTTATGCCCCTCTAGTGGGCTCTTCATTTGACCAATGTACAGTTGTGTGGGTTCATGCGCGATTGCCGAGGCAAGAGCCTCTTGCACAGATACTGGATTAGCTAGCGGCTAATCCCCCGCAGTTACAGGTGATTCGGAGAGGTTTCACGCCCGAAATCTCGTCCGATTCAAAGGGCAAGTAGCCCTACACGTGCGGGAGCTCGAGGACTTGCTACGGATGCAACCGGCACGCGAAACGGAGCCCGAAACAGTAAATTACAGCCTGCTGTGTATTTTTGCAGGTTTAGGGTTTTGGCCCTAAACGGACCCTAATACCCCCAGGAGGTTCGGGGACGCAAGGGGACCGCTGTACAGGTGATCTGGCGCATTTTCAGGGCTGAAAACAGAGAATTCAGCGTGCTGCAGATTCTCGCCAGGTTTTGCAAAGTGCCCGTATGCGTCGGGAAAGTCAGTCAATGCTTGGGAATACTGAATGTGAAGGGTCCTAGTACAGTTATGCTGCCGAAATCAAGCCGGAACAGTTGAAATTCAGCCAAGTTTGTGCGGGGCAGCTTGTAGGGATCCACAGCATTTATTCCCTCTTTTAAACAATAAAGAAATACCGAAAGGGGCGCCTAAGTTAGGGGCCAATCTGGTGTCGGTCTTCTCATACAGGTGCATTCTAGCATCTGTATCCCATGCCCCTCTCTTGTGTCACTATAGCGCAGGTATAATAGACGACTAATAAGGTGAAAGCTAAATCAAGGTTTAAAGTAAAGTCTACCGCCCTTTTTGGATTGAACAGGCCGGTTACACTTGTCGTCGAGGAACTGCAAAACGCTGAGGCTGAATTGCTGTCCAAAAACGCTAGGGCTGATCTGGTGTCTGCAGCAAAAACGTTAGGGGTTCTTTTGTCGCCAGGCTGACCAGGAACTGTTGAAAACGCTAGGCTTCTTCTGCTGTTGATGAAAAACACTAGCTGATCTTAGGTGGCTAAAAACGCTATGTCTCCTTGCCGGTTTTGCTGAGAAGGTGCACTTCAGTTGTGGATTGTTGCCTCTTCTGCCAGAATACACTAGCGCTAGCTTTTCTTATATACTAGCTTGGGTAAATTGCCCTACCCAGTTTCCCAACAAAAGTCACTTAATAATAATAAGTGAAAAATGGCTACAATAAGGAAATTAGGTCTGTGCATTGTAAAAATGCTCCTGATGGGTTCTTACTGTAATCTGATGGTTATGTTGTGTGCAACCAGAGGATATGCATCTACTCTAAGTGTCTGGACATGCACGGTCTGCGAACAGACTCACAAAAATGCCAGAATACCTCCTAAGCTAGCTAATTGAACCCCTGTCATGAAGTAGCTTGTCCACGTACACATAGGGTTAAATGTGCACGTGACAAGATAGGTGAAAAATTGGATCTCGAAGTCGACGAAGCATGTCGACGTGGCACACAGAGCCATGTGCAGGTGACAATAGAACCCCGGCATAAACCATAAGGTAGACAAAAACGCAAAAAACACATATTGATTTTGATCTTTTACTCCATGCCCGCAAAACAACACGACAACGTGCTTAGTCTTTCTTATCGTACACAACAGGCACTTGGACATGTTTGGAGTATGACATGCTCCAGAGATCTTAAACCACTTGGAGAAAGTTTCCAATAGGATGACACCTATGAAGAGAGCTCATCTAGAGTACAATTGTAGACTTTGAACCCTCGACAATCGAAGTCTATGAAGGATACATTGAGAAGGTGTAAGAGATGCAACAACCAATTCTTTAGGCAAGGAAGCTAATCTCTTCAATGGGCATGGCTATACTCTTGATGACGCAATTAATTCCGAGTACAGTGCTTTCTATTCAGTCTTGATTACTTCAAGTAGGACCATGACATGCAAGTAAATCCGAGACAGACACACAAATAGAACTGAAAATAGATAGCACTTGAACTTGAAAACAATCTTGGGGCGTATGTCCACCATGAGCTCCCATTGAGACAAAATGAGAAGCTCAACTTCCAAACCCACCAGACTTTGAGCGAGCCCCCTACCCTCAGAAGATGCACACTACCCAACGCCCTGTCAACGCAAATCATGGGATGTACGACTTGAACTCAAGCTTACTCAACACACTGTGATCAGGTCTAGCATTTTACTACGTAAGCTGTTTTCATTGGCTGATGCCAAATTCCAGTAAATGAAATATAAAATTGCCTCTACCAAGTTTAAAGAAGGGAGATTGGAGGCAAGAGAACACACAGGCTGTGCAAGCAGAATCTAAACTGAGCCATAGGCATCAATACTCCAAAGATTCTCTCTCTCTCTCTCTCTCTCTCTCTCTCTCTCTCTCTCTCTCTCTCTCTCTCTCTCTCTCTCTCTCTCTCTCTCTCTCTCTCTCTCTCTCTCTCTCTCTCTCTCTCTCGCCGGTTCGTCCTCTCTCAGGTGAGGAGCGCGCAGGTTCGTCCTCTCAGCAGCGCGCAGGTGAGCAGGTTCGTCCTCTCTCAGGTGAGCAGTGCACAGGTGAGTGCCATCGGCAGCGCGCAGGTGAGTAGGTTCGTCCTCTCTCAGGGGAGCAACGCGTAGGTGTGTGCCATTGGCAACGCTCAGGTTCTCTCTCTCTCTCTCTCTCTCTCTCTCTCTCTCTCTCTCTCTCTCTCTCTCTCTCTCTCTCTCTCTCTCTCTCTCTCTCTCTGCGCCGTCGCACGCCACGCCAAAGGGCTGCCGAATTTGGGCGCCACCACAGCTGCAGACAGGCGCTGCCTTTGCTGAAGATTCCATAGGTAGCAGGGGTTGCCACATTTGTGGCTCGGGTTCGATGGATCCGCCTACCGAAGGGGAAGGGCCGGTTGCAGATAGCTACACCACCCCAAAAAAAACAACAGCTACATTTAAACGGAGAAGCAGAGATACTGTACTATCACCAGGATCCTTACGAGTTGGGAAAACCTCCAGGATACATGATGAGCTAATGATGGAGAAGGTCCAGGTGATGCTCAAACCAGAGCTAAACTATATGAGGGATGACATCAGGAAGGAAATGCAAGCGAGCGATGAGAGCTACAGGAACTCCATGTATGGAGACATGATGAGAGAACTAAGGAGAGAGATCCGGGGGATACAGAATGAGGAAATTCAGATCTTGAAAACGGAATTACGAAACCTAATCAAGGCCGAAGTAAATGTAACAAAATGCGTTATGCAAAAGAAACTCGATGAGGTAGTAGCAAGTTTTGAAGCATGGAGAACAAATATGGAAAAGCACATGGGGAAAAAGATGCAATAATCGAGGAGCTCAAAGGAGAACTTGCGGCTTGCAAATCTGCAACTAAGGAGAAGGGAGACGACCAACCTTCGGTGCTCAAGGAGCTCGAGGACATGAAGGATCAGATGAAAGCTCTACGGGAAGGAGATGAACAGAAATCGAAAACGGCATCTTCATGGGCGGAACGTCTTTTTAAGACACAAGAAAAGGTTGATGAAGCAGAGAAATGGATTGAGGATGCGAAGAAAGGGAAGGCCCAGATGCCCGAGACCACACCTACTCTAACAGACTTGGACACTCCAAGTCAAGAATCAACCGCGACAGCACCAAATAACCACTTCAAAACAATTCACATATCACAATAGATTTGCACTGGCCCGGCGGAGTTCCGTTCCTCGAGATATTGGCCCCAAAGACTGGCGCCCCTTTCAGTATTTCGTTTTATATTAATCAATTCAAAGTACAAGAGAGTGGGTCGGGATTCACTCTCAGACTCTGCGTCCAGATGCTCTGAGAAGTGAGGCCCTCACCACTAATTCAAAGGTTACAAGGGATGCCCAAAAGCAGAGCCCCAAAAGCTTCAAATCAAAAGCAATTGCTCTCTCTTTCTCACAGAGAGTCAAAACTTGAAAGCAAAAGCATTCTCTCTTTCTCATATTGCAGAGAAAAAGCAAAATTTGCGTCGCTCATCATTTTCCAAAAAAAAAAATAATAATAATAGTCTCTATGATTTTCGGAAATTAGGGTTTTTAGCAAAAATTAGGGTTTGCAGGAATTTTAGGGTTTCTAGCAAAAATTATGGTTTCTGTTGTCCGTAGCCACGTCATCACTTTGTGACATACCCCCCTCTTGAAAGCATTGTAATCGACCGCGATTACGCCTGCAAAACCGACAAAAGCCATAAACCGTCTTAGCAGACACTGACTATTAGTACCTACGTACTAGGAACACACATCTAGCACATGTACAAAATCGACAGTCACATCACAGGACATCACAGGACATTCAACATTCATTCGGATATTAGACCATGATTTATCGGCAATGTAGCTAGCAATCACATCTAGGTCCAATCGGGACCTCATCGATGTCCGATTGACTAACCCCTATTGCAACCATGTCTATTCGAGATCAATCAGACCAAAATGCTGCAGTCATTTCGGCTATCAATTCCTGCACTCAAAAGAAGTCAAGAACAAATCAGTATCATTATCAAGAATTCCATTTCATAAAGTCAACCAGCTGAATACTATCATCTCTCAGTATCCCTGAAGCTCAAAGAGACGTCACTGACTTTAGTATCAAAATCGAGGCATCTGTTGACAAAAGAGCGGAGTAACTCCCCTCTTGTGCATCCCACTGCACCAGATCTTCGGCCAAGCTGAGTTTCTGGGTTCCGTTTGGAGTAGACTATGCTAAACCAAAACATCGAGGTAAAGTTTCACAATCCGAGGAGTATCTGCTAGGTCCTCCTCCTCCATCCACTTCGCATCAAATGCAGGAAAGTTCTTGAACTAAACCAAGAACCGCCTTCGGACTTTACCTTGCTTCGTATCGTTATGTGCCAAAATCTGTTCAGGAACAAGGATCTCCTCGTTTTCTTCCACTTCGGGTTGCTCATCAAGCTCCCCATCATCAGGCACATCACCCTTAACAGGTTTCAAGAGACTCACATGCAATGCATTGTGAATCCTCCAAGTATCTGGCAGTTTCAATCGGAAGGAGACATCATTTATCTTGTCAGTGATCTGGAAAGGTCCGTAGTATCGCATACTAAGCTTTGGAAAAAGCCTCTCCTTTCCCTTTTTCTATCATAGGCGTGCCTTCTCAAAACGTAAGAGCACCCAATCATCCTCCTTCAATTTCAAGTCACGACAATGGCGATCCGCTGCCTTTTTCTGTCGTTCTTGAGACTCCTGCAAAGTCTCGCGAACCTTGGCAAAAGCCGTATCCAAATCTCGCGAATATTCATCCGCTTCAAATATCTAATCTTTCGTGCTCAGGAAGGATGGAACCTTCGCAGCACTTTCAACAATCTCACATGGCGTCTTCCCCGTCAAAGAGTGTATCGTGTTATTGTAGGCAAATTCCACCAAAGGTAAGTTCTTTTCCCATTGAGTCTTCTGAACTGAGATACAAGACTTCAATAAATCTAAAATCACTAAATTGGCAATCTCAAATTGCCCGTCAGTCTGCAAGTGGAACGATGACGAGAACTGCAACTGCGTGCCAATGTTCTCCCAACTTGCCTTCCAAAACAAACTCATAAATCTGGAGTCTTTGTCGGAGACAATCGTCCTAGACGTGCCATGTAATCGGAAAATCATCGTGATCATTTTGTGTTCTCGGGAGATCAAAAATGAAATCCATTTCAATACTTTTCCAGGGGCGGGTGGGTATGGGTAAAGGCCTTAACAATCCCTGTGCCTTATGCCTGTCAAAATTGACCTTCTGGCATACTAAGCAACTGCGCACAAACTCTTCCACATCCTTTTTGAGTCTCGGCCCAAAGAAGTCTCTCTCTACCCCCTTCATGGTGGTAGTAATGCCGCGGTGACTCGTAAAAGGTGGACAGTGGCATTCAGTCATAACCTTTTCCCTCAACGGTTGTGTAACGCACAACATAGTCTTTTTCATCAAGTAGCCTTCCCGAAGGGGGTATCGAGCTACTGTCTCCCCATCCCATATCCGTGTGAAAAATATCTGCAAAATCTGTATCTGTGGCATACCGATCGACCATCTCCTCGAAGCTCCTATGATGTATCGTGGAAATAGCCAGAACCAACGGCTTCCGAGACAAAGCATCTGCCACCACATTCTTCTGTCCCTGCACATGGACGATCTGGAAGTGAAACTGTGACAAGATGTTCGCCCACTGCATCTGCTTTTCCGAAAGCTGCTTCTATGACAAGAAGTAGCGCAGACTCTGATGGTCTGTAAAGATAGTAAAATCCGCTCCAAGTAGGTAATGCCGCCACTGAGTAAGAGCATCGATAACCACCAAAAGCTCTTTCTCATAAATCTGTGATGTCATCTCCGGCCTAGAGAACAATCGGCTCTCGTAAGCAATGACATGGCCTTCTTGCATCAAGACCGCACCCAGACTACAACCACAAGCATCACAAAATACTTCAAATGACTTCTGCAAGTCCGGCAAAGTCAAATCTGGTCCTGTAGTCAATTTCTCTTTCAATGTCTGAAAGGCAGTCACCTCTGTGGGTCCCCACGAGAAAGGTACTCCTTTCTGTGTCAAGATATGCAAAGGGGAAGCAACCTCTGCAAACTTTCGTATGAACCGCCTGTAGTACGAACACAATCCCAAGAAGCTTCTAACTTCATGGGCATTCCTCAAATCGGGCCAATCACAGATAGTCTCTATCTTGGCCGGGTCCATTTGCACTCCTGCTGCTGACACACTGTGTCCCAAAAAGTGTATCTCTGGTAGGAAAAATTCACTTTTCTTTGCATTAATCACTAACTTGTGATCTCATAATGCCTGAAAGACGTGAAGCAGATGATCTCTGTGTTCTACCTCATTCTTGGAGAAAACAATGATGTCGTCAAAGAAAGTGCCAACAAATAGCCTGTACTCTCAAAAAATCGTGTCCATCATCCGGTTAAATGTCGCAGGAGCATTGGTTAAGCTAGAAGGCATCACCAAAAACTCAAATAACCCTAAAGTCATCCAAAAAGCTGTCTTGTAGACATCTCCTGGCGCTATCCTGATCTGATGATATCCACTCTTCAAGTCAATCCTGCTAAAGCACGAGGATCCCTGTAACCTGTCGAGTATATCATCGATCCTAGGAGTCAGAAATCTGTTCTTGATGGTGATTTCATTGAGAGTGCTATAATCGATGCACATTCTCCAAGATTCGTCTTTCTACAAAACCAACAACACTGGAGAGCAATACGGTGAAGTACTAGGCTGGACAAGACCCTTTTCCAAGAGGTCTTTCAATGGGTTCATAATCTTTTCATTCTATACTCGGCTCACACGGTAAGGTGGCCGATTCGGTGGCGTGCTTCCAAGTATCAGATCAATGGTTTGATCTTCAGGCCCTCTAAAAAGCAATCGGCATGAGTGTGGAGAAAAATCTTGGCGTTCTTTTGATCGGGTCAAAACATATTCAACCTTTATCCATCGTTCAATTCTCTCCCAAAAGAATGAGTAAGAAACTGAAGTTCATCAAGTACAATCTCTAAGCCCTTCATTTATCAAAGTCGCTTTCTCGGCCCGGTAGTCAACCACGGCATAGTTCTTGTGGTACCAAGGGATCCTGAGTAGAACGTCACTCGCGTGCAAACGAAGTTTGCAATGCTCAGTGTAATGGCAACATCCCATCCGGGTGCCAGTCGAACTACCTCCGTCTGTGGCATCAATCGGTCGGGCGTAATTCCAAATCGAGCCGCCAATTCCAAGTGAAAAGAAGTTGGCCTTGGCTCCTTCAAAAGAGCTTCCTGATCCTTCACTTTGCCCCAAAAGCGGCAAAGTTTGTACTTTCATTCATTAGATTCGGTGCAGGTCCCACGCCATGTGGTACCAGTTCTGCTTTTCTATCTGCCTTTTTTGCCACGTTTCTCAGTTGCTCTCGAACTCTCAGGCCTGTCGTCGTCTTTATCATTCTGTTCTTTCTATGCCTTTTTAGGGCACTTCGCGGAGATATGTCCATGTTCCCCGCATCCAAAGCACTTCCCCTCTCTGATGAAGAGAGCTCTCTCCTCGGGAGTAAGCTTGGGTCGTGCATCCTTTTTCTCTTGGTCGCTCTTTTTCTTTCTACTTTCATTCCCAGAAGTCTGTTCGGCTCGTTGTGTCATGGCCTCATCTGTGGGGTAGGTCAGACTGCCAGAGTGAATGGCAAAGCCCCGCTTCGCATGACTCATCAACTCCTGAATAGAAGCTGACTTTTGTTCCAAGCAGTGATCTCGGATCTCTGTAGGTAGACCCAAGGTAAACCGCTCAATCTGTTCTCTGAACGAGATCTTCTTGAATGAAGAGGCGGGTAGAAAAGAGCTCCAGAATCTTTCAATGCTTAAGAATCTTTCACAATAAGCATTGATTGTATCTTTCTTGGTCATCCGAAGATGGTTCCAAGCAACTCGTACATCTCGTTCATATTCTTGCATTCTCTCTCTCTTTCTCATATTGTAGAGAAAAAGCAAAATTTGCGTCGCTCATCATTTTCCAAAAAAAAAATTAAGAGTCTCCGCGATTTCCAGAAATTAGGGTTTTTGGCAAAAATTAGGGCTCACAAGAATTTTTGGGTTTCTGGCAGAAATTATGGTTTCTGTTGTCCGTAGCCACGTCATCACTTTGTGACACCTACCTCCACCATTATTAATATGACCATTGAGGAAGAGCAGAACAGGAAGAATCGGGCTCTGCATGTGCGGGTCACAGGAGTCAAAGACAAAGAGAATGTAGATGAAGAAGTGAAGGAACTGCTACAACGCATGGGCATCACAAAGCCTACTCACACAAGTGCATGGAGAGTGGGCAAGAAAGGAATTGATGAGAAGGGAAACGTAAAGGATAGGGCACTTATTCTCTGCTTCCCGAATATAGAAATAAAGAAAGAATTTCTAAAGAAGAGACCAACTCTTAAGAAAACCGGTATTTTCCTGATGACCTTACATTGGCACAAGTGGTACACATGCAAGAGTTGATGCCAGAGATCAGGGCAACAAGAGAAAAGGGGAAAATCGCCTTTTATAGAGGAGGGAAAGTAGTGGTTCTAGAAAAGAGCTCATCATGACGGTGCGAGACCTATGGGGCGACGCTCCGGATAGCGGCGTGGAATTGTAATGGATCATATAGGCTAGATGTAGGTGCCTTTGAAGACAGCTTTAGGGACAAAGACATAGTTTTCTACTCAGAGACACACCAGATACCGGGACAGCTTATGCCACATGTGAAGGGTTATTTATGGGAAACAGCTGGTCAACCAGACAAGAGATCTCTACGGGGTAGCCGGGGTTCAGGAGGAGTAGCAGTCTTATTTAAAGAGGAGCTGAAACCACTACTACAGATTATCAAGAAAGATGAGCAAGCAAGGTATATGTGGGTGAGAATGAGAGCCGAGACAGGTAGATTTCTATATATCGCCATATGCTACTTCCCTCCAAGTACATCAGTCTACTCCTCACCTAAAGGACACTCCCCTTTCTCCATATTGAATAATGACATATGGGAGTTCTCTAGAGATGGAGACATCGTTCTCTTAGGAGACTTTAATGCCAGAACGGCCAACTCTCAAGCAGTATTCTATGATACTTCTGAGGAAATGCTCAGAGAAGTGGATTTATCACAGAGAGGGCTTACTAGAAACTCACAGGATAAAGAACACACTGAATATGGGAGACATCTCATGGAGATGGCAACTATACATGGTTTGGCCATACTTAATGGTCTAGAGAATTTCCCTTTAACTAGGGGATTCACATGCTTCCCGCACAGGCATGGGGCCAGTACAGTGGATTATGTCATGACTTCACCAAGCTTTATTTCTAGTATCGAGGACTTTAAGGTGGGACCCAAACCGATTGGGATTGCAGTGGATCATGCTCTCTTGACCTTATCAATCTCCTTCCAATACAGTGCCTCTCAAGTACAAAGAAAGAAGACACACACAAGATATACTTTCACGCCAAAGACTGATTCAGTCTATGTGGAAAAGATCTATAATAGGATGTGGGCAGCCGAGCCAGTATATACTGTAGAGGAGATTACTTCTCAGTTAACAGAGATACTACATGGAGCAGCACAAGAGGCATACCCACATACTCAACCTGATCAGAAGAGAGGATCTCGGAACATGCCTCAAAACAGTTGGTATGACGAGGAATGCAAAGAGACAAGAACCCAGGTCCAGAAAGAGCTTACACTTGGGATCATCACATATAAGCAGTCTCAGATTGCTCTTCGGCGTATAGTACGTTGCAAGAAAAGGGCATTTTTAGCCAAACTGGAGAAGGATTTATATCAGCTCTTCTTGAGTCAGGACTCACATGAGGCCTGGCGTTTATTTCACGAGCACTCACCGCCTCCGATGATTACTTCTCCTGAGATTTGGGATCAATATGTAACATCATTATATATGGTATTTGGACAGCCTCCATTACCAGATCCGCTAGAGCCATGCCTTGCTGCTAGTACTTTCTTTACTACGGAAATGGTGCAAAAAGCCATTGATAAGATGAAGACAAGAAGAGCATATGATCATGATGGTTTAGTAGCAGAACATTTGATCCATGCCAGAGATCTACTTTCAGAAGTCCTTGCTCGTCTGTTTAATCGGGTCATGTGTGAAGGATTACCTGAATCTTGGAAATTATCTACTATCGTACCTATTTTCAAGTCAAGGGATCCTATGATACCCGAGAACTACCGTACCATTATGGTAGGTCACACATTGACCCGACTATACGCATCCATTCTTGAACAAAAATTGAGATGGGTAGAGAATGAGGGCATAAGGGCAACAGGACAAGCTGGATTCACAAGGGGTTATTCCACTTTAGATCATATTCTTACGCTGAGAGCCATTATTGAGGAAGGAAGAGCAAGCGGGAGAAGGATGTATTGTTGCTTTGTGGATTTTCGGAAAGCTTTTGATACAGTACCAAGGGCCAGATTGATGCGCAGGATGCAAGAGTTAGGGGTCCCCAAAGAGATTATTTGGGGGACAGGGCCTTATACGGGTCAATAACTGGTTATGTACGTACTCCAGAAGGGGATTCCGACATTGTTCATTCCACCGTTGGAGTAAAGCAGGGATGCCCACTGTCCCCTACTTTATTTGGTATGTACATAGATGAGGTATCAGATTACAATGATAGAGAGGGTGACAGAGGTGCTCAACTTGCAGGGTCATGGATCCCTTTGTTGTTGTATGCAGATGATATTGTATTGATAGCAGAATCACCAGATGGAATGCAGAGGCAACTAGATGCAGTACATAAATTCGCGGAGGACAGTGGACTGTCGGTAAACTTGGGTAAAACCAAAGTTATGGTGTTTAACACCACACCGCAGTGGGTTAGGAGATCGGCACCTACATTTGCATATGGCCAGGATATAGTAGAGTACACAGATGCATACTCATACCTTGGTGTGGTATTTGCAGGACCGAAATTTACTCTTAAGAAAGCAGCGGATGCTAGATTGTCCAGAGCCTCTGCGGCCTTGGGAGGGTTGGAGAGGATGTGTTCACAAGTGCAGTTTCAGGAACCACGAACAAAATTTTGGCTCTTTGATACTGTGGTGGCTTCGGCTATGCTTTATGGGGTCCAGATTTGGGGACCATCTGTGGATCAGGATAATTGGAAGTCAATGGAGAGACCTTTGGTATCTATGATTTCCCGAATGATTAGAGCCAAGGCCTCCGTACCACATGCGATTACCCGAGCGGAACTAGCTGCCCCTCCGCTAGAAATTGAAGCTCTTACCAGATCAGTGTCCTTTATACATGGTTTGTGGGATACAAATAATTGTCGATATACTAGACTGGCCCTCGAATCCTCTTGACAATTAGCAATGAAAGGGGATACATCATGCTGGTATGCGCAACTGTTCTCGTGGTTTCAGAGACACGGGTTCAGTATGGAAAGATTAACCCCCTTCCAATACTCTCTTGAGGCTCCATCACTGGCAATTACACGAACGGAGATTAATAAAATCATCCATCAGGATCTTATACAGTTGGATACTAAGAGGACATGGGTAGACCCTACACAAGAATTGGGCACGAAGATGGCCGACTACAAAGAAAACTTCCTAAAGCTATCTGAAGATGGATTTGTGATTCGCCCAAGCTACATGGATACCCACCTGTCTCATGGTCTGGGATGTGCTATTGGTCAGATTCGTACATCCTCACACCAACTGGAAATTGAATTTGGCAAATTTAGGGGAATCCCACCTGAGAGCAGAATTTGCAAGTTATGCGGAATGGAGCCGGAGACAGAATTACACTACATATGCCATTGCACCGTATACTATGAGATACGTGGGCGTTTCCATTGCCTATTTAAAGAAGGCTTTGGACCTCTAGATAGAGTCATGCAATACCAAGATAAAGATGCTTAGGCTTGTACCTACTGGAACTACATCGGCACAGGGATAATCTAATGAGAAGACAAAGAGCACTAAAGCCTCAGAGGCAGATCACAGATTTCTTCGGATCGAGAGAAGCAGGAGTGGAAGGAGAAGCAAGAGGCCAGCAGCCAGCACAAAGGAGTACCCACATTCATACCAAAGGCACCCTCATTGAGGGGGCGATTGAGCTTAGGAAATTGAGACGACCACGACCGAGATGCAGAAGCACACTTCACCGGAGGAGACTACAACAAAGGATTAGAAGCATTCTAGCCAGACACCCAGAATGCTCCTAAGAAGTTTATTTAATACTTTGTATTTAGTTTTTTCACATTTATTTTCACACTTTCACACTTAGTACTTTAGTACTAAGGTACCCAAACATTGTAACAGATTCACCACTTTTGTATCAGTTTGGTCTCATAGGTCATTCTCGCCTTTTGAATACGTTAATATAACATTTCATTTCATTTCATTCATCTCTCTCTCTCTCTCTCTCTCTCTCTCTCTCTCTCTCTCTCTCTCTCTCTCTCTCTCTCTCTCTCTCTCTCTCTCTAAAATAAAATTCAAACATAACACGCCCACACATATTTGATATTAACAAGGACTTCTAGACTCATGGCAAGTTGTAGCTTCATTTATTGCACATAAATTACATGTTACTTACAGCTTGCTATTGACCTGTATGGTTCAAAATTGAGCATATATTATAGGGCAATGACCTTTAATGCTAATTTGACTTATATATATGTAAGTACTATCAAAAAGCTAAGCTCTAGGCATTGTGTACCCTACAACTGCGCATGAAATCCATTTGGTTCTTCTTGGAATCTTCAAACCGAAACCGAACGAAACGCATCGAAACAACAAAACAGACAAGACTTTTCTTGTGACTATGCTTGACCCTAATGCAAAGGGGATACAAGCGGCATATCCTCATCCAAGTCTCTAAGTGCAAGCTTGAAATCCCCTTTGGAATTCCAATACCATCAATGAAAAGCATCTGAGGTAGTAGGACTGCTGAAAGATGCGCATCAGGATGTGGCGATATATGCATCCACCCATTTGAAAAGGCAAAGACCCGGTGAATGGCTCAAAAGGTGTCACGCCAGTTTGTGGGTTGAGCACTTTGTCAATGCAGCGCACTTGCACCCAACTTTTTGATAGGGCACCAGCAGAGGGGTTTCTGGATACATGGAATGTGCATACAAAAGCGCCCTTAGACGCGGCAGGGGCCAAGTTGGATCCCACCAACTTATGTGCATCGCTCATGCAGATGTTTTCTGCCTATCGTCAAGAAATGACACTCTACTTCAGCATCTAATTGTAGGTTACATCCGAGCAGACCCCAATCGAAGAGTAAAATAATCCTCCAAACAGGTGACCTGGATTCTAGGCCAGACTGCTTGATGAGTACGATGCATCAAGAGCTTGTCAGCCAGTCGAGAAAGGTGATGCTGATTGTGTTACGTAGAGAAAAGTAACTAGTCCTCTCGAGAAGACCCATGTAACAGTTCTCTCTCTCTCTCTCTCTCGCGCGCGCGCGCACACACACACACACCACCCGAAGAGGAAACGGAACAGAGAAGCTCACCTGCTGTGGGTCTTTGTTGCTTAGGAGGAACTCCTGCATATTTTTGCCCAAAACTATAGCTCGTACTTGCTTGATTGCATAGCCTAGTTTTGGCTCTTCCCGACTCTGTCTTTCAGTGCATGAAAGCAAAATTGTTGACTAGATGCGGTGCATCTGATAGACTTTGAAAGTTTTGGCGCCTACAGTCACCAATTTTACTTGTTGGCCTTGGCTAAAGGGCAAGTAGTTATCTCAAAAAAGAGAAAAATTTACATTGGTTGAAAGTGAGTGGTCATTAAAGATTAAAGATGGAAATGATGAAGAAGATAGGGGCTTTTTTCCAAGGTCCTTAATATATTTTCTTTCCACATAAGGTCAAAATGTATGAGGCTTTTTGAACTACACAAGGAGTCTTTAGTGAAGTGTGGGTTTTTTTGGTGCAAATGTAGACCATTGGAGAAAGCTTGTCAATTAATGCCACACGACAAGCTAATAATAATTTTAAGTTATTTTTTATAGGGCCTTGTCAGAGGGTGTTGACATTTGTGTACCTCTGTCTTTAAAGAGGAGCATTGAGTTTTGTGTCAAACATTATTTTTTATGGCTTTGAAATATATTGTAATGTAAATAGTTCATTGTTATCATTTTTTTCAAAAAACATAATATTTTATTGTGACACTACATATTTAAAAATAATAGTGTCACTTTTTTTTTTCAAAGAATCTTTTTATTAGGAATTTCTTGTCAGTAGCCTTATGTAGGCCATAGTGAATTTTCACCTTGTTTTTAAAGTTAGTGGCTATTTGTGGTCAAAAGATGGATTTCAATTTCAAATGCAATCTTGAAAATTTGATAGCACTAAGCATTGCTTCTTTACATGGCAGACCTGGTGAATTTATCACTTGTTTTAATTGATATATTTATATAAGAATTAAATCAATTCTTATACTCTCACTAATATGCTTTATGTTTTCTTGAGGTCAATTCCTAACCTAACACTCCTCTCTCTCTCTCTCTCTCTCTCTCTCTCTCTCTCTCATCCTCATGCCTCTTTATAGGCAGTCCTTGTGCTTGGTTTCATACTCAGGTGACCCTTGGCCTTACATTACTTCCCCCTTGGAGAAGTGTTTTCGTCGATGAAAACCAAAGTGGAAAATTTTTCCTAATGTTTTCCCAAGTGGCACCTTCTTTTATAGGCAGTCCTGGAGCTTGGTTTCATACTCAGGTGACCCTTGGCCTTACATTACTCAGGTGACCCTTGGCCTTACATTACTCCCCCCTTGGAGAAATGTTTTCGTCGGTGAAAACCAAAGTGGAAAATTTTTCCTAATGTTTTCCCAAGTGGCACCTTCTTTTCTTTCCGCTTGACTAATTATTGACGACGCATATGATGACAAGTATGTAAATCATAATAGTTTATAATGTGCTTGGGTTCACACGGCTAGGTTGGAGGTTCAATGAAATCAACCAAAATCTACCGGTCAATGACATTGTCGTCCCTATGCAAGAGTTTGCGTAAAAGATTTACATGAAAAACAGAATGAATATGAGAGTGCGCAGGTAAAGAGAGTTTGTAAGCCATGTCTTCAACTCGCTTGAGTATCTTAAAAGGTCCACAATATCTCGGAGATAATTTACGTGTTGCTTAGTTTTCAAACTTTTTAAATGTTTTGGCATATGTAAAAATATCTCTTCCCTTTCCATGAAGCTTACTTGCCGACATTTCTCATCAAGGTACTTCTTCTATCTATCATGTGCTTGTCCAAGAAAGTCTCAACATATCCATATTATCTTGGAGAAAATCCTTGATGGCCTATTGAAGTTTCTCAATTAACAACACCACCATAATTGGTGATGTAGGTTGGAAAACATACATAAGCATGAAAGCACTAAAACCAATCACATGCTTTGTACTATTATAAGAAAACTCTAGAATAGGGAGATAATCTTCCCAACCAGATTTCTTTTTGTTAATGTATACTCTTAGCATACCTTGTAGCACCTAATTAACATGTTTAGTTTGACCACCATCCATTTTTGGATGATTTGTAGTACTGATGTTGAGTTGTGTGCCCAACCGTTTGAACACGGCCGTCCAAAAATGATTGTTAAACTTAGGATCACGATCACTCACATATGGTTGGGCGATCCGTATAGTCTATACAGACTTTCAACAAATAACTTTGCTGACTCTAGAGTCTTAATCGTGGAGTTGATTGGAACAAATTTGCATAGTTTAGTCCACCATATACTACCACCCATACCGAGTCATGGCCTCGTACACTGGTTGGTAAAACTGCAATAAAATCTAGAGATACTTTTCCATTTACCGTCAGGATTCTCCAAAGGATGTAAGAGAGCTCTTGCTTTTAGGCACTCTACTTTATTAACTTGACATTTTTGGCAATACATGACATAGTCTTGAACATATCGTATAAACCTGGCCAGTAAAATTATCGTTGCACAAGTGTATAAGTTTTTTCTTTATGCATGAATGTCTTGCACTAGGACTATCATGACATTCATAAAGAATTTAGTGCCGAATATATGCGTCCATCGATACATAAACTCTCCCCTTATGGAGTAGATACCCATCATCTATGGAAAAATTCTTCCAACTCTGCAACTCGTCGCTCGAAAGAAGAGAACTTGGTGCAGAGGAAATCGACACACTATCATCATTGGAGCGAGAAGGATCCCTCATTTTGACATGACTCCGCACCTTGGAATATGTATCATCATGCTCAAATTTTCCCTTTAAGATTCCAAAAACTCACTTTGAAGCTCTGTAAAGAGAAGAGAGTTGACCTCAAGCATACGACTAAGAGCATTAGCTACCATATTATATTGTCCTTTATAGTATTAGAGCTTTGCGTCATAATCATGACGAATCTCAGTCCACCTGGCCTTTCAACACTTCGAATTGGTTTGTTGTGTAAACCATTTTATACTCTCATGGTCAAGCTTAATATCGAATTGAGCATCATAAAAATAACATCTCCACGTTTTCAAAGCAAACACTATTGCATAGAGTTCTCTTTCACAAGCAGAGTAGTTTTGCAATGCAGAATCAAGTTTCTTGATTATAATTGCAATTGGCCTTCCTGCAGAAGGATTGCTCGAATAACATGATTACTAGCATCTGTTTCTAGCAGAAACGGTTTCATAGGGTCTATAATAGCTAAAATAAGAGTTGTAGATAATGCAACCTTTAGATCATTGAAACTTTGTTCTTGAGCTTGAAATCCCAAACCTTTTAATTGGTATCAGATCCATCATCAAGTTGGAATGAGTATAATCCCTAATCTCTATCTCTTCTCTATACTAGATTGAGCATCACCAATGCTTGATCGCTAATCATAATTTCCTTTTATATAATTTAACAATAAGCATACCTAAACTTGTTGATTTAATCAAGGTTTGCGCATGTTCTTGGTAATCCAAATGACCCACTACACTCTCTTGGTGTAATCACTAGTGTTTGGTGTGATTAGATTAGGACTTTTATCATTTAGAGTGATTGGGTTTGTGGATTTTATCGCACCTCACACCCATAGGAAAACCCACTAGTTTAGAAGTCATTTGGAACATATGTGTGCATTTATGAAGGCAAGAGGTGTGTGTTAGCAAGAAGCTTGTGGGTGTGTGAGAAGCATGTGTAGAAGCCAAGATCCCATGTGATACACTTGCATAAATCAAATCTTTGTATTCACATCTTAATGATACAATCACTATGTTTATTTCCAACATGAATGGTTCTTTGTATGATCCACCTAAACCCTTTACGGGTAACACTGACAATTACAATCAACTACGAATCAGTTGAATTCACAAAGTTGGGGTCCATGGCTTCTACTATTGAGGTACAGTGGGCATCATGTTCTACCAGAAAGGTCTCATGGTTTTACTTCCCGCATGTCCACTTTGCCAAGACAAAGACGACGTTTGTGATAGTCCCGTATAACCCGAGACACCACGCTGACAGAACCACAAGACTCATGGAAGGAATGGGCGATTGAAGAGGAAATTGTGGAGGTGAAAAACACATTGGTATATCTAGTTCATCTCACGAACACATGCTAGGGATCATAATGATCACTAAAATTCCTACAAACAGTCTCTCCCTCCGCGGACTACAAATATGGTGCACATGGTGGGGATGCATCTAAACCGCTCCTTCCTACCATGGTCAGATTGAGTCTTAGAGGGAAAGCTATCTCTGTTACCATATACATGTGGTAGTGATGTGTGTGAACACACTAGGACCGCCGGGGCATTTTTTCCCTCTTTAGGAGGTTTTTTCCCCCGTGCATTGTATATACGCCCATCACTCTAGGGCTATCTATCTTTCCATTGCACACCAAGTAACACACTCTCTATTGTGTGCCTTGAGCTTCCTTTGTCTTCTCCAAGTTGTGTGTGTTTCTCTGCAACCCTAATTCCAACAATTGGTATTAGAGCAGGTCACGTCCTCCCGGGCTTAGTCGCCAGCTGCTCCAGCACACGCCTGCTCACTTTCTCCGATTTCAGTGAGCTTTGGCGAGCGTTCGCAGGTCGACAAATGTTTTGGGAAGGCTCGAAGAGCTCGGTCTGCTCAGAATTTTGATTTGGGCTCATTTCGGCCTCCGTTTCCACTACGGGCAGTACTGCACATGCTATTTCGTCATTTTGTGTAGATTTCTGTCAGTGCCGTTTTCTGCATAACAGGTGCCTTATAGTCTTCTACGGTTTGTGCTATATAGCACAAGTTGTTCCCGCTCCATTTCTCCTATTTTCAGGCAGTTTTCACATCAGGTGCAGCATTTACCATGGCTGACAACAACAACACAGATGTGTTCAAGATGTTTGCTGTTGAGGACAGGTTGGATGGGGACAACTACCCTATGTGGGCTTATATGATGCAACATGTTCTTGTGTCAAAAGGTGTCTGGAACATTGTGCAGGGCATTGATGTACGTCCTGGCTCTGAAGATGTAGGCGATATTGAGGATGTTGCAGGTCTTGCTGCAAGGATTGCAGCTGTTAGAGTTGTTTTGCCTACGGCAGAACAAGCTCGTTGGGATGTTAAGGATGCGCAGGCTCATGCATTGATTGCGTTGTCTGTGAAGCGCACCATTATTCCTCACATCCGTTCAGCAAAATCTTCAAAATAGGCTTGGGATATTCTAGCAGGTCTTTATGCAAGCCGCAATGAGGCTAAAATTGCTTTGTTGCGTAAAGAGCTCGAGTCGAAGATTATGCATGAGGAAGATGATATGGACACTTTCCTTGCTAGTGTCAAGGATATCAATGAGCAACTCATTTCTGCAGGTGAAGTCATTTCGGACAGTTCCCTTGTATAGACTGTTCTTGATGCCTTACCAGATTCCTACCAGACTTTTGCTAGTACTTGGAGACTGATGACCCAAGGAAATCCTGAAGTTGTCAAGTTTGATGCATTATGCACATTGTTGTTGCAAGAGTCACTTTCTAGAAAAAACAGGACTAGGCAGCGTGCAGTTGAACAGGCTCTTATTGTTTCTCAAAGAAAGGGTGGTAACAGTAATGCAGCCACTTCTTATGGTTCTGCTGCGAGTGGCAAAAATTCTGTTCCTAATGCTTCTGCTGGCAGCACTTCGTCTGGCAATTCTGGTGATAAGGGCAAAAAGAAGATGCGTTGCCATTATTGTAAAGCCAATGATCACTTGATCAAGTCGTGTCCTAAGTTGAAGGCCAAAGAGGCTAAGAAGAAAGAGGGTGGTTCCACTGCAAATGCTGGTTCCACTACAAATGCAGCCATTGTTGAGTCTTCTGTGAAAGGAGATTGTGATGTTGATGTTGATGCAGAATGGGCTTTTAGCGCAGAGTGCACTTACAATCCTGCTGTCCATGATGCATGCTTGTCAGTTGCTGCAGATTCACATGTGTGGTATTTCGACAGTGGTGCTACAAAGCACATTACCTCACATCGTGAATTGTTTACCTCTCTCGAGTCTGTCCCTCATGGGAATTCAGTCACTTGTGCCAACAACACCTCTTATCCAGTTCAGGGAGTTGGAAAGATTGTGCTCACTGTTGCTAATGGCAGTTCCTTCACACTTGTTGATGCACTTTATGTACCTGGGATCAAGAAGAATCTCTTGTCTGTATCCGCACTTGCTAGACTTGGACTTGTAGTCAAATTTGTGGATGACAGATGTACAGTTCATGATCTCAGTTTTGGTGATGAAATTGTTGCATCTGGGCTTTTGTACCGTGGGCTGTATAAGCTCACTTTGTATGACAAGTGTGGAAAAAATTTTGCAAATGCTGTTGCAAATTCAAGGGCTATTTCAGATGCAAAACTTTGGCATGCACGTTTTGGTCATCTGAATTTTGCCAGTTTGCTGCGTTTGCAGAAATCTGATATGGTTGCTTCTTTGCCGCCTCTTGAAGCACCTGTCAAACATGTTTGTGAAGGCTGTATTCTGGGTAAAATGCAGCGTTCTAAGTTTCCAAAGGATGGTTCAGTTAGGGCCACATGCAGGTTGCAGCTTGTGCATAGTGATGTTTGTGGGCCCATGCAAACTCCGTCCTTGGGCAATTACCTGTACTTCGTGACTTTCATTCATGATTACTCCAAGCATGCGTGGGTATTTCCGCTTAAAGCGAAGTCCGAAGTTTTTATGTGCTTCAAACAATTTTTGGCTATGGCTGAAAATGTCTCAAAATGTACTATGGGCACCCTTCGTTCCGATCGAGGGGGGGAGTATATGTCTCATGAATTTAATGCATTTCTGGCTAGTCGTGGGATAAAACACCAATGTACAGTGCCTTATACACCTCAGCAAAATGGTGTTGCTGAGAGGAAAAACAGGTCACTAACGGAAATGGCACGATGTATGGTCAAAAGTCAAGCTTTGCCACATTCTTTTTGGCTTGAGGCCATCATGTGTGCCACTTATGTACTTAACAGGTGTCCTACGAAAGCTTTGCAGTCTATTACTCCATATGAAGCATGGCATGATAGAAAGCCTTCTATTGAGCACATGCGTGTTTTTGGCTGTTTGGCATATGCTTTGGTGCCACAAACACAGCGCAGAAAATTGGATGATAAGGCTGTCAAATGTATTTTTGTTGGTTATAGTGCTGAAAGCAAAGGTTACAGGTTGTATCATCCGCAAACAAAACGTATTCTGGTTTCACGGGATGTAGTGTTTGTGGAAGATTCTGTTCAGCCCTTGCTGTCATGTACTAGAGACAGTAATGTAAGCTCACAGGACATTTATGACACTTTGTTGCCTCTTTTCAGTGGTGGAAATACGAATGTAAGTTCCAATGAGGCAAATGTACAGCCTATGGGGGTTTCTAAAAATGTTTTAGAACAGCCTATTACTGATGCAGATGTACATGATGTACTTGATGAGGAAAGGGCTGAAAATGAGCAGGCTAGAGGTATGCCAAAATGGTGCACACTTTGCGTGACAGTAAATTGGATGCACCTTTATCTAGTCGTACTCGTTCAGGCTCTCGCCATGCATCTTATGCATTAGATTGTTATGCTTTGGCTGTGTCTAGTTTACATGATGTTGAGGAGCCTCTGTCTTTTGATGAAGCACAGAATTCAGAAAATTGGATTGCTGCCATGAAATCAGAATATGATGCACTTATAGAGAATGACACATGGACTTTATGTGATTTGCCTCCTGGCAAAAAGGCCATTGGTACGAAGTGGGTTTACAAGTTGAAACGCAAGCCGGATGGTGAGATCAATCGCCATAAGGCTCGACTTGTTGCAAAGGGTTATGCACAACAAAAAGGCATAGATTATGAAGAGGCTTTTTCTCCCACTTGTCGTATGACTACTGTGCGTTTTCTATGTGCATTGGCAGCTCATTTTGGTTGGGATGTACATCAATCAGACATTGTTACTGCTCTCTTGAATGGTGACATATTTGAGGAAGTTTATGTAACGCAGCCTCGCGGTTTTGTCATAAAAGGACAAGAGGACAAAGTGTGCAAATGTAAGAAGGCTTTGTATGGGTTGAAGCAATCTCCTCGTGCTTGGTATGAGAAAGCTGACACTCATTTGGTTAAACGAGGCTTTCGTAACAGTCCAACAGAAAGCACATTGTATGTAAAGCGTGAGGATGATGTATTTCTCATTGTGGTTCTTTATGTTGATGATTTGCTAATCACTGGACCAAATGAGAGACATATTGCTGAATTTAAGGCTGATTTGAATGCTACTTTCAAGATGAAAGATTTGGGGCTGTTGCATCATTACTTGGGTATACAGTTTAAGCAGTGTGATGGTGGTATTGCCTTGTGTCAGAAAAGTTACATAGAGACATTGCTATGTAAGTTTGGACTTGAGGATTGCAAACCTATTGCCACTCCCATGGAAACAGGTTTGAAGTTGAGTCTACATGATGCTGGCGATCCTGCTGATGTCACTCTTTACCAAACTGCTGTTGGCTGCCTCATTTATGTATGCAACACGAGGCCAGATATTCAGTTTGCAGTCTCGCAGGTCAGCAGATTTATGCATAGCCCAGGGTCTAAGCATTGGCAGGCTGTCAAGAGGATTTTCTGCTACCTTAGTGGCACTTTACATCTTGGCTTGTTTTATCCCAAGGGGGGATCATTGCCGCCAGACTTACATGCTTTTTATGACTCAGATTGGGCTGGTTGTTTTGACACGCGAGTGTCCACAAGTGGTTTTTGTTTCATGCTTGGCAGTTCATGTATATCATGGTTGAGCAAGAAGCAACCTACTGTGGCCACTTCGAGTTGTGAGGCTGAGTACAGGGCAGTCTTCACAGCTACGGTTGAGTGTGTATGGCTCAGACGCCTTATGGCTGACTTGGGTGTTGGACAGGACACTGCCAACACTATCTACACTGACAGTCAGAGCGCATTGGCAGTTGCGAGGAACCCAGTTTTTCATGCTCGCACAAAGCACATTGAGGTGCATTACCACTATGTCAGGGAGAGGCTCTCAGCAGGAGAGATCAGCTTGGCTTATGTGCCAACATAGGACAACCTTGCAGATCTTTTCACAAAGGCATTGTCTCGTGAGAAGCTTGAAGCTTTCCGCAAAGCTTTGGGCTTACTCCCCTTTGTGGACTGATCCTGTCCTCAGGGCATGGTACTTCCCTTTACTCATGTGCCAGCTCTCGTTCACCGCATCACTCCAGGGGGGATTTGTTACCATATACATGTGGTAGTGATGTGTGTGAACACACTAGGACCGCTGGGGCATTTTTTCCCTCTTTAGGAGGTTTTTTCCCCCGTGCATTGTATATACGCCCATCACTCTAGGGCTATCTATCTTTCCATTGCACACTAAGTAACACACTCTCTATTGTGTGCCTTGAGCTTCCTTTGTCTTCTCCAAGCTGTGTGTGTTTCTCTGCAACCCTAATTCCAACAATCTCAAGTGCGAGAATTGTGCCAAGTGTAACTACGGGTCTTGCCCGCACATTTGTTAGGCCTTTGATTTTGGATCCACTCAGACCAACGAGGAGACCTAGTGGACTCTCATCTGGAAACCCTATTATCACATAAAAGGGCGAGAGTAATGTAGTGTGCTAGTCTCCATCCAGCCATGCTATCTTATAGCCTCTCCCTACCGTACACACTGTCCCATCGTGTTGGTGGCCTTACCCACAGGACCAATGTCCTTACGTTACCCCCCCTTGGAGAATTGTTTTTGTCCTCAAAAACAAACGTAGGAAAACGTTTCTTAAGTGCGGAGACATTCTCCCATGTAGAACCTTCTTCAGGTCTATCTAGCCATTTTACCAACACGTGTCGTCTGACACGATGTCTGATGCGAAGCTCATGAGAGTCCAAAATCTTTTCAGATTCATGAGGGATGCTTGGCAGTTCGATAAGGTCAACTAACACACTTGTGACAATGATATTTCATTCTGTACTAGTTGTTTTTGTAAACGGCTAACATGAAAAATAGGATGAACTCATGAGTGCTCGGGAAGAGCTAACTTATATGCCACTTGACCTATACGTTTGAGAATGGTAAACGGTCCACAATATTGTGGTGATAGTTTAGCAACTTTTCTCGTCTTCAGACTTTCTGAATGCTCCGAAACCTTGAGGAAAACATTGTCTCCTTCTTGGAAAGTAGCAAGATGATGATGCTCATCGGCGTACTTCTTATATCGATCTTGAGCTTGCTTAACATTCTGTCGAGAAACTCAAAGCATATCAAAATGATATTGGAGAAAATGCTTCGCTTGTTGTATCTTCTACGTAGCCAACCCCACCATAGCGGGTGATCTAGGTGAAACACATATAAAAGCATAATGTATTAAACCCTGTAGTCACATACTTTGAACTATTATAAGCAAATTCCAATATAGGCAAGTAGTCATCCCAATTGGTTTGCTTCTTTCTAACGTACGCTCGTAGCATATCCTCTAGCACTTGATTAACCCTTTCGGTTTGACCATCTATTTCGAGATGATCAGTCGTACTAAGATTAAGTGTAGTTTCCAACTTTTGGAATACATATCTCCAGCAGTGATTATCAAACTTTCAATCTTTGTCACTAATGATACTAGCTGGAAGACCATATAGTCTATATATATTCTCTATAATTAGCGGTGCTTATTTTGGTGTCTGAATCGTAGTCTTAGTGGGAATGAATCAACACATCTTCGTTAGATGGTCTACAATTACCCATATGGCATCATGGCCACGATTTGTATTAAGTAGTCCTACTACAAAATCCATAGAGATACTCTCTCACTTACCTTGTGGAATCTCTAAAGGATGTAAAAGACCACCTACCTTGAGGCGTTTTGTCTTATGAACTTGGCATTGGTGGAAGTTTAGTACGTACTCTTGAACATCATGATGTATTCTGACCAACAAAATTGCTGTCGAACTAAGGCATACGTCTTACGAACACTTGGATGACCAGCACTTGGACTATCATGACACTCATATAATATTTGGCGCCTAGTGTCCGAGTCCTTTGGCACAAATACTCTACCCTTGTGGAGTAAGTAGCCATCATCAATGGACAAATTCTTCCATCGCTTAAGCTCGTCCTGAATAGGGGTGGAGCTCTGTGTGTTGGAGTTTTTATCTGCACGTGTAGAAACATGTTGATCTGGACGTGTAGAGACATGTGAGTGTGAGGGATCCCTTCTTAAAACTGCACTCCACACTTTAACATGTAATTGAGCTTGTGCACACTTGCCGCGTAATGACTCCAAAATTTTACTCTTTATTTCCATGGAAGCAAGTAAATTTATCCGAGGCATCCGGCTTAGTGCATCCGCTACTACATTATATTGCCCCTTGCGATATCGTAGCTTACAATCATAATCTTGAAGGATCTCCGCCCTCTCTCCGGCCATCTAGCTTTATGATCCTTCAAGTCCGTTTGAGTAGTAAACCATTTTATACTCTCATGGTCGAAAACTACTTCACACTCGGCACCATATAAATAGTGTCGCCACTCTTGTAAAGTGTGAACTATGTCATAGAGTTCCCTCTCATAGACATAATAATTTATGTTGAGCTCTATCCAACTTTTTACTTTCAAAGGCTATAGGTCTTCCCTCATGGAGAAGTACCATACCAATTGCTTTATCAGTAGCATCATTCTCTACCACACAAACGGCTTAAGTAGCTTGAGTTGTTCAAAACTGCGTTGTTGGGCGTCTTCCCAAGAAAATGTCTTACACTTTGCTTTAAGTTGATCCGTCATAGGAACAATGATTTTGGCATAATCATGGATATATTGTCGATAAAATCCAGCCATGCATAAGAAGATTTGAAGCCCCTCAATCGTGTTGGGATGTGGCCATCAAAGAATGGCAGCAACCTTGTCAATGTCCATCTTGATGCAAAAATAAGAGATCACATGACCGAGGTAATGTATCTCTGATTTAAAGAAATCTTCAGTCTTACTGTAAATGAGAATGTCATCAAGGGAAACCACATCAAATTTTCCAAGACAGGGACGTAAGACACTATCCATGAGTGTCATAAATGTAGCTGGAGCATTGGTTAAACCAAAAGGCATAACCAAATATTCAAAATGCCTAAACCGTGTTCTAAAGGCAGTTTTAAAAATATTTTCAAAAGGATACGCACCTGGTGGTATCGTGAACAAAGATCTATCTTTGTATAGTACCTTGCCTCATGGAGTTGATCAAACAACTCATCCACTCGAGGCAGAGGATACTTGTTCTCGATGGTAATGGCGTTTAATCCGTGATAATCTACGCACATGCACATAATACCATCTTTATTTTTTACCAATAGAATTGGTGATGCCCAAGGCCGCAGGCAAGGCGAAGTGCTAGGTCTAATAAAACCATAGGCGAGGTAGTCATCCAACTGACACTCAATCTCCTTGGCCTCACTAGCACTCATATGATAAGGTGGTTTACTCACCGGTTCCAACATGATATCTATGCCATGCTGCACATCACATGTAGGGGGTAAACCGGGCGGTAAATCACTTGAGAATACATCACTATACTCCGTGAGTAAGTGAGTCAGCTTTTGTCATGCAAAAGGAGAAAGTAAACTAGGGTTATGCTGGGATGGAGAATATTGTAATTCCTTTAATGTTTGTTTTACAACATTTGCACGTTGTTCAATATAATTAGAATTGAGAGCACTTTGCTCTTTAGAATTGTTAGCACTTTGCTTTTCATTAAAATTCATTGCACTTTGCATACCATAATTAGAATCCGCAGCACTTTGCTCTTGAGAATCAAAAGACTTGGAGACAAGCAGTAACACAAAAAGACTTCATCTATTAAATCTGTTTTCTATAAAATAGAAAGCTCGGTTGTACATATAAGAGGTACAGATGGTATATTTTTCTCACCAAGCAAAAGCACATGTTTACCATTGGCCATAAAGGATAAGGAGTCGTGTTTGTAACTAGTGTGCAATGTGTTTCCTAAACCATGCAGCAACTCCCGTCCTAAAACTATATCAACACTGTCCATGTTCATAACTGGAAAGTCAAGGGTCATCGTATGATCTTGAATAGCTCAACCCCTTGAACTACCTTGTCCCATACTTCTTTATCATTTCCAGGCATCTGTTCTACCACATACTTGTGGGAACAGGGAGTCTGTGTAAGCTTCAATTTCTTGACTAGCTTATAGTTCAAGAAGTTATGAGTTGCACCATCATCCACTAAAATACAAACACATTGATTGTTAATAGTGCCATGCATGTGAATCAACTCGTGGGGGCCAAAGGTGGGTTGACACATTGAAGCAGGAACGCAACACTTGTTCTTTTCTTCCATATGAAGAACCTCTACAACACAGTATTTAGGAGATGAATCTAATGTGAGGCATTGCACCGTGTGAATGGCCTTTTCTTTCCTTGCAAAAGAGCACAATCCTTCTTGTTATACTGGTCCGAAAGACATCTGAAACACAAATTGTGTTTCTTTGCACACGCATAATCAGTAGTGCTGAGAGAACCACATGTAGTATCTCGTGATTGCTTAGGCTTCTTAGCCTCTTGAGGGCGCGAAGAGGTAGATTGTCTCTTGTTCCTTTTGGAACATGTGGGAGATCTACCTCGCCATTGGCTCTTAGCCAAATTACCCTTAGCAAAAGTATTCCTAGAGTAGGGAACATTTCCCTTCCTCTCTTGGTCATCATCATACATTTGGACATGAGCGATGGCTTCTTCCAAAGTTTTTTGATGTTGGGTCTTCACATGAAGACAATAGTCTTTGTCAAGACCTTAATTGAAACCTTGTATCCTAGAGCTTTTAGTTTTATTATGATTTCTTGATACTTAGAAATGTAGCATGCATCCCATGCTAACCAATTTTTATCTTCTTCATTGGAGTCCAAAAACTCTTTGGAGAAAGAAGCTTGAAACGTAGCCCAAGACTAAGGACGAGAATTTATTGGAAATGTCATCCACCACTTATAGGCCTTGCTTTTAAGAGATAGACTTGTTTCCATAGTTGTCTTAATATCTGGGGTGTGTCTCAGTGCTACAACCGGAAGCCTGGCTGCCCTGCAAAATACTCGAAATAGCACATAGCAAGATATAAATAAATAAATCTATGTACCTGCCGACTAGCACAAATCCATAATCGAGCACAACCCAAATAGAGAGAGACAGAGAGCGGGAGAGAGCAAGAGAGCGCGTGCAGGCGCACCTCCTAGAGCGGAGTGCTACGCCAGCACAACGAGAGAGAAGAGGGAAGAGGAAAGAAGAACAACGCAAACACTGGGTGCAATCTCCCCCCGTGCAAGAGTGACCATTTCTCTCTTGCACGTATTTAATTTATAGATTCTTGAATGGTCAAAGTGAGTACAAACTGGCCGGCCGGTCATAATTGGCCAAAGCTCATAAAAGAGCACTTGAATAATAAAATGGACATGATATACAAATACATTTGAATAGGCCAAGCTGGGTCTAGTATTTTCCACCTGTCAGCTGCAATAAGTAATGAAATCTCAATTCTATAACATACCTCTCCATTGGAAAGCAATTGTCCTCAGTTGCGAAGATAAAAATATGCAAACAATACTTGTCAAAAACAATGATTAGAAATCTGATTGAAATAGTAAAAGAAAATCCATATAATTATACACATTGGTTATGCCTGGCGTCATCGAGAAGATGAGTACGAAAGCCGTAAGAATGAATTTGAAAAATAAAGTTAAAAGATTACTTATCTGACGTCCTCGCATTATGGTCTACATCGGTTTTTGTGGATCCTTAAATGAGTTAGAGAAATATAACAAAAACAAGTGAAGATTATGAAAAAAATCATTTGATTGAAGTCATGCAAGACAGATAATTTTAATTTCCTGTGAATTACGGTAAACCAAATAAAGGTGGGGGGGTTGAGCAGTGCTACTGTTCATTAAATGATGAGCCATTCGAAGAGGAGAGAAACCCATAAAATCTTCACAATTTGGTAAGTCCTACAAATTTTAAGTCCCGAATGAGGAATGCAGGACATTTGACAACCGCGGCTGACAGAGGGAATCGCAAAAAGAGCAAGCTGGCAGTACGAGTATGAGCATAGAACATTTTGTACCGGCTTGTGCTAATTAAAACATTAACCAACTGAAAATAGAATGCTAACAACATTGCTAGGTATCACAAGGATTTAAAATATTGTGCTACATACTGAAAAAAGATCATGCAAATCATGCCATAAAAATCCACAGAAGATATTAGAGTTATATAAGCCTAAGTCTTATGATCACTTTATGAAGCTTGATTGTGATCTTCTCCAGCATATTATTTTGTAGTTGTGTTCCAAATACTTTTTGCCTTAATTAGTGTTGTTACCCACCGCAAATTTGTATCATTCGTCAATATCTCTCAGTATGCTTCTAGTCGAATTTGTGCATTCATTATCATCTAGTCACATTGTAATCGTCAATGGGGCATAATATCGTCAATGTAATTTGAGGGGGGGGGATATACGAGTAGAGGCTAGGGTATAGAGACAAAGATAAAGCTACATCACATATGTCATCGCCCAGTATACTATGAGATATGAAGCCACTTGCATTGTCTATTTAGTGCGTGAGACCACTAATTAGAGTTATGAGAGTCCTCAGGTTGTTTATACTAGAGTGGGGCAACACGAGGAGAGACAGTCACAGAGGGAGATGTTTGACTGTGTGAGAGTAGAAATTAAACATTTAGAATGATGAGATCAAAACGGACTGAATCCGGGTGGATCTAATCCAATATATGGGTACAAAATTAAAATGAAGTAGAAACTAAGAGTTTAAAAACATCAGACTAAAAGGATCATCATCATGGTCAATGCGTGAGAATGCTCGACAATGGGTGTTGTCGTAGGAAGTAGTACATCAGTCACTAAAAGAGCGTCTTCAATGTCCATTAATTCTGCAGTAGTGGTACGGGAAGAGCAGGAAGAGGGAGAAAGGGAGAGCAAGGTGAGATGAAAGGGTACATTACATGTCGTCAAAAGGTAAAATTACTTGTGATGCGAGTTGATACAATCCTTGTGGATCTAAACCAGTGCTTGGGTACAGAAACAAAATGTCTAAAGTGAAAAAATTAAAACTAAAAGTTGAAAAGCGTCTGACTGAAATCGAATGAAATCATCTTCATCATCATTAATGCCCGTGGATGTATGGCATCCAAAGAAAGTATTGGAGTGGTCGCCAGAGAACGTCCTCAATGTCCGCTGCTATAAGGAGTCATAGGAGGAGAGAGAAGAGAGAGCGAAATGAAATGAAATAGTATATTAACAATATTCCAAAGGCCTATGGGACCTCACTCATGCAATCTGGGTACAAATTGAAATGAAGCAAAGTAAAAAAATTCATCAAGCAGTATCGTCAATGCTCTGACGTTGAGTCTTGCAGCGGCCGCTGCCGAGCTTCCTCAATGTCCGCCTCTGTAAGCAGTCCCTGCCACGTTTGCTTCTTATTGTGCTGCCCATCGTAATATGCAAGCAAATCTTGTATTGCCAGTGCATTGCATGATCTTGTGCTGCGGCATGCGTGATGCGACCAGAATTTGGTCCCAAAAAGAGAGATATGATTGCATGGGTACGTGGGGGATGCATCTGGTCTAATCCAATCAACTTCAGGTTGGCGAGACAGAGAGAGAATGAGTCGGACTGGAGTTGATTGGTAGGAGAGAGAGAGAGAGAAGAGCGGTTCCTGCGTTCAAGACTAGGCGCTAGTATGCATAATAAAGATAGCAAAAGAGTGGTGACCCTTTTTGCTGCATGCAACTGCTGCTCCGTCGAAAGTGTGCATGGCGGCTGTAGAGAGTTAGGGATTTGGTTGAGGAGGGAGAGAGAGAGAGAGAGAGAGAGAGAGAGAGAGAGAGAGAGAGAGAGAGAGAGAGAGAGAGAGAGAGAGAGAGAGAGAGAGAGAGAGAGAGAGAGAGAGAGAGAGAGAGAGAGAGAGAGTGGGAGGATCCCGTGTATTGCATGTGTGGGTTGGCAGACGATCACAGCCGTAAGGGAGTGGTTGGAGATGCCATGTGTGTGTAAGAGACAGGGATAGTTAAACTGTGGGCGGCATGGGAGAGAGAGAGTGGGACGACAGCCTCAAAAACATGGGCGCTAGTGAAGAGAGAGATGGTTAGAACAATATGTCGATTGTGTGTTCTACATTCATGAGAAGGGAGTTTGGGTGTGAGGTGGGCGGCGTGTGATCAGGAGCACCACTACTTTTTGTTGAGTGCATGCACCAACTGCAGGCCGCTTCAACTACAACCCACAGTGTGTTTGGCACTAGTGGCGCATGCAACTTGCTACGAGGGGTGCCGCCATGCAAAATGAAACATACTACAGTTTGCTTCCCTTCCTACAGACCGCCCTCAGCCTTCGATCAGTACTAGCGGCTCATGCAGAGGTGGGTTGATGAGTGGGGGCAAAAGCGTGGATGGCAGCTGGCTAGCGGAAACCAAGCTAGCGTTTATGACAATTGGCTGAGTTTGAGGATGGTGACTATGGTCACTAGTTGATTGAGCACAGAGAGAGCGTACAACTGTTCACTCGCAGTGAGAGAGAGATGGAAAGCATTTTATTATTATTATTTATTTATTTTATCTTTGTATGCACTCTCGTGCCCACCCACTTGGACGGCTGGAGTATATGGACGCAAGGGATTGGCTGCTGGTTGTGCGAGTTACAGAGCCAGTTTTGCATGCTTGAAAAAGTGTCGAGATTGGCAGGGGGCTGCAATGGAGATTCTCGCCATTTGTGAGGGCGCTATAGACGTTGACGCCAGAGGTTGCTATTAAGTTGCATCTCTTGTTTTGTTTTGTTTTTTTTTTGTCTCATCTTCCTACATCTATGCATTCTCCCCATTATGACAAATGAGGTTTCCTGTCTATAAGTCGTGCTCGCACTCGCTGCTATTCACCTAGGTGGTGTGTGTAGACTGACGAGAGTCAAGAGCCCTACGAGAGAGAGAGAGAGAGAGAGAGAGAGAGAGAGAGAGAGAGAGAGAGAGAGAGAGAGAGAGAGAGAGAGAGAGAGAGGTAATATATATATATATATATATATAAATCTCACCTTCTTCTTTGAGTCGTCTCCTTCCTAACGGGCTTAATATCCAAATTGCTACCCTATCTTGCTCGTCTTGCCCTCATAAACCGTCATCTTACTACGCTTTCAGAAGAAAAATCATTATTACTCTATGTTAATCCCCTGAATAAAGTACTCCCTATTTCTTCCCTATATAGCAACATCTCCAATCTCTTCTTTTTATGAGTATTCTCATAAGATTCAGTTTTAATATATTATTATGTTTAATTATCATAATTACATTGCAAATCACCATATTACGACAACAAAGAAGGGATTCTATTTCATTTTCAAGACCCCTACCTGTCTTGTTCAATCACACTAATTACTACAAATGAAAGCAAATAACAAACTCTACAAACATTAAAAAAAACCAAGGTACTTAGCTGTTGATTATCTTTAATCTTTGGAGCGTAGCCTACGCTCTGATACCACTGCTACAACCAGAAGCCTGGCTGCCCTGCAAAATACTCGAAATAGCACATAGCAAGATATAAATAAATAAATCTACGTACCTGCCGACTAGCACAAATCCATAATCGAGCACAACCCAAATAGAGAGAGATAGAGAGCGGGAGAGCGCAAGAGAGCGCGTGCAGGTGCACCTCCTAGAGCGGAGTGCTACGCCGGCACGGCAAGAGAGAAGAGGGAAGAGGAAAGAAGAGCAACGCAAACACTGGGTGCAATCTCCCCCCGTGCAAGAGTGACCATTTCTCTTTTGCACGTATTTAATTTATAGATTCTTGAATGGTCAAAGTGAGTACAAACTGGCCGGCCGGTCATAATTGGCCAAAGCTCATAAAAGAGCACTTGAATAATAAAATGGACATGATATACAAATACATTTGAATAGGCCAAGCTGGGTCTAGTCTTTTCCACCTGTCAGCTGCAATAAGTAATGAAATCTCAATTCTATAACACTCAGCCGATTAATATCACTCCATTTGTGTAAGAACATATTGACCGCATCCTTGTTGCAATCACGCTCTTTACCGCGTGAAACTCAAGAATGATGATATTCTTAAGTAATACATTGCTACCTTCTGCATCTTTTGAAGAACTTGCCTCATAGACTCCTTGAGTCGTGCGAGCTTGGGTTCCTTGAACCGTGTCAGCATGGGCTCCTTGAGTCGTCTGTGAATTCATAAATTTCACAAGTAGCTCAGTAAGGTTTGTAACATTTACATTTATTGCAAAGAGGTTGCGTTCAAGTATGTTTTGGAGATTTTCCAAATTCTTGAAAGCAGCCATATCTACAAGGCCATGATCTCCTAGATCATCATCGTCATGCATATTAATGTCGGCAGTACCCGTGGTGGCCAGATTTTGATGTGCGTGCTCAAAATCAAAAGTGTGCGTAGGTGGGATATCCTCGCCGGCCATGGTATACACACGCTAATTTACAGAGAGAGAAAACGTCAACTTGTACCTTGTAAAGCTTGAAGTCGTTGTGTTTTTTATGCTCGACAACTTTTGTGTTGCATGAGATCCTCGCCTTGTGGAAATTGTAGCACTTCACGTCTTGTTCTTCGTAAGAACACTTTCATTGATTCTTCACAAAAACTCATCGTTTTTGTGAAGGCTTTTGTTCACTTGTGAAGCTTCTTTCTTGAAGAAAAGGAAGAAGAAAACTTGCCTTTCTCTAAGGAGTGAAAAGGAAGGGTGAAACTACTTCCTTGAAGTTTGTAGCTTTCCTTTCCATCTAGCATTCTTTGTCAACTCAAGTATGCTATCTTTCCTTTTTGTATACAACAAGACTCAATAGCTTGGATGGTAGGGTGTTGGCAGTTTACCCTCATGGAGTGGGTTCAACCCTCCTTCATGCAAGGGTTTAGAGAGCCTTCCTACACGTGTAGCCAATGGTGCCTCAGTGCCGTAGAGTTGCCGGTCGAGTTTGCCTTGGTCTCCCGCCTGTGGGGGATGTACGGCTTGTTGTTTATCCTCTCGTGCTATGCATAGAACTTTGTGCATGTCTTCTCTTTTGCTGCGATGTGGGCCGCCGTCTTCCCCCCCTGCTGCCTACGGATCGTGGAAGAGGAGATGTGACTCGCAAACACATGCAACCCACTTTTCCCCTTTCCAAAATAGCTCAATACCACTGCAAGGGAGAGAGTAATGCAGTGTGCTAGTCTCCACCCAACCATGCTATCTTATAGCCTCCCCCTAGCATACACATTGTTCGTCCGTGCTAATGGCCTTGCCCGTATGACCCGTGTCCTTACATCACAACCGCACCCATTTCGACTAGACCAACAATTCTATGAGTTTTTGGCATGGTAGGATTGGGTAGCAAGCACTTTGGACTTCAATAAAATGAACTTTCAAGAAAATCAAATGAAGATTGAGATTCTCATATACGATCATTTGAAAAGCGGTATGCACTACTAGACAATAGCAGTGATGTACTGCATAAGGAAGCGGTTTTTGAAACCACCTTAAGCAGGAAAGCTTTGAAGTGGTTGGCAAAATACCCAGTTATCTATTTCAAAACCTTGGGGGGGGCACTATGTGTCAATTGTGTATATCGCGTGCGTTCAAGAACTATTTATAAAACTCCTTATTTATGATTTTTTTGCAAATAAAATACAACCCTTTCCTATTCAATTTTGTAAATTGTTTTCTCAATTTCATTCTACGGTACCCTTCTGTATGTGAAAATGTGAGAGAAGATGAAATTCAATAATTCCTTCTATTTTGCCAACTGATTTTTAACCTCCATAAATGAAATTTAATAATCCCTACTATTTTATCCGGTTTTGAACTCAGGGGGGGGCTACTAACACGGAGATTGGGCCAATAGTCGACATGCACTGAATTAGGAGGGGATGGGCTTGTCTTGGTCGCGAGAAGATGAGGAGCAAAGTTTGATTTTGCAGCATGCCCAACCAACGTCCATGGAGCCCGGCTTGAACTCGCATGCCCTGCGTGCTGCCGCCATCAAACCTGCAGAGAATTTTTTGTTTGATTTTATATAAGAGCACCGCTTTTGGGGTTTATGGGTGGTAAAAATGGCAAAGCCCTCTACACAACCCCTCTTCCCACGACTTCCCTATCTAGCCATGGTTGCAATAGAGCATAATAACGCTTCAGATCTGCCATCGAACCAGTCAATTGTAGTAAAAGCTACAGACCTACAAAATGGTGTACTCTCCATGAAGTAGAACTGATATTAAATTGGGGCAGCTGTGATCCAACATGGATTAACAATAAGCTTGGCATGGAGGGCCATGCAACATGCAAGATGTTGCATTGTGGCTACAAAGACATGTTCCCACCGTTCAAAGCGGACTTCTAAGAGTCAGTAAGCAGGTCGACTTTAACGTTTTCAATTAAGACTTCATTGAATCTCGCAGATCTCTCTGCATTATAAGCACGACAAGCATGACATCTCATTATTTGGAGATATTTGTCCTCAACATGGGGCAATTTGAGCATGTTCGGCAAGTCTCAAACATTTTTCATGCATGGCATGTGATATCTTGAACGGCTATGAGCACAGTCGTTGGCTGAATAATATATACCATCAAGGGTCTACCGTTATGGATGCCAAATTCCCAGTTTTGTCTTGGAATTTTTTGGTCGTAGGCAATGTTTGCTCCTCAAGTTCATGCAAGGCCTGTGGCATGTGAGGTGCGGGTATTCAGCAAGACCAACCATTTATTACAATTTTAAGAAGCTGTAAGTTTGCTAGGACATGGCTCCTCAGCAAGTTGTTTGCCATTGATGCAATTGGGCAATGACATGATCCACCCATTGTTGGCAAGCGTGATCCGACGCGTTTTCTAAGACATCATTGGAGCAAGGCTCTGTTTACAAATCCTCGGGATAACAGTAATCTAGCCAATCAGGTATGAGGTACATACTTTGCAAGAATGTTTTTTATTTTCAATACATGGTTCAATTCAAGGTCGATTATATGTGAATGCTCGACAAGGTCGACTTTCTTTTGCTATGACATTGTAAATTGACAAGAGTATCTGCTAGCTATGAGCACCAAAACTCCATGAGTACTTATTTGAAGCAAGGCTATGAGCACCAAAACTCCATGAGTACTTATGTGAAGCTATGACATTTTTGGCATCGCAGTTTCCAAAGTTTGGAATATGCTATTAGCATACGAATTTGGAGAACCTTGCCAAGATGTATGCAGGTTCTTATATCACACGAGGGCGTATATGATATGTACGCTAACTGACTCGAGTGGTAGATATGGCTATGAGCCATATTCACGCGAATTACCAGAAACCTAGCCACAAATGGGCAACAAGGTTAGTAAATTTCAAATTGAGTACCCTTATTACCCGCAAGCGAATGGATTGGCAAAAAGTAGCAATAAGGTGATCGTGCGGATGTTGACAAAGTTAGTAGTTGTGGAATGGGATGATTAGGATTTGAAGCTCTCTGTGGCACTTTGAGTGTATCTTACGTCATGTAAAGTGGCTACGAGGTGTACTCCTTTGAGGTTGGTGTTTGTAATAGAAACAATTTCCCCTTTGGAATTCGTGGTGGCCAGCATGCTAATTGTGTTTTCTAAAAGATTTTTGCCCAAGGTTTCAGTGGTCTATTGGGTGGATCATGCGGCTACAATTGAAAGAGGATGGATACACTAGATTTATGCTAATGAGGGAGTTACAGGTAAGGAAGAAGAAGTAGATGGATAGAGCAATGTGGTTTAAGATATTCAAAGAGGGTGATCTTGTGCTGATGCTCAATTCTTGGCAAGGAAAACATAAAGGAAAGCTGAAATTGCAGTGGATGGGATCCTACCGTGTTCATGGAAGTGCAAGGATGAATGTGTTTTCCTTTGCAGAACATGGATGGAACTATGGTTCCAAGTGGATAGGATCCTACCGTGTTCATGGAGGTGTGAGGATAAATGTGTTTTCCTTGCGGAACATGGATGGAACTATGGTTCCAAGCTGGTTAATTATTTCAGACATTACCTTGTGATGATGCCCATTCATCATGAGGAGGAGATGGAGGTGGTGTGTCCGATCCCATTCATCGCATTAACAACTGTGGTGTACGACTATGAATGTGGCATTAAGTCTAATGTGGAGTAGCCGAGGCATGATGAGCAGGATCTTGCAATGAGTGGGTTAATTGTGACAAGGGATGGTGGTTCTTTAACTATCACATATGTAAACCCAAGACCCTATGCAAGGTGTTTGGATTTGGACATGCAAACGGGATACTATATAAGTGCGGTGATTTCCTTTGTCCTACTTTTATTTCTCGCTTGCTCCTCTATTTTTTTCTCGCACACTTTGCTTAATTTTGCTCACCTCTATTCATCACCAAGATCTATGTAGTCTATTGCTTTGTTTGCAAATTCTTTCAAGCTTTGTGCTTGCAACTAGGGGATGGCACCAGCTGTGGGCTTTGCAAGCATGAAGGCTCTTACCCCCCTCAACCATGAGATGACTGAGATAATGAAGGTCTGGCTAGAGAGCAAAGGACTACTCAAGTACATGCTCATCAATTGGGCGTAGGTACAACCTCATCCCCACACCCTCTTAATTTTGCAAGAATTAGCTGCTGTAAAAGATAGCCAAGGTATTGTTCACCTCCATGGTGAACCTAGGTAGCTAACTGCACAACTAGTGTAAGAAAGATTCCACCTTCCTTGCACATGTGTGACTGTTCCCACAAAAAAACAACCATATAGGATATGGTAGCAGCTTATGGGAATCCAACCAGTAATGGGTTTTGATTGCATGGGTGTGTGGATGCGGAAGTGCATGAATATTATTATTGGGTGGTAGAAGGGGTATGGTTGATGGCCAAGGTTTGTAATATTTCTTGTGCTGCTTATGCAATGATTACTGGTGCTAAGTTGCTAAGTGGGGTCAACTGGACTGAAGTATTGATCATACAACATTTCATTGAAGACAAGAGGATAGTTGGCACCAAGGATAGAGGACATGTAGTTAATACCAAGGTGGGGAAAATTTTGTGGCTTGTATTTTTGGAGCTAGGTTTCAATGGGCCTAGATTTTGGGGATTTACCCTACTACTCCATATGTGCCCTTACCCCCTATGGATGTGCCGGTGACATCGATGTGAATCACTTTAGGACAAGGAGAGTCTAATTAGCTCAAAGCAGCTAGCATAGCTTTTGGTTTTGTTGCTACCTCAAGTACTTCCAAATTTGTGTCATCGGTCTCCAAGGTAGAGGTATCTTCTAGTACAGAGGATGGAGTACAATAGCCTTTGATGAAAAATGGAAATAGAAGATGCTAGAGAGGACGTTGTAGGTGTTATCAGCAATTTAAATGGAAGCTGCCAAAAAAAGAAGACACCAAAAAGCTTAGAAAAGAAGAGCAGGTCCAAAGTTTGTCTGATATGATGAGGGCTAGAATCAAAGAACAAACGGGCCAAACATTGAAGGGACCAGCAAAAAAAAAGAGCAGAAGGGGAGGAGCCTAAATAGATAAAGACTCAAGATCAGCCTAAAGAAAGTGCCTCCACCAGAGAATTAAGAACAAAGAAACGATTAGATCGCCAACTCGCTACAACCACTACGGAGGAAGAAGCTTTTTATAGAACACAAGAAGACAATGTTATCAAAATCATGGACCATATTTATCAGCAGGAGGGGCAGGTGAGGCAAGGGCAACAACAAGAAACTCAACAATAAGAAAAATTGTTAAAAAACCCAAGATACTATGCCCTGTACCTCTCAATCTGATCCACATGGAGCCCCTCTTCACTGATATGAGCCTTTAGTTAGAGCATGCCATCCAAGTCCATACAAAAAGTACAAAGGAGGAGGTCCCATACGGACCACTCACGACTGAGGAGTAGGTAAAAAAGACACTCCAAGATTTGTTGTATGCTGGCTATAGTCTATAAGAGGCCCAATGGAATTGGAGCTGATCTCTTGAGATAGCTAATTCCAGTGTTAGAAGATTTCGGCTACTGATGATGTGTTAGTTTAGACAGTCGACTGGACAGAGAATCAGAAATTGAACTGGAATTGATCTACTGGAATGAGAATCAGACTATGTACTGAGAATAATATTCAGATTTAGATTCAGAGTAAGTGGACACAAAGTAAGTGTGACTAGAATATCTGCCATGATTGGAATTACAGATGAAAGATTACAGTAAGTATGATGTGATTTACAGATAGAGTACAACCGACAATAACTGCCAATGATTGACAACTCAAGTACAAATGATGCCGAAATGCTAACCCAAATGCTAACCCGATTACAATGTAATGGGCCCTATTTATACACCTTGGGTTTACCATAGTAATTACCGTAGTAATTACTAACTAATTCACTGCCTATCTCACAAGAGAACGTTCCCACTTAGTGAAGCTGTCCCAACCGTCTACATCCTTCCTCATTTCTTGAATTTTGGCAAGATTCCAATTTTTTTGAAAAATTCTCTTGTCTGATTCTGATTTGAGACTAAAAAATCCACCGTCTGGTTTTGATGTTGGGGATTGGACTTGACCAATGATAGAGTGGCCATACAAAGATTGCGAGAGGCAACTGAAAAGGCCAAGGTAGAGCTCTCATCGTCTACACAAACTAATATCAACCTTCCAGCTGAGGAAGAAAAGTCGCCACTGAATTCTGAGATGGAACTACCCACTATCCTTCCATTGAACCATCTTCCGTTTGCCCTTTGACCTGGATGGCGTCTAAGAAGTCCCAGTACCAGCATTCTCCTTCTGAATGAGTCGGTAAATGGCCTCTTGCGCAAGCTGATCCCGCCTTTCTGTGGTCATCTCTACTTCATAGGGTGTGAGGCAATGATAGGTTTTGGTGTCAGGATCATAAAGCGTGCGCCTGCCTTTGGTGATCCTAGTTCTGGCCAGCTTGTGACAATGCGAAGCAATATGGATCCATCCTTCTGGAAGAGGCTGATTAGTTTTGATCCGAGATTCAAAAAGAATCTCAGCCATCTCCCTATACTGTGATGCCAGGCCCGCCTTAGCTGAAATTTAGAGGATTCAACAGTAAGTTGCAGCAGCTGATTAGTGATCTTGGTTAGGCCCTTGATTTGAATCTTCTACTGACCCATACACATCCGGATCCTGTTCATCTCCTCTTTCAGTGCATGAATATCATTGAGTTGGAGAGCATTATTGAACAACATTTGCCAAGTTTTCCATTCCACAGTCGATCGCTCATACCAATCCTGGAGCTCATCAATAATCTTGAAGTATGTAAGGCGATCAACTGGTTCTGGATGTTGAGGATAAAGTGTTGGAAAAAATCTTGGCAGCTCCATCTCTCTTGTTGGAAAGGCATACAAGAGAACTGGAGAATCAGGCACGAATTCTAAAAAATTGAGAACAGCCTGGTTCTCTTGCTGCATCATCTTTCTGGTGATTCTCACTAGCTGAAACAATTTTCGGAGAGCAGTTGCTTGTTCTCCGACTGACATTCTAGTCTGAGGTCCTTTACTAGTGGCTGTCTGATCCTCAAGAATGGCCCTTACTCTCTGATCCAAGACTCCTCTGGCAATTTTCATATGCACCAAAACCTCCTTTAACTGTTCCCTAACATCCTTCATACATTTGTAAGTTGGTTTGTTTCCTAGTAGAAGTTCTAATTCAAGGGCTAGAGAGTGACAATTTGCAGTAGACTGTCTTTGCAAATGTGGGTTGGTCACTCTCTCTTCAGCAGTGATTATCCATTCAGGAACCCCTTCCACCAGCTGGACTGTGCTGGGATGCGCAGGTAAACGACAAGCTTCTTGATCATGAAAAGCCACTGATTTCCAATGCTCCACCATTTCCCTGGCCCCGACATACAGCCTCTGAAACCGTTCCAGATCAGACAGGAGGTCATCATCCTCCATATATTGTCTGGTTATGGAAGCCTGCTGATGTCTCAATTGCCTGTTCAAGGTAATAAGCTACAAGGAATGCTGCTGATCAGCCACTGGTCCCTCATCTCGAACTTTGCTTTTCCCCTTAGCCTTCCTACTGAGCTGGGACTGATTTGTTGGCTGATTCCCAGTGTGACTGGGATGTTGTTCTTCTGACTGTTGATTACCGGACTGCTGGCCTTCATTCTGGCCCTCATTCTGGCCTGGCTGCGAGCGACTGACCTCCTTCAGTTGGCCCGGTGCCACCAGTACCAGGTCCTGGAGGTGGGGCATCATCATCATCATTTGTATGCCCTTCTTCTTGATCATCCTCCTCCTTATCAGCTCCTTCGTCCTTATCTTCTTCTGCTTCATCCAGGGAATTCTGCCGCTCAATATAATCCAGTATTGCTTGATTCATCAGAGCATTATTATACTCAGCCACTTTGTCCTGCAAATCACTGTGCATACTCTCCATCAAAGACTTCAAATTTTCCCCTTCAGAGCTGTATGGCAAATAAACAAGGATTTGAATTCAACTCTCTTCATTTTCAACATCATTTCAGCTCATTCTGCGGCTCTCAATGCTTCATTCCTTTGTCCCTTGATGACCAGCATCTCAGATTCTGCCTTAGCTAGCTTCTTGTTTAATAGCTCAATAACCCTATCTGAATGAGCTTCAAGTAGCCTATGTTGCATATTATGCTCATCTCATGCTATCTTGAGCTTATGAATCTGGTCTTCAGATTCCTTCAAGTCAGCTTTAGCCTTTTTCAATTCATCTTCTGACCCTGCAACATCCATCATTTGTCCCATACAGTTGACAGTAGTATTCCAAGAAGACTGGATGAGGACTGAACATCCGTCCTTTACTGTAGCTAGGTCAGAATCAGTAGGCTCATATACTATCACTGCAGCCATATAGGGTAGGGCTGCATAATCAACTTGATGTAGAAGAAGACGCCCTTTCAGTGGATGGATCTGCATTTGCTGCAACCTGTCCTTCTTTACCAGGTGCAAAGTTTGTTCATTATTTGGAATAGAGACACCACCCGGTAAAGTTGAAGAAGCTGGACCTTTGCCTTTGTCCACTTGGCCTTTGCCTTTGTCCTCAGTCGACTGCTCTGCTACCTTCTCAGACATTGCTGCTTTTGCCTGATCTTTGCCAGAACCAGTAGTGACTGCACTATGTCCTACTGACTGGTTAAGCACAGTATTCTGAGCATGTTGCTTCTCAGTTTGGCTCACTATAGCCTTTTCAGTATTCACAATCTTGACCTGACTTTCTATCTGCTTCAGAAACGCACTGCTCTTCGTATGTGTAGTCTTTGGCTTCTTCGAACTGCCAGCCTGATCTTCAATGGCTTTCCTTTTTAGACCAGTTGGAGTGGTCTGATTGTCTGTGGCTTCATCATCTGAGGACAGATCAATATTGTTGGGTTCTGAAACTGGCTTCTCACTCCAAGCCCTTTTTACCTGTCCATGAACCTCTGGAGCAGTGGCCCAATACAAGAATTGCCAAACATACCAAGCTTTAAAAACATTCTTGGATTTTCACTTGGCAGTTTGCTGGAGCACATTGTGTGACAGGATTTGACAAAGGTTAATAGAGACCTTTGAATCCAATGTCTTGGCCAACAGCATAGCAAAGACTTTCTCAGATACATATGTTGGATTATTTTTAAGGCTTACTACTTCAGCCACAAACCTGTAAGCAGTAGAAGCATCCACTCCTACTACTGGAATCCCTTGAACACTGGCCTTGCGCTTGCGCTTAGCTGCTTCATCCTCCTTTAGGACTATAATTATCTGTTGTGGGGTCGCCACAAACGGCTTAGGCTCATTGGGCATCCGGAATGCAAAAGCTATGTCGTCTGGTGTAGCCGACACCTTTTGACCATTCACTATGGCAGTGCCATCTTCAGCATCGAAAGAATCAAGAACCTACTTTATGATATTTGCATCGAAAGCGATTCTTGTGGCTTGCAGAACAACGTGTAGATCCCAAGGTTGCAGCAAAGCCATTTCTTGGTCGGTGAATACATAGCGCTGAATCTTACTGTACGGAATGATGGGAAGGCTTGCCTTTGCAACAGTAACTATGGCTTGGGTTTCCTCAAGAGACTCCTGCATCTTGTCTGAGCGTTTCCTTCTACCCATACATTGTGAAGATGATGAAACAGGTGAAGGAGAAGAAGACTTACTTGATGCTTCACAGCCGTACCCAGGTGTCGCTGGCAAAGCTAGTCGATAGTCGGCTGTCTCCTGTCTCCTCAGAGGACGAGGTCTGCAGCTGTAGCGAAGAAACTTCAAAGCTTGGTGATGGCGAATGAATAACGGGAGGAAATCGTCGCGCAGGGGATTTGTGAGGAAAAATGCCAACTCTCCTGACTGTTATACATGTTCGCGCCATAAAAGCTCCACCACTCGCCGCTCCTAGACTTGTGTGTGTCGCTACTTTTGTGGCAGACATGCATTGGACAAGACTTCTACCCATCCTTGAATGATAACTACTAGCGTGCCATCTGACCGTTGGGCGCTTAAAAATTGAAAAGTGTGTCCCCACTGATACTGGAGTGGTTTCCAGTCTGGTTTGATCACACTGGTACTGATTCTAAGATCAGTCTGGTTTGGTTCTACTGGTACTGGTTCTGAAATTGGAACTAGTTGCACATGAAAAAGCCCAAAAATATCCGATTCTGGTATCTCTTGATCTGCAGTTCCCAATTCCCTAGTACCTTGTTCTTGGCCAGAATCTCTATCTTCTGAATAGTAAAGCTTGATCTTTGCACCATTATATACTCCTGGCAACAATAATCCAAATAAATATTTCAGTCTTGCTGTACCATTGGAGAAGACCCAGTCTATCTCAAATGGTCCTGCCCAGGCAATCTTCAGGTTTGGCTTCTTCGGACCCAGTCTAGACTGATAGAGAAGCACCAAATCTCCTTTCTGAAATTCCCGAACCTTAATTCGGCGATCATGCCAGTGCTTCCTTCGTTGCTGAACAATTTCTTGTTCCAGTATAGCCTGTTGTCTGAGTTCATCTAACTACATAAGTTCATCTAGGCGCTTTTTCAGATTGTGGTTGAAGTCTAAGCCATACTTCACAGCCATTCTCAAACTTGGGATGAAAAACTCCATAGGAACCACAGTGTTAACCCTCACGGCACACGGACACCCTATGATCTATAAACGTTGTATTATTTAGAGTCAGGTACCGGGCTTGTCGGACCAATAGGGAAAGGAAGAGTGATCGCCGATGAGAGGCGCACTCTAACACGAACATGCTAGGGTTAGTTGGCTAAGCATGGGCGCCCAAGTGTGAATGGGGTGAGCTCCTATAAAAGCCAACTAAACCTAATTTTTACTCATTCTCTCATTTGTGCAATAGAAGAGTGCTCTTGCTCCATCTCCATCTTCTTCTTCTTCACCTCCTCGTGTGTGTGTGTGTGTGAGAGAGAGAGAGAGAGAGAGAGGGAGAGTGTGTGTGCGATCGAGCATTACGAAGGCACGATGGCGGCGAGGCGGTTGAGCGCGGCACGATTGCAGCTTCTTCTTCATCGCGGCGAGGAATCCACCACGAAGGCGAGCGTAGAGCGGTGAGTGACACACCCTTTGCTCTCTTGAGCTTGCTAGTTTAGGCTTGTTGTGTGCTTGGAGCCGTTTGTGGCTCGCACACGGTGTATTGGCAAGTCCCTTGCTTCGACAGTGCGGCAAGGAGCGCACATTTTTGGCGCCGCTACCGGGGATATGCCCTACACTAAGCTCGGTTAACACTTTACGCTTTCTTGTGGTGCAATTTCTATCATAGGAAAGGCAGGGAATGAGGGTGTGTAGTTGTGTGGAGATTTCTGTTTTTTGCGTTTTCTACGTTTTCTGGTTTGCAATGTACAGTAGCATTTCTTGCGTTTTTGCATTTTCTGCATTTTTGTCAAGTTTCAATTTCTGCAATTTTCTGTGTTAAATTTTCTGTCAAGTTCCAATTTCTGCAATTTTCTGCATTTTCTGCGCTTTTTCAAATTTCTGCATTTCTTGCGTTTTTCTGCAATTTTTGCAATTTTTGCATTTTCAATTTCTGTATTTACTGCATTAAAAAAAATAAATAAATCAATAATTTGAAAAAAAAAATTGAAAAAAAAAACCAAAAAATAAAAACGCGAGTGAGCGGGCGGTTAAATTTTTCGAAAATAAAAAACGTGACTCTTTAAACGGACGGGTTGGTTTGTATAAAAGATAGATCGGGATCGTTTGCCCAAGCCCAAGCCCAAGCCCAAGCCCAAGCCCAGGCCTCAATCCTCAGCCTTATGATATACACTAGACTCACTCTTATATATATACCCTATTCCCTCAAAAGAGAATGAGAGCATGTGGGACAAGTTCTCCACTCTCCTCCTTTCTCTTCCCACTTGCACCCTTAGACTTTCTAGTTTGGGCCTAGTTCCCTACTGGAAATTGACAGTTTTAGGGATTCCGAGGGCATAGAGTGACCAAACGGAGGGCTGTAAAGCACGGCACGACCCTCTGACCGATACGTTCGTTTCGAGCTATCACACGGCCCATTCCACGACACGCTCTAAAAAATCTAGCAAAAAAACAAACAAAAAAAACGCTAAAAACTAGTCACAAGGCCTCCTAGAGCAGCTTTTTGATACCTTAGGGTATCAAAAGCACATGCACTTACGCTCTGGGCGGGTGCTAGAACACGAGCATATTGAGGGTTCCTCTGTTCATACGGACACCCATTACCCATCCACGATAAGCTCTAGACCCTCAGCGGGGACACAAGGTAGCACCACCCAAGACCCTAAAATAGCTGCTAGTGATTCCTCCTCCGACTCAGAAATCATGGAAGCATACCCTACCCAAAACACTGAGAGAGAAGGCCATGCACCTCCCGAAGCTCCACAGCCTAGTACTAGTATGTTTAGCCGTTTCATGGAAACATTAGGTAGAGCTACTAGCTCGAAACCTGATGCAAATGAAGCACACGAAGGGGGTGGGGAAGTGGACTCTCCTTTCACATCGCACGTGGACCCCACACCCCCAAAGAGTGTCCATGTGGATATCCTACCAACTTCTTACCAAGAAGGCCCTGTTGAGCTGCCTCCTTCAGAAGTTCCCTCTAGAGTACCGTTGGTGACAAGTAAAACCACGGGGAGCAATATTGCTTCTACCTCACAAGAAACCGTTAACACGTCGACTCTAGAAGGATTGTTCATTAATGATCATTGGACATACGACCTACACACTGAGGTGTTGACGGATCTACACTCTGGCCACGCCTACCATGTAGGATGGATAGAGATTGTACAATCCACCTCTAGTGCCACGAGCATCGAAGATCAACAGAAAATGATCTGTAATGTTATCCATGGCATTATTCAATCAGAAAGGCAAAACCGAGGGGTAAATATACTCTCAACTGGCCCCATGAGATTTCTGGATACGAGCAAGGCTCAACAGCCTACTCTATCACAAATGGAGACTCCTCTAATGAGCCCCATGGACCCATCTTACGTCATTTCACCTGGGGTCTCTATGCAATCTGAGCCTCCGAGCGAAAACTTTAGCTTCCCTAACTTGGCTCAACCCTCTATCAAGGAAAACACAGTGCTCACTCCAGGGATAAGCCTGACAGAGAATGTACCGATGACATCTACGGTTAGCGCAGTGCCACTACCTAGTGTCGTAGTACCTAATATGGGGCCTCGACCATATGTGCCTCTAGCCCCTTATGCACACATGGCCCCCACACCTCCAATAGTACCACTTGTTTACGCTCCTCGAGTGCCGCTCCCTAGCCCTTATCCGAGTGGACCTATGCCCGGTTATGTTCCATATCCTGGATCATCCACACATATGCCAAGACCGGCACCCGTTCCTCTCCCACATATGATTCCAAGAGTACCTCCACCGGCCCTGCCTCCTCACATAGGTGACTTGGCAGCGTTTGCTCAAACCATAGGTCGATCTATCGCGGAAAATATGCGTCATGCATCTGATAGAGAGCCTAGAAGTAAGGCAGTACAAATTGCCAAACTCACGCAAAAATTCAATGGGGACGAAGATGCTAGGAAACACATTGAAGTGTTTGAACAAGTATGTGATTCCTTAGGGGAACGCAACGAACTACATAAGTGCAATGCCTTAAGCTTGACATTAAGTGGGAAGGCTGGAGATTGGTATAGAACCCTAAGGGTGGACGAGAAAACAATCTACCCTACCCTTCGAAGGTTGTTTCTAAAGGAGTACATACGAGAAGGTGTGCTTTGGGGTGTAGCATCTCAGCTACAGAAGGCCGAACGTAAGGAAGGAGAGTCAGTAAGGGACTTCATTAGTCGTCTAAAGCACTTAAACTCTCGCTGCCCTGTAAATGAGAGCTTCAACAATAACCAACTGCTTGATCGATTCATTCGAGGGTTGAGGAATGAAGGAATCTATAATGGACTAGTGATTAGAGGTATCACAACCTGGGAAGATGTCACTGCCAATGCAATCCAATTAGAGGACAACTTGATGATAGCAGGCATGAGGGTGTCTACTGACACGAGATCCACTAGCTCACAAGCCATTGAGTATGAACCCATGACTGCAAAGCCCATTGCCAATGAGCCAAAGGTATTTGAGACATTCTTGACAGACCTCACCAAGGCAATCCAAGAGTCTCTTAAGGATAATCGACCCCCTCAAAATAGTCACATGTATCCAAGAAGGGAGCAACAATGGTGTTCCATTCGCTTAGGTCCACATAGCACTAGTGAGTGCCCTACGTTTAGAGTAAAATTTAATGGAACTTGCAACGCATGTGGTAGGTATGGTCACCAAGCTAAGGATTGTTTAATGATCAAACGTATGATGGCAAATAGACCACCTGTAGCCTGGACGGATGCACCTCGAGCTCCTGTATTGATGCCTGCTCCACCTGTTGAGCAACTACCGCAACACATGGTCCCTAAATCTCAAAATGTTGTACAAGCTACACCGCTACCACCTCCTGTGCTAGGACCGCAGCCCCCGCATCCAAGAGTCGCCCCTATGAACCAAGTGGGTTGCGAGCCATCAAATGCTTATCCAGATGGCTGTGAGGAGGAAATAGACACTAGTATTGCCTACGGACTTGATACATTGGAAGAGTGTCCTATATACTACATGGAAGATTGTTGGGGGCAAGTCAAGCCGGTTTATCAAGCTGCTGCTCTCGCATCCAGAGGTCAAAATATCAACACCCAGGCTAGGAGGCCACCTCTTCAATGCTACGAGTGTGGTGGACCACATCGGGCAGCAGAGTGCCCTATTAGGCTACAAAAGAATGCTGCACAGATGCAAATGAATCAAGGGAGCACGTCTGCAATGCCAATACTCACATGTAATCGTTGTGGCATAGATCACTTGATTGCCCAATGTCCCTATAACCCAAATGCGCCTAAAATCACACCCCTAAATTTGGTCGAAATTGCTAGTGTGACATCGCCAATACCACCCGTCGCACCCGCTTATGCGATTACACGGTCCATGCTTCAAGGGCCAGGCCATATCCTCGAAGAGAGAGACACCGCGTCAGTTATCCAAGCAAAGAAAAAGAAGACACGAAGGAAGAAGTCGCAGAATACGGAAAATTCAAAGCCAAGTTCCAAAACAAACATAGGAACAGGAGATGACCCCGTGTATATGAATGACCTCGAGGATGATTCAGATTCAGTCGAGACAATGGAGACTAGAACCAATACCACAAAGGGAAAGACCGACAAAGAAAACCATAACATGGAACCAAATGAAAACCGAATAAGAGAAAATCATAAAGAGCCTCTGAAAACACCACAAGTGTTTCCAAATCCAATCCAAGACCCCCAAGATAAACCGCAGGGGCAAAAAGGGAAGAATCGTAAAAAGAAGATTGGGACGTACCCAAACCCAGTAGACGAGATTGAGCAGGTGAAACATCTAAGAGGTTTAGTGGAGGAGACTCAAAGGAAACTAGAACCAGAACCCATGCATGTCCAAATTCATGACACAATGTTTCCCACGCAAGTTCATCCACCCCACATGAACCATAGACCGTTAGCCATATCTAGTATCATCCAAGAAGGGAGTGAGGACGGGACATCAGAAAGTGAGCATACACCTTTCTTGTTGGAAAGGATGTTTAACGAAGGAATACCTGATCCCATTGAGGAATATGAGATTCCATCCTCACCAGTTCCTAGTCAAGGACCTACACCCTGCAAAACGCCAATGAATGTTGCCAAACTAGTGGACTTCATGTCTTCTGAGGTCCGAACCACGATCATAGCAAAGCTATATGGAGCATTCCTTAACGGAGAGCTACGAACGGGATTACCGCAGTTTGCACAACCAAATAGGCCTGACTTGATTATGATTGATGAGGAAAATCATGTGCAATCACTTGACTTAGATGGACACGAGTCTGTGATCGAGGTATCCATTAACGAATAATTAGGGCAGTATTTTGAAGGCGACGAGTCTAATGCGACCCTACCCATCACTACCAAGGGATTAACTATAAAGGGAATTCTTGATGGTGGTGCGGGAGTTAGCATCGTTACAAAAGATTGTTGGGAATCCATGGGAAAACCCCGCCTCAGTGTTACTAACATTGTGGTAAAGATGGCAAATGGTACCATAGCCAAACCTATGGGGATGCTCAAGGATCTTAAGATCAAAGTTCTAGGACACAAGGTACGACATACGTTCATTGTAATGGATTTCTCTAAACACCTTATGTCATATGAAATGATTTTAGGACGACCATGCATGAGGGAAGCACAAATTGTTCATGATTGGTCTAAAAATCATGTCTATTTGCAATTCCAAGACTCTGTCCTTAGAGTGGATTTGGTGACTGGTAAGGTACACCCCTTAGGGAGTAAAACCATTATTGATCATCGCTCTGACACCACAGTTCACTCGGCCCCACTACAATATTGTTACACTTGTAAGAAGGATACAGACATTGGCCAAGATTCTCCTTATATGGATATCTTACCTGGGATGACTGAGTTAGACAATGTGGATTGGGTCCACCTAGCATCAACCATAGACACTTGGGGAAATAGGGGGACGACCTGGGTAACACCTGAGGGGGATGAAATGTCTATACCCTTAAATATGCTACAAGCAATGCATATCGCTTCCGACAAGACTCATCCTAATGTAACGAAGAAAACATACAAGTGGGTCCCTAAAGCTTCTTTAGTGACCATAGCTAGTGCTAAAAAATAGAAGCCTTGTAAGAAACGTACCACTCGCTCCAAGAAAAGTAAGAAAATGTTGCGATGGATCCCTAAACGACTATTGGAAGCCCAAGGCTACTATCAAGGAAATGATCAAATATGGGTTCCAAAACGTAGATTGTGCTCTTACCTATCACCTGACCCAAGTGAGCCCAATCCCATAGTTCCAAAACGAATCAATGATCGTGGAAAGGGAAGGATCACAGAATGCTACACACCTAGTCCAAAGCTAGTTTGGGTACCAAAGAAAGACCGATTTGTTCCAGCTAGCTCAGGAAGGGGGGAGTCCCATGAAGCTTCTAGCTCCTCATGTAATACATCCATAGAGGTAAAAGCTTCTACACAGCCTCCATCTATAGTAGTGGACCTCCATGAAGCTACAAAAGAATCCACACCTCCCAGTGTTCAAGAATCACTTGATGAACCACTTCAAGTTCGATCCTGGGAGAGTACCTTACCACCCTTGCAACTTGACGAGGCACCTAGGGTAATAGAAAACTACTGGCAAAAATCCTCACCTATTACCAACTGGAACAATTGGTTTCAAAGGGTGACAAGCTCATTTCAAACGGTATGATCTACCCAAGGAAGGGGGGAGTGTTTGTGGACATCCATCATTCATTTGTTTCCCTCTCAACCTTTTTCCCTGACCTCTCAATCACCGATCTTAGGGAATGTACATATAAAGCTTTATACTCACAAAAACAAAAAATAAAGAGCAAGAGCAATTAGCAAACGAGTATACACATTAAAAGTCAAAACATTGACTCAGACCTACACATGTCACATCTGGTACAGTGAAACAGAAACCTATGCCATAAAACACCTTTGATCCTCATCACTTGAGTGATGGAGAGTAGGTAAGATTAGTACGATAAGAGTGTTTCTGTTTTAGAGTTGAGAGATTAGCGAAGTTCTCTTTTCCCACTAATGTGCCTCCTGGAGGTAGTCCTTTTGTTTTCTAGTGTGTACAGGAGCGTGTTGCTATTGATAGGATTTGGACCTTCATGGAACCTTTCTCTCGTTCACTCTTCAAATCAAGCGCGACCATCAACACAAATAGGTGTTTCTTGTCCATTAGCATTGCCCTTATCTTTTTGCATCCATGTTTGTCTGCTTTGATTGTGATTGGTAGCATAAGATTCAGCGCATTTGCTTAGTATCAAACATTTAATTCAATGTAATGTTTTGTCATAATCAGTTGTCTAGGTTTAAAAATCAAGCAGTCCGACTAAGCTAGTTTGACCAAGCTAGATATTAGAAATCTTCTCTTAATACCATGGGGAATGCCTTCCTAATAAGCAATGGTTACTTAGGTTCTTAATCCGATTTAGGCAGCATTGTATGAAATGTACTAGGGCTTTCTAGTGGGCTTAACCCTAGTGACCTTTAGCTTAAGTATTATAAAGGGAGTTTACTAATGTGATGAGCCTGGGGAGGGTAACAGTGTTATATGACCCCCCAAAGTTACAAAATTAAAATGCTGAAAATAAACAAACAAAAAATCAAAGTGCCACAATGTAATTTAAGCTGGAAGAGAAATCCCTGCCTAAATTGGTACTTCACTCACATGTATTGTCTATGGTACTAGAGCCCTAGAGGTTCCCAGTGTGGGCGCTTTTCCTTGAAAAGCAGAAAACCCAAGGCATACAAAATAAGCACACACATCATAATTGAATCAATGTGAAAAGACTTTGGGGGGTCAAAGAAAAAGTAATCAGTCAGGCGATGATTTCATGAGAAATTCCTTTTATGGTAGCTTAACTACAAAGTCTTCTAGATATAGCCTCTAGTCAGTCCTCGAACATGAATACTTGGCTCTCGCGATTAAACAACTTAATTGACCATAGAAAATTAAGAAGCTTACCCATGGTATTAATATTCGATCTCTAGTGCTTTTCGACCGTCAAATTAGCAACCCCGGACTTGTTTAATTTTCTACCTTTACATTTGTTTATGCATTTGATTACATTGCAATCTAATGTTCATTGCTAACAAATTGTTTAAAATTCTTTTACCAATCAATTTGTCTACCTAAAACTGCATATGCTTTTTAAGAGAATGCAATTACTGTGCCAATGTTGTTTGATTTTGCAGTGACTGAAGAAGGCTAAGGACATTCATCTCAAATGCTCTTCCACCTCGACGAACCAGCTTCAACTCAATAGCTTCCGAGGACGGAATCTGCATCAGAAAGGGGGGCATGTTAACCCTCACGGCACACGGACACCCTATGATCTATAAACGTTGTATTATTTAGAGTCAGGTACCGGGCTTGTCGGACCAATAGGGAAAGGAAGAGTGATCGCCGATGAGAGGCGCACTCTAACACGAACATGCTAGGGTTAGTTGGCTAAGCATGGACGCCCAAGTGTGAATGGGGTGAGCTCCTATAAAAGCCAACTAAACCTAATTTTTACTCATTCTCTCATTTGTGCAATAGAAGAGTGCTCTTGCTCCATCTCCATCTTCTTCTTCTTCACCTCCTCGTGTGTGTGTGTGTGTGTGTGTGTGAGAGAGAGAGAGAGAGAGAGAGAGAGAGAGAGAGAGAGAGAGAGAGAGAGAGAGAGAGAGAGAGAGAGAGAGAGGGAGAGTGTGTGTGCGATCGAGCATTACGAAGGCACGACGGCGGCGAGGCGGTTGAGCACGGCACGACTGCAGCTTCTTCTTCATCGCGGCGAGGAATCCACCACGAAGGCGAGCGTAGAGCGGTGAGTGACACACCCTTTGCTCTCTTGAGCTTGCTAGTTTAGGCTTGTTGTGTGCTTGGAGCCGTTTGTGGCTCGCACACGGTGTATTGGCAAGTCCCTTGCTTCGACAGTGCGGCAAGGAGCGCACACACAGCTTCAGTGCCATACACCATTCTAAATGGTATCAACCCAGTAGTGACCTTGTAAGCTGTCCTATACGCCCATAGAGCAGTCGGGAGTTTCAAATCCCAATGGTCTGGTTTCTTCTACACAACCTGTGTGAGAATAGTCTTGATTGTCTTGTTACTACTTTTAGCTTGCCCATTGCATATGGGATAATATGGAGTAGATTTCCGATGCTTGGCTGAAAGCATATCCAATAGAATTTCCATGGTGTCATTGATAAAATGTGTTCCTTGATCTGACACAATCTCTACTGGACATCCATATTGACAAACAATATTCTCAAATAGAAACCTTGGAGTTTACTTGGCTGTATTGTCAGGAAGAGCTTTAGCTTCCACCCACTTAGTGACATAATAAGTAGCCATTACTATGTACTTGTTCTTCCTAGGGGTAACCTTCTTAAAAGGTCCCATAAAATCTAATCCGCATTTCATGAACACTCCCAGTGGTTGTACTGGCGTCAAAGGAGTCATATCTGCAGCTGTTGGTCGACCCATTCTTTGGCATATGTCACAAGTTTTACAAAAATTTCTAACATCAGCAATCAATGTTTGCCACCACAGACCAGCTTGCAGAATCTTCTTGTAGGTTACTTCATCGGAAAAATGTCCACCAGATTCACCATTATGTGCTTCTGAAATCACTTGCATTCTTCCTTCCATAGGCACACAACGCCGAAGTATACCATCAACACCCAATCGATAGAGTGACCCTCCGATGATAGTAAACTTCAAGCTTTTGATGACCAAAGATTTCTTCTGGTTCTGCTTCCAGTCTATCGGAAAAGCACCTTGAGAAAGAAACCGATAAACATCATACCATTCAGGATCAACTGATTCTCCTGCCTCCAGCTGAAATAAGTCAGCGTCCACTGGTTCGTCCCTCAAGGGTACTTCTGAATAAACTTTCGTACTCCTTGACAGAAAACCAGCTCCACAGTGATTCTTGCCAGGCTTATGAAAAATTCTAAATTCAAACTCCATGAGGAACATCATCCACCGTATCAGCCTGCCTTGAATAATGACTTTATTAATAAAAAATAGAAGATTTGATGGTCCACATAAAAATGGAACAACTTTCCCAACAGGTAATGCCTGAACTTTGTAGCACTGAAAACCATTCCAAGGGCTTGTCGCTTAGTAGTTGTATATCCTTGTTCAACCTGAGTGAATCTACGAGCGACTGGCAAAATAAACCGGATAATCAGTCCTTCTGTCTGGCTAAGCCAATATCGCCCCCATTGCCAATCCCGAAGCATCTACATGTACATGGAAAATAACATCCCAGTTTGGTTGCCTAAGGACTGGTTTACGGATAATGGCCTTTTTCAGATTCTGGAAGCTCTCCTCACATTCAGCAGTCCAATTGAACTTACTGGTCTTCTTTGTAAGCTCATATAATGGTACTGCTTGAGAAACAAACTTATGTACAAACCTTCTATAGAAGTTAACATAACCCAGGAAAGAGCTCAACTCTGAATCATTTTTGGGTGCTTTAGCTTGCTGAAAACACTGAATTTTATCGTTGGCCATTTCTATTCCATTTCGGAAACCACATGTCCCAGTAGCTATCCCTTCGAGACTAGGAAAACGGATTTAAATGGATTCAAACAAATCTGCTTCTCTTGACAGCGTTTGAAAACTATTTCTAGGAATAGTAGGTGTTGTTCCTCATCTGAATATACAGTAAAGTCATCCATAAAGATAGCGAGGAACCGATGAAGGAATTCATTAAACATTTCCATCATACACCGCTGAAAGGTAGGTGGGGCATTTCACAGGAGGAAAGGCATCACTAGATACATGAAAGCTCCCCACTGGGTGATGAAAGTGGTTTTCTCTCTATCTTCAGGAGCGATCTGTAACTGGTTATAGCCACTGTAACCATCCATGAAGCTATACATTTCATATCCTGCGATCTCATCAAGCAACATGTCAGTAAAAGGCAATGGAAATGGATCTTTGATAGTTTGGGCGTTGAGTTTCCTATAGTCGATACAAACTCTCAATTTCCCGTTTTTCTTGGGAACTACGACTATGGGAAATAGCCAATCGCTACTTGCCACCTCTATGATGAACCCAGCCTTGAGAAGATTATCAATTTCCTCTTTGACCTTCTTAGCATAGTTGGGGTTCATTCGGTATCTTTGCAGTTGTCCTGGCCTAGCATCTGGCTTCAACGGTATCCGGTGTTGACATACTTCAGGATCCACTCCCTTCAGGTCTGTGTGTTCCCAGCCAAATACGTCTTTGTAGTTCTAGAACATCCTGCATGCCTTTTCCTTCATTGCCGGGTTGAGATGCTTGTTGACCTTGTGTTGGGGTATAAAGCCCAATGTGGTCGCCCAGGTAAGTGGGCGGGCCACCAAGTATGTACACATATTATTTTGTTAAAACAAATAAAAAATCACTATGCTCTACACATTACAATAGAGCGAGTTCACCATATCGTAGTGCTCTTCTTCTCGCACTCTCTCTCGCGTCGCACTTCCGCTTGTACTCCTTCAACTAGTATCAGAGCTCAGATCGAGGCTCGGGGCAGCATTTGGAGGTAGCCAGAGTCACCTGCTCAGATTGGAGTGAGATTCCATAGGCGAGGACACGGCCCCAAATCCTGTGGGAAAGCCTAGAGGACTCGGTGTTCTCAGAATTTCATTCTGAGGTCATCTCGGCCACCGTTTGGCTTTGACAAAGTTCTGCGCAGGCCATTTTCGACTACGTGGTCTCGGCGGGTGCAGGTCCGAATCTGCAAATTTGGGGTTTCGGCCTACGACTACAGGTGCTGAGGATATCTGCACTTCCAGAGTACTGATTTGTGGCTGTCTACACAATGAAGGATGGCTCACAGTTCTTGGAGGCGTGTCACATATGACATGGACGCACCTACACACAGACTATAGGCGACATCCACTAGTTCATCAGGTAGCTTGTGTTTGCTGCTTGATATTCTAGATTTCATCCTGACATTGCAGGTACTTCCACATAGGATGTATTGTCAGAGATGATGTATGTCTGTTGAGGGTTTGCTGGTTGTGAGTCACACAGCAAACAACCGCCGCAGCGGTTACAGCATACAATGGGAAATTTGTGGATGTATGACTTTGTGGGAAGTCTATGTACTGTCAGATTTACTGAAGCTTTTGTTGAGGGTCGAGTGAGGTTTTATTGAGCTGGGGGATTCTCGAATGTTGAGATCCTTTCGGTGATACAGGTCTTGGAGCGATCCCTCGAGCACCCTTAGATAGGCAGCTAGGATGTATTGACTGTGAGTTAGATAGTTGGGATTGCATCTTTGCTTTACTGCCATTGAGGCATTGTCGCAGTCTATGCTTACAGGACAGTGAGAGACAGTACAGGTGTAGGACAAGTTTACCCACAGCTTACAGTGTTAGAGAGATAGTGGTTTTTTGAGCTGTTTTTGAGTACACCAGAGCCATTTTACAAAGGAGACTCTGCTGAAATTTATGCAGAATCTGAAGCTTCCTTGGTTCATTTGACAGGTTGATATTGGTTCAGAGGTCAGTTTACAAGGGAAACTCTACCGAATTTTTCCCAGGAAAGTAAACTACTGTGAAGCGTAGCTATAGCTGGATCACAGGACACTGCTCTTTACAATATCAAGAAGATGGATGGAACCTATTTCCCATTGTGGAAGAAGCAGATTTGGCACGTGTTGGTACAAAAGAAGCAGATAAAACCTATAAAGCTCAAGGGGATAAAACCACAAGATATGGACGAAGATGAATGGAGCGAAATGGATGAATTGGCACTTTCTACCATTATGCTGACTTTGACAGAAAGCGTTTACTTCAATGTAGCAGACGAGATGTTGGCTTATGAAGCATGGACAAAGCTGAGTGATCTTTATGAGAAGCAGAGTGCAGCTTCACAGGTATACTGGCTTAAGAAGCTTGTTGACTTGAAGATGAAAGAAGGGACACCTATGTCCAATCATCTGAATGAATTCAACACCATCTACAGTCAGTTGTCAGCTCAAGGTGTCAAGTTTGATGAACCTGTTAGAGCTATGTTTCTGTTGATCACATTACCGAAAAGTTGGGACACTTTTCGCACAGCTTTGAGTAATTCTGCACCTCCAGATGGTTTGACCATAGCAGGTGTAGAAGGTAGTCTGCTTACTGAAGAAACCAACAGAAAGACAATGGACAAAGGGAAAGGAACAGCCTTAGTTGTCAGGGGAAGGACCAAAGAAAATTACAAAGGTGGAAAGAGGAATCAATCTCGTAGCAAGTCTCACAGTGCTAAAGGCAAGAGTGACATAGAATGCTACCATTGTGGCAAGAAGGGTCACATGAAAAGAGACTGCACAGAATGGAAATCAGAAAAAGGCAAAGAGAAAGCTGAAGCATGGTGAGAAGAACAAGTCCTCAGTGAAGATTCAAGAAATAAATGTGACAAACACTGTTGCAGAGGATGACAGTCTAGTGTTAGGAGACATCTACTTCTTGAAGAATACAATGGAATCAACTCTTCTTACAGCATCTGATGGAAATGCAATGAGTGACTGGATTATGGACTCAGGGGAATCACTTCATGTGTCTCCAAACAAGGAGTGGTTTACCTCTTATGTGACCACTAAAGATCATGTTCGGCTAGGCAATGGGCAGACATGTGAGATCTTAGGTGTTGGAGATGTTCAATTGAAGTTTCAGAATGGCTCTTCTTTCACGCTGAAAAATGTGAGACATGTTTCCGCAATTACAAAGAGCTTGATCAGCACAGGTTTACTTGATGATGCTGGCGACGTCACCACTTTTGGACAAAACATGTGGAAGATATCCAAGGGTTCTATGACAGTAGCACATGGAGTAAAGTCTGGAGGACTTTACATGATTTATGTATCAAATGTCTCTAAAAATGTAATCAATGCAACCGAGCAGTAGAACGTTTCTTTGTGGCATAGCCGGTTAGGACATATGTCCAAGAAGGGAATGGAAATCTTGTCTCGTTTATTTTCTTGGTGTGTCATTTAATGATTTTGAATTCTGTGAACATTGTCTGTATGGTAAGCAAACACAACAACCACATAAGCATAGAAGCCGTAGAAGAGATACACAGTTGGCACTTGTTCATAGTGATTTGTGTGGACCTATATCTCTAGGGGGAGCTTCTTACTTTATGACATTTATAGATGATTACTCGAGGAAAGTATGGGTTTACTTTCTCAAGCATAAGGATGAAGCGTTTAGTGTTTTCAAAACATTTGTGACACTTGTGGAGAATCAGAGTGGCAAGAAGCTTAAATGCTTACGCATTGACAATGGTGGAGAGTATGTTTCAAAGACCTTTCAAGACTTTTGTGAGTCAAAAGGTATAAAACGTGAACTTATTGCTCCTTACAATCCTCCTCAAAATTGTGTTGCTGAGAGGATGAATAGGACCATACAAGAGAAGGTCAGAAGTATGTTGTCTAATGCACAACTGCCAAATGGGTTTTGGGCTGAACAACTGTTCATCTTATTAATAGATCTCCTAGCAAGGTTTTGCAGAAGGATTCAATGGTAGTAGAGATGGTATGGTCAGGCAAAATGCCCTCATACAAGCATCTCAGAGTCTTTGGCTGTGACGCATATACTCATGTTCCAAAGGAATTTAGGAACAAACTTGAGCCAAAGAGTAGAAAGTGCATCTTTCTAGGCTATGGTAATTCTGGTGAGATGGGGTACAGACTTTGGGATCCCGAATCCAGAAAGGTTATCCGCAGCAATGATGTTCACTTTAATGAAGCCAAATATCATTCTAAACTAGAGAGGGTTGAGGAGATTAGAAGAGTTGTCTTCCAAGAAGATGGACTTGCACGTGCAAGACAAAATGTCAGGGCTCAACAGGAGCAAGGACAGGATAGAGTGGAACCACAGGTTGTGGCTGAGCCTGAGCCACCTATTTTGCGTAGATCTGGATGTGTGTTCTTCAGAACGTACTGGCCCATCTACCTTACCAGTATCAGCTGATTCCACCAACCTCCCAGTTAACTGAACTGTTCTTTCCCCTGTGTTGATTTCAGTAAACTGATCTGGGAATTGCTTTTTCTGCTTGTCGGTCTGCTCTTTATTCAATAAAACTGCATTCTAGTCAATCTTTGCTAAAGGGAATATGTTCAGGGCTGCTAACATTCATTCGATCTTCTTGGCTCTGTACTTCTGGCATAACTCCTTCGGCCTCAGCTCTTTTATCCAGCTCCTAGTATTGTTCGTCTGGATCTGAATTCTGCCGCTAGCCCCTTCTATGGTTAATGTTTGGTTTGCATAGTCATTAACAACATGTGCTATTCTCAACCATGGACGCCCTAGCAGCATCCCATATGCCCCTTGCACATCCAGAACTAAGAAACTGGTTTTAAATTTTTCGCTGCCCACTCTTATCTGCATATTTTCAATCATGCCCGTAGCTTGTACCACTCTTTGATCTGCCATTTGCACTTTAAATGGTGCTGGCTTTAGATTCGTGATACCCATTCTCTGCTGGAGATGAACTCCCATTATATTGACTCCTGCTCCTCCATCCAAGATAACACTTGGAAGAGGTTCCCATTGCTTCCGCACCTTGTAGTCCACCTGAATGAGTGGAACTTCATCATCTCGAACGGCCGTCAGGTCCACTGTTCTGGCCTCCGCTTCAGCTCTCCTATGTTGTCTGATGAAGTTTGCCACTTGAGGCAAGGTTCTTCTGATATCTTCCAGCTCCACGGTCAACTTCTGAATTCTATCACAAATTTTAACCTGGATTTCTTCTTCCTCTTGGTCAGACTAATTGTCAGAGCTCGAAGAGCTGGTTGTATCTTCACACTGCCATTCCTCTCTTGCAGTGCTTCCAATCCTTCCATCAACTCTCAGTTCATCAACCATTCCTTGGACCGCAGCCAGCAAGGTCTCAAGTATGCCTGGTATTGACTGATTTTTCTCAGTTGATTGGGCTGGTATCTTCTGAATGACTCGGGCTTCAGAACTTTTTGGCTGCTCTGGAAGCTTCTTGACCAAATCCTCCGTGATTTTAGCCGCTAGTTCTCTCTGCTCTTGCCATTCATCTATCACCTTCTCTTTACCCTTGGCCTTCCAAATTTTCCTTTGTTGAGCCCACTTGCTGCTGTTAGTAGTGACCGGTGTTTCTGAAGTATCTAGAATTTCTTCAATTATTACGCCCTTGCTTCTTGTGACTACCCGTACTGGGACTGGCTCTGGTGCCTTAGCCTCAGTAGCAGTAGTTGTAGGTGCGTCTCGGCATTGAGCTGCGAAATGGCCATACTTCCCATAAGTGTAGCAATTCATACTCTGATTCTAGAAGTTGCCACGCCCTCTGCCTCGGCCCATACCTGTTTGGAATCGGCCACGTCCTTGACTAGTACCACTGGTACCCGGACTCTCCTCTTGAGATACTTTGGTGGGTTCTACTTTCACTGGTTCAATATAGGCTACCACTAACATGTCTTTGTCCTTCTTAAAGTGATGTATCCTGATACCACAATTGTTCCATAAATGACCAAAAGCCTTACAATAGGTACATTGTGGGTACTCGTTGGAGATATGGTCCTTGGATTTGCATTTCGAACACAAAGTCTCCATCTTCCGAAGTGGCTGTCTAGTGTGGCTAATCTCGGCAATCTGTCTAGCATTTCTTCAATCTTCTTGGTCCAATATGCCTTCTTTCACTTGTCCTTGGACCGTTCATTAGAGCTGCTTTCAGAGCTACCAGACCCCTCACTGGAATCATAACTCTCAGTGAGCAGAGCTACTGCTACTCGACCTTCTCTTTTTGTGGCTCTTTTCCTTCTTGGCCTACTGTTCCAGTTTCAGTGTCCATTGTACCAGATCATTGAATTTCTTGGTTGGAGCTGGTACCTCCTGCTCCCTAAGATTTTTGCTTCTAAAACCATTCAGAAACCATGCCCTCAACCTTTTCTCAGACGGCGGTTCCTGTAACTGCCTGATTAGCTCCTTGATTTTTTCCACATAACTTCAGACTGATAGATTTCGCTACTTGATCTTATCCAGTTCACAGAGAATATCTCCATCCCCTCTATTGTCGGAAAGTCTGAAGGCTTTAAGCAACTTGTTGTAGGATCTGAGCTGACAGGCGGGATAATGGTAATACCATTTCCTCGCTACCTTCTTCAAGGTTTGCTGGAAGTATTCCCCCCAATCATCTTCATCAATATTTTTCAGTTCAGCATATTGCTCAAAAGCCTGTTTGTGAATGTCTGGATCATCCTTCTTACCTCCCTTGAATATTGGAAAAGAAATTTTCAGAGAAGATGAGTAATCATTTCGATTACCACTGATTCTGCCGCTTCTCTTCTTGGATTAGAACGGCGCTTGGAAGTCTTCTTGCAATTGTCAGTGTTAGCATCCGAATCAATCTCTGTCTCTGTCTCTATGTCAGTGTCCTCTTTGGCCTGTTGGCTAGAAGTGCAGTGACTGCCTTTACTTCCCTTGGGTACCCTCATCCCCTGTCGAGACCGAGAACTCTTGGCTTTCTGTGCTTCCCTTTCTGCTCGTCTGTGTCATGAATGACTGGACGAGTCCTGCGCCTCATCAGCCTGACTATACTCCTCCTGAGCCTCAGTGTCAATCATCTTCTCTTGCTTAGGGTCAGAATCTCTTCCTGACTCCTCAAGAATAGGATCAACACGGATAGTGGACTTTCGGCCACGACTGGATTTGGGTGCCATTTCTAAAAACTTCCAATTGGAAGAAGAGTACTTCAGTCAACGAGCTTCAACTCAAGCCACTGTGATCGCCAAAATGGAATTGCAGCTGATCTCTTGAGATAGCTAATTCTAGTGTTAGAAGATTTCGACTACTGATGATGTGTTAGTTTAGACAGTCAAATGGACAGAGAATCAGAAACTGCTACCTGCGAGCTATGGCTAGCTCAAACTGTATCCACATAATGCATACATAGCATGAAACTACACAAAACCGTGCTAAAAAGGCTCTCTAAAATGCCCCACACAGTCAAACAATGCGCATGAAACCACATCCGGATGTGTAACGATTCAAAAGTCACATCCCAAAGTATCACTTTCATATGCAAAAACAAGGTGAATTCTCTCTCAAATAGCACCATAGTGCGCCATACGTAGCCAAAGATGCAAACCGCATCACTCTCTACACTGTAGGAATCAAACTGCAAAACTTGGATATGTCGAGATTGTTGACAGGCCGCTGCAAAAAATCAGCACTCAAAATTTCAAAATTCCGATATGAGCAGCGCGTTTAGAATGTGTCAAACCTTAGGGTAGACTCCTGGATCAAATGTATCCGAGTCCATGTGTGAGAGATATGCCAAAAACCTCTGTTTTCGACCCAAAAAAGCAGCATAAACTTGTTGCTATTGCACCTGCTATAATTTAGAGTAAAATTTTGGAAAATGGATATCACCATTGCGTCCGGAATATGCAAAAACCCCAACTTAGACTCCTGGATCATATCCATCCGACTCCATGTGACGGAGATATGCAAAAAACACTGTTTCGGGAGCCAAAAACAGCAAAAACGAGCTGCAACACTTCTTGTTTCTGCATTTTCTCTGCAAAATTCAGCAATGTCTTGCTACACAAGATGAATATACATGCCTAAGCTGAGATCTGACATCGTCGAGCTGTATCCATCTCTGCCGAGCTCAAGCCGCCATAGCCGAGCTCCGTCGCTTCCGTCTCACCGGGAAGCCATCGCACGCACGTCACAAAAGCTCTGATACCAATTGGGAGTGCACGAATGTGGTGCGTATGCAGAGAGTGAGAAGGGGGGGGGGGGGGGGGGAGAGAGAGAGTATACAGGATGTGGGTGGAGCTCCCAAATCTCACTGTATGAGCACAATGTGAGAATGAGTGAGAGCTCCTTATTCTTTGTATGTATAAAGAATAAGGAGATAAATGTGGGCAGTCGGGCACTGGCTGGCGGGCACTGACGGCGGACACGGGTAAAGCATGGTGAGGCACACCGCCTTTACCTAACAGTTTTGGCTCAATAACCTCCTCTCTTAGTTTCTATGGAGTGATGTATTTTAGTAGATCTGATTTTAATAAGTGATGCTCATAGCAGAGGTTCCTAGCCACAACTTTCCTAGTCACCCCCAGTGTTCCTCTAGTAGATGTGAGTACTCTTGAGGTAATTTATGGGGTTCAATTGAAGTACCCACATCTACCAGGCCTTCAAACTGCTTGTCCTCCTCCTCTGTCTCTTCTTCTATGTTTTCAAAGTCAGGCCCTGTTTCCAGGGGTCCTTTCTCTCTGGGAGGGAGGTTCTGGAACTGCTCGACCTTTGATAGTTGCTATCTTGAATCTTCCACTTCCTTCATAAGCATCTCAATGATTTTGTATTTTGCTTTTCCCTCTTTTGTCACCCTGCTCTTATTGTGTAGAGCTTCTTCCAATGTAATTCTTGTTGTCTGAGAAACTTCTAGTAATTGTTGCAATTCTATGATCTAGTTCTTGCAGATGTCAGTCTGCTCAGAGCTACTTGTCGTGATTAGCAAGGGATCTTCTGTAAATGCCCCTAGCTATCTGTTCTGATTAGCTATCCGACCTTTAAGTACATCTACGGATATCCGTTGCTTCTGGAGCAAGCGTTGTTGACTCTTTGGCACTTTGATGGGCTTGTTGATATTGCTTCTCTTTCTGGTCCAGGGCAAGTTTACTGCTTTGAGCTATGCTTTTTTTTACTTGTCTATCCATCATTTCCTTCTCGTATAGCTCCTTGTACTTCACTAGCTCTTCCATGATATGCTCTAATTGTGTGTCTCTTCTTTGAAGATATTCTACTAAGTGTGTGTTGGTCTCGACCAACTCTTTGTTCTCACTCTTTGTTTGTCCATATCTTGTTGTATGTAGACCATTGCTAAGCTGAGATCATCATTATTCTCTTCTTCTCTCTCGTATTTGAGATTTATCTGCATGATTTCCTTGTTTAGATCCTTGTCTAGCTTAGAGATTTTCTTTGGCCATGCTAGACCTTGGCTATTGAATGAGTGGCCTTTGAGTAGCAATTTGTGTTGTTTCTATTGTTATTATCTTTCTTGATAAGTGTGATTTTTGATTGAGTGGCTATCTCTATCCGATGCTTTGATTTTTCTTCATGTGGAGCCTCCTTAAGAGAGTGTCTGGGCAAGGATTTTAGCCGTGCCCTCTGGTGCTTTCTCCACATCTCTTATATCTTCATGACTACATGGGTGATTTGTCGCCAATAAACTTTTGATAAAATAGGTAAACCAGCCATGCTGAGGTTTTCTTGTATTTTTAACTTCATGTTGCTTTACTCCTTTGTGTATCTGTTCATTTTTTTGAATTCCTATTTGTGATCGATTATCATGGGGTTTTATTGCATTTTTTGCAAGTCCTCTAACAGATCATATCCTCGTGTTGCATGTTCTGGTTTCCTCGTCTCTGGGTTGGGCTCCTTTATGAAAGACATGGATAAGTCTACCACACCTTGGGTGTAGACGGCTAGGACAGCTTCACTAAGTGGGAACATTCTCTTATGAGACGGGCAACGAATTAGTTAGTAATTACTACGGTAATTACTATGGTAAACCCAAGGTGTATAAATAGGGCCCATTACATTGTAATCGGGTTAGCATTTGGTTGGCATTTGGGTTAGCATTTCGGCAGCATTTGTACTTGAGTTGTCAATCATTGGCAGTTGTTGTCGGATGTACTCTATCTGTAAATCACATCATACTTACTGTAATCTTTCATCTATAATTCCAATCACGACAGATATTCCTGTCACACTTACTCTGTGTCCAGTACTCTGAATCTGAATCTGAATATTATTCTCAGTACATAGTCTGATTCTCATTCCAGTAGATTGCAGTGTTTTGAATATATACACGTCCATAGAGCTACTTGGTCAGGAGTGAGCCAATTTGCCAGGCTTTTGGCATTGCATGTAGACCATTTGTGGATTTTCCTACCGAGACAGTGTCTATTGTCATGTGTATTTGGTGAAATTTTTGAGTTTTTGCTCAGTTTCCAGGGGAAATCGTGTCGGATTTTTTCCAAGATTTCTCGCCATGGTTCATGCGTATTCGCAGGTTGCTCTCTGATGGTTTAGTGGTCGAGTTGACTTCCACTCTGGCAGTTATCTGTAGTTTTTTGGCTTGCAGTTTGCATTGAGTTTGACTTATTTTGCAAAGGAAATTCGTTTCATTTTTCCCCGTCTTCTCGCCATAAAAGTTTGCAGTGTTATGCCATCTTGTACAGTGGTCGATATATTCCCACTTTGATAGTGATCAAGTGTTTACTCTCACTTTTGACAGGTTTTGTCAATTTGGACACGGTTTGGTGTACTTGTACCCACTCTCGCATGAGTGAGGATTTGTGTATGCTTGTGTGGCTACAATACAGGCTAGGCACAGGTTTCACAAGTTTTTTGCAGATTTATACAGGCAGTTTCTCTTGTGGGATGCGTTTTGAATTAGTTTGCTCTCCACTTGCCTATATGGTTATGCGCTTCACGCTCGGTTGAGCAGTTTGTCCCAGTTTATGCTTGTAGATTTTGCAGATTGTGAAGTTGTTTTATGCATATGTGAACATCGCTCTTGATGCGATTGATCATGCTTTTGAGCATTGTGTAGTGGTCGAGTACCTCCCACCTTATTGCCAGTTTGGCATGGTTTATGGTTGAGATCGTACTTGAGGTTTTGCTCAATTTACAGGGGCAATTCTGCCAGATTTTTTCCAGAGTTCTTGCCATACTTTGGTTCTTAGCCATTTACTTATGGTTGCATATATGTGTGATAGTGAGAGACGACGGTCTCGTTCTTGCCGATACTTGCATTGTTGGCATTGTGGTCACACAGAGCACATTGGGTGTTGTTGTTTCAGACGTATGAGACAACAATGGAGATGTATGTGTGATGCAGATAAGTCTTTGACATAGGTTATAGAGGCAATTCCAGTGGCAGTGTATGCCAGTGATGATGATGTCATGCTTACCTCGAGTGTACCTCTTACAGATTTGTCTATGGGTAGCACACTTTCTCCCTAGTGGTTACTAGATAGCGATGCTGCTTTCAACGTCACACCATGTCGTGAGTGGTTTAGCACTTTTTCTAGTAAGAGACTTGGTTGTGTGTGACTTGCTGATGGTTCGGCATTTGACATAGAGCGTGCGGGAGACATTTGTTTGTCTTTGCCCAGTGGTACATCATACACACTACGGCATGTGTGCTATGTTCCTCAGCTGAGACAGAGCTTGATCTCAGTGAGACAATCGACAGCTTTTGCTTGTCAGGTACTGCTTAGAGCGCAGTCTTTCCAAATGCATAGGGGATCACTGGTGATAGCCAGATGTGCTAGGAGTGGTATGGTATACCCTTTGCATATTTCTGACACACGAGGTGGTGTAGTATCTTTGTATTTTCATCCATGCTTTGAGCAAGAGGCGAGGCGTGTCTCTTTTGTGGATGTGCTACATGGAGGGCAGGTTGTGCAGTTGTCTTGTGGTGGTGACGTTCACACAGACAGTGGTATCTCTGGGGATGCACAACTTGGTCAGTTGGTCAGTTGAGGTGACATCAATTGATCCAGAGACCAATGCATTGTTCTATGATGCGTCTGATACGTTTGAGGGTGAGAGTGTCCTTTAGACAGCTGTGTGTGATTGCAGTGGTGTTGATTTTTTGGTTTTGCAATCATTCTCAGCAGATATGCCTTTGTCAAACAATGTTGACATGGTGATGCATAGTCAGGTGGTTCCTGATGAGGATGAATATGGCACTGAGGTTGTTGACAGGGACAGGTTGGCACACATAGTGCATGTTTCATTGGATTTTGGGTCTCTCATGTCTGACCTTTTGGTCTTGAGACCTGATCTTGCTTATGCGGTTGGTGCATTTGCAATGGGAGTTGTCAGTCGTGCGATCACTGACACTGGCATTGTGCATTGTGGAGCCATGCAGGTTATCACTCGATACCTGCATTAGGAGTATCATCATAGCTCTAGCCCTAGTGGTATGCATGTTGCATCTACACTAGAGCCGTTACAGAGTGAGCCAATGGGCATAGGTTGAGAGTCATCTTCTCTCACCTCTTGTATATACTAGTTGTAGGCTAGTCTTCTTGCCCCTTACCGGCACACAGCCTTCAGTGGGAGAATGTTAGGTAAAGGCGGTGTGCCTCGCTGTGCTTTGCTCGTGTCCGCTAGCCCACCGATCACCCACATTTGTCTCCTTATTCTTTATACATACAAAGAATAAGGAGCTCTCACTCATTCTCACATTGTGCTCATACAATGAGATTTGGAAGCTCCACCCACATCCTGTGTACTCCTCTCTCTCTCTCTCCCCTTCTCACTCTCTGCACACGCACCGCATTCGTGCACTCACAAAAACTTTCCTATCCACTACTCAAATGGATGACAATAGAAAGGAAGAAAGAGCTGCTACCAACACTTCTACTAGATGTTGAGGGAGCTAGAAGAATGCTGACCTTTTTGAATGGACCACGAAGCAGATTGAAGAAGCTAGACTAGAATGGAATTTTAAAATCATGGGGGAGAACAAGCAGGAAATCACAATAAACTCTTTTTCTCCCACCCACCTTCAAATCAACCCAACATACTACCTAATGATTAGGAGGAGAGCAAGCAAGCAATCAGAGTAAACTCTTTCTCTCCCACCCACCTTCAAATCGACCCAACATACTGCCCAATCATTAGGAGGAGAAGGTAGGCTAACTTTGAGCAACTACTTGTTTCTCACCCCACATGGCTAAACTACCTGGTCTTCCCCAAACCTAGAGAGGCACCTTCACTCACTTACATGAGGAAGGCCATCAAGCAAATGATCAGCCTAGTACGAGGGAAGCTAGACATAGCATGCAAGATGATGCTTAAGATCTACTATATGCTCTTTGCATACATCAACACTTTCAAAAATATAGAGGCCACCAAAGTAAAGTGGACTCCGTTCTTGGAGGGCTACAAAGGATTGATATTAAACTTGAATGATACCCCCAAGATGAAGGTAATCTATGGATTATTCTCCAGGATCATGTTGCTCCCCAACCACTACGCGCAAACATTCGAGGAAGCCTTTATGTGGGCTACTTTGAGATGGATTCCACAATGTTCATGCCAATTTGCATGGATCTCAGACTCAGATTTGTGGCCTATACCCTCCACAAACGAGAAAACCCCTTAACAAGAATCTACAAGCCACAAGAAGAAGATTAAGTACAACAAATGGTGCTGGCATTCCAACAATATGTCGACAAACAAAAGCAAATAAAACCCTTGCTCAAGGAATGAAGTCTTTTCAAGGACAATAAGAAGCCGGGGAGGGGGGAGTGTTGAATCAAGGAACTCAATCACTCCAAATCAGACAAGCCTACAAAACCTCTTCCTCTTAGTTAATTATTTTCCGCCTAAGCCGGTAGTGTAAATCCTGAATCCGAAAGAGTCTGATTTTTCCCCAATAAATATCTACTTGATAAAGAGGCTAGATGCCCTACGCCATCACAATTTTGAAGTAATTATCCCTTTCTAGCCAAATTCCCAATAGTAACCTTGGATATATAAGCTAAAATTTGTAATTATTAGAAGAATTGTTTTTTACTTTGGAGCTCATGTAGTGAAGAGTACCCTACACTTGCATGCTCACAACTCTTTGTACGGGTAAGCATTGCTAATGAAACTTTCTGTGTTGCTTTTTCATACTCTTGGCATCTTGTACATGTCCAATGTGCTATGCTTGAGTGTGTGTGTGCTCTAGGTCTCCTAGTGTGTTTAATTGCTCATTTTGGGTTGTTGATGGTGCTTTAAGTGAAACTAAGCATGGACAAAGGTAAGTAGGCCTTAGGAGGAGCCAAATGACCTCTAATTCATCTTTTTTGTTAAAGGTGAGAGGTGTTAACAGTTGCGGTTGCTCACCTACCCGACTGTGAAATTTGCAGGTTTTGATGTTGGAAACCTATTTCCTATAGCCTAAAGACCCCCAATCTCAAGTTTCATGTCATTTGGAGTTCATTTGACACCTATATGACCATTTGAGTTTTAGCAAGACTACACGGGAGATTTAGGCAATTTCCACCTAGTTGCTTCCTTGCTTGAGGGTGACACCTTTCTCCTCAGTGCATTGACATTGGGGCATTGTATTTGATACTTTCATGCATTAGTCGGGTCGGCTACGTCCTCGCATTGACATATTTATGCTAGTTTGAGTTCTCGCTAGGCTACTCCGTCTGATCGTGGTGGTCCACCAACACATGTCTCGTCTCTCGCTCAAAGCATGCCAACAATGAAACCAAGACCATGCCATCTTGAGCCTCAAATACATGCATAGGATAAACGAAGCCACTGTGGGCTCCTCTGGCAATCACTAATGAACCACAATGCATATGGAAAGACTACTCTCTAAGCAGTGTCTGACACCCATGATCTACTAACTGTCTTAGTGAGATCAAGCTTTGTCTCCATTGAGGAACATAGCGCACATGTTGTAGCATATATGATGCACCCATAGGGAATGAAAAACAAACATCTCCAACACCTGCAATGTCAAATGCCGAACCATCAGCCAAGTGCACACAACTTATCTCCCACTAGAGAAGGTACTAAACTTGTAATGATGTGGTATGACATGGAAAGTGCATCCTCATCTAGCAGAACCAACGTGGAGAAGTGTCACCTCTCAAAGACATGTAAGCAGGAGGAACACTAAAGGGAAATGTGACATCAACGTCACTGGAATATGAAGCCACCACTCTAGCATGTGTCAAAACCTCATTTGCACCACACATAAATCTCTGATACTGCCTCATACGTATGAAACAATGATGTCTAATGTGACCTGTGTGACCACAATACCAACATTGCATGTATTGATAACTACGAGACCACCATCTCTCATGAGTCATCACTATAGATTCTAAACTATCACACATGACAACTATAAGTCAATATCAAGAAACTATGGCGAGAACCTATGAGAAATCTGCTAGAGTCTCCCCTGTAAACTAAGCAAAAACTCAAGTACAACCTCTCCCATAAACCATGCCAAACTGGCAACAAAGTGGGAGATAACTCGACCACTACACAATCATGGAAACCATGATCAAACACATAAAACATGATGCTCACATATGCATAAGATCAACTCCACAATTTGCAAACTACAAGCACACATTGTGGGACAAACAACTCAATCGAGCATAAAGCACATAACCATATATGCAAATTGTGAGCAAACTAGCTCAAAATGCATCCCACAAGAGAAACTGCCTACAAGAAATCCGAACAAAACCTATGAAATCTATGACTATCTATCTGTAGCCACACAAGCATATGCAATTCTCACTCCCATGAGAGTGGATACAAGAATATAAACTGTGTCCAAGCTGACAAAACCTGTCAAAGTGGGAGCTAAACTCAACCACTAAACCATCAGAGAGAAAAACTGCAGATATGCATGAAACATGGCAAGAATATGGGCAAAATTTGATAGACTTTCCCCTGAAAATTCAGTGAAAACTCAAAAAATCTCACCAATACCGCATAAAGCAGAGACAAACACTCAGTGTCTTAGTAAACAGATCCACAAATGGTATACATGCATTGCCAAAACCTTGGCTCACTCCTAAAGGAGTGGCTCTATGGACCTGTACCTGTCCAAAAATGTTGTAAACCTCTGAACTTCATCGGAGAAAATTTACTCCAGAATGGGCGTGGGAGGGAAGTCAATGGCAAAGCTACATTGGAGGAGAGCCCAATTGCTCTCTCTCACTCTTGTTATGTTGAAACCAAGAAAAGGTCGATGTAACCTTCCGCCATTGACAGACGGAAGCGCTCGCCAAGGTCGTAGCTGCCAATGTTGAGTTGTTAATGCCAAGAAGAATTCCAAGGCCAAAGAATTGCCAAATCAGTGTTGAATCAGATGTCGAGCCGTCAATGCGAAGCGAAGAAGAAAAACCGATGAAATCTGACTCGATGTGAAGCTAAGCCGACGTTGAAGTCTACGTCAAAGCACCGGTGAAAGCGTTGTTTATTGAATTCGAGAGTGGGCGTGTATGTCTCCGCACACCCTTCCTTCTTTGAATTTTAGAATTTTCTCTCTTTGCCTCCTTTGAGGCCAAGAGGATGCTTCACAATGTCGATTTTCTCCCTCTCTCTTTTGTGTGTGAAAACACACTCTTGGAGAATTTTTTAAAAAAAATTCAATTTTCCTTTTTTTCTAGCTCTTTGTTGATTACTGTGTGTGTGTGTGTGTGTGTGTGTGTGTGTGTGTGTGTGTGTGTGTGTGTGTGTGTGTGTGTGTGTGTGTGGATATGACACACAATTTGCTCCTCCCTTGCACTCCCACAGGCACTTGCTCAAGTTTTTTCACAAAGCGCTATCAGCGCTATTGAATCTTGCCTGACTACTCTCCAAGAAAATTATGATGCTCAATAGCTTGCTTGCCAAGCTCCAAGATGTGCTGAAGACTTTTCTCATCCTGCTCTCTCAAGCCTTTTCTGCTAAGGTCTGCCTTGTTATGATCTAATACGATTTTGCCAGCACTGCTGAAGTGCTTGCTTTTGATTGCACTATGAGCCAGTGCTACTATGCCAAGTCCTCTACTCCCCCTACTATTCGATTCTCTGCAATTTTCGAGAGTGTGTGTGTTTGTGTGTGTAATCACAACCACACATTCTCAAGCTTTGAATTTGCACTAGATTTTGTAACACTCAAGCTCTCTAAGGCTCACAATGCTCTACACTTCATGCCTGTGCAAGTTGATTTGATGCCTTGTTGCTCGACTTGGAGAGACTTGCTTGATTTGCTTCTCCTTATGGCAAGCCTTGCAATTACACTACAAAGCAAATACTCTCACACCAAGCTGATGTCCACCAATTTTAGCCTGCTCAGTGCCTCGACTCTCCAAGCCTTCCAAATCTTTGCTACTCATTAGCCATCGCTTGATTTTGTGCTCCAAGATCACAAAGCGTGTTGAGATTCTCCAAGAATTCTCAAGATTCCCAAAGTTCAAGAGGGGTTGTGCATGCCGGGGCTCTAAGATCCACTGGCTTTACTCCAATCTGAAACCACCATGCAAGATCTACTCAAGGAAGCTCAGTCAAGCTTCCATAGCCACCAAGCTCAATCCAAGTTCTGTCACTTTCTCTTCTGGTCAAGAAGTCATCACGCGCGTCGATCGCTATCGCATACGAGTTGAAGAGTGCGTGTATGCGGATGAATGCGTGCATGGTGCGATGTGTGCATGCGAGAAGGGGAGAGGGAGAGAGTAGACATTGTGTGGGTGGAGTAGGGCTCAAATGAGCTACTCCTATTCTTGGTATATGTACAAGAATAAGGTGAGTAATGGGTGGGTACCCATAGCCTGGGTGGCCAGGCAAGGCATAGACGCTTTTACCCCAACACTTGTGACTTGAAGTTGTCTATGGTATTAGCCACTACCAAATTTTCCAATGGTGTTTCTATCCCTAGTCTCATATGATCATTCATTTTTTCTCCTTTATGCTTAATTTTCCCATCCCTTTTGTGGATTAACACTTCCTGTTTGGGGATGTTTTGTTTTTCAGAATGCATTAGAGCTTCAACTTTCTCTATGAGCCTTTTGCACAATTCTAGTCTTTGTTTTTCAGCCTCAGGATGCAGATGTCAACCATCTTTGTTCCAATGTCTAGTTGGTTTTCAGTCTAGCCTTATAAGATTATAATAGACCCTCTAAAAGTTCCATAAATTTGTCTACCAAGATTGAACCTCTAGATGATATCTTGGATGACACCAGTCCTCTGGTTTGATCTTTGTTTTCCTTTTCATGTTTCAACTACTCTTTGGCTTGTTGCAACTCCATTTCCAAGGCAGTTTTCTCTTTTAGCTTCTTTGCTTTGATTTTGTCTCATTTTGCCTTCCAATATTTTCATTGAGTCCTCACTAGATCTCAAATTTTGTTTGAACAAGTAGTTTGTTTTTTTCTCAACAGGTGTATCTCGAGTAGCTTGTTGAGCTTGAGCTCTTGTCACCACATTTATTGGAATTAAAGGCTTAGTTTTTGATCATTCAAGCATCAAAAAATCCCAACAGTATTCATCGTTGATTTTTCTTTGTTATCAAGATTTTTTAGATAGTTTAGAAGAACATGATTGATTGCACATCCAATATAAAATCCTTTTTTTCTTACGTTCACCTTGTGTGGAAAACTCTTGCCCAGTGATCACCTCTACAATTATAGCATTGACATGCCTGTTGGGATGCTTGTGGAGCCCCCACTGGCTATCTTGACCTGGGAGGATAATCTCTAGGTTTATAATTCTGATTAGCTACAAACATGAGCATGTTCTTGTCCATTGTCTAGTGATTTTTTAGTCGTTGCATGACATATGATGGCTCTGCAACATCATCTATAATGGGCCAATAAGGAGGACCTTTCATCAACATATGCATTACTCTCAGGATTTTTCTCATAAGATTCAGCTGGCTCTTCATAATATGAAGTTGGTGGCAACATTCTTTGACTCACAAGAATTTATACCGGCTAGGTATATCTCACAATACCTCAGTTCTCTTGAGGTAAAGGAGGTTGTTGGACCGATATTGGTTGAGGCTTGTCTTCCCCTTGCATTGCATTGCTTGGGCCTATTTGGTACCTCAATGGTAGTGGCAATGGTTGCACTCTCCCAGAGGTCCATATGGCCTTTTCCTCGTGTAGTTCTTGTTGTAAAAACACTCATTCGTCTCATGGTTGGTCCATTTTTGCTCAATCATACACCATTCAAGATTTGTTACGTGTTCACTGATGCTGGTCTATGTTGAGTGTTACACCATGGGGTGGGATGATTCCCTCCATAAGTGTTGCATCTCCTCGTGGGTTGTTGTCATATATTTGGGTTTGGTCTATTACTTTGGTTCATCTACCTGGTCACTTCATCTACCAAATGATTGATGATCCGCATGATTAGAGTTCAAACATTTCACTTCGCTGCCATGGATCGACTACGATAGAAGATACACTACTAGTTGCATTGTCTACATCTTTCATCACCTCTACATAAGCCTTACAATTTTCAACTAGATAGTCGGCTGAGGTGAAATTGGGTAGGACCACTCCATTTTCTCTAGGAGGCATGATTGATTACTGCATCATTTCAAATTCAAAACCCTATATTCAGTAATCTATCATGAAAAAAATAAATGGCTGACAATATGTTGCACTAATCTTCCTACACTATAGGTCAAAACGGTGGACGAGAGGGAGAATTTAAAACCATAATTTTCTAAAAATTGAGTAGCCATTTATATCCAGCCAGAAGACAAAATCTAGTTATAAGAGAGTACAAGTCAGTTATACTACCGTCAAAACCTCCTACCCTTTTGCTAAAGTAATCAAAGGTCACCTTAGAGGCCATTGCTACTATAAAATAAGTATTCAAAGACCCTTAATATGGTTATCTAATACTCCAATAAGCCCATTGTAAACTAATCTCATTCGAGTTCATACATAAAGACAAATCAAGCAATTGTTATCACCAAGAAGCCCATTATAAACTAATCCCATTTAAGTTTACACATGAATACAACTCAAAAAATTGTTATCACCAGTCAATGTCACTCATTGACACTCATTAATATAGTGTTTGTTTCAAAATAGCATTGATGAATACGTGCATGATGCATAACTCACCCGACTAGTATCAGGTTTCAGACTATTCCTATAAACTGAGCCTCTAATACTAGGTGAGAGATACCCCTCTCCAAGGGTCTATCAAGAATTATACAATTTACATTTATATACAATTTTAATATACATGTCATTCAACCCCTGGCATGCTAACTATGTAGATGAAACTAACAAAACAGAAGAAGATGTAGGATCCACACCTCCAATCCAGCAAAGCCCGAGGTCATTGACCCTTTTTTTAAAGGCTAAGCGAGATAGGTGGCCTAATCTTATATCCACGTTATCATGAGAAACATAACACATGAGCCCAATCAAAATAGCATCTTGCATATGCACAAGCAATCCTTTCCAAAGCAAATAAGATTGTGTATAGGGTCTCTACCCTTACACATTGTTGCGTGCATTTTGTATGCACCATTTTTTGTAAATTTGTACCTATGGACATGAGCCCCAATGGAAAAAGGGTGTGTGGACTTTTGTTTTGTTGAAGTTTTAACCTACTTTAGCAAGAACATGTACATGCAATGCAAGTCACTAGTGTAACACCGGTTGTTGGGTTGCCAAAGTTTCACTTGTATATAATTTAAACTCATAGAAAACATACAAAAGTTTAGCCAAGTATAAAAAATTCACAGGAGTTTGCTTGTTGTGTCCTCCATGCTTTTTGGATCCAATTTTTGTCCTCGACTAGCCTTTATTTGTGTATTCGTGTTAGGGTAGTTGGTTGTTCGTGTCAATTGTGTACATAGAGGTGCATAGATTTGAAATTTGTGGTCTTCATAACTTTTCTTTTTCAAAAAATGCAAATGATTTTTAAGTCTTGAAAGAACCCCTTTTGGATTTCTGGTTTGGGAAATACATATTTACATAGAATATGAGGATTTTGGAATGACACTAGAGGAAAAGTCCCTAACATGTTTCCAAACTCTTAAACTCCAAGAGCCTACTAGCCTATTAGAGTGATAGCTATCCTCAATCACTTTAGAGAATCAATTTAGGACCTTGACCACACAAGCCAAAGTTTTTCCCCTTGCTTAGTAAGTGTCAACAAGGTGTGCTAGGTCAACATAAACACTAACACAAGATAGAAATTGATTTTCAACTTGTCTTGTAACCTTTTATGTTGCTTTTCATGTCTACTTCTTTTATTCAATTATTTGTTATTTTGCTCTTTGATTTTATGCTTTCATAAGAGAATTGTGCTTTATGGCATTTACAGACAAAAAGCATAGTCATATTCCTAGAGCATGATAGATATGGCTATAACATTAAGGTAACCTTGAAGTAACTAGGTTTGAGCATGGTCTGGTCGTAATTTTTTAGTGATTAATATAATCTTTACTCACTATCTTGAGTGAGTTTTGCCAAAAAAGAAGAAGAAGGTAACCTTGAAGTAACTAGGACCAACAAAAAATGAACATAAATTAATCTAAGGTCATGGCCAATTACATATGCTTCACTTCAGTAAACTTAATTTTTTAATGTATTTAATATTCACAAAGTCTAATATGTTGAAACTTTTATGCATGTTTTGCTTTGGAATGAAAATAACCAAACAAAAAATGTAGAGAAAAAAATGAAGTACACAATGGAAAGACTTCACCTCTGTTTTTGCTTTTGGATCATCCTTGAGCAAGTGCCAACTCTTGCAAATTCCTATTGATTTTTTAATTGAAAGCCAATGTTTGATCAATAGATGTAAACACAAGACAAGAAACCAGTTATTAAAAGCTAAACCAACAAGCTTCATCGAAGAACTAAGCTAAGTTCTCAAATACCTAAAGTTTCCAAAGGGAAAAACCCATAGGGAAAAACATTTTTGGTAATTGCATGAAAGTTTTTCTCTTTGATAGCAAACGTATACATAAGTAACAAAAGTGAAAGAGATAATGGTCATAATCTAGGCAAATTATCCAATTTTTGGTAACCAAAGGTCTCTAGAGAAGACATCAACCTTTGAAAATGTGAAAGCTAGCTAACCAAATATTACAATTCAAAACAATGGTTATGGCTTAATACATTATTAAAAATTTGGACTCTTAAAGGTGCCCTATAAGGATGTTTGCCTTTGTGTCTCTTGTCCAAAGTGGGCAACCCAGTGAAGTCGATGATCGCTTTGTCAAAATTCTATTAGCCAACATATCATTGGATAGATCTTAACAAGGAGGTTCTAAAACCCCAAAATTTGACAGATTTGGAGTTGATTTGTAGAAGTTATGGGGAGAGATTCCATTTATAAGACGGAGTTGTCACATAAAAAAAAAGAATCTTCTAGAATATAAAGAATTTGATGGCATGCTATATCAATGGATAGATCTCAATGAGTACATTCTAATTCCAAAAGGTCCAACAAGTTTTGATTTCTTTTGTAAAAATTTTACCGTGCGCCCGTTTTAAACAAGAGAGAGAAAGTCAAAGTCCTTATAGGGTCTCTTTGAGAGTCCAACTTTTCCCTAATGAAAGTGTTGGAATTAGGATTGCAGAGAGACACACACAGCTTGGAGAAGACGAAGGAATCTCAAGGCACACAATAGAGAGTGTGTTACTTAGTGTGCAATGGAAAGATAGATAGCCCTAGAGTGATGGGCGTATATACAATTCTCGGGAAAAAAAAAGCCCCTGCGGTCCTAGTGTGTACACACACATCACTACCACATGTATATGGTAAAAAATCCCCCTTGGAGTGATGTGGTGAACAAGAGCTGGCACATGAGTAAAGGGAAGTGCCATGCCTTGAGGACATGATCAGTCCACAAAGGGGAGTAAGCCCAAAGCTTTGCGGAAAGCTTCATGAGACAATGCCTTTGTGAAAAATCTGCAAGGTTGTCCTGTGTTGGCACATAAGCCAAGCTGATCTCTCCTGCTGAGAGCCTCTCCCCGACATAGTGGTAATGCACCTCAATGTGCTTCATGCAAGCATGAAAAAGTGGGTTCCTCGCAACTGCCAATGCACTCTGACTGTCAGTGTAGATAGTGTTGGTAGTGTCCTGTCCAACACCCAAATCAACCATAAGGCGTATGAGCCATACACACTCAACCGTAGCTGTGAAGACTGCCCTGTACTCAACCTCGCAACTCGAAGTGGCCACAGTAGGTTGCTTCTTGCTCAACCATGATATACACGAACTGCCAAGCATGAAATAAAAACCACTTGTGGACACTCGCGTGTCAAAATAGCCAGCCCAATATGAGTCCGGAAAAGCATGTAAGTTTGGTGGCAATGATCCCCCCTTGGGATAAAGCAAGCCAAGATGTAAAGTGCCGCTAAGGTAGCGGAAAATCCTCTTGACAGCCTGCCAATGCTTAGACCCTGGGCTATGCATAAATCTGCTGGCCTGTGAGACTGCAAACTGAATATCCGGCCTCGTGTTGCATACATAAATGAGGAAGCCAACAACACTTTGATAACGAGTGACATCACCAGGATCGCCAACATCTTGTTGAATCAACTTCAAACATGTTTCCATGGAAGTGGCAATAGGTTTGCAATCCTCAAGTCCAAACTTACATAGCAATGTCTCTATGTAACTTTTCTGACACAGCAATACCACCATCACACTGCTTAAACTATATACCCAAGTAATGATGCAACAACCCCAAATCTTTCATCTTGAAAGTAGCATTCAAATCAGCCTTAAATTCAGAAATATGTTTCTCATTTGTTCCAGTGATCAGCAAATCATCGACATAAAGAACCACAATGAGAAGTACATCACCCTCACGCTTTACATACAATGTGCTTTCTGTTGGACTGTTATGAAAGCCTCGTTTGACCAAATGAGTGTCAGCTTTCTCATACCAAGCACGAGGAGATTGCTTCAACCCATACAAAGCCTTCTTACATCTATACACTTTGTCCTCTTGTCCTTTTATGACAAAACCGTGAGGCTGTGTTACATAAACTTCCTCAAATATGTTACCATTCAAGAAAGCAGTAACAATGTCTGATTGATGTACATCCCAACCAAAATGAGCTGCCAATGCACATAGAAAATGCACAGTAGTCATACGACAAGTGGGAGAAAAAGTATCTTCATAATCTATGCCTTTTTGCTGTGCATAACCCTTTGCAACAAGTCGAGCCTTATGGTGATTGATCTCACCATCCGGCTTGCATTTCAACTTGTAAACCCACTTCGTACCAATGGCCTTTTTTCCAGGAGGCAAACCACATAAAGTCCATGTGTCATTTTCTATAAGTGCATCATATTCTAATTGCATGGCAACCATCCAATTTTCTGAATTCTGTGCTTCATAAAAAGACAGAGGCTCCTCAATATCATGTAAGCTAGACACAACCAAAGCATAACAATCTGATGCATAAGATGCAAGGTGAGAGCCTGAACAAGTACGACTAGACAAAGGTGCATCCAATTTATTGTCACGCAAAGTGTGCACTAGCCATTTTGACATACCTCTAGCCTTTTCATTTTCAGCCCTTTCCTCATCAAGTACATCATGTACATCTGCATCAGTAATAGGCTGATCTGTAACATTTTCAGAAACCCCCATAGGCTGTACATTTGCCTCATTGGAACTTACATTTGTCTTTCCACCACTGAAAAGAGGCAACAAAGTGTCATAAATGTCATGTGAGCTTACATTACTGTCTCTAGTACATGACAGCAAGGGCTGAACAAAATCTTCCACAAACACTACATCCCGTGAAACCAGAATACGTTTTGTTTGCGGATGATACAACCTGTAACCTTTGCTTTCACCACTATAATCAACAAAAATAAATTTGATAGTCTTATCATCCAATTTCTGCGCTGTGTTTGTGGCACCAAAGCATATGCCAAACAACCAAAAACACGCATGTGCTCAATAGAAGGATTTCTATCATGCCATGCTTCATATGGAGTAATAGAGTGCAAAGCTTTCGTAGGACACCTGCTTAGGTACATAAGTGGCACACAGGATGGACTCAAGCCAAAAAGAATGTGGAAAGCTTGACGTTTGACCATACATCGTGCCATTTCCATAAGTGACCTGTTTTTCCTCTCAGCAACACCATTTTGCTGAGGTGTATAAGGCACTGTACATTGGTGTTTTATCCCGTGACTAGCAAAAAATGCATTGAATTCATGAGACATATACTCCCCCCCTCGATCGGAACGGAGGGTGTCCATAGTACATTTTGAGACATTTTCAGCCATAGCCAGAAATTGTTTGAAGAACATAAAAATTTTGGACTTCGCTTTAAGCGGAAATACCCATGCATGCCTGGAGTAATCATCAATGAAAGTCACAAAGTAAAGGTAATTGCCCAAGGACGGAGTTTGCATGGGCCCACAAACATCACTATGCACAAGCTGCAACCTACATGTGGCCCGAGCTGAACCATCCTTTGGAAACTTAGAACGCTGCATCTTACCCAAAATACAGCCTTTACAAACATGTTTGACAGGTGCTTCAAGAGGTGGAAAAGAAGAAACCATATCAAATTTCTGCAAACGCAACAAACTGGCAAAACGCAGATGACCAAAACATGCATGCCAAAGTTTTGCATCTGAAATAGCCCTTGAATCTGCAACTGCATTTGCAAAATTTTGTCCACACTTGTCACACAAAGTGAGCTTATACAGCCCACATCATAAAAGGCCAGATGCAACAATTTCATCACCAAAACTGAGATCATGAACTATACATCTGTCATCCACAAAAATGACTACAAGTCCAAGTCTAGCAAGTGTGGATACAGACAAAAGATTCTTCTTCATCCCAGGTACATAAAGGGCATCAACAAGTGTGAAATAACTGCCATTAGCAGGAATAAGCACAATCTTTCCAACTCCATGAACCGGATAAGAGGCATTGTTGGCACAAGTGCTTGAATCCCCATGAGGGACAGACTCGAGAGAGGTGAACAATTTACGATGTGAGGTAATGTGCTTTGTAGCACCACTGTCGAAATACCACACATGTGAATTTGCAGCAAACTGACAAGCATGCATCATGGACAACAGGATTGTAAGTGCACTCTACGCTAAAAGCCCATTCTGCATCAACATCAGCATTACAGTCTCCTTTTACAGAAGACTCAACAATGGCTGCATTTGTAGTGGAACTAGCATTTGCAGTGGAACCACCTTCTTTCTTCTTAGCCTCTTTTGCCTTCAACTTAGGACATTGCTTGATCAAGTTATCATCAGCTTTACAATAACGGAAACGCATTTTCTTTTTGCTCTTATCACCAAAATTTCCAGACGAAGTGCTGCCAGTAGAAGCATTGGGAACAGAAGTTTTGCCACTCGTAGCAGAACCATAAGAAGTGGCTGCATTGCTTTTATTACCCTTTCTTTGAGAAGCAATAAAAGCCTGTTCAACTGCGCGCTGTCTAGTCCTGTTTTTTTTGGAAAGTGACTCTTGCAACAGCAATGTGCATAATGCATCAAACTTGACAACTTCTGGATTTCCTTGGGTCATAAGTCTCCAAGTACTAGCAAAAGTCTGGTAAGAATCTGGTAAGGCATCAAGAACAGTCTGCACAAGGGAACTATCTGAAATGACTTCACCTGCAAAAATAAGTTGCTCATTGATATCCTTGACACTAGCAAGGAAAGTGTCCATATCATCTTCCTCATGCATAATTTTCGCTCTTTACGCAGCAAAGCAATTTTATCCTCATTGCGACTTGGATAAAGACCAGCCAAAATATCCCAAGCCTGTTTTGCAGATTTTGCTGAACGGATGTGAGGAACAATAGTGCGCTTCACAACAACGCAATCAATGCATGAGCCTGCGCATCCTTTACATCCCAACGAGCTTGTTCTGCCATAGGCAAAACAACTCTAATAGTAGCAATCCTTGCAGCAAGACATGCAACATCCTCAACATCGCCTGCATCCTCAGAACCGGGACGTACATCAATGCCCTGCACAATATTCCAGACACCCTTTGACACAAGAACATGTTGCATCATGTAAGCCCACATAGGATAATTGTCCCCATCCAACCTGTCCTCAACATCAAATATCTTGAAGACATCTGTGTTGTTGTCAGCCATGGTAAATGCTGCACCTGATGTGAAAATTGCCCGAAAATAGGAGAAACGGAGTGGGAACAACACGTGCTATATAGCACAAACCGTAGAAGACTGTAAGGCACCTGTTATGTAGAAAACGACATTGATAGAAATTTTGCACAAAATGGCAAAATTGCATGTGTAGACCTGCCTATAGTGGAAACGGAGGCCAAAATGAGCCCGAATCAGAAATCTGAGCACACTGCGCTCTTTGAGCTTAGATGAAATATTTGTCGACCTACAAACGCTCGCCAAACCTCACTGTAATCGGAGAAAGTGAGTAGGCGTGTGCTGGAGCAGCTAGCGACTAAGCCCGGGAGGACGTAACCTGCTCTAATACCAATTGTTGAAACTAGGGTTGCAGAGAGACACACACAGCTTGGAGAAGATGAAGGAAGCTCAAGGCACACAATAGAGAGTGTGTTACTTAGTGTGCAATGGAAAGATAGATAGCCCTAGAGTGATGGGCATATATACAACGCTAAGGGGAAAAAACCTCCTAAAGAGGGAAAAATGCCATGGCGGTCCTAGTGTGTTCACACACATCACTACCACATGTATATGGTAACAGAAAGCTCAATTGTTTGTAACCGTGACCCTTCAAGATAAAGCTCAACAATTACGGCTAGAGAATATTTTTAATTACAAAAAGCACCAACAAAGTCATGAATCCATCACAAATCCTCTAATGCAATTCATTTCAAAAAATTGAATAAATCGTCACAATGATGGACACACAAAGACTAATGCTCTCATTTAACATATATGGCGTACATGCTCTCTTAATGAGTGAGTTATACACACTCAAATTCAACATAATTAGTGTCCCAATTATTGAAAATGAATGATGAAATTAGTCTTACCTTTGCATCCTTCACTCCACTAGATTAGGTTATCATCCCTAATAACTACAGTGCCAAATGTCGGGGGTAGTCATAGCATAGGCAAAATCCACAATCCAAGATCAACAAAATTGTCAACCCAAGGTGCAATTACCCAACCATGGTTTGGAGGCATGACAGAAAAGAGTGTGAGATCTTAGATTAGGATGCATAGAATAGGAGGATTTGAGAAATTATTCACCAATGTAGATATAAATTAATCATGAATAAACTAACTGCAAGCATATTTGAATCACTCGCCAAGCACCACCTATACACATCACGCTCACAAGGCCTTCTTGTCAATTGCTCAAATCCACACCCTCTTGGCAAGCATACACTAATTGCATTGATGTTCACCTCCCTACTTACCATATGTCAATGAAAGTACTTAATCAAAATATTCACACACAAGGGAGAATGGTGCTCAAATCCCATTGAACCTACTCATACATTAGACACATATTCCAATCACAAGATCAAGAGTGCACACACACTTCACTAATCAACTCAATTAGAGATGTTAATTTCTTATTGAACCACTCATAGAGAGGAAGGAGTTGAAAATCAAGACAACAAGTAATAGCTTCTTGAATCTAGAATAATGAGAGGTAGATTTGCACTCTATGACTTAGTGAAAGTAAATGAGACAATATTAATAAACAAAAGATCAAATTAATTAAATCAAAACATACTCTATTTACAAGAGTTAAACACCAGAATTTGGAGTATGGGTATTAAACTCAAGTTTAGGCCACTCATAGATTTACCACACGATTAATACTCAAAGATTGGGTTATCAAGAATGAAGCCTCTCTACACATATGGCTTTTTAAAGAGGCATGGACTCTAAGACTTTTTATAGTGTGAATAGATTATGCTCACCAGCATACATTAATGTAAGCCTATGAGCATACAAGATTAATGGAAAATTTTGTAGCATTTTCTCTTTTTCTTGGTGTATGCATGACGCATGTGTTAGCTCCTGCTAACAAAAAAAAAATTTGGACAAGTTTGAGAGGACAAACTTTCTTACATGGCAAGTAAAGCTCAACTTTCATCGTTTATGTGACAACTTATGGGGTCTCAAAACCTAAACAAAATCATGCTCATCTACTCGAGAATCTAAAACATGGTGGTTTAAGCACAACAACAAGGTGTTTGAATCATTGCACTTGCTCTTAATGATGATTTATTCATCATTTTGCTAGTATGACTATGTCTACTCTTACATGGCAAGAACTTGACAAATATTTTGGAGCTCAAAAATCAAAATGGTAGGATTATGCTTAATATTTGGTTATTCTTACTCATTATGAAGAAAGGTACTATGCTTACTACTCACGTCAACTACATTGGGGGTCTCATGCTTCAATGTATTCAATGTACTGAAATCAATGCTAAAGTAGAAGAAGACGACGTTCTTGTTGTTCTCCTTAAAAGTGACACAATTTTTTGGAGTGCAGAAAGGTTGTTACTATGTTGCGAAACCTTTGTTAATTTCAAATTTCCAAGAGTATTGACTTCTCTTCGAGAATATAAACATGTTAATTCAAATATAATTATCCATCATTTGAAGGAGAGTACATTAGTCCTACTCTTCTGATTCAACATTAGAGACAACATACTGCTACTAATACTTCTGCATATGGCAAAGGTAAAAGTATTATTAAGTGTTCAATTTGTGACAGAACTAATCACGTTGATAGAGACTTATTTTACTAGAACAAACAAAAGGTCAATTGAATAAGAAATCAATTGGAAGATGAACTAGATGCTTGAACTCTGTGTTGCAAAAAATCTTGTGTATGTTTGAAGAGTGAAGTTTTTCAATTAGTTTCTTTTAGATTTTTTCACAATAATCTCTATTTAAAAGGGCTAGACACTAATTGCATGATAATTTAAGACCCCCTTCACTATAAAGCATGATCACTTAAATTAAATGTTTCTAGGTCCACTCCTATGGTGTAATCTCTCCGGTAAAACCTTCACAAAAAAGGGCCACAAAAGGAGAAGTGGACAACACTTGATAGGAGGGTTTTGTAGATAATCAAGCATCTTAGTATGGATACATTAGATAACAAGATTAGGAAAATGAAAAAGTTTTTTCATGGACATGATAATTAATTTTTAGTACATAAAGGTGATGCATATATAAATTCCATTTCAAGTGTCATATTAAAACTCTTGAATCACTGGATTGTTTGTTAGATGTTTGTGTCTGCCTTTTGGCCTTTGAGTAGAGGATTGCTAAAGAGGAATTGAATGTTGTTTGCTACATGTCAATTTGAATATTAAAACTTAAAATGTGTAGCAAATAAAATTTAAAGATGGATGGGACAAGTTCAATACCTGGGATGTAACACAAATAGAAAAACAACGATCTTCAACATACAAGATGCATCCTAATAGTATACTCATTTGCAATTACTAATTAAAAAAAAATAAAAATTGATGTACTAAACAATCATTTGTGGCAAACTTACACCTACTCTCATGCAACTTACTTGCAGTGCATTTGCAGCACCCAATTAATTCTTTACTTGCTGGAGCTTAACTTCATAGATAGATAACAAGGCATATGCACCCTTTTGTTATATATTACATCATATCTCAATAGTTCTCTATTTGCAATGCATTAAAAAATTGGTTCAGAACTTGAAGCTCAGATCTTCAGAAGAATTATTTCAAGTATTATGATCAACAATATGCATTTGAAATTTGTGAGCCTATCAAAAGAACAAAAATCGGAGAATTGATGCCAATGTAATCGATGACAACTTTGGGTTAGACTTTCGATAAAATGAGGGTTACGTGCTTGTGTACATGATGGGAGTAAACACCGCAATTATAATCAAGAATAGCCAAGAGCTTCCTTGATAGACTCTCCAAGAATTGGCACCATTTTTTGAGACATTGACTGTGAAATTTCCTGCAAGGTAAATAAGAAGGTAAGTATCGACAATGACAAAATGAAATAATGATATAAGAAAGAAACTCCTACTATATTTAAACAATTTGAATAAAATTTACAAGAAAATCCATAACAAAAATGCGAGCACTTTTTGCATATCTCAAGATACCCTAAAGATCCAGTTGCTTTTAACAAAATATATCACAAGTTGTATGCTATATGGTTACATAATTCTCTACTATTGTTGATCCCGAGGGGCAACCTTATTGAGAGGTCACCCGTCCTAGTACTATCATTGCACATGCACGTTTAACTACAAGGTTTTCATAACCTCGTCTAGCCATCCAGACCCCAAAACCTTAAGGTGTTAGAGACCTCCAGTCTAGCCTTGTCACAAGTTGGGCTTACCACAACAATCGCTCCCTTAAGCCAACAAACTTGGGACGCTCATTCAGTATCCACATTATGACAACCAATATCCACTAAGGATGACAAGGCTCCACAAATGAGGTCAACACGTCCAACCATGGCTCTGATACCAATTTGTTGAACCTTTTCGGGAGGTCACCCATCCGAGTATTGTCATCGCACATGCGCGTTTAACTACAAGGTTTTCATAACCTGTTCTAACCATCCAAACCCCAAAACCTTAAGGTGTTAGAGACCTTGAATCTAACCAATTTATGCAAGTTTTGTCACAAGTTGGGTTTACCCCAACAATTATAACAAAATTATCAATAAGAAATAAAAAAATTATAAGGGAGCTAATGTATTTGAATATGCCAATCTAAAAAAAGAGAGGTAATGGTGGTTAACTTTTTTACGCACATTAAAAAAGCTATAATTCTTTGTTGAAGGAATTGTTCAGTAGTATTATCCACAACTGAAATTAAAGTTGGTAAACTCCCCGTTTAACAATTCCTATACACCTTGAAAAGAGATGCAAAGAATGGAACTCTATGAACATTTTGAAACATAATGTAATTCAAAAAAAATTATGAGACGAGGGAACAAATGTACAAGTGGAGACATTGAATCCAAGAGTATTCATATAAATTCTTTCGACTTGTTAAGTGAATGGAGGAAATCACACCTATGGTGGAAAAAGATGAAAGTACAATTTTTCCTTTTACGAGGCATTTAGTCTACATCTTTTTCTTTCCATACAATTGGAGGAATCCTTTTTTGTTTTTGTTTTTGCCAAACTCACAATAGTGAGTGAATATATTAAAATCTCAAAGAAATTACAAAATGACCTCAAGCTCAGACTGAGCCTCAAGGTACTGAAGATTACAACTTGGATGTCCTTTCTCCGAGGTTAGCAAGAACATAGTAGGTGTACTTTAAAAGTAAGCTTTTACCTATCGTAGTATGCCAAAATGGCATGGGTAGCCCTAGATCAATCGTTCGAGACTTGTTTGTTTCTGAGCAAACAGATTGTCACTCTGCTTTCTTGGATGATCTCTGAGAAGCTCACCACAACAAGGTTTCTTTCAAACACCCGACGGTTCCTCGCTTGCTATATATGGCGAAAGAAAAGTATCTGACATTTTGAGTGCATATAAGAAGAGCCAGACTTTCCATCTTTTGAAGGAATAGATCAGTCTTGAAGAACTTGATTTGCCATGTCTTTTGTACCCACTTGCAAATCTTCCCTATCAGGCCCCTGATTTCCTGACATTCCATGATAAGGTGGGCCAGGTGTTCTCTAGCTATCTTGCAACCTGAGCATCAATCAGATCCAATTCCTCTTTCCTGGATTTTTACGTCTGTTGGTAGAGCACCCCACAACACCTTCCACAAGAATATCTTCATATTCTAAGGCCACTTTGGCTTTTAGATGTTCTCCATGACCTCTTCCCATTGTTCTCTCGGTCATTGTCTCTTCCATATTTTGTTGAGGGGACTACACCAATTATTGTCATGCATTAATACATGATAATTGCCTTTTGAATTTGGTTTCTGGAAAAGGCTACTTCTGGGCCATCTCTAGGATTCCACTCAAAACTGGATTCACAAATCGGCATTACCACATTATCAAGCTCTTTCAATATTCTATTGGCTAGCAATATCTCATAGCCATTTAGTTGATACTGGGTTGCCAACGCAAAAATGGATTCCCAGCTCTTATTGTTACCGTCCCAAAATTGACCAAGCCGTTTAATGCCCTTATATTTACTTTCTTGGAAATTTCGGTCCAATTGGGACTTTGAGGTGGCCTTAAAGCTTTAGAAAGCCAGCGGGACCAGTGCAAGATGGAGTTCTTGAAGTACCTAGTTTCTTCCTCCCACTCCAATACCGCAGCTGCACTTTTGCACTTCCTTACCAATTCCCTTGAGATGACCTCAAGACATAAGATGGACCAATTTGGGGCAAGAAGTTTGTCATGTAACTGAAGCCATTTCCACCGTCCACCTTTCCATCCAAGTTTTGTTGTATCTAACATGTTCTTGGTCATGATAGCCCAAACTAGGTCCTGTTTAGCCATTGAGATCATAAATTTGGTACACAGGACCTCAGTATGGACAACAAGGTTGCGAATTCCGACGACCTTGGTCAATTGGACGAGCGATTCACTCCCATTTGGCCCATTGCCATGGTTGGGAGGTTTTCGTATTGTTTTTTCATAAAAATCTTTTTACTGGTTTTAAGAACTCTTTCCAGTTGCACTTAGCCATCTTGAGAAGAGGGCTTGTAAAGGCCATATAGGGGAGCATAAATGAATTTATCACTTTAATGTGGCCCAGGAAGTGGAGAAGAACATACTCCCACCTTCTCATTTTTGTTCTAACTTTCTCATACCCATTGAAGTCTTTTTTGTGGGTAACATCTACCCCCAAGAGGGTTCCTAGATGCCTAAAAATATTCACAATCTCCCCTATCCAAATAGAAGGTCGTTTTCTGATAGGGAAATCATATCCTGAAGGCTGAGAAATAATTTTTGAGTGAACCAAAAAGCAAGAAAAACCTAAACTGAGAGGGAGGAGCTTATGCAGCCTTCAACTTTATCTATATATCTATATACCCACCAATGAAAATGACATCTACTCCAAATATTCCACACATTCCCAATCAATGGTCTGAAGGGCCGATGCAATTATCATTCTAAGAAGATGTCAAACGCCATGATAATATCATCTCTCTCTCTCTCTCTCTCTCTCTCTCACTCAACATGGTATGCCTTATGATTGGAGTACTAATTGGGTTAAGCCTTTGCATAAAGGAGGGGATGTAAAGAATGTAAGCAACTACCGCACTATAATGATTGGGTCTCTTATGGCAAAGTTGTTTGGGTGCATAATGGAGATGAAATTGAGTGATTGGGCTGAAGAGAATGACAAGCGTGCAAAGGGACAAGCGGGTTTTCGTCGATGCCATAGCACCATTGATCATCTTGTCACTCTTCGTGTTCTCATGGAGGAAAGTCGGTTGAAAGGCAAGCGATTGTATTGTTGTTTTGTGGACTTTAAGAAAGCCTTTGATATGATTCCACGTAACAATTTGTGGAGAAGGATGGAAGAACTCCAAGTGCCAAGTGAGTTTATGCTTGCGGTTTCTCGAATCTATGAGAAGGTGATTTGTCAATTGCGCATGGGAAGAGAAATTTCAGAAATTTTTGTAAGCACTATTGGGGTTAAACAAGGATGTCCATTATCACCAACTCTCTTTGGTCTATGCATCGATCAATTGGAACAAATGGTACTTGATTTTATGCAAGAAGAAGGCATTGAAGAGGTCACTATTTGCAATGCGGTAATCATGCTTTTGTTGTATGCGGATGATGTAGTGCTTCTAGCACACACTTTAGAAGATGCACAAAAGCTTATGGTTGTCCTTGAGAACTTTTGCTTGCATAGTGGGCTGATTGTAAATGAATCCAAAACAAAGGTTATGCTTGTGAAAACCAACCATAAGGAGAAGCCATGCATTGTGTACAACAACGAGACACTTGAAGTTGTTGAGAGCTTTAAGTACCTTGGCCTTGAGGTTCCATCCAATCACAAGTGGACTGAATGTGCTATGCGTCGTTTGGAAGCGGGAAAGAGAGCATATTATGCATTTGAGAACATGTGTAATGCGGGAAACATCAAGTGTTGGGTTCTCAAGAAGTATCTTTTTGATGCATTGGTGACACCGGTTCTTCTTTATGGAGTTGAAGTGTGGGGCGGGAGCATCTCAAAGTCTACTTGGAAAGAGTTTGAGAATGTCCAAAAGCGTTTTCTTACAAACTTTCTCCAAGTTAAGACACAAACACCATATATGCTCTTACTTCTTGAGTCGGGATCTCTTCCAATTGAGGTTATGGGCATGGAAAGGGTTGTGGAGTACATGATAAAGATGCGTCAAAACCCCTCACATCGACTTCCTACAATTGCATGGGAAGCAAGCAAAAAAGTTCAAAAGACGCATAAAAGCAAGATCTTGAGCACGGGATGGATGCAAGACATAAAGAAGTGGTTTGGGAGATGGGATGCATTACACTTGCTACATGATGCTTCAATTGACTCTCAAGTGAATGAAGCTTTTCTACAACGCCAATGTATTACGGCTTGGGAGAAATCCGGTGGGTCACGCTTCATACATTACACCACCTATATTGCCCCCAACTACAAAACCATGTTCTTCGCTGAGAGAGGAAACCGTACTCACACTTACATGCTTGAGCCTATTCCCTTGTCCGCGATACGCACTATCGCAGCAATTCGGCTTAGCTCCCATTTCCTTCGATGCGAGATAGGGCGTTGGGGCAATGGAGAAGAGTCAAATCGATTGTGCACATTATGCTCACTGCAAGTTCGAGAGTCTGAGTACCACACACTACTAGAGTGCTCAGCTTTTGATCACATCCGAACTTGCTTCTATCACATTTTCAGCCATAACTTAGACCTACACACTTTCCTCTCCCAGCCAAAGTGTGGGCTCTCCATTGCGACTCTCATCACTACAATTTTGGAGCATCGAGAGTCACTCATCAGCCATACACATACTACATCACATGTAACTTTGGTCCCATAGGTCATATTTGACCTCCGAGGACGATAATAAAATCTATCTATCTCTCTCTCTCTCTCTCACTCTCACTCACACACACACACACACACACATTGGGGGGATGAAGAAGAAGAGGACATTGAAATAATTTTGTATCAAGAAAATAATGTTGATTGGTTAGCTGATTCCTCTTGAATAGCAAGTTTTGAGTGCAAATTTTTTCAAGAAGTTCTTTTAACGTCTCAAGTGGGATTCCTCCCATGATGTCAAAAGTTCTCTCTCTCACTCACACACACACACACACACACGCACACACAGACATTGGAAACTCCCTTATTTTCGGGCATGAATCAACATCTCTCCAATTGTTCAGCATAGGCCAAAGCTTTGAGCGTTCAGTATTCTATGGAGATCTCGCTCTCTCTCTCTCTCTCTCTCTCTCTCTCTCTCCCAAATAATGTTTATTGTAAATTGGGCCCATAGTTGGCATGGTACTAATTGGACTGTTTTGAGGGGCGCACATATGACGCAAGGAAGTGAAAGTTAACCTACGGCAAGCACAATGGGATATAAAGAGGAGCATAGACAAGGTGATAGGTGCCCATAATTCCATGCACCTCTAGGCCTAGCCATTGCATCGTAGATCAAGGGTTGGTACACAAATCGGGCATGCGACCTCAATGTGGTACTATATGAAATAGAGGGTTGAGATGTCAAGTGCATTTGTATAAGTTACGTTGTCAAGGGTTTAGAGGCCCTCCTTCAAGCATCTTACGTCGTCAAGGGTTTAGAGGCCCTCCTCCATAGGCACTTGCAATGTCATAAGTGGCCACCAATAGTGTAGATCTTTCCCTAGTAATAACTAAACATCCACTTTTTCCATTTGACAACCCTGTCTCTTTTATCCACAACATTCTTCTTCATGCCTTGGCACTTATCCTCTATGGCAATAGCTCTGCACCTAAAAATGCTTAACTACCTCTTGCATACCACCCTAAGTGAGGACCTTTAGAAGTCTTAATATGGAACACACCATTGTGTCTTTGGTTTCACGAAGGACCCATTTTTTTCCAATGACCCAAGAACGGTGTTGGAAGGGGTAACTGGCTCTACCAGCTAGAAAAGGAAGAAGAAAGTTGCACATGGAGTCAAAGACAATGTAAGAGAACCCACCTCATTGGCATTAGAACCAAATGATCTTTACCTATATAGTAGCTATTTTCTTTTGGACTATCCTATTTTATAATTGCACATGTTTTTTGTTATCATTACTTGTAGCTTTGACAAGGTTTGCTCGGTATTGGCTTTGCTAAAAAAAAAACTCGCTCAATGTTTAGTAAGACTCCACAATTGTGAGTGAATGTGTTATATTCACTGAGAAAGAAATGTACAATAATCCTCAAGCATGTTAGGTGCCTTGAGGGGTCGTAACACATTTTTTGGAGCTATACAACCCCTGACAGATGAAAGCTGCCTAAACAATTACATTTTGTTAGCTGGTTGTGACCAAAACCATGATGGCTAGCTTTAATTGCTAGTTTTCGCTCCTCACAAGTCTTGCTTTTTCCGATAGATAAGATTACTTCCCTGCTTTCCCGACTAATCTCTTTGAAATTGGCTATTGACTGATGATTTCAAAGACATGCAAGCTCCTAGCCTTCCTTACAAAAGACCTTTAGCATTTAGTAGACATCTTTCTCTAGTACACATATGTACTATTGAGAAAAAAAAATCCAAAGTTAGAGGGTGGTTGCTTAGAGTTGGCATGCATCGGTCTACTCTAGGGTGAGGGGCCGAGCTAGTCTGCCTTCTTCGCTTGTGGCCCTCCCGTCTTGATCCCTCTCTTTTTTACTTTTGGAAGTGGCTACCTCTCCCACCTCCTCCTAAGAGGAGTACACGTGGATGTTTCATGTTGGCTCTTCCCTTGTGGTCTCCCCTTTTGTGTGGCAGGTAAAGGGTGTCCAAGTGGCAACAAGCAAAGGCTTTTGATGGGGCGTGGCTCCCCATAATAGTCTTGGGATTTTCATGGGTTCGGCATCGATTCTAATTCACAATGGTAAATTTGTTCGGCCTTTGCTTTTACTGCTCTATTTGGCCAAACGCCTTTGGTTTGGCATGTTCTGTGAGCACCTTGGTGTGAGATGACAGACCACTTGAGGTGGTAGCTCTCATGGTGCAACCTTTAATCTTTTTGGTATCTTGATGTAGTGCTTGGTATATATTGTTGTAACTTGAGGTGTGTCTTTTTATTCTCTATATAAGTTAAGGGCTTCCGTGTAAAAATCTCAACCTTATCGACTCATATTTGCGAAGTTATGTCTCTTGCATCTAATTGTGGCATCCGCATCTTCGTCTGAGCATGGAGGTGTTGTAATTCTTTTTGGTATGCTCTAATATATATCAACTCACTCCCTTTGAGAGTATTGCAAAAATAAAAATAAAAATTATAAAGAGAATCTCAAAACAAAACTGGCCAAAAACCAAACTATGAGCCAACACTCTCTATTTATGCAATGTTCTCTCTTTGAGACGAGACCACTGTAATTAGTCCTCTTTGCCAACCAAGAATAAATTTCAAGCATTCTTTGCACAACCTTTACTTTGTTGCAGAAGCCTTGTACAAGATGTGGGAGCTCCACATATTTTTCTCTTATTTACTTGAAATCTACCCTAAGTTTCTCTCCTAATGCACCAATTTGTGTCAGGTTGCCTGAAGGCATTAGCTTAAAGAAATGTGACTATGTGAATGTCCAAAGACCCTAAACTACCAAAGTGCACATAAGGACCTACGGGTTTTAATCTATTCGGTAGCTTATATAGTTTCACATGCACTCGCGTAAGAAAACGATGAAGAAACAACCCACAATGGTGGCTATGCAACTTGTATCTTCATAAGACATATCCTTACAATGTGATGCATGTGTCCACCATACTCTCAATCAAATAAGCTTTTTTTTTGTAGTAGTACAAGCATTCCCGCTTGCAATGACACAAAGCACCTCTGTGAGCACCATCCTAGTCACTTGGCCACATTCGAACCCATGACTCGAGTCATGGTGGACGACTGCTCAACCAACCAAGCTAGCTCCTTTGGATTCAATCAAACAAACTTACACAAAGCAAATATGGCCATTTCGTGCTCAAAACAATGCCTGATGAATATAACAAGTGTTCAAAGGCTACAAGTTAACATGCATGCAACAAGGGACCTTGAGGGAAATTGGGATGACAAGAGCTCACATAGTACCTGTGGCACATCCAGATTGAATAGCGTCTTTGACATTCGTAATTGTGGCATCATTGTTGAAGCGAAAGTCGGCAAGAACGTTAGAGATGCATGATAGTTCCACCAAAGTTTGGTTGGCACATGTGCCTCCACAAAATTGTTGTTGAGTCGTCGCATTCACCAGCAATACGCCAGATTCATTCAAAGCAGTTCCAAATGGACACTCTACACTCTGCCAACAACCCATACAAAAGCAACAACCTATAGTAAACATCTCTTTAGTGAGTGCTTAAATTTGACTCTTGTGATTGGGGGAAGGGGGGGGGGGGGGGGGGCACATGAACTAGGAAAATTCTTATCTAGCAACATATTACTAAAAAAATTAAACATTTACAAAAATTGAAGTCACATTATTTTTAATTGTAAACAGGTTTTTACACAATAGCTTGGCTTGAGATTAGAGAGGAAATACTTTAACTGCCATTATAATCATAAACTTGTAACTTTGTGTGTGTGTGTGTGTGTGAGAGAGAGAGAGAGAGAGAGAGGGGGAATCTTGGAGAATCTAATTGAACAATCTGAGCACGAGCCAGTTTATTAAAATCTCAAAAAAAAAAAAAAACAAAGTACACTCAAGCTCTCTCTACATCTCCAAATGCTACAAAATCAATATCACTTACCCAACATTATCGGTCAAAACCGCAAAAATTATCTAATTCCTTTCGTCAAGTTCTTCACTTTTTTTAGGGCAATAATCATTTCCCTGCTTTCTTGGATCATCTTAATGAAGCTGGCTATTGAGATGCCATTTTCTTTCTTGTTGCTATGTTTTTGTTTTTGACAAAGGTGGGTTTCTATGACTTTCTAATATGCACACACGATCTAGTTTTTTTTTGGCCATACTCACAATTGTGAGTTGAGAGAATTTATATTAACTCGGAGAGAAAACAATTGCCCTCATGTGCCTTGAGGGGACTAAGGTTCCAACAGAAGCTTGCACAGAGAGAAAAAGAGGGTACTAAACTAGAGATGAGACACCTACCCTCTTGAGAGAGATTTTGTATCCATTTGTGTCTACTAACATAATATGGCGGAAGGGGGAGCCCTTTACACGTGTCGCAATTTGCGACCACTAAAAAAAGCCTCTTTGCACGCAATAAAGAGGGAAGGATAGGAAGAGAGAGAGGCGCGGCTGGCTGTACTAGTAAACATATTATGGCAGAAGAGAGGTCCTTGCCATGTGTCACAGGCTGTGAGGAGCAAGCTAAAATTCAAGGAAATAGTTGTCGCTCTCTGGCGCTAATTCAATGCACAATAGCTCCAATTTTATGATCCTTCAAGCAACTTTTAAGCATTGGAGATTCGATGCATCACCACAACCTCATCATTCTCTCTCTCTCTCTCTCTCTCACACACACACACACACACACACCCACACACCCACTTTATGTTCGTGTGCAATGTTTGTATTGATCTCCATTGCCACCACCTGCAGGTTTGTGTGCGATGTCGTGTACTGTCCACGGAGACGGAGACGGAGAGAGAGAGAGAGAGAGAGAGAGAGAGAGAGAGAGAGAGTTGACGCATATGTATGTGTGAGAAGCCAGTCTCTCTCTCTCTCTCTCTCTCTCTCTCACTCACTCACACACACACACACACACACACACACCACACAAACACAGAAAGATGGATGTGCTACGTTCATGGAAATCTACATTGAAGGAGTTTGTATCTTAGGCCATGGATGCATGTGAGAACATTTGGGGGTTTGTGTGACGACCCGAAGGTTGGGCCGTCATGTGGAGAAGCGTGGTGGGCGCGTTTGCGGAGAAAAGGGCCCGGCTCGGGCGGAGTTGCCTTCAAAGAGGCCCGGCTCGGACGGGACCGGCTCGGGCGGAGTTGCCTTCAAGGAGGCCCGGCTCGGACGGGACCGGCTCGGGCGGAGTTGCCTTCAAAGAGGCCCGGCTCGGACGGGACCGGCTCGGGCGGAGTTGCCTTCAAAGAGACTCGGCTCGGATGGGACCGGCTCGGGCGGAGTTGCGTTCCGTGGGTCGGCGGCCGTGGTGTGTTCCGCGGGTCTTGCGTTCCGGGTCCCTAGCAACACGTAGCCTCAAGCTCCCCCGCACTCACGAAGGATCATAGCGTGCCCTGGGGAACCTTGCGCGGAGCCCCCACGGTGCACGAGTGCGTGGAGTGAGGCTAGCGTGTCTAGGTGGGGGGTCCCCTCCCGTGGCCGTTTTCGGGAGGCTCATACCCCTTATATACACCCCCGGTTGAAGAAAGTTCGACGTCCTCATCGAACGAAGGGAAAAGAGAGCTTGGCTATGCATGGGCCAAAGGTCTAAGGGGTGCATATAGTGCAAAGTGCGTGAAAACTGTACCCGAGATGCAAGTAGATAGCATGCTTTGTTTTTGGAATTTTTGGAATAAAGTGTGTGTATTTTTGGGTTTTTGGCAGAAGGCTGAAAAGATATGCTTTGAATACCCAAGTAGAATTCCCCATACTTGAGCATTCCCCAAAAGGTAACCCGAGGTGCGCGGAGCCACCTGCTGCGTTGGCCCGCGCGGAGACTTCTTGAAAGTCGAATTGGAGGTAAAGTCCGTCGCAATGCAGCCCTTGCGAAGTTGCAAGGAAACTTACCGTCATTTTGACACGCATTGTAGACTTAGGCTGACACCAGCTTTGGTTTCCAATCGCTGAATCTTGAATCGGGTGAGTTTACTTGGTTAGATGCAGTCTTTAGGTTGAAGTAGCTTTGGTCGTCATGACACCATGAAGGCTTTGGCTGAATCTTCAATCGTCAAACTGATCCCAGTGGGTCCATGTGTGGACTTCATTTGGAGGGCTAGCTCGGTGCCCCTTTGGTCTCTTGTAGACTTGAGTGGGTCTTCAGCTCAGCATGGGCCACAAAAGTGGCCGGGCGCGACGAACTAAGTCGAGTTAGTCCATCGCGTTTTTCTCTTTTTGCTTTTGATATAAAGAGCCCTGTCTGGCTCGCATCTTTCCTTTGTGTTTGGAGTAGTGGGACCAAGTGTGACGGCCCGGGGGTTGGGCGCGTCACGGGACAGGGTGTGACGGCCCGCGCGTTGGGTGCGTCACGGGAACGGGGCTCTGGAGCTCTGATACCAAGTGTGACGACCCGAAGGTTGGGCCGTCATGTGGAGAAGCGTGGTGGGCGCGTTTGCGGAGAAAAGGGACCGGCTCGGACGGGACCGGCTCGGGTCAAGGTGCGTTTGCCTTCAAAGAGGCCCGGCTCGGGCGGAGTTGCCTTCAAGGAGGCCCGGCTCGGACGGGACCGGCTCGGGCGGAGTTGCCTTCAAAGAGGCCCGGCTCGGGCGGAGTTGCGTTCCGTGGGTCGGCGGCCGTGGTGTGTTCCGCGGGTCTTGCGTTCCGGGTCCCTAGCCCCACGTAGCCTCAAGCTCCCCCGCACTCACGGAGGGTCATAGCGTGCCCTGGGGAACCTTGCACGGAGCTCCCACGGTGCACGAGTGCGTGGAGTGAGGCTAGCGTGTTTAGGTGGGGGGTCCCCTCCCGTGGCCGTTTTCGGGAGGCTCATACCCCTTATGGTGGGGGCGTTTGCGGAGAAAAGGGCCCGGCTCGGGTCAAGGTGCGTTTGCCTTCAAAGAGGCCCGGCTCGGGCGGAGTTGCCTTCAAAGAGGCCCGGCTCGGACAGGACCGGCTTGGGCGGAGTTGCCTTCAAAGAGGCCCGGCTCGGACGGGACCGGCTCGGGCGGAGTTGCCTTCAAAGAGGACCGGCTCGGGCGGGACCGGATCGGGCGGAGTTGCATTCCGTGGGTCGACGGCCGTGGTGTGTTCCGCGGGTCTTGCGTTCCGGGTCCCTAGCCCCACGTAGCCTCAAGCTCCCCCGCACTCACGGAGGGTCATAGCGTGCCCTTGGGAACTTGCGCGGAGCCCCCACGATGCACGAGTGCGTGGAGTGAGGCTAGCGTGTCTAGGTGGGGTGTCCCCTCCCGTGGCCGTTTTCGGGAGGCTCATACCCCTTATAGTTTGAATATAGTGAATCCCTCAAAATGATGAACAAAGATCTTAGTAACCTTGGTGGGAGAGAGAGTGTTTGTATGTTTTATTGAGAGATCGATAGGTTCTCACACACACATGGAATATGCCAAGAATGCAGTGTACAAATGTTCTATATGGGCCTCAACCATGGAACAAGAATCACAATTTAGCTGAGATAAAGCCCACGGAAATGACACACTTAAAGAACAAAGTTGGCGAATCTTAATCACAATATATTCCAAAGCCCTCAGTGTTTGGCACTAGGTTGATATCAGAAGATATCCTACAGGGGGCAATCAAGCAAAGTCATAAGAAGATGGCTATGTGTTTCAGGCGGAATTCAATCTGGAAGCCGTGATTCAAAGCCTTGAGATATGCTGTGCACACTCAGTTGTGTCATATTTTATGGGCCGGCATATGACAACCCAAGGTTTATGGGAGTGGGCGATAGTGGCGACCAACGGTAGAAATGCGATCTACCAATTTACGGCAGTCAGAAAAGGCTTCTATGTGGCAAGATGTGTTGCTGAGCAAACTATTTACGAATTGGTCATGAGAGGAGGCATACGGTGAGGTCCCCATTTTGCTTATGATATGCCCTGGATGCTCGAGTTATGTCTAAACAAAGAATTTATAGACTACTTCCTAGTGTGGGTCACGCTCAAGGGCTTTCCTCTTTGGTTCAGGACCATGTTGACTCCATAGTTGCCTTGCTAGGTAGGGTGTTGTTCACCCCGAAGTTGTACCAGGTAAGGTTAGGATTGGACATTAAGGTGTGCATATTGTGGAATATGAGCAACCCTATCCCCAAGTACATGGTTTGAACCTGGAGAGTATTAGAGCATATCAAAAGGAATTAGTGTTTGCTTCATTTCCAAATGCATGCTGTAAATGCTACAAAATTGGATACTATGTTAGGGATTGCCTCGAGGTGGAAATTGCCCTTATTCCAAGGATCGAGACAACTTGGAGGCGAGTCACAAGAGAGGTCAGGCCTTCAACATATAGTACTAAGATGGAAGCAAGGACAAGTGAATAGGATGGGACTTGCGGAGTGGTGGCTAAAGAGACGGATAGTACTGCAATGGAGATGCAAGAGGAACTAGCTACATTGGTTGGACCTTCTAGTGAGAAAAGCAAAGATACTAAGAGCCATTTGAGGAGATGTAGGATAAACTTAAGCAGATTGGTAACGCTGACTCAATGTCGCAGATGTTCAACAAATCTTGCCAACTTGAGTCGACTACTAGCGATGCTCAGGGTGACAAATT